>NC_085022.1:9879906-10540615 GCF_963692335.1 Osmerus eperlanus
GTATATGTTGTTCTGATCCAAGTGAAAGAGAGCAGTGTTCAAGGCCAAAGCTACAACATCATCTGTAGACCTGTTCGGCCTATTTGCAAACTGGAGTGGGTCTAATGCAGGTGACAGGCAGGATGTAATGTGGTCTTTGACTAACGTCTCAAAGCATTTCATCCTGGTGTCAGCATAACAGCCTGTTGCTTAATGTAGCAAAAACCAAGGAGTTGATAGTGGACTACAGGCGGCTGCAGGGAGAACATGCACCCATTCACATCGAGGGCACAGCTGTGGAGAGTCAAAGTTTCAGATTTTTTGGTATCAACATCAGTGAGGATCTGAGCTGGACCACCATATTGGTGTGGTTACAAGGACAGCGAAACAGAGGCTCTTTTTTCAGCGGCGACTGTGGAAATTTGGCATGGACTGCACTATACTGACCAATTTTTACCGGTGCACCATTGAGAGCATACTGACTGGTGGCATTACAACATGGTTTGGCAACAGCACTGCCCAGGACAGGAAGACACTACAAAGAGTGGTCAAATCTGCACAGCGTATTACAAGGACTGCATTACCATCCATTCAGGACCTTTACAGCCAGCGGTGCAGGAGAAAGGCCAAGTGGATCATTTCTGACCCTAGTCATCCCTGCCACAGTCTTTTCTCCCTCCTGCCTTCTGGAAGGCGATACAAGAGTATAAGGTCCTGTACCAGCAGATACAGGGATAGTTTTCTCACACATGCCATCAGGATGCTGAACTGTCCTTGAAATATCTTTTTGCACTACAATTTTTCTTATTTTTTCTACCCTTTTTCCCCATTCTTTAGTATTGAATTTTTTTATTCTGCAAGTTGAACGGACATTGAGCACAAAGAATTTCATTACTTATAAATGCTGTTTATGAGTATATGATAATAAACTTGAACTTGAAACTTATCAGAGCTTTAAATTGTCTGTGCTTCGCTTGCTGTTAGGTTGTCGACTCTCTCACTCATGAGCGTCCCAAAAGGCCTTCAAAATAAAGTCACGTAATAATTCTGAATACAATTATATAATTCTAAATTAAGACATTGCTTGAAAAAAAATTATACATTATTATAATGCAATTGCGACAATTGCATTCAGGCCTATAGATAGTTACACATATTGTATACAATATGGCGAGGTAGCTGACTTAACCATTCCTGAATGTGCTTTTCATCAACACCAAGTTTGCGTGCTATAGATCTGTTGCTGGTGGTGAGTGCTTTCTGCACAGGTTTCTGTTTGAAAGCTAAAGTGTAAGAATGTTACAGCATGCTGCGTCAGATTTGTACACAAAGTAGAGACACGCGCGGCATACATTTTACACTGGGCTTTTGTTTGACTTCCTTGTCTATTCTGTGTTTGTCTATGGCTGCACTGCAGCTACAATTCACTGAATCTCTCTTACCAATTAAACGTTGCCCTTGAATGAACGCCACCCTCGAATAAACGCTGCACCACTAACTGCTCTATTAAAAGGGTTCACTATGAAGCAAACCATTCTAACAAAATAATAAAAACATTTACAATGATTTCAACAAGAAGTCTCTCTGACTTGACAACTCTCTAAACAAGCAACTTTCCAAAGCAATCTCTGAAACAGCTGACCAGTGTGGTAATTTTATGTTGACAACTAAACCGCTGATTGGAAGTGCGCGGCTGATTGCCAATCACGAGATAGGGAGACTGATAGCCAACCGCCAACAAACGCTGACTAGACCATACCTGCATGCAGCGAATAGAAAGAAAGAGGGGAGAAAAGAAAAAACACACAACCACAACTATACAGACTGAATTAGGACATTTTAAACATGGGTCCGTAACAAAGACGTTGTTAAAAATGCTCATTCACATTCATTTTTCTCAATTAATCTTATCACTTAAACACACTGGTTTAGCATTTTTTCCCACAAGGAAGTCTAACCTCAACAGTGGATCCTTGGTCCCTGGATCTCTTGCTGGAACATGGCATCTAAAAAACACATAGAAAAACCATCAAAAACTATGAAATGTAACATACCACACTACTGCTTAACAATTTCATAGTCTTACATTATCATAACTTCATACTCAACAGTTCTAGTATACAGACCTTTAAGAAAATATTGAAAGGGTTAGGATTCTCAAAACACCAATCTCTGTACTTAAAAAAAATATTTAGACATCCATTATTTACCTTTATTCAATTTACACTGTCTACATTCAAATTTAAGTCTGTAAAATGTAAACATAGAGAAACGGACTCGACTATAAATACAAATTAAGACCAATTGAGAACAATTTATCTTGCAAATGGTTTTTACTTTAAATTCATGTTTCACCAAAAGAATCATCACAGTTTAACACAAATAACCAAACCTTACTGTTAAAATACTGCCAAGCCACTGACTCACATTAGAAAATTAAAACAAATAAACATAGCCTAGAAGATGTACCTGTAGGTCAATTACATAATCAAGAGCATGGAGTAGGAATGGATGGATGACAAAATACCCCGCCGAGCCCAATCCATTAAATATTTCCTACCCATAAGTTAATTTCCTGAAATGCAATAATTCACCAACATTTTGACAATTTCATGCTCCAAACTTTGTGGGAACAGTTTGGAGATGGCCCCTTCCTGTTCTAACATGACTGTGCAACAGTGCACAAAGCAAGGCCCATAAACACATGGATGAGCGAGATTGGTGTGGACGAACTTGAGTGGCCTGCACACAGTCCTGACCTCAACCCAATACAACACCTTTGGGATGAATTAGAGCAGGGACTGCGAGCCAAACCTTCTTGTTCCACATCAATGTTGGACCTCACAAATGCACTTCTGGAAGAATGGTAAAACATTTCCATAAACCTCTTAAACCTTGTGGAAAGCCTTCCTAGACGAGTTGAAACTATTATAGCTACAAAGGGTGGTCCGACATCATATCCTATGGTTTAAGAATGAGATGTCACTCACGTTCATGAGCGTGTATAGGCAACCGAGCGAATACTTTGGCAATTTAGTGTATAAAATTGATACAAATATAAAATGTTATCAAGAGATGGGAAATCGTGCAGCATAGTACAACATGCCGATTACAAACGTATTGTAGCTCTATAGGCTTTCAATGGAACTCCTAAACGATCAAACCATGAACCCAAACAAAGCTAGCAAGCAAAACAACCATGGTACCATTGCTACTTGTTTAATGCTAGGTAGCTCTATCTGTGCAGCAAACTAGGCTACCTAGCTACAGTTTGGAAAAGAATAACTTACGATGTGAAGACCGTAGAAATAGAACAACCCAACCGCATAGTTACGCACAGTATACAAATTTCAAACGCGTCTCACAGAAGCAAGTATAATGTTAAAGATTGTACGGCTTGCTAGCCTGTAATACTGCCTGTACAAAGAGAAATCCTTAGCTCAGCTAGCCTAGATAGATTAGCTGCTATCCTGTTTACAACAGTATAAAAGTCTTCAAGTTATCATACGAATACAAACGCTAAAATACATGTTTTGTACTGCCGTTGTAGGCTCTTATTACTCACTGTCAAATGTAACAATGAAAATCTCTGAGGGCTGCAGGAGTCTCGTCAGTCGTTGTCTTCAAGTCTTCTCCAACTATAAAATGGCCTTCTTCTTGTGCGTCGTACCAAGCTCGCGCGTGTGTCAAGGGGCTCTGGCCCCTTTTGTGTGTGAGAATGTGGAGCACGCGCGCACAGGAGCAAAGGGAGAGAGGATTTGGGGAAACAGCCCTAGAAATTAGCCAAGCATGCATGTTTCAAATATTCACTAAAAATCGAGTTTTCATGTTACAGTCAACTTTTTCTCAGATTTGTGTACTCAACATTCTCAAGAGTCTTCATATGAACTAGTGATTGAATCAGAGTATCAGTTTTTGGCCGGCGGATGTGTAAAGCATTATTTTAGCATTAGCAATAAATTCAATTTGCTTTATATCAATCATTTTTTGAGGTATGAAGTTGCCTTTGCACATGGTAACATGTTGTAGTGTCTTCCACGTGACATACCAAGTTTGGTGTTGATATCTCAAAGATTTGCTGAGATTTGACCAAACGTCCTGTTTGGTTGCTTTGTTGCAGATTTTGATTGGCTCTACCGGACAAACGGTTTTGAAAATCAGAAATCCCTACGATAACTTTTGTGAGGCTCAGTCTGGATATCATCTATGGCAATTTTGAAGAAAATTCGACCAAAAATGTAGGAGGAGTAGGGAAAAAACGCGTTTCCTTAATCTTTATTGTACAGAAAAATCCAATATGGCGGCCGTTATAGCTTCTTGAGGCTTTTTTATTCCTCATGAGAAATAAGGCATATGTAATGAATTTCAGAATTTTGGGACTTATGGCCTGCAAATGGCATCAATTTGAAAATTGACATATTGGGGCGTGGCCTGTAGCGCCACCTATTGTCTCACACGGCCCATGTTTGGTATGGTAGTTACTAATGGTCTGCAGTTTCAACATGCCAAATTTCACAACTTTTTACGGTACTGGTCTAGGGGCTGCCATTGACTCCCATGGGTAAAACATAATAATACCACCAATAACAATAGGGTTCTCCTACCGGAGGAACCCTAAATATAGCTGCAGGCAGCAATGGCGGGTTCCTCCTCAGCATTGCAAACCATTACAAAATTGACATGACACAGACATGTATTTCATACATGTACACAACATTTCAATACAATTGGATCAACGGCTGATTTGAAGTCATTTTTTGAAATTCTTCACAAATTGTCACTGTAGAGAAATATCCATGCTGCCGACATTATGGGTTCTTGAGACTTCTTTGTTCCCCATTGGCAATAAGGCATGCGTACCAACTTTTAGACATTTTGGACTGACAGGGTTAAAATGCCACCCTTTTGAAAGTGACAACTTTGAAGCGTGTTCTGTCAGGCCACCTGTGCTCTGGTCAGGCCCATCATGCAGAGATCCATTCTTTAAAAGCTTTGATTACAACAATAACTTTATGAAAGTCAGAATACACTTTAGTAAAGGACGTGTGTAGTTTATGTACTACTACTGCTTGCTCTGCCCACACACTTTCCCCATCCATGCTGTTTCCCTCTTTGCCAGTGCGGGTGGTGCGGTGGCCGCATGAGGTTTAGGTGTAGTCCAAAAGTTGCCTCCCACAATCAAAACATATTAACCGCAACATTGTTTTCAAACTTTCTCAAAGATGGCTTGAAAACCACAGATATTGACTCTCTTCTTGAGTAGATCTCTTTCCAGAATCTCAGTCAATCCAGAATCAAGATTAGCCTCATAGGCAATTGGTCTGGTCTAGGGCACAGCCCACGTTCAGCTCCTTGCAAGTATAGCCTGTGATAGTAAAATGGCCGACTCTCTGTTCCCATTAAACTACACAGCATGCACACTCAAGGTGACCAACAAGATTATATTAACTAACAAACAATGGCCGGGTTTCCCAGATTCGTTAAGAAGCTCTTAACGCTAAGAGCTTCTTAAGAGCGTTCTAAGAACGCTCTAGAACGCTCTTAGAACGCTCCTAAGAAGCTCTTAGCGTTAAGAGCTTCTTAACGAATCTGGGAAACCCGGCCAATAACATTACAAACATCTAACTGAACGAACACAACAACTGAAATCCCTTGCGTAGCTGTTGTTTTTTTAACATGCCGCACTGCATGCTGGGTACCCAAGAGCGCTGACGCTGATTATCTAGCTGTGCTCCGACTGCGTGATATGACGAGATGCTAGTGGTGCGCTGAGGTCTCAGAGTCTCCTGCCCGAGTTCAAGTTCTGCCCGATTAGCAAGCTATTTTTACTAATGTTTTGTTAGCAATTGAATGGTAATGCAAGCTAGCTAAAAACAATGTTAGTTAGCTTGGCTAAACTGGTTTTCATAGCAACAGAAATCAACAAATCAGATCAGTCGAACTTTATTCAGAAATGGGGGGATGGCGGGAACATTAAAGGTGTAGGTACAGTAAAAGTGAAATGGAACGCGTCTTTCTGCCTTGAAGCTGCGTGCGCATCAACAAGACCCCATCTATATGTAAAGATAACATCCAAGCTAACAATTTCGCCAAATCTGACTGCAGCATTGTATACCATATGTACCGTGTTATGGTTGTTTGCGTTAAACAACTTGCTAAATGAATTAAATGTCAAATCCAACTATAAATGTATAAAAGAGAGTTCCAATCAAATCTGAATTTGTTTTAAACCTAGAGGTTTAAAAGGTTACCTTTGCCTAAACTGACATGCACCAACTCAGTTTCAACAGCCATTTACACATTTAGTCTCTATTTGTTACTCTATTCTTAAGGCATGTTTAACTTAATGTCTGCACCGCTCTGTCACCAACTGTCTCTGCAGTGGGGGCTTCACAGGGTGTCTACAGGTATAAACAAGTTAAATGTAAGACCTTTTAATACCACTTCCAAATGAAATTAAAGACCAAACTTACGATGGAAATACAAATCAAAAGTGGAAATATACAGTCATCTTTCCAAGTAAACACTGATGTCTGTTCAATATGAACAGTATGGTAAAATGACAATAATCGGTTGAGTTTAAGAACATTGACTAAATGTGTGTAATGCGGAAGGATAACACAAAAATGTAATTGCTGTCCTAAATTATACTTATTATTACACTAGGGTGGAAATGGTGGAGCAGAAACTAACAATTCCATGAATCCCATGGAAACAAAGGCAAATGTGTGAGATGTACTGATGTGGAGCACAAATGCTCCAAGAAGCAGTACTTCTCTTGAGTGGTTTTTATTCAGATGAATAATCATTGGATTCAGGTCAAAAGTCTATCACTTGAACTAGTTTCATCACTTAAGACAAAGTCAGCAGCTTGGCATACTGGCACATGGAAAGGATTAAACATTTAGACTTTCATCAAAGTAATGCTGGCTTGTCCTTTTTCATCAATGTCCTCAAAAAAGCAGGCTGCAGAGCTACTGTGTCTGTGGGGTGACTGTCTCTGGAGGGCTGGCAGGCAGGGGCAAGCAGGGCCTGCAGGCAGGCAGGCCAGCTGGATCAAGCTGTTCTGGGGTCAGGGCTGAAGAGAAGCTGTCCAGCTAGAGAGGGGTAGTCCAGCAAGGGGTCTGTGTGGATCTCACCATCCTCGAGTCTGTTGCATCCTCTGTTGAACTCTGTTGAGCAGGCCTCTGCATGACCCTCCAGACCTGTCAAAGTGAAGAAAGGGTCCATGTCAGTTGTGAAAAATGAAGCTTTTCCCATCTACACTTGATACAGACTTCAGTTTTGACTGTGAAATGCAGTGTCATTACTTGAACTTGAATCCAAATGTGTTGACGTCATGGAGACCCATGCAGTCACTCAAAACACAGGTTCGATTCCAGGCTCTGGCAAGAGTATTTACCTCTAAACTGGTCAATATATACACATCTGACAAAAGACCAGCTCGACCTTTGCTTGTAAACAGTGATTCTGACTGTAAGAGACCTTTAAATAGCCTGACTTACCGAAATTGGCAAAACTAGCCTGGCTAACGTAGGTCGCTTTCTCAGGGCATATGACGAATGAAACAGGCTCGCCTTGAAAAAGTCTCCCTGCCGCATAGGCTTATTACAAAGACTTTCACGCCAAAAATCACCATTATGAGCCGACAGGTCTGTGGGGAATTGCTTTTTCTCCTAAAGGCTGCTCTCCTCGACCTTTTTGATGAACAATTCGCCGAGATGCAAAATGACTCACTAATTAAAAACACAGAGGAAAAAAGCTAGAGCTACAGTAGCTACTTTTCGAGTTTGGTTTTCCGTCACTTCAGAATCACGATCTATAAGGTCTAAAAGTGCTAAACCTTCACCATAATTCAAGAGTAGTGTACTTTCACAAACCCAATCATTAATTCTAGCTTAAAATGTGTAAAACCAGGACTTACCGAAAGTGGCTGCCTCCAACACGGCTTTCACGGGAGACGACTTTCACGGGACACGGGAAACAACAATGGCCGCCGAAAAATAATTTGTATTCGTAACAGCGAGCTGCGATTGGAAGCGAAATGAAACAGGGGCTAAAAAACGAGGGTGGGGGCTTGGTCAGCACACATTTTCAAGAAAGCATGCGTGTGTCAAGGGGCTCTGGCCCCTTGTGTGTGAGAGAATGTGGAGCACGCGCGCACAGGAGCAAAGGGAGAGAGGATTTGGGGAAACAGCCCTAGAAATTAGCCAAGCATGCATGTTTCAAATATTCACTAAAAATCGAGTTTTCATGTTACAGTCAACTTTTTCTCAGATTTGTGTACTCAACATTCTCAAGAGTCTTCATATGAACTAGTGATTGAATCAGAGTATCAGTTTTTGGCCGGCGGATGTGTAAAGCATTATTTTAGCATTAGCAATAAATTCAATTTGCTTTATATCAATCATTTTTAGAGGTATGAAGTTGCCTTTGCACATGGTAACATGTTGTAGTGTCTTCCACGTGACATACCAAGTTTGGTGTTGATATCTCAAAGATTTGCTGAGATTTGACCAAACGTCCTGTTTGGTTGCTTTGTTGCAGATTTTGATTGGCTCTACCGGACAAACTGTTTTGAAAATCAGAAATCCCTACGATAAATTTTGTGAGGCTCAGTCTGGATATCATCTATGGCAATTTTGAAGAAAATTCGACCAAAAATGTAGGAGGAGTAGGGAAAAAACGCGTTTCCTTAATCTTTATTGTACAGACAAATCCAATATGGTGGCCGTTATAGCTTCTTGAGGCTTTTTTATTCCTCATGAGAAATAAGGCATATGTAATGAATTTCAGAATTTTGGGACTTATGGCCTGCAAATGGCATCAATTTGAAAATTGACATATTGGGGCGTGGCCTGTAGCGCCACCTATTGTCTCACATGGCCCATGTTTGGTATGGTAGTTACTAATGGTCTGCAGTTTCAACATGCCAAATTTCACAACTTTTTACGGTACTGGTCTAGGGGCTGCCATTGACTCCCATGGGTAAAAAATAATAATACCACCAATAACAATAGGGTTCTCCTACCGGAGGAACCCTAAATATAGCTGCAAGCAGCAATGGCGGATTCCTCCAAAACATTGCGAACCATTGAAAAATGTATATTCTTCACAAATTGTCACTGTATAGAAAAATCCATGCTGCAGACTTACCAATGGGATACCAAATCTGACCAAATCCAAATATAGCTGCAAGCAGCAATGAGGTGGCCAAGCAGTCAAGTGACCCAGAAAACATTTTAGACATCCTCAGAAGAGAGCAACGAGTACACGCAGCAAGTTTGGTGTGAATCCATCAAAGATTTGCTGAGATACGACCCAACTTCCTGTTTGCTGGCTTAACGGCACATTTTGATTGTCTGTACCGGGCAAAGGGTTTTGAAAATTAAAAAACCATGTAATGGGCTTCGATAACTGACAAGAGTCATGCGGGCAACTGGACCACGGTAGAGCTAATGTCTATCTATATGTAAAGATAACATCAACTCTGGAGTTGGGGGTGGGGCTTCTTATCCAACAAATTACACCCCTGAACATATTAATGGCCTACTACAATTGTAAATATCCTTTGGACCTCTTTTGCAATTGGGCCTTGATACTATCTAATGTAAAATCTAATATTTTCTGGCCATTCTGCAGTTTGTGGGGACTTTCCACACCAGCACACTGTTCCTTTCCTGTATTCTGCATTATTACACTTTTTCTTTGAAACTTTCATATAGGCCCATACTATAGCAGTTACGGATATACATAGAGGAAACTCAGGAGAGTGAATTTGAGATAATGGTAGTGGGAGGATGTTGTACCTTTGTGCTTCTCTTTTTTGCCAGTCCTATGAAACATATCTGGGCACCACTGCTTTTGCCTGCTAGTGTTTGCAATGCTGGGAAGAAAACTACAGTTTTTATTTGATTATACGTTGCCCTGGAATAAACGCTGCACCAAAAATGAACATTATGTAATAAATGGCACCCTCGATTAAACGCCTCCCCCCAAAAATCAGAAAACGGTTATTTAATTGGTTTAAATTAAAACACAGTATTTATTACACAAGTAATTCACAAGTGTAGTGTACTATAATTCCCATGAAGCACTGGCAGGCACAAGTGTCTTACTTGCTACAGGTTTATTTGAAGCTTCTTCTCCAAATCCAACGTTAAAACTAAACTCACGCTGTAATGAGAAAATAAAGACCACATTAGCTTAATATGAACATACAGTGACATGTGCAGCATGTAAATAACGTTCACCAAAGTAAAATACAGACACAAAACAACATACTTTGTTTGCTGGATGCTATAGTGTACACAAGGGAATAGAGGTTTCCTTAGATTGCTAACAACTTCTATAACAACCTTAAACTTATCACTTAGAGTGAATGTGCATAAAGCTCCAGGACCTGACAACATCCCTGGCTGTGTTCTCAAGGCCTGTGCTCCTGATCTGGCAGGGGTGTTCACTGACATTTTTAACCTCTCCCTGTCGCAGTATGTCGTCCCCAATAGCTTCAAGGGGGCCACCATCATCCCAGTCCCTAAGAAACCATCAGTGAGCTGTCTCAATGATTACCGCCCTGTTTTACTCACTTCTGTTGTCAATGCTTTGAGAGGTTAGTCAAAGACCACATTACATCCTGCCTGTCACCTGCATTAGACCTACTCCAGTTTGCATATAGGCCGAACAGGTCTACAGATGATGCTGTAGCTTTGGCCTTGAACACTGCTCTCTTTCACCTGGATCAGAACAACATATACGTGCGGATGCTCTTCATTGACTTCAGCTCCGCCTTCAACACCATAGTACCATCCAGGCTTATCATGAAACTACAGGACCTGAACATCAGTCCTTCCATGTGCAGCTGGATATTGAACTTCCTGACAGACAGGCCACAGGCAGTACGGCTAGGTAACATCACCTCAACCAGTCTAACACTCAGCACTGGTGCCCCACAGGGTTGTGTGTTAAGCCCACTGTTGTACTCTCTGTTCACCTATGATTGTGCAGCCACTAACAGCTCCAACACCATCATTAAGTTTGCTGATGACACCACCATTATCGGCTGCATCAAGAATGGTGATGAGTCTGCCTACAGAGCAGAGGTGGCAACAATGACATCCTGGTGTCAGCATAACAGCCTGTTGCTCAATGTAGCAAAAACCAAGGAGTTGATAGTGGACTACAGGCGGCTGCAGGGAGAACATGCACCCATTCACATCGAGGGCACAGCTGTGGAGAGAGTCAAAAGTTTCTGATTTTTTGGTATCAACTTCAGCGAGGACCTGAGTTGGACCACCATATTGGTGTGGTTACAAGGACAACGAAACAGAGGCTCTTTTTTCTGCGGTGACAGCGGAAACTTGGCACGGATTGCACTATACTGACCAATTTTTACCACTGGACCATTGAGAGCATACTGACTGGTGGCATTACAACATGGTTTGGCAACAGCACTGCCTAGGACAGGAAGACACTACAAGAGTGGTCAAATCTGCACAGCGTATTACAAGGACTGCATTCAGGACCTTTACAGCCAGCACTGCAGGAGAAAGGCCAAGTGAATCATTTTTTGACCCTAGTCATCCCTGCCACAGTCTTTTCTCCCTCCTGCCTTCTGGATGGCGATAGAAGAGCATAAGGACTTGTACCAGCAGATACAGGGATCGTTTTTACCCACATGCCATCTGGATGCTGAACTGTCCTTGAAATATCTTTTTGCACTACAATTTTTCTTATTTTTTTATTATCAAACGCTGCACCACAAATGATAATTGTGTAATAAACGCTGCAGCGTTTAATCAAAGGAACATGGTATATGACAGCAATAATGTTTAATGTAACTGGCCTTTCTAACATTACAAGTGGCCCCAGCATTGCCCCTTATGGTCTAGGTGCATTGCAAATGAAGACAAGAGCCTTTTCTTGAGGTTGTCAAATGTCCCATGCAAAGTCACTCAAAACACGGGTTCGATTCCAGGCTCTGGCAAGAGTTTTTACCTCTAAACTGGTCAATATATACACATCTGACAAAAGACCAGCTCGACCTTTGCCTGTAAACAGTGATTCTGACTGTCAGAGACCTTTAAATAGCCTGACTTACTGAAATTGGCAAAACTAGCCTGGCTAACGTAGGTCGCTTTCTTAGGGCATATGACGAATGAAACAGGCTCGCCTTGAAAAATCAGATGTACTGGCTATCTTTAGCAGGCCCTCGTCTACAAAAAGATGTCCTCCTTGAGGTTTTTGGAGTAGAATTGAGTGAAATACAAAATTGTTTACACACTGCCAGTGGGCGAGCCGATCCTGACTCTGAGGCTAACGTCAAAACAATGTACAGTACCCCCGGTCCACAAATCACAAAAATAATCGGAGCATCTGGCTAAAAGCACAATTCCCACATCTCCTAACGGCTTCCCTCCTCGACCTTTTACGTGTACACGTAACTGTAAAAAGGTTGAACTTATGAACATGACGCGCCCAAGGAATGGCTGCCGCCTATGCGGTCTCCCTGCCGCATAGGCTTATTACAAAGACTTTCACGCCCCAAATCAAAATTATGAGCCGACAGGTCTGTGGGGAATTACTTTTTCTCCTAAAGGCTGCTCT
Source organism: Osmerus eperlanus (assembly GCF_963692335.1). Taxonomy (NCBI): domain Eukaryota; kingdom Metazoa; phylum Chordata; class Actinopteri; order Osmeriformes; family Osmeridae; genus Osmerus; species Osmerus eperlanus. The sequence goes on from NC_085022.1 coordinate 9,892,492, forward strand.
CCTCGACCTTTTTGATGAACAATTCGCCGAGATTCAAAATGACTCACTAATTAAAAACACAGAGGAAAAAAGCTAGAGCTACAGTAGCTACTTTTCTAGTTCGGTTTTCTGTCACTTCAGAATCACGATCTAAAAGGTCTAAAAGTGATAAACCTTCACCATAATTCAAGAGTAGTGTACTTTCACAAACCCAATCATTAATTCTAGCTTAAAATGTGTAAAAACAGGACTTACCGAAAGTGGCTGCCTCCAACAGGGCTTTCACGGGACCCAGTTGAAAACAACAATGGCCGCCGAAAAATAATTTGTATTCGTAACAGCGAGCTGCGATTGGAAGCGAAATGAAACAGGGGCTAAAAAACGAGGGTGGGGGCTTGGTCAGCACACATTTTCAAGAAAGCATGCGTGTGTCAAGGGGCTCTGGCCCCTTGTGTGTGAGAGAATGTGGAGCACGCGCGCACAGGAGCAAAGGGAGAGAGGATTTGGGGAAACAGCCCTAGAAATTAGCCAAGCATGCATGTTTCAAATATTCACTAAAAATCGAGTTTTCATGTTACAGTCAATTTTTTCTCAGATTTGTGTACTCAACATTCTCAAGAGTCTTCATATGAACTAGTGGTTGAATCAGAGTATCAGTTTTTGGCCGGCGGATGTGTAAAGCATTATTTTAGCATTAGCAATAAATTCAATTTGCTTTATATCAATCATTTTTAGAGGTATGAAGTTGCCTTTGCACATGGTAACATGTTGTAGTGTCTTCCACGTGACATACCAAGTTTGGTGTTGATATCTCAAAGATTTGCTGAGATTTGACCAAACGTCCTGTTTGGTTGCTTTGTTGCAGATTTTGATTGGCTCTACCGGACAAACGGTTTTGAAAATCAGAAATCCCTACGATAACTTTTGTGAGGCTCAGTCTGGATATCATCTATGGCAATTTTGAAGAAAATTCGACCAAAAATGTAGGAGGAGTAGGGAAAAAACGCGTTTCCTTAATCTTTATTGTACAGACAAATCCAATATGGTGGCCGTTATAGCTTCTTGAGGCTTTTTTATTCCTCATGAGAAATAAGGCATATGTAATGAATTTCAGAATTTTGGGACTTATGGCCTGCAAATGGCATCAATTTGAAAATTGACATATTGGGGCGTGGCCTGTAGCGCCACCTATTGTCTCACATGGCCCATGTTTGGTATGGTAGTTACTAATGGTCTGCAGTTTCAACATGCCAAATTTCACAACTTTTTACGGTACTGGTCTAGGGGCTGCCATTGACTCCCATGGGTAAAAAATAATAATACCACCAATAACAATAGGGTTCTCCTACCGGAGGAACCCTAAATATAGCTGCAAGCAGCAATGGCGGGTTCCTCCTCAGCATTGCAAACCATTACAAAATTGACATGACACAGACATGTATTTCATACATGTACACAACATTTCAAGACAATTGGATCAATGGCTGATTTGAAGTCATTTTTTGAAATTCTTCACAAATTGTCACTGTAGAGAAATATCCATGCTGCCGACATTATGGGTTCTTGAGACTTATTTGTTCCCCATTGGCAATAAGGCATGCGTACCAACTTTTAGACATGTTGGACTGACAGGGTTAAAATGCCACCCTTTTGAAAGTGACAACTTTGAAGCGTGTTGTGTCAGGCCACCTGTGCTCTGGTCAGGCCCATCATGCAGAGATCCATTCTTTAAAAGCTTTGATTACAACAATAACTTTATGAAAGTGAGGATACACTTCACTAAAGGAAGTGTGCAGGTTATGTACTACTACTGCTTGCTCTGCCCACACACTTTCCCCATCCATGCTGTTTCCCTCTATCCCAGCGCAGGTCATGCCAAGGCATAAATGCGGCAGCCGTATGAGTATTAGAAGTAGCCCAAAAAACACACCATACACAGTCACACTGTTTTCAAAACTGAAACTGGTTAGAAGACCATGGCTATTAGAACTCTACCTGAATTGAGCTCTCTCTAGAGTCTCAGTCAAACAACTGTCAAGAGTCATGTAGGGAACTGGAGCAAGGTATAGCTAATGTCCAGCTGTTAGCAAGTGTACCTTGTGATGGTACAGCAGCTTAACAATACTTTGTCATGGTCAGACTCTCTGATCCCATTAAACTACACAACATGCACAATCAGGGTGACCAACAGTATTATCTTAAGTAAAAAACAATAACATTACACACATTTAAGTGAACGAACACAACAACTGAAATCCCTTGCACAGCTGTTGTAACCAAACTATTTTCCACAGCTATTTGTATTTTTGGTGTGCACTGCATGCTGGGTACCCAAGGGCGCTGACGCTACAATATTTATTATCTAGCTGTCTTCCGGCTGTGTAATATGACGAGATGCTAGCGATGCAAACATGAAAGCTTGTCTCGGGGGGTCATGCATGTGATCTCACTACAAGCTTTTGATTACACGTGAGGACTGTTAGCAAAGTATTTCTATTCGTGTTTTGTTAGTGATTGAATGGTAATGTCAGCTAGCTAAAAACAATGTTAGTTAGCTTGGCTAAAATGGTTTTCATAGCAACAGATATCAACAAATCAGATAAATCTAACTTTATTCAGAAGGGGGGGGGGGGGTGGGAACATATAAACTAGAGGTGAAATGGTAGGCATTGTTCTGCCTTGAAGCTGCGTGCGCATCCTCATTGTTTGTAACCACCAACCCATCTATATGTAAAGATAACATCCAAGCTAGCAATTTCGCCAAATTTGACTGCAGATTTTTTACACCATATGTACTTCGTTATGGTTTTTGAGTCAAACAACTTGCTAAATGATTAAATGTCTGTTAAATGTCAAATCCAACTTTAAATGTATAAAAGAGAGAATTAAACCTAGAGGTTGAAAAGGCTACGTTTGTCTAAACTGACATGCACAAACTCAGAGCACTGAGTTTCAACATCCATGTACACATTTTGTCTCTATTTTTTACTCTACTCTTTAACGCATGACTATGTTTAACTTAATGTCAGCACCTCTCTGTCATCAATTGTCTCTGGAGTGGGGGATGGGGGCTTCTTATCCAACAAATTACATCCCTGAACTTTTAAAACATATCAATGGCCTACTACAATTGTAAACATCCTTTGGCCTTCCCATGCTGGGAAGAAAACTACAGTTTTTCTTTGATTAAACGTTGACCTTGAATAAACGCTGCACCAAAAATGAACATTGTGTAATAAATGGCACCTTCGATTAAACGCCTCCCCCAAAAAATCAGAAAACGGTTATTTAATTGGTTAAATTAAAACACAGTATTTATTACACAAGTAATTTACAAGTGTAGCATACTATTATCCCATGAAACACTGGCAGGCACAAGTGTCTTTCTTGCTACAGATTTATTTGAAGCTTTTTCTCCAAATCCACCGTTAAAACTAAACTCACGCTGTAATGAGAAAATAAAGACCACATTAGCTTAATATGAACATGCAATGACATGCGCAGCATGTAAATAACATTCACCAAAGTCAAATACAGACACAAAACAACATACTTTGTTGGCTGCATGCTGTAGCCTACACAAGGGAATAGAGGTTTCCTTAGATTGCTAACAACCTCTATAACAACCTTAAACTTATCACTTAGAGTGAATGTGCATAAAGCTCCAGGACCTGACAACATCCCTGGCTGTGTTCTCAAGGCCTGTGCTCCTGAACTGGCAGAGGTGTTCACTGACATCTTTAACCTCTCCCTGTCGCAGTCTGTCGTCCCCAATAGGTTCAAGGGGGCCACCATCATCCCAGTCTCTAAGAAACCATCAGTGAGCTGTCTCAATGATTACCGCCCTGTTGCCCTGTTGTGATGAAATGCTTTGAGACGTTAGTCAAAGACCACATTACATCCTGCCTGTCACCTGCATTAGACCCACTCCAGTTTGCATATAGGCCGAACAGGTCTACAGATGATGTTGTAGCTTTGGCCTTGAACACTGCTCTCTTTCACTTGGATCAGAACAACATATACGTGCGGATGCTCTTCATCGACTTCAGCTCCGTTTTCAACACCATAGTACCATCCAGGCTCATCATAAAACTACAGGACCGGAACATCAGTCCTTCCATGTGCAGCTGGACAGGACACAGGCAGTACGGCTAGGTAACATCACCCCACCAGTCTAACACTCAGCACTGGTGCCCCACAGAGTTGTGTGTTAAGCCCACTGTTGTACTCTCTGTTCACCTATGGTTGTGCAGCCACAAAAAGGTCCAACACTATCATTATGTTTGCTGATGACACCACCATTATCGGCTGCATCAAGAATGGTGATGAGTCTGCCTACAGAGCAGAGGTGGCAACAATGACATCCTGGTGTCAGCATAACAGCCTGTTGCTTAATGTAGCAAAAACCAAGGAGTTGATAGTGGACTACAGGCGGCTGCAGGGAGAACATGCACCCATTTACATCGCGGGCACAGCTGTGGAGAGTCAAAAGTTTCAGATTTTTTGGTATCAACATCAGTGAGGATCTGAGCTGGACCACCATATTGGTGTGGTTACAAGGACAGCGAAACAGAGGCTCTTTTTTCAGCGGCGACTGTGGAAATTTGGCATGGACTGCACTATACTGACCAATTTTTACCGGTGCACCATTGAGAGCATACTGACTGGTGGCATTACAACATGGTTTGGCAACAGCACTGCCCAGGACAGGAAGACACTACAAAGAGTGGTCAAATCTGCACAGCGTATTACAAGGACTGCATTACCATCCATTCAGGACCTTTACAGCCAGCGGTGCAGGAGAAAGGCCAAGTGGATCATTTCTGACCCTAGTCATCCCTGCCACAGTCTTTTCTCCCTCCTGCCTTCTGGAAGGCGATACAAGAGTATAAGGTCCTGTACCAGCAGATACAGGGATAGTTTTCTCACACATGCCATCAGGATGCTGAACTGTCCTTGAAATATTTTTTTCCACTACAATTTTTCTTATTTTTTCTACCCTTTTTCTCCATTCTTTAGTATTTAATTTTTTTATTCTGCAAGTTGAACGGACATTGAGCACAAAGAATTTCATTACTTATAAATGCTGTTTATGAGTATATGATAATAAACTTGAACTTGAAACTTTTATCAGAACTTTAAATTGTCTGTGCTTCGCTTGCTGTTAGGTTGTCGACTCTCTCACTCATGAGCGTCCCAAAAGGCCTTCAAAATAAAGTCACGTAATAATTCTGAATACAATTATATAATTCTAAATTAAGACATTGCTTGAAAAAAAATTATACATTATTATAATGCAATTGCGACAATTGCATTCAGGCCTATAGATAGTTATACATATTGTATACAATATGGCGAGGTAGCTGACTTAACCATTCCTGAATGTGCTTTTCATCAACACCAAGTTTGCGTGCTATAGATCTGTTGCTGGTGGTGAGTGCTTTCTGCACAGGTTTCTGTTTGAAAGCTAAAGTGTAAGAATGTTACAGCATGCTGCGTCAGATTTGTACACAAAGTAGAGACACGCGCGGCATACATTTTACACTGGGCTTTTGTTTGACTTCCTTGTCTATTCTGTGTTTGTCTATGGCTGCACTGCAGCTACAATTCACTGAATCTCTCTTACCAATTAAACGTTGCCCTTGAATGAACGCCACCCTCGAATAAACGCTGCACCACTAACTGCTCTATTAAAAGGGTTCACTATGAAGCAAACCATTCTAACAAAATAATAACATTTACAATGATTTCAACAAGAAGTCTCTCTGACTTGACAACTCTCTAAACAAGCAACTTTCCAAAGCAATCTCTGAAACAGCTGACCAGTGTGGTAATTTTATGTTGACAACTAAACCGCTGATTGGAAGTGCGCGGCTGATTGCCAATCACGAGATAGGGAGACTGATAGCCAACCGCCAACAAACGCTGACTAGACCATACCTGCATGCAGCGAATAGAAAGAAAGAGGGGAGAAAAGAAAAAACACACAACCACAACTATACAGACTGAATTAGGACATTTTAAACATGGGTCCGTAACAAAGACGTTGTTAAAAATGCTCATTCACATTCATTTTTCTCAATTAATCTTATCACTTAAACACACTGGTTTAGCATTTTTTCCCACAAGGAAGTCTAACCTCAACAGTGGATCCTTGGTCCCTGGATCTCTTGCTGGAACATGGCATCTAAAAAAACACATAGAAAAACCATCAAAAACTATGAAATGTAACATACCACACTACTGCTTAACAATTTCATAGTCTTACATTATCATAACTTCATACTCAACAGTTCTAGTATACAGACCTTTAAGAAAATATTGAAATGGTTAGGATTCTCAAAACACCAATCTCTGTACTTAAAAAAAATATTTAGACATCCATTATTTACCTTTATTCAATTTACACTGTCTACATTCAAATTTAAGTCTGTAAAATGTAAACATAGAGAAACGGACTCGACTATAAATACAAATTAAGACCAATTGAGAACAATTTATCTTGCAAATGGTTTTTACTTTAAATTCATGTTTCACCAAAAGAATCATCACAGTTTAACACAAATAACCAAACCTTACTGTTAAAATACTGCCAAGCCACTGACTCACATTAGAAAATTAAAACAAATAAACATAGCCTAGAAGATGTACTTGTAGGTCAATTACATAATCAAGAGCATGGAGTAGGAATGGATGGATGACAAAATACCCCGCCGAGCCCAATCCATTAAATATTTCCTACCCATAAGTTAATTTCCTGAATGCAATAATTCACCAACATTTTGACAATTTCATGCTCCAAACTTTGTGGGAACAGTTTGGAGATGGCCCCTTCCTGTTCTAACATGACTGTGCAACAGTGCACAAAGCAAGGCCCATAAACACATGGATGAGTGAGATTGGTGTGGACGAACTTGAGTGGCCTGCACACAGTCCTGACCTCAACCCAATACAACACCTTTGGGATGAATTAGAGCAGGGACTGCGAGCCAAACCTTCTTGTTCCACATCAATGTTGGACCTCACAAATGCACTTCTGGAAGAATGGTAAAACATTTCCATAAACCTCTTAAACCTTGTGGAAAGCCTTCCTAGACCAGTTGAAACTATTATAGCTACAAAGGGTGGTCCGACATCATATCCTATGGTTTAAGAATGAGATGTCACTCACGTTCATGAGCGTGTAAAGGCAACCGAGCGAATACTTTGTCAATTTAGTGTATAAAATTGATACAAATATAAAATGTTATCAAGAGATAGGAAATCGTGCAGCATGGTACAATGCTGATTACAAACGTATTGTGGGTCTATAGGCTTTCAATGGAACTCCTAAACGATCAAAGCTAGCAAGCAAAACAACCATGGTACCATTGCTACTTGCTTATGCTAGGTAGCTCTAACTGTGCAGCAAACTAGGCTACCTAGCTACAGTTTCAAAAAGAATAACTTACGATGTGAAGACCGTCAGAAAAACTTGGAACGAACAAACAAAATTACATCAACAATGACATGTAGCTAAAGATAGAATAACCCAACCGTAGGTACGTACAGTACATAAATTTGAAACGCCGTCCACAAAAGCAAAAACTAGCCTTAAGGGTTATAGCTTGCTCGGCATTTATTTGACCTCCTTGTCTATTTGTTTGTGTATGGCCGCACTGCAACTACAATTCACTGAATCTGTCTTACTAATTAAACGTTGCCTTCGAATAAACGCCGCACCACAAATGATCATTGTGTAATACACGCTGCAGTGTTTAATCGAAAGACACATTTGGAACTCACCGTACTAATTTAAATTACATCAACAATGACATGTAAAAATAGAACAACCCAACCGCATAGTTACGCACAGTATACAAATTTCAAACGCGTCTCACAGAAGCAAGTATAATGTTAAAGATTTTACGACTTGCTAGCCTGTAATACTGTCTGTACAAAAAGATATCCTTAGCTCAGCTAGCCTAGATAGATTAGCTGCTATCCTGTTTACGACAGTATAAAAGTCTTCAAGTTATCATACGAATACAAACGCTAAAATACATGTTTTGTACTGCCATTGTAGGATCTTATTACTCACTGTCAAATGTAACAATGAAAATCTCTGAGGGCTGCAGGAGTTCTCCAACGATAAAATAAAATGGTCGTCTTCTTGTGCGTGTACCAAGCTCGCGCGTGTGTCAAGGAGCAAAGGGAGAGAGGATTTGGGGGAAACAGCCCTAGAAATTAGCCAAGCATGCATGTTTCAAATATTCACTAAAAATCGAGTTTTCATGTTACAGTCAACTTTTTCTCAGATTTGTGTACTCAACATTCTCAAGAGTCTTCATATGAACTAGTGATTGAATCAGAGTATCAGTTTTTGGCCGGCGGATGTGTAAAGCATTATTTTAGCATTAGCAATAAATTCAATTTGCTTTATATCAATCATTTTTAGAGGTATGAAGTTGCCTTTGCACATGGTAACATGTTGTAGTGTCTTCCACGTGACATACCAAGTTTGGTGTTGATATCTCAAAGATTTGCTGAGATTTGACCAAACGTCCTGTTTGGTTGCTTTGTTGCAGATTTTGATTGGCTCTACCGGACAAACGGTTTTGAAAATCAGAAATCCCTACGATAACTTTTGTGAGGCTCAGTCTGGATATCATCTATGGCAATTTTGAAGAAAATTCGACCAAAAATGTAGGAGGAGTAGGGAAAAAACGCGTTTCCTTAATCTTTATTGTACAGACAAATTCAATATGGCGGCCGTTATAGCTTCTTGAGGCTTTTTTATTCCTCATGAGAAATAAGGCATATGTAATGAATTTCAGAATTTTGGGACTTATGGCCTGCAAATGGCATCAATTTGAAAATTGACATATTGGGGCGTGGCCTGTAGCGCCACCTATTGTCTCACATGGCCCATGTTTGGTATGGTAGTTACTAATGGTCTGCAGTTTCAACATGCCAAATTTCACAACTTTTTACGGTACTGGTCTAGGGGCTGCCATTGACTCCCATGGGTAAAACATAATAATAATACCACCAATAACAATAGGGTTCTCCTACCGGAGGAACCCTAATAATAAATATAGCTGCAAGCAGCAATGGAGGGGCCAAGCAGTCCAGAGCAGGACATGGCCTCCATAGCACTTGTGCAACAATTAAGTCACAACAACCTGTTGCACTCATGCAACACACCAAGTTTGGTTGAAATATATGTTTGCGTTCAAGAGTACTTATAGTTCAAAGTTATTTTTCTGGTATAACACTGCAGGCCTCCTCTGCTCCTCATGGGAACGATGGAACCCAAGTTTGGTGACAATCGCGCAAATGGTTGCTGAGATATGCTCTTGCGCCTCGTTTGGCGGCTTCGCCACCGCTTTTGATCGTCTCTACCGAACAAACGTTTTTGAAAATTGAAAATTCTTCTGATTGCTTTTGTGAAACTTGGTCTAAAGATCATCTTTGCCAAATTTGGTAAACATTGGACAAAAATTGGGGCGTGCAAAAGGTTTTTATACTTTTCCATGAAATCCAAAATGGCGGCCACGTCCGTTAGAATTTTATGAAAAGTTATTAATAGTCAGGCTTGATATCTCACAAGACATCAACAGACAAAGAAATTACTTTATTAAGGTAAACACTTCAACAGTTATTAGCCAAAACACGTTTATGCTTCCGGCCACGCCCCCTTTTAGTCACATGACACAATCTTTGGAGGACATCCTCAGAATAAGTTTCCGAGGCGGCCTACCAAATTTAGTTTCACTGCCTCAAACAACTGCTGAGATATGACTTCACTTCCTGTTTGGTGGCTTTTCTGCTGATTTTGATTGGCTGTCACGGACAAACGGTTGTGGGTATCAAAATGCTCTACCATAACTTTTGTGCGGCTTGGTCTGAAGAGCATATCTGGTAATTTTGAAGAAGATTTGACAAAGATTGTAGGAGGAGTAGGCTTTCAAAGGTTTTTGATAAAACCGGAAATAGCGGAAAATCTATAAACCGGAAATTGACGCCATGGTGTGCATTGAATTCGGCTTGATCCAGGGAATCCAATGGTACCTCATTTTTGAAAATGGGTCATACGGTTTAAAAGTTGCGTGTGTAAACACAACTCCAACTTTGACCCATTGGTGGCGCTAGAGTGCCCGAGTATGGGACATGAAACTTTGTGAATTGGACCAGGGGACTGTCCCCAATGAGTGTGCCAAATTTCACAACTTTCGACCAAGCGCTTCTAGGGCCTGCCATAGACACCCAGTCTTAAGAAGTATAATAATAATAATAATAATAATAATAATAATACTAACAATAACAATAGGTGCCTCGCAGCTTCGCTGCTTGGCCCCTAATAATAATAATACTAACAATAACAATAGGTGCCTCGCAGCTTCGCTGCTTGGCCCCTAATAATAATAATAATAATACTAACAATAACAATAGGTGCTTCGCAGCTTCGCTGCTTGGCCCCTAATAATACTAACAATAACAATAGGTGCCTCGCAGCTTCGCTGCTTGGCCCCTAATAAGAAAAGGTAGAAACACTTAAGTGGCTTCGCCGCTTCGCGGCTTGGCCACCAATAATACATATTTTTGATGCATTTACCCACCCGTAGTGAAGTCCACGTTCTCTTACCGTCACGTGTCGTTGCCAGTATCAAAGCATGCAAGACAACAATGGCTTCGCATGAAGGTGATGTCAAACGAGTTGACGTGCTTCGCCAAATTTACTTCAACGATTTGATTCGTGACTTTGCCTTCAAAAAAGTAGACGAGTGGACTTAAACTAGTCCCACACTGATTATCTAGCCTATGTTCTTTTTAGTAGGCGGCCACAGCCTGATAATTAAATTGTTCAATCGAGTTGTTTGAATATATGTGTTCGCTGGGCTGTGTGTGTGCATTACAATCAGTGGCGATTTCTTTAAGACTGCAAGGGAAGCTCAGCGTCCCCTAAAATTTCAAAAAATTAATGGTCAAATATTTACTATTGTGTTAACATTTTAAATGCGTTAGAACACGTTCATATCGAAGACGAGTTCTTTCAGAATCAGCTAAAGGTCGACTGACTGATTTCCTTCTCATACATTCCCGTAGCGTCACAGTGCATTTCCCTGTTGAAGCTCAGCTTCCATGGACTTCAATGGGGCTGCTTTTAACAGTTTTTTTCAGTGCTTCGAAACTATACGGTCATTGGATGAATGCTGAGATTATGTCCCGCCTCGGACGCTCAGCGTCTCTGGGGGTGAATGGAAGAGTGGGCTGGCCTGAACTTCCGCGTGATGATTGTGGGTTGTCGAATTGTCCAATTTTCATCATACATTTCATACAATTATACACCACGTTCCTTGTTTCAGTTGAACCTAATTTCCACATTTACTCCTCGATTAATATTGTTTTGTTAGATCGTTCGTTCATTCATTCAGTAGGCTAGGGTCGTAGGGGTGAAATAGCCAGTGAATAGCCAAATAAATAAAACATTTTTAGGATGTAGACCGAAAATGAGCTTCCCCTCTTCGAAAGACCAGCAGCCGCCACTGATTACAATGTATCACATACTGATATTTTTGTCTGTCATAATTTAATTGCTAATCCCTCTCTCTCTAATATATTTTGATAAAAATCCTAGTAATAATAATATATATATATTTACAAATATTTTGCGAGGGGGGGGGGGAGGCTTCTGCCCAGGGCCCCAGATGACCTTAACCTGGCCCTAATTTATAGCAACACGACATATCTTGCCAATTGCATGGGTCTTGTCAAATTGCCCATCTTTCTTGTAAAATCCGAAGTGTTGCCAAACCTTGGATTTATTGCAATTCGTAGGAACGTGTAACTCTTCCTCCACCATGACAACACTCGCCCGAACACGCCTCCAACTTGCGCGAAACTTGGCCGAGAGACTTGACGAGAATCGGCCACTGACAGCAGTGAGTGGAGATGAGAGCGCGCTTAAGAAACAGTTAGAGAGGAGGAATCTATCTAAATATAAAATTATTGGTCACAAATCATTGGTCACATTTCTAAATAATAAAGGTGTTAGCCTACACACGATTCTATATAAATACATCGGATTATACAGACGCAAAAATGTTAGAAACGATGCACCGCGATTTCATCTCACATTGTATCCGGTGCACACTTTTTTGATCCGGGCAATCGCATTGTGAGCTTTTATGCCGATGCACCGATGCGAACCGGTGAATCTTACCATCCCTAGTTTCTACCCATCCACTGCTGGCCTCTTCAAGGCCAAGGGCTCACACTGACTCAAACACTTTATCTGCACAATGACACGTTGCCATATTTGCACAATGTTGCCCTATTGTATTGTATATTATAGCTATGTCATTAAAAAAATTATAATAATTCTAAATGTTTACATACTTTAGCCCCTTAGTATTGTACTTTGTACCTTTTAGTATAGTTAGACTGTACACTGATTTAAGATTCCTATATGTTGAATGTATGCACCTTCCTGCCAAATTGTCTGTACAAACTTTCATGGTGAATAAAACGCATTCTGATTCTTAGCCCATTGAATTGTATTACCGAGTACTACCAAGTATTCCAGCTTCAACAAAAACTGGGTAACCATTAAAGCCTACCTGAGTGAAGCGCTGCTACAACATGATTTTCAGATTTTTGGGGGGGGATACAACGTCAGAGAAATAAGTTTAATTGAAGGATAGATATGATTGAAAGTTTAGGCTATATAAACACTTTTAATGCGTAGGAAACTATGTCCGTATATGTTTATTGTTTGCACTTCCCTGCCACAGTAAATTCCGTGTTTGTTCACATACGTGGCGAATAAACCGTATTCTGATGTCTTTGCATGTAGGCTAACCGGTGTAGATCTGTATTTTTTTGTCATAGCCTGGCTACTCTTTGTCCAACATTTAGTTTGTTGTGTTTTCGGATAATGAAAACGTGGTGTAACTAAAACAAGTTTCTAAATTAAGTGAATATTTAATAACTGTATATCATGTTCACTACACTTAGCCTAACTAAAGTTAGAACCAAAGTGAAATATCCGGACTACAAATATGGCGCATATAACGTATAACCCACATTCATTGCAGTATAACTATTCTTAAACGACCACACCCCCACTATGACAGTACCATTACTACAATAGATTACACATTTATACATATGTGTATGAGGTGCTGGCACACCTGAAATCCATCACAGACCCTTTCCTGGACCCACTGCAGTTTGCCTACAGAGCCAACAGGTCTGTGGATGACACCGTTAACATGGCCCTCCACTTCACCCTACAGCACCTGGACTCCCCAGCATCCTACGCCAGGATCCTGTTTGTGGATTTCAGCTCTGCCTTCAATATCATCATCCCCGCCCTGCTTCAGGACAAGCTCTCCCAGCTGAATGTGCCTGATTCCACCTGCAGGTGGATCACAGACTTCCTGTCTGACAGGAAGCAGTGCGTTAAGCTGGGAACACAAGTCTCTGACTCTCGGCCGTCAGCACTGGATCTCCTCAGGGCTGCGTCCTTTCCCCTCTGCTCTTCTCCCTGTACACCAACAGCTGCACCTCCAGTCATTCGTCTGTCAAACTTCTGAAGTTTGCGGACGACATCACCCTCATTTTGCTCATCTCTGACGGGGATGAGTCTGATTACAGGTGGGAAGCTGACAACCTGGTGACCTGGTGTAGCCAGAACAACTTAGAGCTCAATGCTCTTAAGACAGTGGAGGTGGACTTCAGGAAGAATACAGCCCCACTCACCCCCATCACGCTGTGCGACTCCCCAGTCAACACTGTGGAGTCCTTCCGCTTCCTGGGCACCATCCTCTCCCAGGACCTCAAGTGGGAACTGAACATCAGCTCCCTCACCAAAAAAGCACAACAGAGGATGTACTTCCTACGGCAGCTGAAGAAATTCTACCTGCCAAAGACAATGATGGTGCACTTCTACACAGCCATCATTGAGTCCATCCTGCCACTGCCAAGGACAAGAGCAGACTGCAGCATATCATCCGCACTGCCAAGAAGGTGATCGGCTGCAATCTGCCTACCCTCGAGGACCTGCACACCTCGAGGACCCTGAGGCGAGCGAGGAAGATTGTGGCCACCCCTCCCACCCTGGCCACTCCCTGTTCCAGCTACTCCCCTCCGGTAGAAGGCCGCGGTCCATCAGGACCAAAACCTCACGCCATAAGAACAGTTTCTTTCCATCTGCTACTGGCCTCTTCAACAAGGCCAAGGACTCCCATTGACATTCATTCATTTATTTAACTATAAGTCCATCTAATGGCAATTACACTATGCATAAGCCACTTTCATCTCAGTATCTGATTGCACTATGTTGACCACTCATGCTGCTCACTCTTATTCTTATATATGTTTTATATTTAAATTGTTTTATTCTTAGATTGTTTAGTTCTTAGAAATAGTTAAACTTTTTTACTTTTACCTAATTTAAGATTCGTATATGTTTATTGTTTGCACCTCCCTGCCACAGTCAATTCTGTGTTTGTATAACATACATGGCGAATAAACCGAATTCTGATTCTGATGTGTTTTATACTGTGGTCATTTGGCTAAGGGGCTATATACACTTATTATTCCACATTCTCTCATTTACCATAAAGATGCCATTATATTACATTTACCATTGCACAATATACAATCTCCATACACCCTTGTGTACAAGATATATAGGATATAAATGTGCGATCCAGGGACAGCTCCAGTCAGTGACAAACAATAGATAAGTTAAATCGTAAAACAGTATTATCTTGGATGTTTATTTAACCCTTGTGTTATCTTCGGGTCATTCTGACCCATCAGCCGTGTGACCCACCGTCGTATTGCGACAAATTTACCTCATACAAAAACAAAGTGAAGCATTTTCTTTTAACCGTTGGGCTGTCTCAGACCCCCCACATTGCAAAGGTTAAAAGAAAATTATTTTTATTAGTTTTTGTATTGGGTAAAACTGGGTAAACACAATGATGGTTCGTTATGAACCTTTGGGTCATGTGACCCGAAGGCAGCACAAGGGATAATGACGTAGACTATTCAATACCGTGTGTGTGACATTAAAGGAGAATCAATTTCATTTGAAAATGTTTTATTGAAGAAAGAAGTAAGAAAGAAAGAAAGATTATACTTATTATTATTAATTATAGTTGGAACAAAACAAAGCAACAGCATCTTTGGTACATGGGCACCTAATGGATACCGATTGTGTCCGTATCTGCCAGCCACTCCAATGGCCACTTCTTTCCACTGTAACACAAAAATAAACAATGACGTCAGATGTTTTGGTTATAGCTGTGTTGTACTGGATTTTCATTACTCCACAGCTGGCTAATCTTGGTCAACTACAATATAGAACAGACAAGGTCAAAAATACATACTAGAGTCCATTTCAGAAGGGGGCAACACCTAATTGTCCCTTTAAGTCACGAAAATATTAAAGAACACATGGTGGATGTCTTGTGTTGTTATTGTGTACTATAATCCATTCTGTTTCTGACATGAATCATTACTTGGTATGCACTATACTATATATAAGTGTCTTACATGTTTGGTAAATAACCCAACTGCTCAGTATCATTCATTCTCATCAGTCATTTACATTTAGTCAGCGACTTAAATTTAGTACAGGGACATTTCCCCTGAGGCAAGTAGGGTGAAGTGCCTTGCCCAAGGACACAACATCATTTTGCACAGCCGAGAATCGAACCGACAACCTTCTGATTACTAGCCCGATTCTCTAACCGCTCAGCGTTATGCCACTGCATACTTCTATTCTATAAAAAAAACAAAAAAACATTATTATTCATAAGTATGCAGTGACATAACGACATCTCTGACGTTGATAACAAATCAAACCGTTTAGAAATCGGTTGAAAATTGAGCAAGTTATGGTCATTTAAAAAGTACATGTAGCACCAACACAATGTTATGGGTGAGCGAAATCGACTGTAGCAAGATGGCCGCCATGTGCGGTCGTTCGACTCCGTTGTCCGGCAACGCGGACGAGACATCTAGCCTTTATATATATCTATGGGTGTCCCTATCTGCCTTCGATCTTGTGCAGCTGCGTTGGTCTGAAGATAACCACGCCCCTCTCGTTTGCATGTGAGACTGGAAATAAATACAGCACAGAAATAATAATGTGGTGCTCGGACATATATGTGGCGTTAGGAAATAAAAGTCTAAGAAAATAAATAAATGTGGCATTAGGAAATAAAAGTCCCATGAAATAAATAAATGTTGTTTTTTCCAAAAACTTCATTTTGAAATAAATAAATGTATTTATTTACTGATGTTGGTAAATGGATTCAGCTATATAATTATATAATGCTATACTTTTTTTTTATATTTATTGCCATATTTGTTTAATTTCAGAATTTATTTCATAGCCATATTTATTTATGTATGTATTTATCTATTTATTTACCTATTTATTTATTTATTTAATTTTGACTAACTCGGCGTTCCTTAGATTGTTAGCTTTGCAGACGAGTTACACGTCACACGAGCCAAAGCAATGTTTACAAAGGTAGCTAACTTCAGCGCTACGTCGCAGCTATCAAAGACAAAGTCCCCACACATACTAGGTCGCCGCCATCACTCCCATTGGGAACCAATGATAAAAAGGCAGAGACGACACGGACATTGTGGGCAAAGCTTGTCTACATTGTATGCTTTTCGGCTGTGCGATGGCACTTGTCACCCCCCATACAGGTAGAGCTATCCCCCTAGCACAAGTGCTGGACACCCGGTGTTATCGCCCTGGTTTCCAGACTACCTAGTTTCCGTAAGCATGCGAGCTGTGCATTCACCTAACAGCAGCAGCTGCCGTTGGCCTCACCAGATTTGTCACAAATTCACACAACATTCAACATTATTGGGGATTTTCAAGTCGCATCTCATATTTGCTAGCCTGACGTTGTCATACTCATAATTCTAGTCAGAATATGATACCGCTCCGTTGGGCTGTGAGTATGGGGCGTGTTTCAACCGAACCCAGACAAAAAATGCCTCTTCGCTCAATTGGATAGACCTACAACCAATCAGAGCAACGTAGTATGTGACGAATCCCGTAGGAAGGACGGCAAAAACATATTTTCGATCGACAAATGCCTTGATCGCGTTTCTCTGTTCCTCTTTCAAAATTAATGCGCTGTCGATGTCTTCTAAAACAGACTCGATAGCAGAATCTACACATCTCAGCTCTCCAGCGGCAGCCATGTTTGTTGAAAACGAATTCAACCCAAGCGCTCTTTGGTGACGTGGTTGATTATGTTACTATTGATCATCTGTCCATCATCGTATAAAGCCCGCCCTGACAATTTGATTTGTCCGAACAGCTCTTGTTCGGGCATAGTTTTTCCCCAACCGAGCAACTTCAGACCTAACTTCCCGACCAAAAGATTTTGGGGGTGGGGCTAAGTTCGCAGGCTACATATTTGCTGCTGTAGGCTAAGAAAATAAAACAGTTGCAAGCTGGCATGAAGTGGGATTCTATCGCACTAGAGCAAAAACACATATGATTGATGGTCTGTTGCTATGGCTCATGGAGAAAAGGAGCTTTCAGTCATGAATTTATTGGCATTCAGGCAACATTTTGTATGGGTTCATCGAAAACAACTGGTTACGGTGGGCACACCAGAAAATACCCGAATGTGTAGGCTAATCACGTATTTGAGGTTGTCTTGAGGCAATAGCCACATTTCCCACGATACCACAGCCCCTTATGAAACTACATCTCACAAATTAATACTTCGATCGTCACTGTGAACCCAGGCAATAGGCTACGATCAAAATACGCTTAACCCTTAACCCTAAAGGAAGTCTTTTTAGCCCCATGGTGGCTTTCTACACTTGCCGTCTTGCACATGAACACGGTGCTCGATAAGTCTCAAACTATTTAAGACTTTGTGGTCAATATTATGTAGAGCAATTATCCGCCCAAGTAGCCTACCTCTACAAAGTCTAATGTGTGCCAAAATGATATATCCTGACAAGCTATGTTGATCAATTTGATCTACTAAGGCCAGTATGCGATCTCTGACATGACTAATGTCTTCCATCATCTCTCGAATCTAGGTGTCCATATCTGCCTTCGATCTTGTGCAACTGCGTTGGTCTGAAGATAATCACGCCCCTCTCGTTTGCATGTGAGATTGGAAATATATGTAACATTAGGAAATAAAAGTCTCAAAATATAAATAAATGTGGCTTTAGGAAATGAAAATCCCATGAAATAAATAAATGTCTTTACAAAAACGTCATTTTGAAATAAGTAAATGTATTTCTTATATACTAGTGTAATAATTGGACCAATACGCTGATCTTATTGGTCCAGAAGACGTTCTCAAAAGTTAATAAATCTGTTTGTATACACCTCCTGAAAGTTTGCAGAGGTAAATAAACGTTTTTACGGACCTAGCAACAAGCGGTTGCCTTGGAGATGTAGCAATTGACCTTAACAACGTGGCATCTGCTCGGCAACAAAGTAGCCAAAATTGCCTAAAAAACCCTAAAACAACCAAATATGTTTTTTTCACAGGTCCGCAAACGCCCCGCAATCGCTTCCCGTTTTAAAGAAGTATCTGAAGCAGACAGAAGACGAATTCTGGTTGAAAGAAATATGTTCTGTTCACGAAATAAAGTATTTGTGTTATTGAAACTCCACAGAGTTGTTGATATGTTGCCTTGGAGATGTAGTGATGTCACCAGTGCAAGTGCAGCTGATTGCTCTGACAACATGGTGTCTGCTCCAGATTCGATGTGTTTGATTTGGGATCTTCCCATGTATTGTTGTAGTATATAAGAAACCAAATGTTTACTCCTTGACAGGTCAGCAAACGCTTTGTCGCCTCGATTTGTTAAAACGATTGGTTTTAAACCTTGACCTACCGTCTCGGTTAACAAACGTTTTAACAAATCTCGGTTTACAAAGGCGTTTGCAGACCTGTCGAGGAGTAAACATTTGCAGTTTATTTATTGATGTAGGTAAATGGATTCAGCTATATAATTATATGATCCTATATTTATATATTTATTGCCATCTTTTTTAAATTTCAGAATTTATTTCATAGCCATATTTATTTATTAATGTATTTATTTATTTGTTTACTTATCTTTTTATTTCTGACTCACTCGGCGTTCCGTAGTAAAAAAGGGTCTAACAACGCCCCACACAGATTCCTGGAATCAATAGAGATTAACCTTTGCGTAACATATATATCGTATATGTTAAGTGTTTTGTACCTCCCTGCCACAGTAAATTCTGTGTTTGTATAAAATACATGGCGAATAAACCGAATTCTGATTCTGATATAGCCAGGGCCGTCGTTACACCCTTTTTGCTGTATTAAAACAGTAGAAATCTGCTGTGCCCAAGTAAAATCTAAAGTTTGAGTTTTAACAATTTACTTTATTAGTCAGTGCATTAATTTAGGTTGATAATCCCGGAAAAAACAAACGCAGAATCCCAATCAACGTTTGTAAAATCAAAGCAGTTGAACCGAAAACACAAACCGATGCATGCCAGCGTGCTCTTTTGAGCTTGCCAAATAGCCACTGCAGCATGCACATAGAAGTCCAGGTGTCGGACTCGGCACACAAGTCAGAATTGAGGTAGGCTAAGAAAACATTACAAAATGAAAGAACGTTTCAAAATGATAGGCCTACCGATCATCTTATTTTGACTAAAACATGAAAACAATATTACATTATATGAAGCAAAAAAAAATTGTATATGCTTAATGCTTGCATTAACTATAGATGTCTCTGCCAAAGCTGATATCAAACTTGCGTCCCTGAACGGTTGTATAGTAGGTAAAGCAAGAGGAGTTTCTATTGCCTAGTAGTGCATTGTGCGCAACACGCTTGGAAGAAAAAAAAGGGATATGCATAGGGGCCTGTGCCCCAGTACAGTTTTATGTCTAACAACGCCACTGCATATAGCCTAGCTATTGTAGCCTATAAAGCTAAGCCTACAAAAATATTTTACACATTTATAAACAACTAGCCTAATTTTAGAGACTGTTCTAAGCTACACTATCGACAGAGCTCATTGTAGCAGTGTAGAGTAAATTTGCCGTGTATGGTTAATTTCTAGATTGATCGAGAAGAGGAACGAAATTTCCGGTGGCTCTACAAGGCGCTCCAGAAAGTTCAGCACGCTGCGCTATTTAAAACCAGCCATCTTCGCCAGGAGACAGACAGAAACAGAGACGACGTAGGTTACATAGGCAACATCAGGATTCAGTAAGGTAACTAAATCATGCAAATAACAAGATCCTTGGGCAGGAGGTATACTTAACAAGCACTAGTGCAATATCAGGCATTCATATTTATGTTAGTAGCCTAATAACGTTCCTGCCGAGTCGATGTAATAGGCTAAGTCTGCTGAGTGCTTCCTTAAGCTACATAGGGCTTATTCGTTCACAACGGTCTGTATTTTGACTGACAGTTAACTTTTTTGTATTTTAATGTAAACTGTTGAATGTGTCCTAACAGTCTTTTCTTATCAGGTTGAAAAGATTCCGTCGTAAAGATGGTTCATGAGACAGGCTATTATGACCTTTTAGGTGTGAGTCCCAATGCCAGCCCAGACGAAATCAAAAAAGCATATCGAAAACTTGCGTTAAAATACCACCCAGACAAGAACCCCAGTGAAGGAGAAAAGGTGTGTGGATAATTTTTGGTGTCCGTGTCTATTTTAAACGGCATGCCTTCTAGACATGACAGCAACGGAATGTGCGGAACTTTCTGGAATGACATCGGAGTCATAGCCTCTAGTCTTGGATAATGTCATTACATTACAGTTCAGCATGTCAGCCCACAGTCACATACGATAGTAGCATCTTTTACACTATATTCGTGTTTGTACAGTTACACTACACATTTAAAATGCAACGTTAAACGTTTGACTAGCTATGCCGGACATATTGTAGCTAAACCCATGTATATTACACAACCTTAAATACGTTGTTTGTGTGCTCAATGCATAGCCTACCATTGCCCAATATCTACTTTTTTATTTATTACTTTTTTGGTTAAAACATTTATTTGTCTCTTGTTCTGCACAGTTCAAATTGATATCACAGGCATATGAAGTTTTATCCGATCCAAAGAAAAGGGATCTGTATGACCAAGGTGGAGAACAAGCTATCAAAGAGGGTGGAATGGGAGGGCAGTTTTCTTCACCTACAGACATTTTCAACATGTTTTTTGGAGGTGGAGGCAGGATGCACAGAGAAGAGAGGAGAGGTTAGGAAAATGCAACATAAAAAAGTATCTCTTTTGAATCAAGTTATTGATGAAAGACAAAATAATTAGCTGAAAAAGTATTTGCTTTCATTTAGGTAAGAATGTTATTCATCAGCTCAGTGTTACATTGGAGGAGATGTACAATGGAGCAACAAGGAAACTTGGTCTTCAAAAGAACGTGATCTGTGCAAAATGTGATGGTAAGTATAATTTGAATCATGTTTCCCTGAAACCTTTCCTTCTTTCAAATGCGTCACTGCACCGCCAAGGATGATTCACATTCCCATTGTTTATTTCACATAGGCTATGGAGGGAAGAAGGGAACGCTTGAGAAGTGTTCAAGTTGCAAGGGTAGAGGAGTTCAGATCAAGGTACAGCAGATTGGACCAGGCATGATCCAGCAAATCCAGAGTATGTGTCCTGACTGCCAGGGTCAGGGGGAAAAGTTCAACTCAAAGGACCGCTGTAAGAACTGCAATGGGCACAAAGTGGAACGCAAGAAGAAAATTATTGAAGTTCACATTGACAAAGGTTAGGTTTCCCCCTTCAGACATTTACAGGGTAACTTGTGACACTGAATCTATAGTTTCTTCTTTTCCATCTATCTTAAGCGATAAACCATTGCACAGTACTCACTGAATAAAGGAGAATGCCACAGGAAAATATGTGGTATAATATACATATATTAATCCACAAGCTGACTGTTTCTCTAGACATCTAGAGACAGTCAGCATAATCAGTGTGGAAACCCATGTTTACAGGTATGAAGGATGGCCAGAAAATAACATTCCATGGTGAAGGTGACCAAGAACCTGGATTGGAACCTGGTGATGTCATCATTGTGCTAGATCAGAAGGAACATGAGATTTTCCAGAGACAAGACGATAACCTGATCATGAAAATGGATATCAAACTAGTTGAAGCTCTCTGTGGGTTCAAGAAAACCATTTGCACCTTGGATAACAGAATGCTCATAATTACTTTGCCACCAGGTATCAAAGTTGTAGTTCAGTTAACCTGTATAAATTAGGTTACATTGTCAAATGTGCCTTATGTGGAATTTAAGAATTGATTATTAAATATCCGCAGGTCAAGTTGTGATGCATAAAGACGTCAAAGTTGTTCAGAAAGAAGGCATGCCCATTTACAGGGACCCTTATGACAAAGGACAACTAATCGTTGCGTTTGAGGTGAGCCTATACTTGTCATTAGATGTGAAGTATTGGCTATTCAGATGGCCATCTCATCATTGTGATTTTCTCTCAGGTGGGATTCCCGCAGAAACACTGGCTTCCAGAGCACCTCTTGCCTCAACTGGAAAGGTTGCTTCCCCCCAGGGACGAAGTCATGCTTACTGATGAAATGGAAGAAGTACATCTCTGTGAAATGGACTATCAGTCCCAGCAGAGGAGTTATTCCAGAGAAGCCCATGAGGAGGATGAGGATGGTCCCAGAAAGGGTGTACAGTGTCAGACACAGTGAATGTAACCATTAATCAATATAATGCCAGCGATTTGCATGACACTCACTAGTCAGAATCCAAATATCCTGTACATGGTTTGACCCAAGCCTTACGTAAGAGGTTCCTGTCCTTGCGTTTTGCAGAAGTGATTTGTCTAGCCAAATTGTTAGTTAAAAAGCCATCCGTTGTTGTTTTCTTGTTACTTCTGTGTATTGACAGAGTTTGTGGTGTTCTTTAGTCAACCTGATTATATGAGAGAAGGACTTGGGCACACATTGCTTTTTCATTCTGATTCATTTCTAGAAGTGCTGTATGCTTTCCATGAAGGCACTTTCAGTGTTTCCTCAATATCTTTGTCAAAAATGAACATAGAAACTTCAGACCTGTTTCACATTATTCTACCCCTAGCTGACCAAGTTGTCCAAGCTTTGGTTTGGTGATAAAGATGATTATTGATTAACCCATAGCCAATAAATCAATAAAAACACCAATATTTCTGTGTTTCCTCAATATCTTTGTCAAAAAGGACCACAGAAACTTGAGACCTGTTTCAAATTCTTCTACAACTATCTGAACAAGTCGTCCAACCTTTGGTTTGGTGATAAAGTTGATTATTGATTAACCCATAGCCAATAAATCAATAAAAATACCAATATTTCAGTGTTTCCTCAATATATTTGTCAAAAATGACCACAGAAACTTGAGACCTGTTTCACATTCTTCTACTACTATCTGAACAAGTTGTCCAACCTTTGGTTTGGTGATAAAGTTGATTATTGATTAAACCATAGCCAATAAATCAATACAAATACCAAAATTTCAGTGTTTCCTCAATATCTTTGTCAAAAATTAACATACACACTTCAAACTTGTTGCACATTCTTCTAATACTAGCAGACCAAGTTGTCCAGCCTTTGGTTTGGTGATAAAGTTGATTATTGATTAACCCATAGCCAATAAATGAATAAAACACACATTTTCCAGTATTTCCTCATTATCTTTGTCAAAAATGAACATTTAAACTTGTTTCACATTCTTTTACTACTAGCAAACCAAGTTGTCCTACCTTTGGTTTGGTGATGAAGTTGTCAAATATGAACATAGAAACTTCATTAATGTTTTATTTTTTTTCCCTTTATTTAGCAAACATTTCAACAAAGTGCTCTTCAAGACTTTAACAGATTCAATATGGAATAGCAAATATTGTTAACTTGGGGGATAGCTAGGCTAACTATAGCTTTACTGCAAGGCCCCTTACAAAAAATAAGTATATTAAAGTATACTATAAGTATACTAAAATATGCTTTGAAAATAGTTCACTTTTGATATACTTTTAAGAAGTATACTTAGAAAATCGTTCACTTTTGATATACTTTTAAGTATGCTTTGAAAATAGTTCACTTTTGTAAGAAGTATACTTAGAAAATAGTTCACTTTTGATATGCTTAGAAACAGAACATGGTATACATTTCTTCTGGAGTAGGATGTACGTTTTCTATTACACAGCAAAAACTGTCAAAATAATTTAAAAGTACAATACAGGTTAAAAAATTTTTATCCATCTCATTCTAATTATTCATGTCTAGGAAAGTCTATTATGCATTGCACATAGAATCTTTTTTGTTACTGAAGCTGCAACCTTAATTACTGCCAAAAAAAATCTGAAACCCTATACTCTTATACTAATAATTATCAATTGGAGTATTAGTGGAAAAAACGAAAAAGCTAATTGAGAAAGAAGCAGACAGAAGGGTTGAATTTGAAGGTTATACTGTCAAACTGACTGAAGAATGAAATGACGTTAAAAAATGAAGATAGCGTGGCTCGTTGGCTGGTCAATTCCCATGATGCAAAGCGGTAAATAGTGTTTAAATTTGCTGATAAATTTGCCGTTTGTTCGAAATACAAATGTGACTTTTTAAATGTGTCTGCTTAGAATGAAGAGTTTTGTTGATTGGAAATTGTCATTGTTGTGCTGGTTTGCCATTGTAGCCATGAGTTAAATGACTGTTAGGTTTCATAAAACGAGCTGGATTATTACATCGTTAGTGATCACGCAGTAAATAGC
This sequence comes from Osmerus eperlanus, assembly GCF_963692335.1. Lineage (NCBI taxonomy): Eukaryota > Metazoa > Chordata > Actinopteri > Osmeriformes > Osmeridae > Osmerus > Osmerus eperlanus. The sequence continues at coordinate 9,917,259 of NC_085022.1, forward strand.
TTCTATCAGTTAAGCATCTGCCGTGTCACCTTGCGAGGCCCCGCCAAGTGACGCAAGCTCAGCGGCGTTTGAGGGGCACCTGAATATTTAAACATATATAACTAGATCATAGTAAATGGACGTTATTAAGTTTATTCTTGAAGGACTTTCAATAATTCAAAGTGCACTTGAAAGTATTGCGAAGTATACTTCTGAGGCACTAAAGGAAGTATAGTTCATGAACTGAAAGTGCACTACACAGGTTACTTTAGAGTATTCCAAAGTATACTTTTAAGTAATTTAGGAAGTATACTTTATGAACTGAAAGTGCACTACACAGACTACTTTACAGTATTCCAAAGTAAACCTCAAATACACTATAAGTGTACTAAATGACCTACAAAGTGGGCCAATTCAGTTTACTTAGTACAAAAATAGTATATAAATAAGTACACTGCTAGTATACTTTAAGTTACATGATAATAGTATACTTTTTTATACTAAGTATACTTACAAAATAAACTTGAAGTATACTTCTTTTTTGTAAGGGGCAGCTGCAGAAACGCCACAAGCAAAGAGGCCAGGGTGATAACTATTTACTCATTTTACTTTGTGATGTGAAACACAATTGTGAAATGTAATGTACAAATATAGCTGCAAGCAGCAATGAGGTGGCCAAGCAGACCATGTGACCCAAAAAACAATATAGATATTAGCGCTAAGAGCTTCTTAGTAGCGCTTCAACAGAGCACTCCTAAGAAGCTCTTAGCGCTAAGAAGCTCTTAACGAATCTGGGAAACGCGGCCATTGTCTGAACAGTGCCACAAATACATCTACCAAGTTTGCTGTCAATGCATGAAAGATTAGGCTACCTCATTGTCTGGTTGATTTTGATATGAGGACAAATGCTTGGGCAAATTGGGTGGGCCCTGGGTTAATTCAGATTATATTTAAGTACTCTACCCTGATCATCAGGGTCAAAAAACAGTACATTCTGTCATTTTTAGACATGTAAGACTCTTTGTAAGGCTGCAAATCCTCAGATTATTGTAGTCAGGATGGCACGCTCAATCCTGGTTCTGTAGCTTTAGTGCCCCGTATATTTGAGATGTTTCCTTGTTCCAACACATTTTATTCAAATGAATGCTGTCATCAGAAGCCTGCTCACAATCCCATTCATTTTGAATCAGGTCTGTTGGAAGAGCTAAACTTATCAAAAATGTGACAGGTTCCCCAGGACCAGGGTTGATAATGGATACTCATTCCAGGGGTGTTCAACCCTGGTCGTCAGTACCCACTGTTCTATGTGTTTTTCATGTTTCCCTTCTACAACACACATGATTGAAATGATTGGGTTGTTATCAAGCTCTGTGGAAGCCTGATAACGAGCATTAATTTAAATGAAGTGTGCTGAATTCACTCGAATTCACAAATGATAGGAAGGTTGCAAACACAGAGTGCCATAATGCAAACCAATAACATGAGAGATATTAACATTTTAAAAAATATGGACCAAAATTGCCATAATGTCTGCAATAGACAATAATTGAAGCATCCAAATCAGAAGCATAGACAGAAAGCAGGTAGACATCAAACACGCATAAACACATCAAAGTCAAAACGGTCGGGTTCATATTCTGGAATGTGTCTGATCATACAATCAAGAGGTACAGGTCTCAGGAAAAATACTCACACTCACTCAAAATTACACTGGACACTGTATACTATGTGTTTGTATAGGTAATGAAGCACTATTGTCTCTTGGCTGTGCTCTTATTACAGATAATTTTAATATCTGTGTGAAATTTACCAGAAAGACTATTTATACAAAAAAGTTTCATTATCAAAATGTCCATATTCGTCATTTTTAGCACTTTTTTTATGAAGTAATGGGGATATCATTAAATTCACTAGACTTTACAAATGATAGGAAGGTTGCAAACACAGAGGGCCATAATGCAAACCAAGAGATATTAACATAAAAAAAATATGGACCAAAAATGCCATAGGCCTAATGTCTGCAATAGACAATAATTGAAGCATGCATATCAGAAGCACAGACAGAAAGCCGGTAGACATCAAACACACATAAACACATCAAAGTCAAAACGTCTGGGCCAGGGATAACGTTTCAGACATGTCTGGCTTGAAATTAACAAAGTAAAAAATGCTGTTATATTTGCAGCTTATAAATACTTGCACAGCAGCGCAGTTTTAAAGAGACGCGCCAAGGAGAGGTCACACCTGAAAGCAGTAGCGGTTAGAACCGAAACTGTACTGTACTGTAGCGAGTGGTACGTGACAGTGGAGCGAGTGGTACGTGACAGTAGCTAGTGGTACATGCCAGTGCCTCCACTGGTACGTGACAGTAGCTAGTGGTACATGCCAGTGCCTCCACTGGCGCGTGACAGTGGCTAGTGGTACGTGCCAGTGCCTCCACTGGTACGTGACAGTAGTTAGTGGTACATGCCAGTGCCTCTACTGGCACCTAGTGGTACGTGCCAGTGGAGCTAGTGGTACGTGACAGTAGCTAGTGGTACGTGACAGCGCCTCCACTGTCGTGGCAGTTGCATTGGGTGTCTTGCAGGTTTTGTTTACTGTCGTGTAACTGCCCCGCGGCCATTTTAGAATAGGAGAACAGGCTATAAACTTTTATTTAAAAAAATAAGTTAAACTGTTCGTGCTAACAGACTCCAAACCATACTTTTGATGTCTCACTACAAGCTCACCATACAAAGTAGTCGATTTAAACATTATATTGCATATAGTGTAATGGTGTGGCTGTAATGTAAAGCAGACTTGTACACACGTAATGAATTAGTAACAAATTATTTTACTCAAGAGTAACTGAATTTAAGCGTGCACATGAGCCACCGTTGTAGACTCTCGTCTCTAATGCACATCGTTGTGTTGTTATCAGCGCCTCCTAGTGGCGTATATCATTAATTGTAATAACTGTAGTCAATATAGGTAGCCTACATTTGCATTTCGATACTCTTGAGTAAATATAGTTGTTAATAATAGTTCATTATTTTCATATGAAGAACCTTGTCAATTAATGACACCCTATGATTGCAAATGTACTTTCTGGGTATTATACATATTGGAAACTACAAACTCTCCTGGATACAAATCTGTTTAAATCACTCAGATATCTTTATCACAACTGAAGTTACATCATTTTAAAGTCGACCTGTGTCAAAAAGTGATATGGGAGAAAATCCTGTTCGTAATGACGTTGTGAATGTAAATGTCAGTTTAAGTAGGCCTATAGGCTACATTAATAACTTCTCAGCAAGTTATTTCATGGATCAGTTGTTATGGGCTGCTGCAGCACTCAAAAGAGCAAGCAAATTAGCATTTGATTTGACATGGCTTGAAAATCTTGCTAGCTGACATGTCCAAAAACCGTTGAAATTAATAGTTTTTCATAAGTAATCATATACTTTTTGTACATTACAATTAAGTTTAGGGTGTTAACGATACAAAACATCAAAAATCTCAATTTTGACAGAAAACGATTTTCGATCTTTTATGGCTTATAGCCAACAATGAGCGGCCGCGACATCCACGGGTTTCCGCAGGCCGCCACACATACTTAAAGATCCTGTAAAGTAAATTCCATGTTTTGCTTCTAAGTACATTATATACGTGTGAAATGAGTTCCTGAAAGCATGTGCAAAGCGCTAAAACTTTGTCACACTGAAATAGGGAGTTAAACCGAAGAACCGTTTCTCTTCCATTTTCAGATCAGGTTTTAATGGGCAGAGCCAAAAAATGCCCTATCTACGTCATTTCGCCCTATCTACGTCAGATCACTAAATGGCTCCTCCTGCTGTACTGTTATTGTAGCCTACATCAGCTAGCTAGCTAGCTTCAGGATGTCTCCCACCACCCGCAACTGCATCTTCCCTGGATGCAAGAACTACAGCTGCGCTGCAACGCCATTTAAGTTCACTATTGCTAATGAAAGGAAAAATAGGTGGATAGATTTTGTTTAGAGACACGCTCATGGAAAGCTTCGGATAAACTCCAACAGCCGCCTCTGCACTGACCATTTCACAGCGGACAGTTTTAACATGGACCAGAGACAGATGGGGTTCACCAACAAACGGCTTCTCTTGCAGCGCGGAGCCGTACCGAGCATCGCCCCTCTGGCCGTTCATCCTCCGGTCGCACCTGGACCATCCACCGCCGCCAGCAGTTCATCACTCAGTTCTGTGTGCTTGTTATAATTATACTAGATAACTTTTCCAGAGGTATCTCTGCTACGAGTTAGTGCAAACCGCTAAATTGATATTAGGCTACTCGGTGTAGAATGATGGTATTTTGGTGAAATGGTAGCTAATGTGTTAGAAGTAGCCTAGTTGGAGAGCTCACTGTCTGCTGTCTCTGGTGTCCATTTTTACTGTTACAGCTCAGGGGAACATTTCATTTATATGCATCTGTATGTTTCACTCATTGAACAAATAAATACTAATTCTATACAGTTTTGTTCGGCTTGACATAGCGTCCATTATCTGGGTCGGAGGTAGGCACTAGGCAGCGAGGGGCGTAGCTTCAGCTCCTTCAGGCGACACGCCCCCCCCAGTCTCAAGGAGAGAAGACTGCTGATTTTTTCACGATTTCAAAGCCTAATTTAACATACTTGTCGGTGTTATTTTTTTATTCGAATTTGGATGGGTAATAACACATTATTCTGTGATGTGGCGAACTTAAAACTCGTTTCCAGGTCCACTTTACAGGATCTTTAAACAATTCTATTCTAAAATGGCCGCGGGGCAGTTAGGCTACATGACAGTAAACAAAAGCTGCAAGACACCCAATGCAACTGCCACGAGACACTTGCGTACCACTATCAACAGAACAGTAACTGTCATGTACCAGTGGAGGCGCTGTCACGTACCACTAGCTACTGTCATGTACCAGCGGAGGCACTGGCATGTACCACTAGCTACTGTCACGTACCACTAGCTCCACTGGCACGTACCACTAGGTGCCAGTAGAGGCACTGGCATGTACCACTAGCTACTGTCACGTACCAGTGGAGGCACTGGCACGTACCACTAGCCACTGTCACGTGCCAGTGGAGGCACTGGCATGTACCACTAGCTATTGTCATGTACCACTCGCTCCACTGGCATGTACCACTATAGCCACTGTCACGTACCACTCGCTCCACTGGCACGTACCACTAGCTACAGTACAGTACAGTTTCGGTTCTAACTGCCTCTCCCTGAAAGGCATCACTTAATTATAGGCCGTAAGGTGAACCCTGTTATCGTTTCAACCCGCTCCACAGTCTGGCATCTACACAATCTTTAGCTCATAAAAAAGAATGAGTCCTGCTAAGCTACCAAAAAAAAGTTTGTCGCTGAAATTCCAGTCGATTGTCGATGCGTCTATGTTTTATGCAGAACTAGTTTCTTCAGAGCGTAATAGGATTTTGGTGGCACGGTTCGACACGTGATCCTTCTACACCAATAAGGTAGCTGCTTTTTGTCAACATGGATGGATATGGTTGTCAAATAGAGGATGGGACCTTGCACGTTAGTATTTCCTATGTTTATTTTGCCGTGGCGGCCCGCCATGACTACATTTCTGCCGCCATGGTATCAGAAATAGGGCTGTACAAAATTTAAGAACGTCTATGTGATTGTTAGAGTGCATGTCGGAGAATAGCATGGATACGCGCTTCACACCGCAGTTGAGATTGTGCGTCTTTGAGAAGTCATATAGCTAACTTGTCAGTTAATTTAAGCCTGTTATTGTATTAGTCTATTTCTTGCTAATTTAAATTAAGTTAACTGGTGATCTGTATTATTTCCCTGCTAGTTAAATTGCACATGTCTGTTGATTCGATAGCGATTGCTGCCTTTGCTTACGTTTGTATTTTTGGTGCATTACTATGCAGAAGTAGTTTTAATTAATACATAGTGGGTTTATTGTTATTATTTGCTACAGAATGCTTAGCCTATCAAGCTCAAATGAAGCAGACAGTGTACATGCTTTCGAGTACCTTAATCGATAGGCTACTGACCAACGTCAATTATTAATACGTCAATTAATAATTGGCAGCATTTATGCCATTTAGAACATACTTTATGAGTGGAAGGTCTTTAAGTAGCCTAACCTTATTGCTTTAGGGGAAATAGTACGAAAATATGTGCAATATTACATTAGTTATTAAACTAGGCTATTACATTAACCTGGGGGGGGGGGGGGGGGGGACAGACTTATGTCGTTGTTGTAACATTCATTCTTCCACTAATGAAAACACTGATCAACCATAAAAACAATCGTAATGAAAAATATGATATATAAAACTGTACAAGGAGTCAGGTGGCTGAGCGGTTAGGGAATCGGGCTAGTAATCTGAAGGTTGCCAGTTCGATTACCGGCCGTGCAAAATGATGTTGTGTCCTTGGGCAAGGCACTTCACCCTACTTGCTTTGGGGGAATGTCCCTGGGGGAATGTCCCTGTACTTACTGTAAGTCGCTCTGGATAAGAGCGTCTGCTAAATGACTAAATGTAATGTAATGTAAATGTACAAAACAGAATAATGAGTAACAGATTAAGGACACTCAGTCCTCACTGTCAGTGTCAGGACAGTTATCTCTCAGTTCCTCAGTTTCTTTTGTGCTGGCACAATTACAACAACGACATAAGTCTGTGCAACACAGTCCTGCAGAAAAACATGAACATCTGCCTGTCTCACACGCACTTTTGCAGCCGCAGTGTATCACATGCAAAACACTGTCAGGGGCCGAATTTCTGTTACGTGCAAGGTCCCATCCACTATTTGCCAAACATATCCATCCATGTTGACAAAAAGCAGCTACCTTATTGGTGTAGAACGATCACGTGTCGAACCGTGCCACCAAAATCCTATTACGCTCTGAAGAAACTAGTTCTGCATAAAACATAGACGCAACGATAATCGACTGGAATTTCAGCGACAAACTTTTTTTTGGTATCTTAGCACGAATCGTTCTTTTTTATGAGCTAAAGATTGTGTAGATGCCAGACTGTGGAGCGGGAATCATTTTCTAAAAGACTTTTCGTGGTTCACCTTGCAGCCTATTATAAGTAGGTCGTAATAGAATAATGGCTAGCCCCGTGAAACAACTTAGAAAGGATGACGATAGCATAGTGGGATTTTTGCACTGTGTGTCACCAGGGCCGGATTAACAATTTTCTGTGCCCTGGGCAACAAGGCTTAAGGCCCCCCCCCCCCCCCTGTGTTTGATGTGATGCTAGTTACGGATGTCCAAAATTAATGCGAGCGCGCGAGCGCTTTTTTTGGGCCTTTATTTGAGCGCAAAATAGTTTTTTGAGCTTTATGTAAAATAAACATTTTACAAGCCGTTTTTCAATTGGTAAAATCTTGGCAGACAGTAGGTAAGAAAGTAACAGCTAGCTGGCGCAGTTACTTGTAAAATGCATAGATAATGTTTAACAGTAAAATCTCAATCTAGCTTGCACCTAACTAAGTTAACATATTTGATTTCCCGTATTTAACAATGATTAAACATGGACTTACCTGAAAGTGATGCACGGGCACCATCTCGCAGTCTCTTTCTTTTTTCCTTCTGACTCCTGTTATCGTTTTAAGCCCATCTTAGAAAAGTTGACCTAGCCTACTGTCAAAGTTCGTCAGCCCATGAGGGAAGGGCACCCACAGCGAGCTTGGGAAGTTGAGTGTGTAGCCTATTTGTTTTGTTTTGTGGGGGGGGGGCACCATCGTAACTTTTTGTGAGCATTTAAATAGGCTACATCTCTTGTTCTGCCTGTTTTGAAATATACGTGTCTAATATTTCTATACTAAAATAATATCGGTATTATAAGTATAACTATGATGATTTTTCAGTTGGCTATTTTTTGGTGCCCCCTCAGGAGTTGGTGCCCTACGCACAGCGCGTAGTGAGCGTTATGGGAGCGGCGGCACTGGCTACTACTAGACTACACAAACACTGTTTTTGACGTGATTTTAACATAACATTTTGATCGAACGAGTTGTAATAAAGTACTCACATTAAGGAAAGTTAGGACTGCGTTCATAACGTGATGTAACATTTTAGTTGACATTGTCCAGGGCCCCTTAGATGTCATGTGCCCCTGGGCAAGTGCCCAGTTGCCCTAATGGTTAATCCGGCCCTGTGTGTCACCGGTGAAAACTTCGAGGCGGAATGTCCGCTACTTCGAGGCGACCCTGTAGACCGGCCGAGAGGAATACCACAGAGTGGTAACATTTTCGGTAGATAAGAGGATGCCGTTTACTCAAGCTTCGCAAAACAACAGTGCAGTGAAGTTGGCCAACGTCAGGAGGAGCCTCAGTAAGTACCCGTCTGTCAATATTCTAAGTTCTTTAGTGGTGAGAGTAAGTTAGTGAGTTTTGTAATATAATGGTTTGTATTGTCCTCCATTCAGGTTACTCCGATCCCAGTGGCTTCGATGTTCTCTGTTCAAATAGCAGCACTGTGGAGGTGGTGGAGGACGTGGCTTTCTTCCCGAGAGAGCCTCGAAGCATGGGACAGATGACCATCGAGGAGGTGCTGCGTCTTGGACCAAGACAGCGCGTAGGTTGCGCTGCCTGTCTTTGGAGAGTGTGTGTACTTAATTGTGATTTGTGAAGACAATGATCAAATCTTAGTGTTTGTCTTGATTTAAACCGTTATCCTGGAAGTGTAAATGCTGGCCTATGCTATTTAGTGCAAATGTAATAACTTAATTCCATGTGTTCTGTGCTGTTTTTAATAGGTGGGTGTGGTGGATGCCAAGATCCTGCCAGAGGGTACTGTGAGCAGAGTGGTACCTGTTGACGGGGTCCCGTGCGAGTTGAAGGAGCTTCAGATCTGCGATCCCACTGGCCAGACAACTCTCACACTCTGGGAGAAACTGATTCTGTATGTTGAAGTAGGCAAGTCCTACAGGCTGGCCAACTTGTCCACCAGGAAAGCCGGTGACCGTACGGTTCTAACTAGCACTCAAATTACAACGGAGCGAAATTTTGGCCGTCGGAGAGCCGGAGTCAATCGAGGTCCATGGAGATGACCGCCAGAACACATCGATCGTCCGTGGAACTGTGACCGGGGTGCAGATAAGCGCCAAACACCGTTGTAGGAGATGCCACACCAGTCAAGAGCCGTTTGTGAGTCGCTCGTCAACGCACAGATGCCAGCGCTGCAAGCTCTTACAAAAAGCCAGCTCCTTCGTGGCTTCCTACAGCGGAGTCTTGCTGCTGTTGACCAGCGATGGCCAAGAGCAGTCACCGATGTTCACAAACTCTGCTCTTTCTGCCTAATTGAAAGAGAAGGACATTGGCGATTCCACGGGGGACTTGCAGGCCATCGAAGAGCATTTCCTCAGTGTTGGCGACGTTGAGGTGTCTGTGGGCGGGTGGGCGGGCAGGTGGGCTCACTGGCATACCCCCTGCAAGCTCTCAGGCCTGGCCAGGACAGCAGCCAGCTGCAGTGGACAGGGGTCTGTGCCCTGTGACATAAACACAGTACATTAAAGCTCCATCACAGGGAAGCTATGAGCCATATATCACAGGGAGAGGGGAGGAGGGGGAGAGGTGCTGCAGGGAAAGGGCTGGGGCTGGTGGGGGTGGGCAGCTGAAGGAGAAGGTGAGGGTGCATTGAGGTCTTCCCTTGATTAAAAGAGGTCAGTGATGAGATGGTTGAATGCAGGGAGAGGGAGAGGGAAAGAGAGAGAGAGAGAGAGAGAGAGAGAGAGGGAGAGGGAAAAAGAGAGAGAGAGGGAAAGAGAGAGAGAGAGAGGGGGAGAGAGAGGGTGCAATATGGGGGATACATCAGTTGAAGACGCATACAAATATGTTCAATAGTAGTACAAAACAGTATACAAGCCAAACATAGCTTTCCAAGGACAGGACTTACATTTAAGTAGTTTCAAAGTCATTCAAAGTCCAAGCATCTTAATCTGCTCTCCATTCGTGATCAGCAAGGTCTGCTATGAATGTAAGGACTCGGGGGTTCACTGGGAGCTGTTTTTTGTTTTTCCTTGATTCGACTTTGGTACCTTTCTCAGGGTTTATGCTGAAGAAGCACCTAGAACAGAGAATTGAATGACTGAATGTGTTTCTCACAAATATATACACTAATTTAAGGGATAGTTCACACAAAAAACTGAACACCCCAAAAAAAATTATAATGCCTACCGTTGCATGAACTCCAGAGTAGAACCCAGTTCCAAAGGGTAGTGAATGTTAAAACAGTAGTAACTGCCAAACATCATGCACAATGCAGAGATGAAAGTAGAAATGTGTGGAGTTGTTATTTTCTGGTCGATGCTCAGCATGAACATTTTGGATGCGTAGCAGGAAGATCCTACCGACAAAAGCAAACAATAAAATTAACTTTAACAGTAACTTGGCGGAAGATATTTTGAAGAATGTTTGTAACCTAACAGTTGTGGGGCACCATTAACTCCCGTAGTATTTTTTTTCCTGGAAGTCAATGGTGCCCCACAACTGTTTGGTTACAAACATTCTTCAAAATATATTCCTTTGTGTTTAGCAGAACAAAGACATTTACGTTTGGAACATCATGTGGTAGAGTAAAAGTAATAATTTTAGGGTGTCCCTTTAAAAAAATATGACATCGAATGTTAATTCATTCAAACTTAAAGCAGACAATGATGCAGGGTGTTGCTGGTAACTTGTCTACCTCTGCATCTTCGACGGGGTAAGACTCTTCCACATACTGAAACATCACCTCTTCCTTTTCATCAAAGTAGGCAAGCAGAAGAAGAACCACATCTTTCAAATCTTTACTGCATCCCTCAGTTTGGCACCTCATAACTTCTAGTTTTGCAGCAGCTTGCATTACTTTTGTCTTCTTTTCTGCACCAACTGTTTTGAGAAAGTTCAGGAGCCGCTGTCCTTTTTTATCCAAGCTTTTAAAGAACATCTCCTTCAGACCAATTCCAGTCAGATGATTGAAGTGTACACATATTCCATCCTCTTGAAAGAGAAAAGGCCAGTTCTCACAAAGCTGTTGTATGCTTGCTCCGTTATTTATGTCTTTGCGATGTAACTACTAAAGAGCTCACATTTACAGATTTTCAGCTATGAGCCTTGAAGCGAGAGCAGCCTTTCAAATTCTCTCACTAACTTCAATGGAGAGGTGAGTAAAATCAGTCAGAGAAAGCAAGAAGGAACAAGATTTTGAAACTGCCGATAGAGTCGTATTTCTGACCGCACAGACATATAAAGGACATCTCTGGTTTCGGCAGAGTCTTGGGTCTCGGAAAATATCCTTATATTTTGGATTGGACGTATAGTTTTGCGTCTAGGTCAACTTGTTTGAGGTGTGGATGCTAGGTAAATGTTCGTTTTTCTCTCTGCCTAGCTCGTTAGCTATCACAGCTGCGCCATCACCGTGGCAACCAAACAAACAAGCACCTGGAAAGCAAAAGGAACACGTTTTTGAAACTGCAGGTAGAGTCGTATTTCTGACTGCACAGACATATAAAGAATATCTCTGGTTTCGGCAGAGTCTTGGGTCTCGGAAAATATCCTTATATTTTGGATTGGACGTACAGTTTTGCGTCTAGGTTATCTTGTTTGAGGTGTTGATTCTAGCTACATTTCTCTTATTCTATGCCCTCAGCGTGTTAGCAATCATAGCTGCACCATCACCGTAACGACAGACACGCACCACTCAGTCTCTCACACAGGTGATTGGTACGTTTACTTGACCATGAGAAACACGATTACTAGCAATTGTCGGTTTATACCAATAATACGATTACTCCGTTTACATGTGTAATTAGTTATGCGATTACTCAATAAACGCGTCTTCTTTTTTATTAATCGTTGTATGCTCCACGGACAAAACTTGCACCATCATCCTTCTGCAACAAAGTGTCGCCGTGTCTTCCTGTATCGGCCCTACTGCTGTATGTTTCATTCCATCAACACATTGAATCCAACTAAGAAAGCCGAGTAAACGCATAGGCTACATCTGCTACTGCTAATACTATCCCAACTATAATTTAATCTGTTAAAACGATAATATTCTTGTTACGACTAGCTAGCCTACTACTTCTTCTGTTTAACAGTTCAGCTTTCAGCTTCTCCCACATTGTAGGCTATTTTAGCTCTTAGCTTTGTTAAGATGATGCAGTTCAGCTTCCACACTGCCTCTTTTGTGTGACTCACACATTTTTGAAATTCATTTCAGCTTGCGGGTATTTTCTAATTTCTCACTTTTATACTTTTTAAAATATAAAGGTTTTTGTGCAAATTATTCTCCCTTTAAAAGTAATGGTAAATCCTTTCAAATCATTGTTGGAATGCTGCTCCAGCCCCTTTCAAAAATACCTTTTGGTTGCTTTGAAGCTTCAGCTTATAACTTTCTACTAAATTTTCACTATTTTCAGCTTTTTTAGCATGGTCAGCTATCCCCATTCAGGTTTTCAGCATTCTCACTGCTGTTTCGCAGGAACAGCCTTTTCTAGTTATTATTAGGTTCCTCCGGTAGGAGGGAACCTATTGTTATTGTTGGTTTTCTTATTATTAGGTTCCTCCGGTAGGAGGGAACCTATTGTTATTGTTGGTATTCTTATTCTTATTATTTTTCTTCTCCTTGCGCCCCAATATCTCAAAAAGTCCCTGGTTATAAATTTTCTAATTTGGCACATTGATACTACATCCAAGTGGGTACCTCCACACCAAATATGGGCCACATCGGACCATAGGGGGCGCCACAGGCCACGCCCAAAAGTCCGATTTTCAAAGTGATGGCATTTCCACCCCATTGCTCCAATTCTTCTGAAACTTGGTGTGCATGCCTCATTTTTCATGAGGAACAAAAAAGCCACAAGGACCCATAAGGTCCGCCATGATGGATTTTCCTGTACTGTGATAATTTGGGAAAACCTTCAAAATTCCTCTTCTCTTGAACCAAAGGTGAAATTGACTTGAAATTTGGTACAGATATGTATCATTGACGTATTTAAAAACGTTACTTAAGGCAATTGAATCAAGTACAAAATGGCTGAAATGGGTGTATTTATGTAAATGTCCACATTGCCTCAATATGTTTGTGTCACTAAATCAAATGAATTTTTGAAGGATGGTTCAAACCTAATAAGCTTTAAGGTGACATGCCTCTGAAGTACCATGCAAAATTTCACCTTGATATGTCAAAATATGACTGAATTACAGCTGTTTGAACTTGGACCAAATCTGACAATGCTCGCCATTGGAGAAACAGCTTTTTTTAATTATCCAGTTATTGAACTTTGTGTATTCCATGCCTGGGAATGGCTCAATTGGCTGAGATGTTGTGCTGGTAATCAAGGTTCAATACCAGTCAGAGGCATAGTTTTTAATTTTTTATTCTGACCAAACGGTTTCTAGTCTCCCGATAAATCCTCCGGTTGTAAAACATAGCAATGCGTGTTTATTTGAGCCCATCACAACACTCCGATCATCTGTTTAGCGAGACTGTGTAAACCACTGCAAAACAAGCCAGGTTCACCACAGTAGCTAGCTACTTGTAGTCTACGCATGGTAGAGATAACTCTAATGGTTATCTCTAATGAAGTAAATTAATTGTTCAGGTGGATCCCTTGCCTGTTGCACAAATTCATTTCAGTAACCTGAGCCAGGACACATCCCCACAGATGCTAGGCATGATTTGAAATTTGACAAGTTATGGCACTCCTAACAACCTTTTAAAAAAAACTATGAGTAAGTTATTCTTTACAGCAGCAACCCAGTCATTCCGTTGTCCCGTTTTTATAGGAAATGTACAAGCAGTTTCAACTTTGGACGAATCTTACAATTCTCACAGGAGAAACAGCTTATTTTTTAATACAGTAACTGAACATGACAATATTCAGCACTGAGAATATCTCAATGGGCTGGGATGGTGACCTGTAAAGTATAAGGTCGTAGGTTGGAATCCAGCCATAGTCTTTTGGCCTGTCATAATTTTGATTATCTGTTCAGTTCAACAGGATGACATCATTCTGAAGTACCACAAACAATTTCACCTTGTTATGTGAAAATGATTGAATTAGAGCAGTTTCAACGTTGGCTGAATCTAACAACGCTTACCACAGGAGAAACAGCTTACTTTTTTATACAGTAACTGAACATGATAATATTCAACACTGAGAATAGCTCAATGGGCTGGGATGGTGATCTGTAAAGTATAAGGTAGTAGGTTGGAATCCAGCCATTATCTTTTGGCCTGTCATAATTTTGATTATCTGTTTAGCTAAACAGGATGACATCATTCTGAAATACCATGCACAATTTCATGCAATTTCACCTTGAAATGTCAACTGTTTCTTAACCTTTGTCCCAATGTTGACCAAAGCTAATACTCTGCCCTTTCTATTCAAAGAAACAGTTCTATATCTCAACAGTTGGTGTGTAGCAGAGAGGATAGAGAGACTGCTTTGTAACCTTATGCTCATGAGTTCAAATCCCCATTCAGCCTGTTGTTGGCCAAACATGAAGTAGTTTTGCTCTCTTGTTTTCCAACTCTCGATCTTCGATAGTGTACATGTTTATAATATTTTGCCATTTTGCGGAGGAACCCACATCGCTGCTTGCAGCTATATTTATTATTATTATTATATCAACTTCTTAGTTCTTCCGCCGTTTTTTGGCCTTTAACTAGTTCTGCATACTTTCACCGATTCCTACAATGTATGTATCAAAACGTTCAGCTCCTTCAGGAGATGTTGGCTATGACTTTTGGTATTTCTCACTTTTATACTTTTTAAGACATTAACCCTTTTACACGTAGGTTCTAAATTCCTTGACTGGTCCCCCAGAGTGAGTTTTTTATGCGCGTGAGTTTGGATCAATCTCAAAGTTCCAGAAATTGATTATGACGCATTAAAATTTAATTGCTATACAATTTCAGTATTTCTCGGTTTGCATTTTCCATTGACCTAGTTTGCACCCCGTATTAGTGACGAATACTCCATTCATTGGTTGTTTTGTTTATCCACCTTCTCGTTACGTATTTCTTCCGCTTCAGGGGACTGGCGGAAACCTTCAAAGTAGATAGTTTGGCTATTATTCTGATGACTGAAGTATTTGTATAACTCAAATTATACCACCCATATAGTTTGCACGATACTGAGATGAAAGCATGAACTGTTGTATTTCACGAGGTGATGTTTTTGCCAAACTAGCTAGCTCGTAGTGTAGTAAAGAGTCAATCAACAAGCTGTTGCTAATTTACTAGGCTATGTTACGTTGTTTGTGTGGTCGGATTATAACGAATACAAAATAATTTGGATACATCCAGTCAGTCTGATTTGATTGCTATGCATCGTTTTGTTTTCTCTAGCTGGCTTCCATCTCGTAAACCTTCTGAGTTGGCAACGCAGCCCGTGTTCACAAAATAAGTTACTGGATGGAAGCCAGCTAAACGAAAACAAAACGATACATTACAATCCTAGTAACACGCTAGACTGACTAGATGCACTTGCATTACTTTGTTATAATCCTACTACACAAACTACGTAACATAGCCAAGTAAATTAGCAACAACTGTTGATCGTCAACCAAATTGAGCTATAGGCGAGACTGGAACATGACTCCCAGACACGTCGACGAAAGGCGATCAAGCAAGCTCATGCTGCTTGGATACCTTCAAACCTTTTTGGTTGGCTTCAATTTATCTGGGAAGCTTTTCTGGTGAGTAGATTATTTATACCCACAAAATATACACATACCTGTGGCATGATATTGAGACGAAAGCATGACCTGTGGTTGTTTTCCACTATCTGATGTTTTTGCTAGCTAGCTCGTAGTAAAGGGTATTATTCAGGTAACTAGCGATTACTAACTTGCCATGTTTAGTCAAATTAAAGCAAACACAATAATTCAGACATCCATTCTATATTGATGGCTATGTTTTGTGATCTCTTGCTACCATCTACTGTCATTAATTTCCGTGTTGATAGAAAATGTATTCCTCATTTATTGTCGGGCCACAGTTCAAGCAAAAATGAGAGGCAAGTGTAATTTTGTTTGGAAAATCTGGGCTAGGGCTAGTTGATGGACGACATGTAGAATAAACCAGACTTTATGCTTATTCAATCTAACAACCTATTGAAATGACAAGACGGCAATGTATGACTGTAATGTTTCATAGGGTAATGAAACCCACCACTTGTCATACCACTTGATTTCCTGCTGTTGACCGTTTTCTATATATTGAACATCTCCCTTTCTAATTTTACAGGTGAATGTTGGCCCGCACAGGCCCCGTTCCAAGAGACAGAAAATGACAGCGCTGCTGTACAAACTGTCCATGTATAGTACATGGCCTTCTCTCAGGTGTCGGGCAAGTACGGTCAGCACAAAGTGACCATTCCTTGCTGAACATCAACGAGACCGTCGAACACCTAATTCCTTGATGTACCAGCAGCATGTTTATTTTTTGCAAAGGCTGACAGCCCATCTCCCATCCCACATCCTCACCACATTGCATAGAGGGACTATAGAGAGCATCCCAAGGAGCTGCATCACAGCCTGCAGAGGACAGTGAGGACAGCTGAGAAGATAGTCAGGATCTCTCTTCCCTCACAAACACAAACGCTGCATCCCCAAAGCCACACGCATTGTGGACAAACCCATGCACCCCCAGGCTCCTGTACATCATCACTCCACTCTTTTTTTTGCATATGGCTGCTACCTCAATAACTGATGTCCACATATGATTTTAGTAGGTTATGTTTACATTCACAGTTTCCCTTGCATTAGCCTACTTGTTTACATTCAGAGTATCCCCACTTATTGGTGTCTTGAGGCATTTGTCACAAATTGGATCTTGTCTTGTTGGACCAATCTTTTTTTACCTAATTCTATGTAGTTGTTGTAGTTGTCTAGGTCCTGGAAGAATGTTGTTTAATTTCATTGTGTACTGTAAGTATATGATGACAATAAATGCCAGTTGACTTGTCATGACAACAGACCCAGAAATCCCAAGCCCTTCATGATCCTGGATGTCCATAGTGGATCCTGTGTAATGGATCATGTCCTAAATATAGCCAGTACATCACACAACTCAAACATGCTGTACCTTTTTGCCGATATGTTGACGGAAGCCTTGCCTACCCCTACACAGCATCAAGGTTTTAAATAATTTGTATATATTTTTTGTAGCTGTGTGCTGAATGTTTGTGGTAATGATATTCCTTGATATGTAACGTGACAATGACGAGATTGTACCCTTTCCTGGACATGTACCTGAAATGAGTAAAGGGATACTGTGGTAAAAATTAAGAAACGTGTTCGTGTGGGTTTTTTAACTTACTAAAATATTTATTAAAATAACTTAGTACTGTCATTACTGTTCCGATTTTCAAATATTCACACAAGTGAATCCACAGTGAATGGATATGATATATTATCGTAGTGTAGCTGTCGACAAGCTAACTTGGCTAATACCGATAATGTAGGCTGCCATGTTTTTTTGTTTTGATCAGTACCAATGCATTGTGGGTGTCAAAGGGTCAACGAGATAACCTACTCTTCTCACGAGAAAATACTGAGGCGTACGGGGTCAAGTGGTACATCATCAAGGGTCATATCTGTTGCCGGAACACAAAAAATCAAAGATGGCCTCTAGTAGCTCAAAACGAGACGAAAGACAGACGCTTGTCGGATGTTTTGGATGCATATTTGTGAATGTATATCTATTATTTCGATCTCTGGTTGGTTATACAATAGTAAAATGTGTTGAAACTTTCAACACATTTAGCTACTAGGTGATGTGAGTAAAGCGTGAGTTATTTTTGGTTAGCTGTTAGCTAACATTAGCTAAACTAAATTGTCTGAACGTTTTCATATAGATAATGAAGGTAAACTTTCTCCAAACATACAGTGTATGTATATTATTTCGATCTCTGGTTGGTTATAGTAAAATGTGTTGAAAGTGATATCCAAGTCAAGGAAAACGGATAATATCATGGTTTACTAGGTGCAGTGAGTGAAGCGTGAGTTTTTTTGGTTAGCTGTTAGCTCACATTAGCTAAACTAAATTATCTGAACGTTTTCATATGGATAAGGTTAACTTGTAAAGGTAAGGTAAACACATGTTCATAATATACATGTAGGCTAATGTTGAACTCTCTATTGTGACGTTTTTGAACAAAATTGGACGTTCTAAAGGACGCGTTCCAACACACCGGTGTGTTGGTACGCTTCAGGGACCAGCCAGTTCTCAACACACCGGTGTGTTCGTACGCGTCAAAGGGTTAAGGTTTTTGTGCAAATTATTCTCCCATTAAAAGTAATGGTAAATCCTTTCAAATCATTAAAAAGCTTCCTCCTCTTTCAAACGTAACTACTTCAGCATACTTTCAGCTAGAGACACCATTCAACCTTTAAAATGTTCACAAGACATTCAGCTATTCCCAAATGATTCAGCTTTTTCAAACATTCAGCCAATTTTGAATTATGACAGTTTGAAATACATTAAAATGTTTGCTCCTTCTTGATTTTTATGAATGAGCAGCAAGCAGAGTGTGCCACTCTGCTTGCTGCTCTTTTTCTGATATTCAACTAATTTGTCAAACAAATTCCTCTAACGTTCATATAGTTTAACTTACAGAAACAAGTTATACCTTAAAATGTAGGAAATATTGTCCTCTTTCAGCCAATGTAACTACTAAAGAGCTCACATTTACAGATTTTCAGCTATGAGCCTTGAAGCGAGAGCAGCCTTTCAAATTCTCTCACTAACTTCAATGGAGAGGTGAGTAAAATCAGTCAGAGAAAGCAAGAAGGAACAAGATTTTGAAACTGCCGATAGAGTCGTATTTCTGACCGCACAGACATATAAAGGACATCTCTGGTTTCGGCAGAGTCTTGGGTCTCGGAAAATATCCTTATATTTTGGATTGGACGTATAGTTTTGTGTCTAGGTCAACTTGTTTGAGGTGTGAATGCTAGGTAAATGTTCGTTTTTCTCTCTGCCTAGCTCGTTAGCTATCACAGCTGCGCCATCACCGTGGCAACCAAACAAACAAGCACCAGGAAAGCAAAAGGAACACGTTTTTGAAACTGCAGGTAGAGTCGTATTTCTGACTGCACAGACAAATAAAGAATATCTCTGGTTTCGGCAGAGTCTTGGGTCTCGGAAAATATCCTTATATTTTGGATTGGACGTACAGTTTTGCGTCTAGGTTATCTTGTTTGAGGTGTGGATTCTAGCTACATTTCTCTAATTCTCTGCCCTCAGCGCGTTAGCAATCATAGCTGCACCATCACCGTAAAGACAGACACGCACCACTCAGTCTCTCACACAGGTGATTGGTACGTTTACTTGACCATGAGAAACACGATTACTAGCAATTGTCGGTTTATGCCAATAATACGATTACTCCGTTTACATGTGTAATTAGTTATGCGATTACTCAATAAACGCGTCTTCTTTTTTATTAATCGTTGTATGCTCCACGGCCAAAACTTGCACCATCATCCTTCTGCAACAAAGTGTCGCCGTGTCTTCCTGTATCGGCTCTACTGCTGTATGTTTCATTCCATCAACACATTGAATCCTACTAAGAAAGCCGAGTAAACGCACTCAATGGTAGGCTACATCTGCTACTGCTATTACTATCCCAACTATAATTTCAGCTGTTAAAACGATAAAATTCTTGTTCCGACTAGCTAGCCTACTTCTTCTGTTTAACAGTTCAGCTTTCAGCTTCTCCCGCATTGTAGGCTATTTTAGCTCTTAGCTTTGTTAAGATGATGCAGATGATGCAGTTCAGCTTCCACACTGCCTCTTTTGTGTCACTCACACATTTTTGAAATTCATTTCAGCTTGCGGGTATTTTCTCATTTCTCACTTTTATTCTTTTTAAAATATAAAGGTTTTTGTGCAAATTATTCTCCCTTTAAAAGTAATGGTAAATCCTTTCAAATCATTGTTGGAATGCTGCTCCAGCCCCTTTCAAAAATACCTTTCGGTTGCTTTGAAGCTTCAGCTTATAACTTTCTACTAAATTTTCACTATTTTCAGCTTTTTTAGCATGGTCAGCTATCCCCATTCAGGTTTTCAGCATTCTCACTGCTGTTTCGCAGGAACAGCCTTTTCTAGTTATTATTGTGAGAATGCTGTCAAGCATTCTCACTATTGTTTTCCTGTTTCTCTTTATTATTGTGAGAATGCTGTTAAGCATTCTCACTATTGCTTTTCAACTTCTCAACTCTTCTGCCGTTTTTTGGCCTTTAACTCGTTCTGCATACTTTAACCGATTCCTACAACTTTTGTATCAAAACGTTCAGCTCCTTCAGGAGATGATGGCTATGACTTTTGGTATTTCTCACTTTTATACTTTTTAAGACATTAAGGTTTTTGTGCAAATTATTCTCCCATTAAAAGTAATGGTAAATCCTTTCAAATCATTAAAAAGCTTCCTCCTCTTTCAAACGTAACTACTTCAGCTTACTTTCAGCTAGAGACACCATTCAACCTTTAAAATGTTCACAAGACATTCAGCTATTCCCAAATGATTCAGCTTTTTCAAATGTTCAGCCAATTTTGAATTATGACAGTTTGAAATACATTAAAATGTTTGCTCTTTCTTGATTTTTATGAATGAGCAGCAAACAGAGTGGCACACTCTGCTTGCTGCTCTTTTTCTGATATTCAACTAATTTGTCAAACAAATTCCTCTAACGTTCATATAGTTTAACTTACAGAAACAAGTTATACCTTAAAATGTAGGAAAAATTGTCCTCTTCCAGCCAATGTAACTACTAAAGAGCTCACATTTACAGATTTTCAGCTATGAGCCTTGAAGCGAGAGCAGCCTTTCAAATTCTCTCACTAACTTCAATGGAGAGGTGAGTAAAATCAGTCAGAGAAAGCAAGAAGGAACAAGATTTTGAAACTTCCGATAGAGTCGTATTTCTGACCGCACAGACATATAAAGGACATCTCTGGTTTCGGCAGTCTTGGGTCTCGGAAAATATCCTTATATTTTGGATTGGACGTATAGTTTTGCGTCTAGGTCAACTTGTTTGAGGTGTGGATGCTAGGTAAATGTTCGTTTTTCTCTCTGCCTAGCTCGTTAGCTATCACAGCTGCGCCATCACCGTGGCAACCAAACAAACAAGCACCAGGAAAGCAAAAGGAACACGTTTTTGAAACTGCAGGTAGAGTCGTATTTCTGACTGCACAGACATATAAAGAATATCTCTGGTTTCGGCAGAGTCTTGGGTCTCGGAAAATATCCTTATATTTTGGATTGGACGTACAGTTTTGCGCCTAGGTTAACTTGTTTGAGGTGTGGATTCTAGCTACATTTCTCTTATTCTCTGCCCTCAGCGCGTTAGCAATCATAGCTGCACCATCACCGTAACGACAGACACGCACCACTCAGTCTCTCACACAGGTGATTGGTACGTTTATTTGACCATGAGAAACACGATTACTAGCAATTGTCGGTTTATGCCAATAATACGATTACTCCGTTTACATGTGTAATTAGTTATGCGATTACTCAATAAACGCGTCTACATGATTCTTTTTTATTAATCGTTGTATGCTCCATGGACAAAACTTGCACCATCATCCTTCTGCAACAAAGTGTCGCCGTGTTTTCCTGTATCGGCCCTACTGCTGTATGTTTCATTCCATCAACACATTGAATCCAACTAAGAAAGCCGAGTAAACGCATAGGCTACATCTGCTACTGCTATTACTATCCCAACTATAATTTAATCTGTTAAAACGATAATATTCTTGTTACGACTAGCTAGCCTACTTCTTCTTCTGTTTAACAGTTCAGCTTTCAGCTTCTCCCACATTGTAGGCTATTTTAGCTCTTAGCTTTGTTAAGATGATGCAGTTCAGCTTCCACACTGCCTCTTTTGTGTGACTCACACATTTTTGAAATTCATTTCAGCTTGCGGGTATTTTCTCATTTCTCACTTTTATACTTTTTAAAATATTAAGGTTTTTGTGCAAATTATTCTCCCTTTAAAAGTAATGGTAAATCCTTTCAAATCATTGTTGGAATGCTGCTCCAGTCCCTTTCAAAAATACCTTTCGGTTGCTCTGAAGCTTCAGCTTATAACTTTCTACTAAATTTTCACTATTTTCAGCTTTTTTAGCATGGTCAGCTATCCCCATTCAGGTTTTCAGCATTCTCACTGCTGTTTCGCAGGAACAGCCGTTTCTAGTTGTGAGAATGCTGTTCAGCATTCTCACTATTGTTTTTCAACTTCTTAGTTCTTCCGCCGTTTTTGGCCTTTAACTCGTTCTGCATACTTTAACCGATTCCTACAACTTTTGTATCAAAACGTTCAGCTCCTTCAGGAGATGATGGCTATGACTTTTGGTATTTCTCACTTTTATACTTTTTAAGACATTAAGGTTTTTGTGCAAATTATTCTCCCATTAAAAGTAATGGTAAATCCTTTCAAATCATTAAAAAGCTTCCTCCTCTTTCAAACGTAACTACTTCAGCTTACTTTCAGCTAGAGACACCATTCAACCTTTAAAATGTTCACAAGACATTCAGCTATTCCCAAATGATTCAGCTCTTTCAAATGTTCAGCCAATTTTGAATTATGACAGTTTGAAATACATTAAAATGTTTGCTCCTTCTTGATTTTTATGAATGGGCAGCAAGCAGAGTGGCACACTCTGCTGGCTGCTCTTTTTCTGATATTCAACTAATTTGTCAAACAAATTCCTCTAACGTTCATATAGTTTAACTTACAGAAACAAGTTATACCTTAAAATGTAGGAAAAATTGTCCTCTTTCAGCCAATGTAACTACTAAAGAGCTCACATTTACAGATGTTCAGCTATGAGCCTTGAAGCGAGAGCAGCCTTTCAAATTCTCTCACTAACTTCAATGGAGAGGTGAGTAAAATCAGTCAGAGAAAGCAAGAAGGAACAAGATTTTGAAACTGCCGATAGAGTCGTATTTCTGACCGCACAGACATATAAAGGACATCTCTGGTTTCGGCAGAGTCTTGGGTCTCGGAAAATATCCTTATATTTTGGATTGGACGTATAGTTTTGCGTCTAGGTCAACTTGTTTGAGGTGTGGATGCTAGGTAAATGTTCGTTTTTCTCTCTGCCTAGCTCGTTAGCTATCACAGCTGCGCCATCACCGTGGCAACCAAACAAACAAGCACCAGGAAAGCAAAAGGAACACGTTTTTGAAACTGCAGGTAGAGTCGTATTTCTGACTGCACAGACATATAAAGAATATCTCTGGTTTCGGCAGAGTCTTGGGTCTCGGAAAATATCCTTATATTTTGGATTGGACGTACAGTTTTGCGTCTAGGTTATCTTGTTTGAGGTGTGGATTCTAGCTACATTTCTCTTATTCTCTGCCCTCAGCGCGTTAGCAATCATAGCTGCACCATCACAGTAACGGCAGACACGCACCACTCAGTCTCTCACACAGGTGATTGGTACGTTTACTTGACCATGAGAAACACGATTACTAGCAATTGTCGGTTTATGCCAATAATACGATTACTCCGTTTACATGTGTAATTAGTTATGCGATTACTCAATAAACGCGTCTACATGATTCTTTTTTATTAATCGTTGTATGCTCCACGGACAAAACTTGCACCATCATCCTTCTGCAACAAAGTGTCGCCGTGTCTTCCTGTATCGGCTCTACTGCTGTATGTTTCATTCCATCAACACATTGAATCCAACTAAGAAAGCCGAGTAAACGCATAGGCTACATCTGCTACTGCTAATACTATCCCAACTATAATTTAATCTGTTAAAACGATAATATTCTTGTTACGACTAGCTAGCCTACTTCTTCTTCTGTTTAACAGTTCAGCTTTCAGCTTCTCCCACATTGTAGGCTATTTTAGCTCTTAGCTTTGTTAAGATGATGCAGTTCAGCTTCCACACTGCCTCTTTTGTGTGACTCACACATTTTTGAAATTCATTTCAGCTTGCGGGTATTTTCTCATTTCTCACTTTTATACTTTTTAAAATATAAAGGTTTTTGTGCAAATTATTCTCCCTTTAAAAGTAATGGTAAATCTTTTCAAATCATTGTTGGAATGCTGCTCCAGCCCCTTTCAAAAATACCTTTCGGTTGCTTTGAAGCTTCAGCTTATAACTTTCTACAAAATTTTCACTATTTCAGATTTTTTAGCATGGTCAGCTATCCCCATTCAGGTTTTCAGCATTCTCACTGCTGTTTCGCAGGAACAGCCTTTTCTAGTTATTATATCAACTTCTTAGTTCTTCCGCCGTTTTTTGGCCTTTAACTCGTTCTGCATACTTTAACCGATTCCTACAACTTTTGTATCAAAACGTTCAGCTCCTTCAGGAGATGATGGCTATGACTTTTGGTATTTCTCACTTTTATACTTTTTAAGACATTAAGGTTTTTGTGCAAATTATTCTCCCATTAAAAGTAATGGTAAATCCTTTCAAATCATTAAAAAGCTTCCTCCTCTTTCAAACGTAACTACTTCAGCTTACTTTCAGCTAGAGACACCATTCAACCTTTAAAATGTTCACAAGACATTCAGCTATTCCCAAATGATTCAGCTCTTTCAAATGTTCAGCCAATTTTGAATTATGACAGTTTGAAATACATTAAAATGTTTGCTCCTTCTTGATTTTTATGAATGGGCAGCAAGCTGGCTGCTCTTTTTCTGATATTCAACTAATTTGTCAAACAAATTCCTCTAACGTTCATATAGTTTAACTTACAGAAACAAGTTATACCTTAAAATGTAGGAAAAATTGTCCTCTTTCAGCCAATGTAACTACTAAAGAGCTCACATTTACAGATGTTCAGCTATGAGCCTTGAAGCGAGAGCAGCCTTTCAAATTCTCTCACTAACTTCAATGGAGAGGTGAGTAAAATCAGTCAGAGAAAGCAAGAAGGAACAAGATTTTGAAACTGCCGATAGAGTCGTATTTCTGACCGCACAGACATATAAAGGACATCTCTGGTTTCGGCAGAGTCTTGGGTCTCGGAAAATATCCTTATATTTTGGATTGGACGTATAGTTTTGCGTCTAGGTCAACTTGTTTGAGGTGTGGATGCTAGGTAAATGTTCGTTTTTCTCTCTGCCTAGCTCGTTAGCTATCACAGCTGCGCCATCACCGTGGCAACCAAACAAACAAGCACCAGGAAAGCAAAAGGAACACGTTTTTGAAACTGCAGGTAGAGTCGTATTTCTGACTGCACAGACATATAAAGAATATCTCTGGTTTCGGCAGAGTCTTGGGTCTCGGAAAATATCCTTATATTTTGGATTGGACGTACAGTTTTGCGTCTAGGTTATCTTGTTTGAGGTGTGGATTCTAGCTACATTTCTCTTATTCTCTGCCCTCAGCGCGTTAGCAATCATAGCTGCACCATCACAGTAACGGCAGACACGCACCACTCAGTCTCTCACACAGGTGATTGGTACGTTTACTTGACCATGAGAAACACGATTACTAGCAATTGTCGGTTTATGCCAATAATACGATTACTCCGTTTACATGTGTAATTAGTTATGCGATTACTCAATAAACGCGTCTACATGATTCTTTTTTATTAATCGTTGTATGCTCCACGGACAAAACTTGCACCATCATCCTTCTGCAACAAAGTGTCGCCGTGTCTTCCTGTATCGGCTCTACTGCTGTATGTTTCATTCCATCAACACATTGAATCCAACTAAGAAAGCCGAGTAAACGCATAGGCTACATCTGCTACTGCTAATACTATCCCAACTATAATTTAATCTGTTAAAACGATAATATTCTTGTTACGACTAGCTAGCCTACTTCTTCTTCTGTTTAACAGTTCAGCTTTCAGCTTCTCCCACATTGTAGGCTATTTTAGCTCTTAGCTTTGTTAAGATGATGCAGTTCAGCTTCCACACTGCCTCTTTTGTGTGACTCACACATTTTTGAAATTCATTTCAGCTTGTGGGTATTTTCTCATTTCTCACTTTTATACTTTTTAAAATATTAAGGTTTTTGTGCAAATTATTCTCCCTTTAAAAGTAATGGTAAATCTTTTCAAATCATTGTTGGAATGCTGCTCCAGCCCCTTTCAAAAATACCTTTCGGTTGTTTTGAAGCTTCAGCTTATAACTTTCTACAAAATTTTCACTATTTCAGATTTTTTAGCATGGTCAGCTATCCCCATTCAGGTTTTCAGCATTCTCACTGCTGTTTCGCAGGAACAGCCTTTTCTAGTTATTATTATATCAACTTCTTAGTTCTTCCGCCGTTTTTTGGCCTTTAACTCGTTCTGCATACTTTAACCGATTCCTACAACTTTTGTATCAAAACGTTCAGCTCCTTCAGGAGATGATGGCTATGACTTTTGGTATTTCTCACTTTTATACTTTTTAAGACATTAAGGTTTTTGTGCAAATTATTCTCCCATTAAAAGTAATGGTAAATCCTTTCAAATCATTAAAAAGCTTCCTCCTCTTTCAAACGTAACTACTTCAGCATACTTTCAGCTAGAGACACCATTCAACCTTTAAAATGTTCACAAGACATTCAGCTATTCCCAAATCATTCAGATTTTTCAAATGTTCAGCCAATTTTGAATTATGACAGTTTGAAATACATTAAAATGTTTGCTCCTTCTTGATTTTTATGAACAAGCAGCAAGCAGAGTGGCACACTCTGCTTGCTGCTCTTTTTCTGATATTCAACTAATTTGTCAAACAAATTCCTCTAACGTTCATATAGTTTAACTTACAGAAACAAGTTATACCTTAAAATGTAGGAAAAATTGTCCTCTTTCAGCCAATGTAACTACTAAAGAGCTCACATTTACAGATTTTCAGCTATGAGCCTTGAAGCGAGAGCAGCCTTTCAAATTCTCTCACTAACTTCAATGGAGAGGTGAGTAAAATCAGTCAGAGAAAGCAAGAAGGAACAAGATTTTGAAACTGCCGATAGAGTCGTATTTCTGACCGCACAGACATATAAAGGACATCTCTGGTTTCGGCAGAGTCTTGGGTCTCGGAAAATATCCTTATATTTTGGATTGGACGTATAGTTTTGCGTCTAGGTCAACTTGTTTGAGGTGTGGATGCTAGGTAAATGTTCGTTTTTCTCTCTGCCTAGCTCGTTAGCTATCACAGCTGCGCCATCACCGTGGCAACCAAACAAACAAGCACCAGGAAAGCAAAAGGAACACGTTTTTGAAACTGCAGGTAGAGTCGTATTTCTGACTGCACAGACATATAAAGAATATCTCTGGTTTCGGCAGAGTCTTGGGTCTCGGAAAATATCCTTATATTTTGGATTGGACGTACAGTTTTGCGTCTAGGTTATCTTGTTTGAGGTGTGGATTCTAGCTACATTTCTCTTATTCTCTGCCCTCAGCGCGTTAGCAATCATAGCTGCTCCATCGCCGTGGCAACCAAACAAACACGAACCAGGAAAGCAGAAGGAACACGTTTTTGAAACTGCAGGTAGAGTCGTATTTCTGACTACACATACATATAAAGAATATCTCTGGTTTCGGCAGAGTCTTGGGTCTCGGAAAATATCATTAGATTTTGGATTGGACGTACAGTTTTGCGTCTAGGTTACTTGTTTGAGGTGTGGATTCTAGCTACATTTCTCTTATTCTGTGCCCTCACCGCGTTAGCAATCATAGCTGCACCATCACCGTAACGACAGACACGCACCACTCAGTCTCTCACACAGGTGATTGGTACATTTACTTGACCATGAGAAACACGATTACTAGCAATTGTCGGTTTATACCAATAATACGATTACTCCGTTTACATGTGTAATTAGTTATGCGATTACTCAATAAACGCGTCTACATGATTCTTTTTTATTAATCGTTGTATGCTCCACGGACAAAACTTGCACCATCATCCTTCTGCAACAAAGTGTCGCCGTGTCTTCCTGTATCGGCTCTACTGCTGTATGTTTCATTCCATCAACACATTGAATCCTACTAAGAAAGCCGAGTAAACGCACTCAATGGTAGGCTACATCTGCTACTGCTATTACTATCCCAACTATACTTTAATCTGTTAAAACGATAATATTCTTGTTACGACTAGCTAGCCTACTTCTTCTGTTTAACAGTTCAGCTTTCAGCTTCTCCCACATTGTAGGCTATTTTAGCTCTTAGCTTTGTTAAGATGATGCAGTTCAGCTTCCACACTGCCTCTTTTGTGTGACTCACACATTTTTGAAATTCATTTCAGCTTGCGGGTATTTTCTCATTTCTCACTTTTATACTTTTTAAAATATTAAGGTTTTTGTGCAAATTATTCTCCCTTTAAAAGTAATGGTAAATCCTTTCAAATCATTGTTGGAATGCTGCTCCAGCCCCTTTCAAAAATACCTTTCGGTTGCTTTGAAGCTTCAGCTTATAACTTTCTACTAAATTTTCACTATTTTCAGCTTTTTTAGCATGGTCAGCTATCCCCATTCAGGTTTTCAGCATTCTCACTGCTGTTTCGCAGGAACAGCCTTTTCTAGTTGTGAGAATGCTGTTAAGCATTCTCACTATTGTTTTCCTGTTTCTCTTTATTATTATTGTGAGAATGCTGTTCAGCATTCTCACTATTGTTTTTCAACTTCTTAGTTCTTCCGCCGTTTTTTGGCCTTTAACTCGTTCTGCATACTTTAACCGATTCCTACAACTTTTGTATCAAAACGTTCAGCTCCTTCAGGAGATGATGGCTATGACTTTTGGTATTTCTCACTTTTATACTTTTTAAGACATTAAGGTTTTTGTGCAAATTATTCTCCCATTAAAAGTAATGGTAAATCCTTTCAAATCATTAAAAAGCTTCCTCCTCTTTCAAACGTAACTACTTCAGCTTACTTTCAGCTAGAGACACCATTCAACCTTTAAAATGTTCACAAGACATTCAGCTATTCCCAAATGATTCAGCTTTTTTAAATGTTCAGCCAATTTTGAATTATGACAGTTTGAAATACATTAAAATGTTTGCTCCTTCTTGATTTTTATGAATGAGCAGCAAGCAGAGTGGCACACTGCTTGCTGCTCTTTTTCTGATATTCAACTAATTTGTCAAACAAATTCCTCTAACGTTCATATAGTTTAACTTACAGAAACAAGTTATACCTTAAAATGTAGGAAAAATTGTCCTCTTTCAGCCAATGTAACTACTAAAGAGCTCACATTTACAGATTGTCAGCTATGAGCCTTGAAGCGAGAGCAACCTTTCAAATTCTCTCACTAACTTCAATGGAGAGGTGAGTAAAATCAGTCAGAGAAAGCAAGAAGGAACAAGATTTTGAAACTGCCGATAGAGTCGTATTTCTGACCGCACAGACATATAAAGGACATCTCTGGTTTCGGCAGAGTCTTGGGTCTCGGAAAATATCCTTATATTTTGGTTTGGACGTATAGTTTTGCGTCTAGGTCAACTTGTTTGAGGTGTGGATGCTAGGTAAATGTTCGTTTTTCTCTCTGCCTAGCTCGTTAGCTATCACAGCTGCGCCATCACCGTGGCAACCAAACAAACAAGCACCAGGAAAGCAAAAGGAACACGTTTTTGAAACTGCAGGTAGAGTCGTATTTCTGACTGCACAGACATATAAAGAATATCTCTGGTTTCGGCAGAGTCTTGGGTCTCGGAAAATATCCTTATATTTTGGATTGGACGTACAGTTTTGCGTCTAGGTTATCTTGTTTGAGGTGTGGATTCTAGCTACATTTCTCTTATTCTCTGCCCTCAGCGCGTTAGCAATCATAGCTGCACCATCACCGTAACGACAGACACTCACCACTCAGTCTCTCACACAGGTGATTGGTACGTTTATTTGACCATGAGAAACACGATTACTAGCAATTGTCGGTTTATGCCAATAATACGATTACTCCGTTTACATGTGTAATTAGTTATGCGATTACTCAATAAACGCGTCTACATGATTCTTTTTTATTAATCGTTGTATGCTCCACGGACAAAACTTGCACCATCATCCTTCTGCAACAAAGTGTCGCCGTGTCTTCCTGTATCGGCTCTACTGCTGTATGTTTCATTCCATCAACACATTGAATCCTACTAAGAAAGCCGAGTAAACGCACTCAATGGTAGGCTACATCTGCTACTGCTATTACTATCCCAACTATACTTTAATCTGTTAAAACGATAATATTCTTGTTACGACTAGCTAGCCTACTTCTTCTTCTGTTTAACAGTTCAGCTTTCAGCTTCTCCCACATTGTAGGCTATTTTAGCTCTTAGCTTTGTTAAGATGATGCAGTTCAGCTTCCACACTGCCTCTTTTGTGTGACTCACACATTTTTGAAATTCAATTAAGCTTGCGGGTATTTTCTCATTTCTCACTTTTATACTTTTTAAAATATTAAGGTTTTTGTGCAAATTATTCTCCCTTTAAAAGTAATGGTAAATCCTTTCAAATCATTGTTGGAATGCTGCTCCAGCCCCTTTCAAAAATACCTTTCGGTTGCTTTGAAGCTTCAGCTTATAACTTTCTACTAAATTTTCACTATTTCAGATTTTTTAGCATGGTCAGCTATCCCCATTCAGGTTTTCAGCATTCTCACTGCTGTTTCGCAGGAACAGCCTTTTCTAGTTATTATATCAACTTCTTAGTTCTTCCGCCGTTTTTTGGCCTTTAACTCGTTCTGCATACTTTAACCGATTCCTACAACTTTTGTATCAAAACGTTCAGCTCCTTCAGGAGATGATGGCTATGACTTTTGGTATTTCTCACTTTTATACTTTTTAAGACATTAAGGTTTTTGTGCAAATTATTCTCCCATTAAAAGTAATGGTAAATACTTTCAAATCATTAAAAAGCTTCCTCCTCTTTCAAACGTAACTACTTCAGCTTACTTTCAGCTAGAGACACCATTCAACCTTTAAAATGTTCACAAGACATTCAGCTATTCCCAAATGATTCAGCTTTTTCAAATGTTCAGCCAATTTTGAATTATGACAGTTTGAAATACATTAAAATGTTTGCTCTTTCTTGATTTTTATGAATGAGCAGCAACACTCTGCTGGCTGCTCTTTTTCTGATATTCAACTAATTTGTCAAACAAATTCCTCTAACGTTCATATAGTTTAACTTACAGAAACAAGTTATACCTTAAAATGTAGGAAAAATTGTCCTCTTTCAGCCAATGTAACTACTAAAGAGCTCACATTTACAGATTTTCAGCTATGAGCCTTGAAGCGAGAGCAGCCTTTCAAATTCTCTCACTAACTTCAATGGAGAGGTGAGTAAAATCAGTCAGAGAAAGCAAGAAGGAACAAGATTTTGAAACTGCCGATAGAGTCGTATTTCTGACCGCACAGACATATAAAGGACATCTCTGGTTTCGGCAGAGTCTTGGGTCTCGGAAAATATCCTTATATTTTGGATTGGACGTATAGTTTTGCGTCTAGGTCAACTTGTTTGAGGTGTGGATGCTAGGTAAATGTTCGTTTTTCTCTCTGCCTAGCTCGTTAGCTATCACAGCTGCGCCATCACCGTGGCAACCAAACAAACAAGCACCAGGAAAGCAAAAGGAACACGTTTTTGAAACTGCAGGTAGAGTCGTATTTCTGACTGCACAGACATATAAAGAATATCTCTGGTTTCGGCAGAGTCTTGGGTCTCGGAAAATATCCTTATATTTTGGATTGGACGTACAGTTTTGCGTCTAGGTTATCTTGTTTGAGGTGTGGATTCTAGCTACATTTCTCTTATTCTCTGCCCTCAGCGCGTTAGCAATCATAGCTGCACCATCACCGTAACGACAGACACGCACCACTCAGTCTCTCACACAGGTGATTGGTACGTTTACTTGACCATGAGAAACACGATTACTAGCAATTGTCGGTTTATGCCAATAATACGATTACTCCGTTTACATGTGTAATTAGTTATGCGATTACTCAATAAACGCGTCTACATGATTCTTTTTTATTAATCGTTGTATGCTCCACGG
The DNA here is from genome assembly GCF_963692335.1 of Osmerus eperlanus. Lineage (NCBI taxonomy): Eukaryota > Metazoa > Chordata > Actinopteri > Osmeriformes > Osmeridae > Osmerus > Osmerus eperlanus. The sequence goes on from NC_085022.1 coordinate 9,949,180, forward strand.
ACAAAACTTGCACCATCATCCTTCTGCAACAAAGTGTCGCCGTGTCTTCCTGTATCGGCTCTACTGCTGTATGTTTCATTCCATCAACACATTGAATCCTACTAAGAAAGCCGAGTAAACGCACTCAATGGTAGGCTACATCTGCTACTGCTATTACTATCCCAACTATAATTTCAGATGTCAAAACGATAATATTCTTGTTCTGACTAGCTAGCCTACTTCTTCTGTTTAACAGTTCAGCTTTCAGCTTCTCCCGCATTGTAGGCTATTTTAGCTCTTAGCTTTGTTAAGATGATGCAGATGATGTAGTTCAGCTTCCACACTGCCTCTTTTGTGTCACTCACACATTTTTGAAATTCATTTCAGCTTGCGGGTATTTTCTCATTTCTCACTTTTATACTTTTTAAAATATAAAGGTTTTTGTGCAAATTATTCTCCCTTTAAAAGTAATGGTAAATCCTTTCAAATCATTGTTGGAATGCTGCTCCAGCCCCTTTCAAAAATACCTTTCGGTTGCTTTGAAGCTTCAGCTTATAACTTTCTACTAAATTTTCACTATTTTCAGCTTTTTTAGCATGGTCAGCTATCCCCATTCAGGTTTTCAGCATTCTCACTGCTGTTTCGCAGGAACAGCCTTTTCTAGTTATTATTATATCAACTTCTTAGTTCTTCCGCCGTTTTTTGGCCTTTAACTAGTTCTGCATACTTTCACCGATTCCTACAATTTTTGTATCAAAACGTTCAGCTCCTTCAGGAGATGTTGGCTATGACTTTTGGTATTTCTCACTTTTATACTTTTTAAGACATTAAGGTTTTTGTGCAAATTATTCTCCCATTAAAAGTAATGGTAAATCCTTTCAAATCATTAAAAAGCTTCCTCCTATTTCAAACGTAACTACTTCAGCATACTTTCAGCTAGAGACACCATTCAACCTTTAAAATGTTCACAAGACATTCAGCTATTCCCAAATGATTCCGCTTTTTCAAATATTCAGCCAATTTTGAATTATGACAGTTTGAAATACATTAAAATGTTCGCTCCTTCTTGATTTTTATGAATGAGCAGCAACACTCTGCTGGCTGCTCTTTTTCTGATATTCAACTAATTTGTCAAACAAATTCCTCTAACGTTCATATAGTTTAACTTACAGAAACAAGTTATACCTTAAAATGTAGCTAACTTCAATGGAGAGGTGGGTAAAATCCGTCAGAGAAAGCAAGAAGGAAGACGATTTCGAAACTGCCGGTAGAGACATATTTCTGACCGCACAGACATATAAAGGACATCTCTAGTTTCGGTAGAGTCTTGGGTCTCGGAAAATATCCTAATTTTATTGATTGGACGTGTAGTTTTGCGTCTAGGTCAACTTGTTTGAGGTGTGGATGCTAGGTAAATGTTCGTTTTTCTCTCTGCCTAGCTCGTTAGCTATCACAGCTGCGCCATCACCGTGGCAACCAAACAGACACGCACCATTAAAGCAGAGTTGGGTACACAGGTTTTCGAAACTGCCAAGAGTTGTATTTCTGACCGCACAGACATATAAAGGATATCTGTGGTTTCGGCAGAGTCTTGGGTCACGGAAAATATAAAAAAAAATTGTATTGGACGTACAGTTTTGCGTCTAGGTTAACTTGTTTGAGGTGTGGATTCTAGCTACATTTCTGTTATTCTATCTTATAATCAAGCTAGCTACTTTTTTCCACAATCGACCAAATTGGCCAAACAAGGTATGTAGCTACATTGAGCTTAAAGTGTACATAATCTAGCCTCCATTCTAGTGACGCTACGACTGTCATCAAACGGCGAAACCAGGTCACATAGCTAGCTACGTTTTTCCAGACATAATATTCGTTACCTAGCTACAAACAAATGCTTCGTAACTGAAGAGTATTTACTTTGTATTGGCGATATTGACAACAGAGGTTAAGGAACTTGTCTTTAATCAAAAGATGGTCTCCGTTTTCAATTTGAAGCAGTAGATGTAGCTTATGTAGGAAATGTTCCATTGCATCCTCTCTCTAGCTTAGCTTTGGCTACAGATGGACGACAATCACGATGCATGCATTATTCACGCCTACGGTGTTAATACAGTCTGTAAAAATACCACTTTGACACACTTGCAAGATGATCCGCTGGTTAGATGTAACATGATCTTATTTACTACCCACAATAGTTCAACTTTTTTTGCTGCAGCATTTTAATCAGTTAGCTCCAGGTCCTCTCTAAAATACATTTCAGACCTTTTGAAACCTGAGCAAATGACTTTCTACTAAATTTTCAAATTCTTTGAATTATTTCTCTTTTTGCATTGTTCTTCTCTTTTCTGTAGTTGTATGCCTTCGTCCAGCTCCTGCCCCTTTCAAAAATACCTTTCGGGCGCTTTGAAGCTTCAGCTTATAACTTTCTACTAAATTTTCACTATTTTCAGCTTTTTTAGCATGGTCAGCTATCCCCATTCAGGTTTTCAGCATTCTCACTGCTGTTTCGCAGGAACAGCCTTTTCTAGTTATTATTTATTTTTGCCCCCCTAAATCTTTGTCAATATTTGGCCTACATAGACAACCTAGGTGTCAAAAGTTTCGTCTTGGTAGCGATTGAGTTGCTTGTATTTTTATTTACGTTCCGTTGCATGGTTTAGGCTGAAGTTAAGTTTTTGTGGCGAAAAGTGAAGCTAACGGTGGCTAATTTGCTAGCCACAGTCACTGATGTTACTAACGTCACTAACGTCACGAAAACACGCGTGACTACCTGTAGCAGAACATTCGTTTCGCATCTCTTAACTTGGGGGATAGCTAGGCTAACTATAGCTTTACTGCAAGGCAGCTGCAGAAACGCCACAAGCAAAGAGGTCAGGGTGATAACTATTTACTCATTTTACTTTGTGATGTGAAACACAATTGTGAAATGTAATGTACAATATTAGCTGATATTATTAAGGAAGTAGGCCCACATCTACTTTCGGAAACGGTAGTCTACTATTTCACTGAAGCATTAGCATGACATTAGCCTCTGTTGCCCGGGCAACACATAGCTACTACAGTGGTCTATGATGCATCTGTTTTCAATCGTTAAAATAAACATTCCTCACAAATACATTTTCGTTGTAGGATTTATTATGACATTACATTACAAGTAAACGATTTGTTGGTGAAATTATCATTACCTGTGGTTTCAAACCAGTGTTGCTCACTGCAACGCTGTAGCTTACGCGAGACACACTACAAAAACATCTACACAGCTGTTTAGGAAGTCAAACGGCGACAGAACATGTTTGGCACTCCCCTTACTTAAATCAAAAGTCTTTCAATAGGTGAAACTATCTGACTACTAACCTGAACTTCATTGCCACAGCCTAAACTTTGTCAATCTGTTCATGAAAATAATAAATTTCAGCCTAAACCGTACAACGGAACGTTCAATCGAATTCAACCAACGCAATCGCTACCAAGACGAACACAGCAGTAGTCTAGTGTACTGTAGTAGAATTTACGGGGCAGCTTCTCCACACAGGGCTATATCGCATTTTGCGTTGTTACTGACAATGATCGCTACCAGTGAGCTTTTTATGAATGAGCGATTTTCCACTAAATAAATGTCAAGCTTATTTACGTTTTTTGGGGCATTTTTTCAGTTAGCAGATGGTAATGTTTGAATCGCGATTCCATCTTCTACTGCCGGTAAAGTCGTAGAATAATCTTCAAAGGGGGTTCTTTATTAATGAATGAATGCAATATGAGTAGGCTAAATGCCTGAAAATATCACGAGAAGGGAAAACTTAAAAGGACGTTTAAGTCATAGAGATTAGGTCAATTTTTACACCGGTCTGCCAAATTTATTCGTTTTGATTCAGCTAGGCTGCCTCTTGCAGGGGAAATGAGAAGACATCATATTTCATTCTACACTTAACTCGTATTTTGAGTTGTAAATGAGCAGCAAAAAAAAGATGCTTTTAAATCTATGTAATCTTCATAAATAATAAGTAGGCCCTATGCATTTTTATATAAAATATACAGAAATATCAGTTGTAAAAATGTCATTAAAAAACTGACCCCTGTGCAACCGACGCAAGCAAGCACACCCTACAATTTCCCCAGAAATTGTACCCTCTCTAGTTAGGGATGTAAGCGTTCAGGAACAACCTTTTAAACCTCTAACGCATCAGGATGTTTTGTGCGCACGTTTAAAGCTTTCTAATGAAAACGTTCAGAGTACCGTAGCAACAAACGTTGATGTCATGGGTTGTCCTTGTAAAATTAAGAGTATAAAGCCAGATGGAAACTGTTTCTATCGTAGCCTATCTTTTAGCATATGTCAAAATGAAGAGAAGCATCTGAAAATTAGACAGTCCGTCGTGCAACACCTTGAAAAGAACAGTTCCAAGTTTGAATTATATTTGAGAGATGAGTACACATCTGTAAAGGACTACGTGACCAAGTCAAGAATTTATTACTGTGGTTCATGGGCAACAGAGATTGACATTTTTGCTGCAGCTGACTTTTTAGACACAACTATAATGACTTTTAATGATGGAAGATGAAATGCGCACCGGCCCACAACTACAAATCCACAGTCATGCACAGAAAATTGTATCTTCTTAAACCACACAGGTAACCATTATGAAGTTGTACAATGTGTTAAACAGAGATATGCACGAAATGTTTGTGCAGGAATGTGTCAGCCTGGAGAGATTGATCTTTTGAAGACACGTTTAAGGAAAAGGAAATTAAATGATGGAGGAGAAAACGCGAACAGTACTGGAATAACTCTGATTACAGAGCAAAAACTAAAAATTCTTAAAGATAAATATCACAGTCACAAAAGTATAAGCTGGATAATAATTTGACCAAATATAGGACAAATCGTGAATTTCAGAAACTAAGACGTGAATACTGGAAGAGTAAATATAGGAAGAATCTTGACTTTAAAGAAAGTGTACGAGCATACTCTAAAAGTAAATACAGGAAGATTCTTGACTTTAAAGAAGTGTAAAAGACTTTGCTATGAAAACAAAGGAGAGAAAACTGCTGCATTGGCTGACAGGTGTATAACACTTACATATTTACATGTGTGTGATGTTGAATGTGAGCATGGAAACCATTTGTCTGACAATCCATCAAGTAAGTTATAGATTTGCTATACATGCCATCGAAAAATACTTTGTGGTAAACTTCCAGACCAGAGTGTTGCCAACAACATGCATTTGGAGGAAATTCCAGCGGAACTTAAGTGTCTCAACTCTTTAGAGCATCATTTGATCGCACGTCATATTCCTTTTATGAAATTGTTGTGTTTGCCCCGTGGTCGCCAGAGAGCTTGTCATGGCCCATGTGTCTCTGTTCCTATCAATAACGCAGATGTAACAAACATACTTCCGAGACATGAATGTGACGACAAAATGATAAGAGTAAAACTGAAGAGAAAATTGACCTACAAAGGGCATTATGAGTATATGTATGTCCATACTGACCGTGTCAGAAATGCTCTGAAATATTTAATGACACACAACAAATGGTATGATGATGTGAAGTTCAATGAAGACTGGGTTAATACTTTGAATGAAACTGATGATGCTGAGAAAGAGGCATATAACAAAGATGAAACAGTAGAAGAGCGAAATGAAGAAAATACTCCTGAAGAGCAACCAGAGGAAGATTTGACATATATTGAAGGACATAATGGACTTTTGTCAGATACATCATTACAGCCGGTTGATCTGGGTTCAGAGATAATTGATCAGCATTTCCAGGACATCCTAAATGTGGCACCAGGTGAAGGCAACAGTCCTGTTAGGTTGCTAACAGATCAAACCAATGAAGCAAAATGTTTCCCTGTCCTCTATCCTACTGGTGGGCCTACTTTGCATGCTGAAAGAGAGGAAAAAATATCTTTGTCACGTTACCTGAATACACGCATACTCAATGCCGATGGTCGTTTCGCACAGAACACAGACTTCATTTTTTATGCACAGTACATATCAGAAGTTAATCAAGTTGTGTCTAGTGTTTCAGTCGCATTACGCAAAGGTGAAGGTTTGTCTATGAAAAAAGTGACACAAGACATGCTAACAAACTCAGACTCGCTAGGTCAAATATTACATAATAATGAAGGATACAAGTTCTTAACCCTTGTGCTGCCTTCGGGTCACATGACCCAAAGGTTCATAACGAACCATCGTTGTGTTTACCCAATTTTACCCAATACAAAAACAAATAAAAATCATTTTCTTTTAACCTTCGCAATGTGGAGGGTCTGAGACAGCCCGACGGTTAAAAGAAAATGCTTCACTTTGTTTTTGTATGCGGTAAAGTTGTCACAATACGACGGTGGGTAACAATGACTGATGGGTCAGAATGACCCGAAGAGAACACAAGGGTTAAGAGGAATTCGTGGCACACCTCCATACTGGATGTCAGTACAGAAAGACCTTTTTGCCATAATAAGACAACTTTCCATACCCACCTTTTTTGCATCTTTTAGCTCTGCTGATTTGAGATGGCCTGAAATGCTGAACTCTATCCTGAGAATAGAAGGAAAACAATTAAATGTTGATGAGCTTGACTGGTCGGAAAAATGTGGTCTTATACAACGCAATCCTGTCACAGCAGCAAGAATGTTTGATCACAGATGGCATTGTTTTCTGCGTGATGTAATCATGTCTCCAGCTGAACCCATTGGGAAAATAAAAAACTACTTTTACCGTGTTGAATTTCAACAACGTGGTTCACCTCATGTCCACTGTCTTTTTTGGGTTGAGAATGCTCCTAAGATTGACAAAGAAATTGATGCTGAAGTAGCACATTTCATAGATACATACATCACTTGTGAGACTCCACCTGAGACTGACACAGAGCTTTATGAGACTGTGAATTGTGTGCAGAAACACAACACGAGACATTCCAAGACTTGTCGTAAGAAAAACACAGTGTGCAGATTTAATTTCCCACCACCACCATCCAACCATACTTTTGTCACAAGAGGAGGTAACTCAGAGGACTTGAATGGCAAAGATGAAAATACAAGTGCAACTGGAATTATGAAGAAAGTCAAAACTGCGTTGACAAAGCCTGATATTAATTTCAGTTCAACAGATGTATTTTTTGAGTCTATTGGAATTGATCAAGGTTTGTTTGAAAGAACATATAACATATGTTCCAAAAAGAAAAGCATTGTGCTAAAGCGAAGTCCAAAAGACATTTGGGTAAATCAGTACAACAAAGACTTATTGTGTGCATGGCAAGGCAATATGGATATCCAGTATGTCACAGATGCTTTTTCAGTAGTAGTATATATACTGACGTATATCACAAAAGCAGAACAAGAAATGGGATTGCTGTTACAATGTGCACAAAATGAGGGAATGCATGGGAATCTTGATGCAAAAGCAGCATTCAAATAGCACAACAGAGAAGTCTCAGCCCAAGAGGCAGTGTATCGACAAAATCCTGAACCATTTCGATTATTTATTACAGGTGGAGCAGGAACAGGGAAAAGCCATTTAGTCAAAGCAATACATTATGAATCCTCTAGAATGTTATCTCAACTTGCTGAAAGTCCTGATGATGCCACTGTCATTTTAACAGCATCAACCGGTGTGGCTGCATATAACATTGGTGCAACAACCATTCACAACACATTCTCCATCGGTGCCAATATCAGATTGCCATATCAACCTCTAAGTGATGATAAAGTCAATTCTTTACGAACCAAAATGGGCAACTTGCAAATTCTCATAATTGATGAAGTGTCCATGGTTGACCACCGCCTTCTTGCCTATGTTCATGGTAGACTGCGTCAAATCAAGCAGACTGGCGATTACTCTGTTTTTGGAAAAGTGTGCATTGTTGCTGTAGGTGATTTCTATCAGTTGCCCCCTGTAAAAGGCACTCCTCTCTTTGCTGATAATAACAGGGCCAACTTGTGGGAGAACAACTTTGAAGTTGCAGAACTAACTAAAGTAGTCAGACAACAAAATGCAACCTTTGCAGAAATGTTGAATCGCCTGAGAGTTTGTAAAAAGAATGAACCTCTAAGCAGCCATGATGTTCTCACATAAAAGCAATGCGAAACTGGTGAAGAATGTAGTGACATTCACATATTTGCTACAAACACAGAGGTTGATGAATATAACATCCAGAGACTGCAACAGACCTGTCCTGACGCAATCAGTATACCGGCTCAAGATTTTGTCAGAAATCCTAAAACTGGAAGAATGGAACAGAAAGTAGGCTTTCACACAAACATTTTGAATTCCTGTTTGTCAGGTTGTGTTTCATTGGGTATTGGAGCAAAAGTGATGTTGAAGAAGAATATAGACGTGTCTGATGGTCTTGTCAATGGAGCATTTGGAACAGTTGTCCACATCAGTAAACGTCAACAAGATGATGATTTACCCACAGCTATTCATGTAGAGTTTGACGACCCAAATGTTGGCAAGATTCAGAGATCAAAATCAAATGTGAGGTTTTCTGAACGTTCAACGCTAATTGAGGTACAAGAGGATAAAGTCACAAATGCTGGTGGAGTACGCCGTCAATTTCCCCTCAGACTGGCATGGGCATGCACAGTTCACAAAGTCCAAGGACTCACTGTTGAAAAAGCTGTTGTATCACTAAAAAAGATTTTTACTGCAGGGCAAGCATATGTTGCTTTGAGTGTGTGAAAACTATCAGTGGACTGATAATTGAGGACTTCAAAGAGTCAACCATATATTGCAATAACAAAATAGACATGGCAATGAAAAGCTTGACTCAGTTTACATTTGAAAAGTCTGTTTTCTCTAATGTTAACCGTACATGTACACTAGCACTTCACAATATACAGAGTCTGAAAGCTCACTTTCAAGATATTTATTCCCATAAAACTCTAATGAAAGCTGATTGTATTTGCCTAACTGAAACATGGCTCAATGTAGGCACTGAAGAATTACCAGAACTTCCAGGATTTCGCTTCAACCACAATCCAAGAGCAAACTGTTACGATGACACAGAGCCACTCTTTACAGAACTGAAACAACAACAAAGAGGTGGAGAGGGTGCGTATTATTCAGACAACATTGACATGAATGTTTTGATTCCAGAACAATGCAATTTAGAATGTTTGTATTTTGCAATACCTCATGTAGATTTGACAGGTGCCGTGTTGTACAGGCCTAGCACTTATAAAATGTACGTGTTTCGACAACAGCTGTTAAAGGTTATCTGTGAACTTGAGAAGCATCCAGGGAAGAAAGTTATCATGGGAGACTTTAACGAGGATGTCTTTGTATCATCTACAATTCTAAAGTTAATGGAACAACATGGATACACTCAACATGTGCAAGCAGCCACAACTGAAAAAGGTACGCTAATAGACCATGTATACATTAAAGGCACAGAAGATGTTATTGTTGAAGTTGTGCAGACATACTACAGTTTCATGAAGCAATACTTATTTCCCTCATGTAATATGTTCATAAGTGATCTTTAAGATATTGACCATTAAGATACGTTCTGTATGTGTTCTATATAAGACCATTTACATATATGATTATGTCCAATACCGTCCACATACTCAGGTTTGGGTGGGAATGGGGTGGCTGCAAGGAAAGCATAACATTGGACGGCTCCTTGAAGGGGATGGGATGGGTATATATAACAGACACTGGGAATTAAATTAGTCATTCATTGAGACAGTGCAAATATATAAAAAAATATTTTCATACAATGCATTGTTAAATTGTAGATAGTTATTCTGTTTATTAAGAATGTTAAACGAGACTTGAAATACATTTGTAAGTTTAAACTTTTAATTTGATGTATTCTTCCAAAAGATTTTGGAATTATAGAATTTACTTGGTTGGACATGATTTTTTATGTCATTTTTCTCCAACATTTTACTAAATATTACAGTTGAATTTGTGAAATTAACCACATAAATATGGATTGGAAATTATGTCATGGTTGTATTTGGGCTACAAGAGATTTCAGTTCCATAAACATTGGACCTTCTGACCCTGAGAAGACAGCAGAAGAGCAACGCGAGTCATGAGATCTCCAGAAAGACACCTAGAGTGAGTATACATTGTTTGACAGACTATTTTTTTCCAATATGGGCATGCTAAATCTGATAAGTTAAATAATGTGCAAGTCCGGTAGAGTAAATTCAGTATGTTGCTGTCCTTCATCTGTATTCTCACACATATACTGAAGTAGTTTTGCTAAATTTATATCTCTCCTAATTCACAGGTTTGGATGACCGTACAATTTTCTCAACCGTACAATGGTGCTTCTGGATACGAAAATGTGGTCAACGTCATCTCTGTCAGCATTGAACAGCCACAGTCTGAACATTTAGCCCCTACGGTAAATCTGGAAAGCTCTTCATAGACTACTTTCACTTTAAAGAAGCAGTGAAAACAACAAAATACACTGGAATCAAAGACTTCTTGCAAAGCTTGCAATCGTTTGTATGTGTTTACTGTTAATGTTGTTATCCCATCTCCAAAAAAAGGAAGCAATCATGTGGGGAATTATTTGTCAAAATGTCTCTGAATGGCAAAGTTATGTTCAAAGATATGAGTGATAATCTAGTGTAAGAAACCAATGTACTTGTAAAATGCCTTGTATTTAGCATTTTCTTACACTAGGCGATGTTGTAATGTGTCTAGAAGGTGATCATGCTTTTCCATGCCTCAGTGATGGTAAGAATGTTCATGTAGGCTGGCTGTGTCTCAGCAGGTAGAGAGGATCTTCCAGTAACCATAAGGTTGGCGGTTTGATACCGACTCCTCCTGTGTAAGTGTCCTTCAGCACTTAAATCCCAGTTGCTCCTGATGGGCTTGCAAGCGCCTTGCATGGCAGCTCCACTGCTGTGTGTGTATGTCTAACCTAATCTAACCTAAATCATTTGACTATATAATTTGCACTGTCTCATTGATGAAATATTGATAGGCTACTATATATAACACAAAAATGCTATTGGATATTGTGATATTTTACTGGCATATCTTTTTTAATGTTTTGACCAAATGTTTTTGGTCATGTGACCTATCCTCAAATCTATTTCAGAGTGTTCATTGACTATGCATACATGTTGCACAGCCTTTAGTTTTTTTCATTTTCACCTCAAACTATTTTCAGTGAATTTCTGAATGTTCGAAACTTCAATAGCTTTGTGGTCATGTGATGTATCATCCTCAAATCTATTTCAGAGTGTTCATTGACTATGCATACATGTTGCACAGCCTTTAGTTTTTTCATTTTCACCTACAACTATTTTCAGTGAATTTTTCAGTATTTCAAACTTCAATAGCTTTTTGGTCATGTGACCTATCATCCTCAAATTAGTTTCAGAGTGTTCATTAACTATGCATACATGTTGCACAGCCTTTAGTTTTTTCATTTTCACCTCAAACTATTTTCAGTGAATTTCTGAAAGTTCAAAATTTCAATAGCTTTTTGGTCATGTGACGTATCATCCTCAAATCTATTTCAGAGTGTTCATTGATTATGTATACATGTTGCACAGCCTTTGGTTTTTTCATTTTCACCTCAAACTATTTTCAGTGAATTTCTGAAAGTTCGAAACTTCAATAGCTTTGTGGTCATGTGACGTATCATCCTCAAATCTATTTCAGAGTGTTCATTGACTATGCATACATGTTGCACAGCCTTTATTTTTTTCATTTTTACCTCAAACTATTTTCAGTGAGATGTTTAGTATTTCAAACTTCAATAGCTTTTTGGTAATGTGACGTATCATCCTCAAATCTATTTCAGAGTGTTCATTGACTATGCATACATGTTTCACAGCCTTTAGTTTTTTCATTTTCACCTCAAACTATTTTCAGTGAATTTCTGAATGTTCGAAACTTCAATAGCTTTGTGGTCATGTGACGTATCATCCTCAAATCTATTTCAGAGTGTTCATTGACTATGCATACATGTTGCACAGCCTTTAGTTTTTTCATTTTTCATTCAAACTATTTTCAGTGAATTTTTCAGTATTTCAAACTTCAATAGCTTTTTGGTCATGTGACGTATCATCCTCAAATCTATTTCAGAGTGTTCATTGACTATGCATACATGTTTCACAGCCTTTAGTTTTTTCATTTTCACCTCAAACTATTTTCAGTGAATTTCTGAATGTTCGAAACTTCAATAGCTTTGTGGTCATGTGACGTATCATCCTCAAATCTAAATCAGAGTGTTCATTGACTATGCATACATGTTGCACAGCCTTTAGTTTTTTCATTTTTACTTCAAACTATTTTCAGTGAATTTTTCAGTATTTCAAACTTCAATAGCTTTTTGGTCATGTGACCTATCATCCTCAAATTAGTTTCAGAGTGTTCAATAACTATGCATACATGTTGCACAGCCTTTAGTTTTTTCATTTTCACCTCAATCTATTTTCAGTGAATTTCTGAAAGTTCAAAATTTCAATAGCTTTTTGGTCATGTGACGTATCATCCTCAAATCTATTTCAGAGTGTTCATTGATTATGTATACATGTTGCACAGCCTTTGGTCTTTTCATTTTCACCTCAAACTATTTTCAGTGAATTTCTGAAAGTTCGAAACTTCAATAGCTTTGTGGTCATGTGACATATCATCCTCAAATCTATTTCAGAGTGTTCATTGACTATGCATACATGTTGCACAGCCTTTAGTTTTTTCATTTTCACCTCAAACTATTTTCAGTGAATTTTTCAGTATTTCAAACTTCAATAGCTTTTTGGTCATGTGACCTATCATCCTCAAATTAGTTTCAGAGTGTTCATTAACTATGCATACATGTTGCACAGCCTTTAGTTTTTTCATTTTCACCTCAAACTATTTTCAGTGAATTTCTGAAAGTTCGAAACTTCAATAGCTTTGTGGTCATGTGACGTATCATCCTCAAATCTATTTCAGAGTGTTCATTGACTATGCATACATGTTGCACAGCCTTTAGTTTTTTCATTTTCACCTCAAACTATTTTCAGTGAATTTTTCGGTATTTCAAACTTCAATAGCTTTTTGGTCATGTGACCTATCCTCCTCAAATTAGTTTCAGAGTGTTCATTAACTATGCATACATGTTGCACAGCCTTTAGTTTTTTCATTTTCACCTCAAACTATTTTCAGTGAATTTCTGAAAGTTCGAAACTTCAATAGCTTTGTGGTCATGTGACGTATCATCCTCAAATCTATTTCAGAGTGTTCATTGACTATGCATACATGTTGCACAGCCTTTAGTTTTTTCATTTTTACTTCAAACTATTTTCAGTGAATTTTTCAATATTTCAAACTTCAATAGCTTTTTGGTCGGGTGACCTATCACCATCAAATTAGTTTCAGAGTGTTCATTGACTATGCATACATGTTGCACAGCCTTTAGTTTTTTCATTTTCACCTCAAACTATTTTCAGTGAATTTCTGAAAGTTCGAAACTTCAATAGCTTTTTAGTCATGTGACGTATCATCCTCAAATCTATTTCAGAGTGTTCATTGATTATGTATACATGTTGCACAGCCTTTGTTTTTTTCATTTTCACCTCAAACTATTTTCAGTGAATTGTTTAGTATTTCAAACTTCAATAGCTTTTTGGTCATGTGACGTATCATCCTCAAATCTATTTCGGAGTGTTCATTGACTATGCATACATGTTGCACAGCCTTTAGTTTTTTCATTTTCACCTCAAACTATTTTCAGTGAATTTCTGAATGTTCGAAACTTCAATAGCTTTGTGGTCATGTGATGTATCAAACTCACATCTATTTCAGAGTGTTCATTGACTATGCATATATGTTGCACAGCCTTTAGTTTTTTCATTTTCACCTCAAACTATTTTCAGTGAATTTTTCTGTATTTCAAACTTCAATAGCTTTTTGGTCATGTGACCTATCATCCTCAAATTAGTTTCAGAGTGTTCATTAACTATGCATACATGTTGCACAGCCTTTAGTTTTTTCATTTTCACCTCAAACTATTTTCAGTGAATTTCTGAAAGTTCAAAATTTCAATAGCTTTTTGGTCATGTGACGTATCATCCTCAAATCTATTTCAGAGTGTTCATTGATTATGTATACATGTTGCACAGCCTTTGGTTTTTTCATTTTCACCTCAAACTATTTTCAGTGAATTTCTGAAAGTTCGAAACTTCAATAGCTTTGTGGTCATGTGACGTATCATCCTCAAATCTATTTCAGAGTGTTCATTGACTATGCATACATGTTGCACAGCCTTTAGTTTTTTCATTTTTACCTCAAACTATTTTCAGTGAGATGTTTAGTATTTCAAACTTCAATAGCTTTTTGGTCATGTGACGTATCATCCTCAAATCTATTTCAGAGTGTTCATTGACTATGCATACATGTTTCACAGCCTTTAGTTTTTTCATTTTCACCTCAAACTATTTTCAGTGAATTTCTGAATGTTCGAAACTTCAATAGCTTTGTGGTCATGTGACGTATCATCCTCAAATCTATTTCAGAGTGTTCATTGACTATGCATACATGTTGCACAGCCTTTAGTTTTTTCATTTTTACTTCAAACTATTTTCAGTGAATTTTTCAGTATTTCAAACTTCAATAGCTTTTTGGTCATGTGACCTATCATCCTCAAATTAGTTTCAGAGTGTTCATTAACTATGCATACATGTTGCACAGCCTTTAGTTTTTTCATTTTCACCTCAATCTATTTTCAGTGAATTTCTGAAAGTTCAAAATTTCAATAGCTTTTTGGTCATGTGACGTATCATCCTCAAATCTATTTCAGAGTGTTCATTGATTATGTATACATGTTGCACAGCCTTTGGTCTTTTCATTTTCACCTCAAACTATTTTCAGTGAATTTCTGAAAGTTCGAAACTTCAATAGCTTTGTGGTCATGTGACATATCATCCTCAAATCTATTTCAGAGTGTTCATTGACTATGCATACATGTTGCACAGCCTTTAGTTTTTTCATTTTCACCTCAAACTATTTTCAGTGAATTTTTCAGTATTTCAAACTTCAATAGCTTTTTGGTCATGTGACCTATCATCCTCAAATTAGTTTCAGAGTGTTCATTAACTATGCATACATGTTGCACAGCCTTTAGTTTTTTCATTTTCACCTCAAACTATTTTCAGTGAATTTCTGAAAATTCGAAACTTCAATAGCTTTGTGGTCATGTGACGTATCATCCTCAAATCTATTTCAGAGTGTTCATTGACTATGCATACATGTTGCACAGCCTTTAGTTTTTTCATTTTCACCTCAAACTATTTTCAGTGAATTTTTCAGTATTTCAAACTTCAATAGCTTTTTGGTCATGTGACCTATCCTCCTCAAATTAGTTTCAGAGTGTTCATTAACTATGCATACATGTTGCACAGCCTTTGGTTTTTTCATTTTCACCTCAAACTATTTTCAGTGAATTTCTGAAAGTTCGAAACTTCAATAGCTTTGTGGTCATGTGACGTATCATCCTCAAATCTATTTCAGAGTGTTCATTGACTATGCATACATGTTGCACAGCCTTTAGTTTTTTCATTTTTACCTCAAACTATTTTCAGTGAATTTTTCAGTATTTCAAACTTCAATAGCTTTTTGGTCATGTGACCTATCATCCTCAAATTAGTTTCAGAGTGTTCATTAACTATGCATACATGTTGCACAGCCTTTAGTTTTTTCATTTTCACCTCAAACTATTTTCAGTGAATTGTTTAGTATTTCAAACTTCAATAGCTTTTTGGTCATGTAACGTATCATCCTCAAATTAGTTTCAGAGTGTTCATTGACTATGCATACATGTTGCACAGCCTTTAGTTTTTTCATTTTCACCTCAAACCATTTTTTCAGTGAATTTCTGAATGTTCGAAACTTCAATAGCTTTGTGGTCATGTGACGTATCATCCTCAAATCTATTTCAGAGTGTTCATTGACTATGCGTACATGTTGCACAGCCTTTAGTTTTTTCATTTTTACTTCAAACTATTTTCAGTGAATTTTTCAATATTTCAAACTTCAATAGCTTTTTGGTCCGGTGACCTATCACCATCAAATTAGTTTCAGAGTGTTCATTGACTATGCATACATGTTGCACAGCCTTTAGTTTTTTCATTTTCACCTCAAACTATTTTCAGTGAATTTCTGAAAGTTCGAAACTTCAATAGCTTTTTAGTCATGTGACGTATCATCCTCAAATCTATTTCAGAGTGTTCATTGATTATGTATACATGTTGCACAGCCTTTGTTTTTTTCATTTTCACCTCAAACTATTTTCAGTTAATTTCTGAAAGTTCGAAACTTCAATAGCTTTGTGTTCATGTTACGTATCATCCTCAAATCTATTTCAGAGTGTTCATTGACTATGCATACATGTTGCACAGCCTTTAGTTTTTTAATTTTTACCTCAAACTATTTTCAGTGAATTTTTCAGTATTTCAAACTTCAATAGCTTTTTGGTCATGTGACCTATCATCCTCAAATTAGTTTCAGAGTGTTCATTAACTATGCATACATGTTGCACAGACTTTAGTTTTTTCATTTTCACCTCAAACTATTTTCAGTGAATTGTTTAGTATTTCAAACTTCAATAGCTTTTTGGTCATGTAACGTATCATCCTCAAATTAGTTTCAGAGTGTTCATTGACTATGCATACATGTTGCACAGCCTTTAGTTTTTTCATTTTCACCTCAAACCATTTTTTCAGTGAATTTCTGAATGTTCGAAACTTCAATAGCTTTGTGGTCATGTGACGTATCATCCTCAAATCTATTTCAGAGTGTTCATTGACTATGCATACATGTTGCACAGCCTTTAGTTTTTTCATTTTTACTTCAAACTATTTTCAGTGAATTTTTCAATATTTCAAACTTCAATAGCTTTTTGGTCCGGTGACCTATCACCATCAAATTAGTTTCAGAGTGTTCATTGACTATGCATACATGTTGCACAGCCTTTAGTTTTTTCATTTTCACCTCAAACTATTTTCAGTGAATTTCTGAAAGTTCGAAACTTCAATAGCTTTTTAGTCATGTGACGTATCATCCTCAAATCTATTTCAGAGTGTTCATTGATTATGTATACATGTTGCACAGCCTTTGTTTTTTTCATTTTCACCTCAAACTATTTTCAGTGAATTGTTTAGTATTTCAAACTTCAATAGCTTTTTGGTCATGTGACGTATCATCCTCAAATCTATTTCAGAGTGTTCATTGACTATGCATACATGTTGCACAGCCTTTAGTTTTTTCATTTTCACCTCAAACTATTTTCAGTGAATTTCTGAAAGTTCGAAACTTCAATAGCTTTTTAGTCATGTGACGTATCATCCTCAAATCTATTTCAGAGTGTTCATTGATTATGTATACATGTTGCACAGCCTTTGTTTTTTTCATTTTCACCTCAAACTATTTTCAGTGAATTGTTTAGTATTTCAAACTTCAATAGCTTTTTGGTCATGTGACGTATCATCCTCAAATCTATTTCGGAGTGTTCATTGACTATGCATACATGTTGCACAGCCTTTAGTTTTTTCATTTTCACCTCAAACTATTTTCAGTGAATTTCTGAATGTTCGAAACTTCAATAGCTTTGTGGTCATGTGATTTATCAAACTCAAATCTATTTCAGAGTGTTCATTGACTATGCATATATGTTGCACAGCCTTTAGTTTTTTCATTTTCACCTCAAACTATTTTCAGTGAATTTTTCTGTATTTCAAACTTCAATAGCTTTTTGGTCATGTGACCTATCATCCTCAAATTAGTTTCAGAGTGTTCATTAACTATGCATACATGTTGCACAGCCTTTAGTTTTTTCATTTTCACCTCAAACTATTTTCAGTAAATTTCTGAAAGTTCAAAATTTCAATAGCTTTTTGGTCATGTGACGTATCATCCTCAAATCTATTTCAGAGTGTTCATTGATTATGTATACATGTTGCACAGCCTTTGGTTTTTTCATTTTCACCTCAAACTATTTTCAGTGAATTTCTGAAAGTTCGAAACTTCAATAGCTTTGTAATCATGTGACGTATCATCCTCAAATCTATTTCAGAGTGTTCATTGACTATGCATACATGTTGCACAGCCTTTAGTTTTTTCATTTTTACCTCAAACTATTTTCAGTGAGATGTTTAGTATTTCAAACTTCAATAGCTTTTTGGTCATGTGACGTATCATCCTCAAATCTATTTCAGAGTGTTCATTGACTATGCATACATGTTTCACAGCCTTTAGTTTTTTCATTTTTACTTCAAACTATTTTCAGTGAATTTTTCAGTATTTCAAACTTCAATAGCTTTTTGGTCATGTGACCTATCATCCTCAAATTAGTTTCAGAGTGTTCATTAACTATGCATACATGTTGCACAGCCTTTAGTTTTTTCATTTTCACCTCAATCTATTTTCAGTGAATTTCTGAAAGTTCAAAATTTCAATAGCTTTTTGGTCATGTGACGTATCATCCTCAAATCTATTTCAGAGTGTTCATTGATTATGTATACATGTTGCACAGCCTTTGGTCTTTTCATTTTCACCTCAAACTATTTTCAGTGAATTTCTGAAAGTTCGAAACTTCAATAGCTTTGTGGTCATGTGACATATCATCCTCAAATCTATTTCAGAGTGTTCATTGACTATGCATACATGTTGCACAGCCTTTAGTTTTTTCATTTTCACCTCAAACTATTTTCAGTGAATTTTTCAGTATTTCAAACTTCAATAGCTTTTTGGTCATGTGACCTATCATCCTCAAATTAGTTTCAGAGTGTTCATTAACTATGCATACATGTTGCACAGCCTTTAGTTTTTTCATTTTCACCTCAAACTATTTTCAGTGAATTTCTGAAAGTTCGAAACTTCAATAGCTTTGTGGTCATGTGACGTATCATCCTCAAATCTATTTCAGAGTGTTCATTGACTATGCATACATGTTGCACAGCCTTTAGTTTTTTCATTTTTACCTCAAACTATTTTCAGTGAATTTTTCAGTATTTCAAACTTCAATAGCTTTTTGGTCATGTGACCTATCATCCTCAAATTAGTTTCAGAGTGTTCATTAACTATGCATACATGTTGCACAGACTTTAGTTTTTTCATTTTCACCTCAAACTATTTTCAGTGAATTGTTTAGTATTTCAAACTTCAATAGCTTTTTGGTCATGTAACGTATCATCCTCAAATTAGTTTCAGAGTGTTCATTGACTATGCATACATGTTGCACAGCCTTTAGTTTTTTCATTTTCACCTCAAACCATTTTTTCAGTGAATTTCTGAATGTTCGAAACTTCAATAGCTTTGTGGTCATGTGACGTATCATCCTCAAATCTATTTCAGAGTGTTCATTGACTATGCGTACATGTTGCACAGCCTTTAGTTTTTTCATTTTTACTTCAAACTATTTTCAGTGAATTTTTCAATATTTCAAACTTCAATAGCTTTTTGGTCCGGTGACCTATCACCATAAAATTAGTTTCAGAGTGTTCATTGACTATGCATACATGTTGCACAGCCTTTAGTTTTTTCATTTTCACCTCAAACTATTTTCAGTGAATTTCTGAAAGTTCGAAACTTCAATAGCTTTTTAGTCATGTGACGTATCATCCTCAAATCTATTTCAGAGTGTTCATTGATTATGTATACATGTTGCACAGCCTTTGTTTTTTTCATTTTCACCTCAAACTATTTTCAGTTAATTTCTGAAAGTTCGAAACTTCAATAGCTTTGTGTTCATGTTACGTATCATCCTCAAATCTATTTCAGAGTGTTCATTGACTATGCATACATGTTGCACAGCCTTTAGTTTTTTAATTTTTACCTCAAACTATTTTCAGTGAATTTTTCAGTATTTCAAACTTCAATAGCTTTTTGGTCATGTGACCTATCATCCTCAAATTAGTTTCAGAGTGTTCATTAACTATGCATACATGTTGCACAGACTTTAGTTTTTTCATTTTCACCTCAAACTATTTTCAGTGAATTGTTTAGTATTTCAAACTTCAATAGCTTTTTGGTCATGTAACGTATCATCCTCAAATTAGTTTCAGAGTGTTCATTGACTATGCATACATGTTGCACAGCCTTTAGTTTTTTCATTTTCACCTCAAACCATTTTTTCAGTGAATTTCTGAATGTTCGAAACTTCAATAGCTTTGTGGTCATGTGACGTATCATCCTCAAATCTATTTCAGAGTGTTCATTGACTATGCATACATGTTGCACAGCCTTTAGTTTTTTCATTTTTACTTCAAACTATTTTCAGTGAATTTTTCAATATTTCAAACTTCAATAGCTTTTTGGTCCGGTGACCTATCACCATCAAATTAGTTTCAGAGTGTTCATTGATTATGTATACATGTTGCACAGCCTTTGGTCTTTTCATTTTCACCTCAAACTATTTTCAGTGAATTTCTGAAAGTTCGAAACTTCAATAGCTTTGTGGTCATGTGACATATCATCCTCAAATCTATTTCAGAGTGTTCATTGACTATGCATACATGTTGCACAGCCTTTAGTTTTTTCATTTTCACCTCAAACTATTTTCAGTGAATTTTTCAGTATTTCAAACTTCAATAGCTTTTTGGTCATGTGACCTATCATCCTCAAATTAGTTTCAGAGTGTTCATTAACTATGCATACATGTTGCACAGCCTTTAGTTTTTTCATTTTCACCTCAAACTATTTTCAGTGAATTTCTGAAAGTTCGAAACTTCAATAGCTTTGTGGTCATGTGACGTATCATCCTCAAATCTATTTCAGAGTGTTCATTGACTATGCATACATGTTGCACAGCCTTTAGTTTTTTCATTTTTACCTCAAACTATTTTCAGTGAATTTTTCAGTATTTCAAACTTCAATAGCTTTTTGGTCATGTGACCTATCATCCTCAAATTAGTTTCAGAGTGTTCATTAACTATGCATACATGTTGCACAGACTTTAGTTTTTTCATTTTCACCTCAAACTATTTTCAGTGAATTGTTTAGTATTTCAAACTTCAATAGCTTTTTGGTCATGTAACGTATCATCCTCAAATTAGTTTCAGAGTGTTCATTGACTATGCATACATGTTGCACAGCCTTTAGTTTTTTCATTTTCACCTCAAACCATTTTTTCAGTGAATTTCTGAATGTTCGAAACTTCAATAGCTTTGTGGTCATGTGACGTATCATCCTCAAATCTATTTCAGAGTGTTCATTGACTATGCGTACATGTTGCACAGCCTTTAGTTTTTTCATTTTTACTTCAAACTATTTTCAGTGAATTTTTCAATATTTCAAACTTCAATAGCTTTTTGGTCCGGTGACCTATCACCATCAAATTAGTTTCAGAGTGTTCATTGACTATGCATACATGTTGCACAGCCTTTAGTTTTTTCATTTTCACCTCAAACTATTTTCAGTGAATTTCTGAAAGTTCGAAACTTCAATAGCTTTTTAGTCATGTGACGTATCATCCTCAAATCTATTTCAGAGTGTTCATTGATTATGTATACATGTTGCACAGCCTTTGTTTTTTTCATTTTCACCTCAAACTATTTTCAGTTAATTTCTGAAAGTTCGAAACTTCAATAGCTTTGTGTTCATGTTACGTATCATCCTCAAATCTATTTCAGAGTGTTCATTGACTATGCATACATGTTGCACAGCCTTTAGTTTTTTAATTTTTACCTCAAACTATTTTCAGTGAATTTTTCAGTATTTCAAACTTCAATAGCTTTTTGGTCATGTGACCTATCATCCTCAAATTAGTTTCAGAGTGTTCATTAACTATGCATACATGTTGCACAGACTTTAGTTTTTTCATTTTCACCTCAAACTATTTTCAGTGAATTGTTTAGTATTTCAAACTTCAATAGCTTTTTGGTCATGTAACGTATCATCCTCAAATTAGTTTCAGAGTGTTCATTGACTATGCATACATGTTGCACAGCCTTTAGTTTTTTCATTTTCACCTCAAACCATTTTTTCAGTGAATTTCTGAATGTTCGAAACTTCAATAGCTTTGTGGTCATGTGACGTATCATCCTCAAATCTATTTCAGAGTGTTCATTGACTATGCATACATGTTGCACAGCCTTTAGTTTTTTCATTTTTACTTCAAACTATTTTCAGTGAATTTTTCAATATTTCAAACTTCAATAGCTTTTTGGTCCGGTGACCTATCACCATCAAATTAGTTTCAGAGTGTTCATTGACTATGCATACATGTTGCACAGCCTTTAGTTTTTTCATTTTCACCTCAAACTATTTTCAGTGAATTTCTGAAAGTTCGAAACTTCAATAGCTTTTTAGTCATGTGACGTATCATCCTCAAATCTATTTCAGAGTGTTCATTGATTATGTATACATGTTGCACAGCCTTTGTTTTTTTCATTTTCACCTCAAACTATTTTCAGTGAATTGTTTAGTATTTCAAACTTCAATAGCTTTTTGGTCATGTGACGTATCATCCTCAAATCTATTTCAGAGTGTTCATTGACTATGCATACATGTTGCACAGCCTTTAGTTTTTTCATTTTCACCTCAAACTATTTTCAGTGAATTTCTGAAAGTTCGAAACTTCAATAGCTTTTTAGTCATGTGACGTATCATCCTCAAATCTATTTCAGAGTGTTCATTGATTATGTATACATGTTGCACAGCCTTTGTTTTTTTCATTTTCACCTCAAACTATTTTCAGTGAATTTCTGAAAGTTCGAAACTTCAATAGCTTTGTGTTCATGTTACGTATCATCCTCAAATCTATTTCAGAGTGTTCATTGACTATGCATACATGTTGCACAGCCTTTAGTTTTTTCATTTTTACCTCAAACTATTTTCAGTGAATTTTTCAGTATTTCAAACTTCAATAGCTTTTTGGTCATGTGACCTATCATCCTCAAATTAGTTTCAGAGTGTTCATTAACTATGCATACATGTTGCACAGACTTTAGTTTTTTCATTTTCACCTCAAACTATTTTCAGTGAATTGTTTAGTATTTCAAACTTCAATAGCTTTTTGGTCATGTAACGTATCATCCTCAAATTAGTTTCAGAGTGTTCATTGACTATGCATACATGTTGCACAGCCTTTAGTTTTTTCATTTTCACCTCAAACCATTTTTTCAGTGAATTTCTGAATGTTCGAAACTTCAATAGCTTTGTGGTCATGTGACGTATCATCCTCAAATCTATTTCAGAGTGTTCATTGACTATGCATACATGTTGCACAGCCTTTAGTTTTTTCATTTTTACTTCAAACTATTTTCAGTGAATTTTTCAATATTTCAAACTTCAATAGCTTTTTGGTCCGGTGACCTATCACCATCAAATTAGTTTCAGAGTGTTCATTGACTATGCATACATGTTGCACAGCCTTTAGTTTTTTCATTTTCACCTCAAACTATTTTCAGTGAATTTCTGAAAGTTCGAAACTTCAATAGCTTTTTAGTCATGTGACGTATCATCCTCAAATCTATTTCAGAGTGTTCATTGATTATGTATACATGTTGCACAGCCTTTGTTTTTTTCATTTTCACCTCAAACTATTTTCAGTGAATTGTTTAGTATTTCAAACTTCAATAGCTTTTTGGTCATGTGACGTATCATCCTCAAATCTATTTCGGAGTGTTCATTGACTATGCATACATGTTGCACAGCCTTTAGTTTTTTCATTTTCACCTCAAACTATTTTCAGTGAATTTCTGAATGTTCGAAACTTCAATAGCTTTTTGGTCATGTGACCTATCACCATCAAATTAGTTTCAGAGTGTTCATTGACTATGCATACATGTTGCACAGCCTTTAGTTTTTTCATTTTTACTTCAAACTATTTTCAGTGAATTTTTCAGTATTTCAAACTTCAATAGCTTTTTGGTCATGTGACGTATCATCTTCAAATCTATTTCAGAGTGTTCATTGACTATGCATAAATGTTGCACAGCCTTTAGTTTTTCATTTTCACCTCAAACTATTTTCAGTGAATTTCTGAAAGTTCGAAATTTCAATAGCTTTTTGGTCATGTGACGTATCATCCTCAAATCTATTTCAGAGTGTTCATTGACTATGCATACATGTTGCACAGCCTTTAGTTTTTTCATTTTTACTTCAAACTATTTTCAGTGAATTTTTCAGTATTTCAAACTTCAATAGCTTTTTGGTCGGGTGACCGATCACCATCAAATTAGTTTCAGAGTGTTCATTGACTATGCATACATGTTGCACAGCCTTTAGTTTTTTCATTTTCACCTCAAACTATTTTCAGTGAATTTCTGAAAGTTCAAAATTTCAATAGCTTTTTGGTCATGTAACGTATCATCCTCAAATCTATTTCAGAGTGTTCATTGATTATGTATACATGTTGCACAGCCTTTGGTTTTTTCATTTTCACCTCAAACTATTTTCAGTGAATTGTTTAGTATTTCAAACTTCAATAGCTTTTTGGTCATGTGACGTATCATCCTCAAATTAGTTTCAGAGTGTTCATTGACTATGCATACATGTTGCACAGCCTTTAGTTTTTTCATTTTCACCTCAAACTATTTTCAGTGAATTTCTGAATGTTCGAAACTTCAATAGCTTTGTGGTCATGTGACGTATCATCCTCAAATATATTTCAGAGTGTTCATTGACTATGCATACATGTTGCACAGCCTTTAGTTTTTTCATTTTCACCTCAAACTATTTTCAGTGAATTTCTGAAAGTTCGAAATTTCAATAGCTTTTTGGTCATGTGACGTATCATCCTCAAATCTATTTCAGAGTGTTCATTGATTATGTATACATGTTGCACAGCCTTTGGTTTTTTCATTTTCACCTCAAACTATTTTCAGTGAATTGTTTAGTATTTCAAACTTCAATAGCTTTTTGGTCATGTGACGTATCATCCTCAAATTAGTTTCAGAGTGTTCATTGACTATGCATACATGTTGCACAGCCTTTAGTTTTTTCATTTTCACCTCAAACTATTTTCAGTGAATTTCTGAATGTTCGAAACTTCAATAGCTTTGTGGTCATGTGACGTATCATCCTCAAATCTATTTCAGAGTGTTCATTGACTATGCATACATGTTGCACAGCCTTTAGTTTTTTCATTTTTACTTCAAACTATTTTCAGTGAATGTTTCAGTATTTCAAACTTCAATAGCTTTTTGGTCGTGTGACGTATCATCCTCAAATCTATTTCAGAGTGTTCATTGATTATGTATACATGTTGCACAGCCTTTGGTTTTTTCATTTTCACCTCAAACTATTTTCAGTGAATTGTTTAGTATTTCAAACTTCAATAGCTTTTTGGTCATGTGACGTATCATCCTCAAATTAGTTTCAGTGTTCATTGACTATGCATACATGTTGCACAGCCTTTAGTTTTTTCATTTTCACCTCAAACTATTTTCAGTGAATTTCTGAATGTTCGAAACTTCAATAGCTTTGTGGTCATGTGACGTATCATCCTCAAATATATTTCAGAGTGTTCATTGACTATGCATACATGTTGCACAGCCTTTAGTTTTTTCATTTTCACCTCAAACTATTTTCAGTGAATTTCTGAAAGTTCGAAATTTCAATAGCTTTTTGGTCATGTGACGTATCATCCTCAAATCTATTTCAGAGTGTTCATTGATTATGTATACATGTTGCACAGCCTTTGGTTTTTTCATTTTCACCTCAAACTATTTTCAGTGAATTGTTTAGTATTTCAAACTTCAATAGCTTTTTGGTCATGTGACGTATCATCCTCAAATTAGTTTCAGAGTGTTCATTGACTATGCATACATGTTGCACAGCCTTTAGTTTTTTCATTTTCACCTCAAACTATTTTCAGTGAATTTCTGAATGTTCGAAACTTCAATAGCTTTGTGGTCATGTGACGTATCATCCTCAAATCTATTTCAGAGTGTTCATTGACTATGCATACATGTTGCACAGCCTTTAGTTTTTTCATTTTTACTTCAAACTATTTTCAGTGAATGTTTCAGTATTTCAAACTTCAATAGCTTTTTGGTCGTGTGACGTATCATCCTCAAATCTATTTCAGAGTGTTCATTGACTATGCATACATGTTGCACAGCCTTTAGTTTTTTCATTTTCACCTCAAACTATTTTCAGTGAATTTCTGAATGTTCGAAACTTCAATAGCTTTTTGGTCATGTGACCTATCACCATCAAATTAGTTTCAGAGTGTTCATTGACTATGCATACATGTTGCACAGCCTTTAGTTTTTTCATTTTTACTTCAAACTATTTTCAGTGAATTTTTCAGTATTTCAAACTTCAATAGCTTTTTGGTCATGTGACGTATCATCTTCAAATCTATTTCAGAGTGTTCATTGACTATGCATAAATGTTGCACAGCCTTTAGTTTTTCATTTTCACCTCAAACTATTTTCAGTGAATTTCTGAAAGTTCGAAATTTCAATAGCTTTTTGGTCATGTGACGTATCATCCTCAAATCTATTTCAGAGTGTTCATTGACTATGCATACATGTTGCACAGCCTTTAGTTTTTTCATTTTTACTTCAAACTATTTTCAGTGAATTTTTCAGTATTTCAAACTTCAATAGCTTTTTGGTCGGGTGACCGATCACCATCAAATTAGTTTCAGAGTGTTCATTGACTATGCATACATGTTGCACAGCCTTTAGTTTTTTCATTTTCACCTCAAACTATTTTCAGTGAATTTCTGAAAGTTCAAAATTTCAATAGCTTTTTGGTCATGTAACGTATCATCCTCAAATCTATTTCAGAGTGTTCATTGATTATGTATACATGTTGCACAGCCTTTGGTTTTTTCATTTTCACCTCAAACTATTTTCAGTGAATTGTTTAGTATTTCAAACTTCAATAGCTTTTTGGTCATGTGACGTATCATCCTCAAATTAGTTTCAGAGTGTTCATTGACTATGCATACATGTTGCACAGCCTTTAGTTTTTTCATTTTCACCTCAAACTATTTTCAGTGAATTTCTGAATGTTCGAAACTTCAATAGCTTTGTGGTCATGTGACGTATCATCCTCAAATATATTTCAGAGTGTTCATTGACTATGCATACATGTTGCACAGCCTTTAGTTTTTTCATTTTCACCTCAAACTATTTTCAGTGAATTTCTGAAAGTTCGAAATTTCAATAGCTTTTTGGTCATGTGACGTATCATCCTCAAATCTATTTCAGAGTGTTCATTGATTATGTATACATGTTGCACAGCCTTTGGTTTTTTCATTTTCACCTCAAACTATTTTCAGTGAATTGTTTAGTATTTCAAACTTCAATAGCTTTTTGGTCATGTGACGTATCATCCTCAAATTAGTTTCAGAGTGTTCATTGACTATGCATACATGTTGCACAGCCTTTAGTTTTTTCATTTTCACCTCAAACTATTTTCAGTGAATTTCTGAATGTTCGAAACTTCAATAGCTTTGTGGTCATGTGACGTATCATCCTCAAATCTATTTCAGAGTGTTCATTGACTATGCATACATGTTGCACAGCCTTTAGTTTTTTCATTTTTACTTCAAACTATTTTCAGTGAATGTTTCAGTATTTCAAACTTCAATAGCTTTTTGGTCGTGTGACGTATCATCCTCAAATCTATTTCAGAGTGTTCATTGATTATGTATACATGTTGCACAGCCTTTGGTTTTTTCATTTTCACCTCAAACTATTTTCAGTGAATTGTTTAGTATTTCAAACTTCAATAGCTTTTTGGTCATGTGACGTATCATCCTCAAATTAGTTTCAGTGTTCATTGACTATGCATACATGTTGCACAGCCTTTAGTTTTTTCATTTTCACCTCAAACTATTTTCAGTGAATTTCTGAATGTTCGAAACTTCAATAGCTTTGTGGTCATGTGACGTATCATCCTCAAATATATTTCAGAGTGTTCATTGACTATGCATACATGTTGCACAGCCTTTAGTTTTTTCATTTTCACCTCAAACTATTTTCAGTGAATTTCTGAAAGTTCGAAATTTCAATAGCTTTTTGGTCATGTGACGTATCATCCTCAAATCTATTTCAGAGTGTTCATTGATTATGTATACATGTTGCACAGCCTTTGGTTTTTTCATTTTCACCTCAAACTATTTTCAGTGAATTGTTTAGTATTTCAAACTTCAATAGCTTTTTGGTCATGTGACGTATCATCCTCAAATTAGTTTCAGAGTGTTCATTGACTATGCATACATGTTGCACAGCCTTTAGTTTTTTCATTTTCACCTCAAACTATTTTCAGTGAATTTCTGAATGTTCGAAACTTCAATAGCTTTGTGGTCATGTGACGTATCATCCTCAAATCTATTTCAGAGTGTTCATTGACTATGCATACATGTTGCACAGCCTTTAGTTTTTTCATTTTTACTTCAAACTATTTTCAGTGAATGTTTCAGTATTTCAAACTTCAATAGCTTTTTGGTCGTGTGACGTATCATCCTCAAATCTATTTCAGAGTGTTCATTGATTATGTATACATGTTGCACAGCCTTTGGTTTTTTCATTTTCACCTCAAACTATTTTCAGTGAATTTCTCAAAGATCAAAATTTCAATAGCTTTTTGGTCATGTGACGTATCATCCTCAAATCTATTTCAGAGTGTTCATTGATTATGTATACATGTTGCACAGCCTTTGGTTTTTTCATTTTCACCTCAAACTATTTTCAGTGAATTGTTTAGTATTTCAAACTTCAATAGCTTTTTGGTCATGTGACGTATCATCCTCAAATTAGTTTCGGAGTGTTCATTGACTATGCATACATGTTGCAAAGCCTTTAGTTTTTTCATTTTCACCTCAAACTATTTTCAGTGAATTTCAGAATGTTCGAAACTTCAATAGCTTTTTGGTCATGTGACGTATCATCCTCAAATCTATTTCAGAGTGTTCATTGACTATGCATATATGTTGCACAGCCTTTAGTTTTTTCATTTTCACCTCAAACTATTTTCAGTGAATTTCTGAAAGTTCAAAATTTCAATAGCTTTTTGGTCATGTGACGTATCATCCTCATATCTATTTCAGAGTGTTCATTGATTATGTATACATGTTGCACAGCCTTTGGTTTTTTCATTTTCACCTCAAACTATTTTCAATGAATTGTTTAGTATTTCAAACTTCAATAGCTTTTTGGTCATAAGACGTATCATCCTCAAATTAGTTTCGGAGTGTTCATTGACTATGCATACATGTTGCACAGTCTTTAGTTTTTTCATTTTCACCTCAAACTATTTTCAGTGAATTTCTGAATGTTCGAAACTTCAATAGCTTTTTGGTCATGTGACCTATCACCATCAAATTAGTTTCAGAGTGTTCATTGACTATGCATACATGTTGCACAGCCTTTAGTTTTTTCATTTTCACCTCAAACTATTTTCAGTGAATTGTTTAGTATTTCAAACTTCAATAGCTTTTTGGTCGTGTGACCTATCACCATCAAATTAGTTTCAGAGTGTTCATTGATTATGCATACATGTTGCACAGCCTTTAGTTTTTTCATTTTCACCTCAAACTATTTTCAGTGAATTTCTGAAAGTTCAAAATGTCAATAGCTTTTTGGTCATGTGACGTATCATCCTCAAATCTATTTCAGAGTGTTCATTGATTATGTATACATGTTGCACAGCCTTTGGTTTTTTCATTTTCACCTCAAACTATTTTCAATGAATTGTTTAGTATTTCAAACTTCAATAGCTTTTTGGTCATGAGACGTATCATCCTCAAATTAGTTTCAGAGTGTTCATTGACTATGCATACATGTTGCAAAGCCTTTAGTTTTTTCATTTTCACCTCAAACTATTTTCAGTGAATTTCTGAATGTTCGAAACTTCAATAGCTTTTTGGTCATGTGACCTATCACCATCAAATTAGTTTCAGAGTGTTCATTGACTATGCATACATGTTGCACAGCCTTTAGTTTTTTCATTTTTACTTCAAACTATTTTCAGTGAATTTTTCAGTATTTCAAACTTCAATAGCTTTTTGGTCATGTGACGTATCATCTTCAAATCTATTTCAGAGTGTTCATTGACTATGCATAAATGTTGCACAGCCTTTAGTTTTTCATTTTCACCTCAAACTATTTTCAGTGAATTTCTGAAAGTTCGAAATTTCAATAGCTTTTTGGTCATGTGACGTATCATCCTCAAATCTATTTCAGAGTGTTCATTGACTATGCATACATGTTGCACAGCCTTTAGTTATTTCATTTTTACTTCAAACTATTTTCAGTGAATTTTTCAGTATTTCAAACTTCAATAGCGTTTTGGTCGTGTGACCTATCACCATCAAATTAGTTTCAGAGTGTTCATTGACTATGCATACATGTTGCACAGCCTTTAGTTTTTTCATTTTCACCTCAAACTATTTTCAGTGAATTTCTGAAAGTTCAAAATTTCAATAGATTTTTGGTCATGTGACGTATCATCCTCAAATCTATTTCAGAGTGTTCAATGATTATGTATACATGTTGCACAGCCTTTGGTTTTTTCATTTTCACCTCAAACTATTTTCAGTGAATTGTTTAGTATTTCAAACTTCAATAGCTTTTTGGTCATGTGACGTATCATCCTCAAATTAGTTTCAGAGTGTTCATTGACTATGCATACATGTTGCACAGCCTTTAGTTTTTTCATTTTCACCTCAAACTATTTTCAGTGAATTTCTGAATGTTCGAAACTTCAATAGCTTTGTGGTCATGTGACGTATCATCCTCCAATCTATTTCAGAGTGTTCATTGACTATGCATACATGTTGCACAGCCTTTAGTTATTTCATTTTTACTTCAAACTATTTTCAGTGAATTTTTCAGTATTTCAAACTTCAATAGCGTTTTGGTCGTGTGACCTATCACCATCAAATTAGTTTCAGAGTGTTCATTGACTATGCATACATGTTGCACAGCCTTTAGTTTTTTCATTTTCACCTCAAACTATTTTCAGTGAATTTCTGAAAGTTCAAAATTTCAATAGATTTTTGGTCATGTGACGTATCATCCTCAAATCTATTTCAGAGTGTTCAATGATTATGTATACATGTTGCACAGCCTTTGGTTTTTTCATTTTCACCTCAAACTATTTTCAGTGAATTGTTTAGTATTTCAAACTTCAATAGCTTTTTGGTCATGTGACGTATCATCCTCAAATTAGTTTCAGAGTGTTCATTGACTATGCATACATGTTGCACAGCCTTTAGTTTTTTCATTTTCACCTCAAACTATTTTCAGTGAATTTCTGAATGTTCGAAACTTCAATAGCTTTGTGGTCATGTGACGTATCATCCTCCAATCTATTTCAGAGTGTTCATTGACTATGCATACATGTTGCACAGCCTTTAGTTTTTTCATTTTTACTTCAAACTATTTTCAGTGAATGTTTCAGTATTTCAAACTTCAATAGCTTTTTGGTCGTGTGACGTATCATCCTCAAATCTATTTCAGAGTGTTCATTGATTATGTATACATGTTGCACAGCCTTTGGTTTTTTCATTTTCACCTCAAACTATTTTCAGTGAATTTCTGAAAAATCAAAATTTCAATAGCTTTTTGGTCATGTGACGTATCATCCTCAAATCTATTTCAGAGTGTTCATTGATTATGTATACATGTTGCAAAGCCTTTGGTTTTTTCATTTTCACCTCAAACTATTTTCAGTGAATTGTTTAGTATTTCAAACTTCAATAGCTTTTTGGTCATGTGACGTATCATCCTCAAATTAGTTTCGGAGTGTTCATTGACTATGCATACATGTTGCACAGTCTTTAGTTTTTTCATTTTCACCTCAAACTATTTTCAGTGAATTTCTGAATGTTCGAAACTTCAATAGCTTTTTGGTCATGTGACCTATCACCATCAAATTAGTTTCAGAGTGTTCATTGACTATGCATACATGTTGCACAGCCTTTAGTTTTTTCATTTTTACTTCAAACTATTTTCAGTGAATGTTTCAGTATTTCAAACTTCAATAGCTTTTTGGTCGTGTGACGTATCATCCTCAAATCTATTTCAGAGTGTTTATTGATTATGTATACATGTTGCACAGCCTTTGGTTTTTTCATTTTCACCTCAAACTATTTTCAGTGAATTTCTGAAAAATCAAAATTTCAATAGCTTTTTGGTCATGTGACGTATCATCCTCAAATCTATTTCAGAGTGTTCATTGATTATGTATACATGTTGCAAAGCCTTTGGTTTTTTCATTTTCACCTCAAACTATTTTCAGTGAATTGTTTAGTATTTCAAACTTCAATAGCTTTTTGGTCATGTGACGTATCATCCTCAAATTAGTTTCGGAGTGTTCATTGACTATGCATACATGTTGCACAGTCTTTAGTTTTTTCATTTTCACCTCAAACTATTTTCAGTGAATTTCTGAATGTTCGAAACTTCAATAGCTTTTTGGTCATGTGACCTATCACCATCAAATTAGTTTCAGAGTGTTCATTGACTATGCATACATGTTGCACAGCCTTTAGTTTTTTCATTTTTACTTCAAACTATTTTCAGTGAATTTTTCAGTATTTCAAACTTCAATAGCTTTTTGGTCATGTGACGTATCATCTTCAAATCTATTTCAGAGTGTTCATTGACTATGCATAAATGTTGCACAGCCTTTAGTTTTTCATTTTCACCTCAAACTATTTTCAGTGAATTTCTGAAAGTTCGAAATTTCAATAGCTTTTTGGTCATGTGACGTATCATCCTCAAATCTATTTCAGAGTGTTCATTGACTATGCATACATGTTGCACAGCCTTTAGTTATTTCATTTTTACTTCAAACTATTTTCAGTGAATTTTTCAGTATTTCAAACTTCAATAGCGTTTTGGTCGTGTGACCTATCACCATCAAATTAGTTTCAGAGTGTTCATTGACTATGCATACATGTTGCACAGCCTTTAGTTTTTTCATTTTCACCTCAAACTATTTTCAGTGAATTTCTGAAAGTTCGAAACTTCAATAGCTTTTTAGTCATGTGACGTATCATCCTCAAATCTATTTCAGAGTGTTCATTGATTATGTATACATGTTGCACAGCCTTTGTTTTTTTCATTTTCACCTCAAACTATTTTCAGTGAATTGTTTAGTATTTCAAACGTCAATAGCTTTTTGGTCATGTGACGTATCATCCTCAAATTAGTTTCAGAGTGTTCATTGACTATGAATACATGTTTCACAGCCTTTAGTTTTTTCATTTTCACCTCAAACTATTTTCAGTGAATTTCTGAATGTTCGAAACTTCAATAGCTTTGTGGTCATGTGACGTATCATCCTCAAATCTAATTCAGAGTGTTCATTGACTATGCATACATGTTGCACAGCCTTTAGTTTTTTCATTTTTACTTCAAACTATTTTCAGTGAATTTTTCAGTATTTCAAACTTCAATAGCTTTTTGGTCGTGTGACGTATCATCCTCAAATCTATTTCAGAGTGTTCATTGATTATGTATACATGTTGCACAGCCTTTGGTTTTTTCATTTTCACCTCAAACTATTTTCAGTGAATTGTTTAGTATTTCAAACTTCAATAGCTTTTTGGTCATGTGACGTATCATCCTCAAATTAGTTTCAGAGGGTTCATTGACTATGCATACATGTTGCACAGACTTTAGTTTTTTCATTTTAACCTCAAACTATTTTCAGTGAATTTCTGAATGTTCAAAACTTCAATAGCTTTGTGGTCATGTGACGTATCATCCTCAAATCTATTTCAGAGTGTTCATTGACTATGCATACATGTTGCACAGTCTTTAGTTTTTTCATTTTTACTTCAAACTATTTTCAGTGAATTTTTCAGTATTTCAAACTTCAATAGCTTTTTGGTCGTGTGACCTATCACCATCAAATTAGTTTCAGAGTGTTCATTGACTATGCATACATGTTGCACAGCCTTTAGTTTTTTCATTTTCACCTCAAACTATTTTCAGTGAATTTCTGAAAGTTCGAAATTTCAATAGCTTTTTAGTCATGTGACGTATCATCCTCAAATCTATTTCAGAGTGTTCAATGATTATGTATACATGTTGCACAGCCTTTGGTTTTTTCATTTTCACCTCAAACTATTTTCAGTGAATTGTTTAGTATTTCAAACTTCAATAGCTTTTTGGTCGTGTGACCTATCACCATCAAATTAGTTTCAGAGTGTTCAATGATTATGCATACATGTTGCACAGCCTTTAGTTTTTTCATTTTCACCTCAAACTATTTTCAGTGAATTTCTGAAAGTTCAAAATTTCAATAGCTTTTTGGTCATGTGACGTATCATCCTCAAATCTATTTCAGAGTGTTCATTGATTATGTATACATGTTGCACAGCCTTTGGTTTTTTCATTTTCACCTCAAACTATTTTCAATGAATTGTTTAGTATTTCAAACTTCAATAGCTTTTTGGTCATGAGACGTATCATCCTCAAATTAGTTTTAGAGTGTTCATTGACTATGCATACATGTTGTAAAGCCTTTAGTTTTTTCATTTTCACCTCAAACTATTTTCAGTGAATTTCAGAATGTTCGAAACTTCAATAGCTTTTTGGTCATGTGACCTATCACCATCAAATTAGTTTCAGAGTGTTCATTGACTATGCATACATGTTGCACAGCCTTTAGTTTTTTCATTTTCACCTCAAACTATTTTCAGTGAATTTCTGAAAGTTCAAAATTTCAATAGCTTTTTGGTCATGTGACGTATCATCCTCAAATCTATTTCAGAGTGTTCATTGATTATGTATACATGTTGCACAGCCTTTGGTTTTTTCATTTTCACCTCAAACTATTTTCAGTGAATTGTTTAGTATTTCAAACTTCAATAGCTTTTTGGTCATGTGACGTATCATCCTCAAATTAGTTTCAGAGTGTTCATTGACTATGCATACATGTTGCACAGCCTTTAGTTTTTTCATTTTCACCTCAAACTATTTTCAGTGAATTTCTGAATGTTCGAAACTTCAATAGCTTTGTGGTCATGTGACGTATCATCCTCAAATCTATTTCAGAGTGTTCATTGACTATGCATACATGTTGCACAGCCTTTAGTTTTTTCATTTTTACTTCAAACTATTTTCAGTGAATGTTTCAGTATTTCAAACTTCAATAGCTTTTTGGTCGTGTGACGTATCATCCTCAAATCTATTTCAGAGTGTTCATTGATTATGTATACATGTTGCACAGCCTTTGGTTTTTTCATTTTCACCTCAAACTATTTTCAGTGAATTTCTGAAGGATCAAAATTTCAATAGCTTTTTGGTCATGTGACGTATCATCCTCAAATCTATTTCAGAGTGTTCATTGATTATGTATACATGTTGCAAAGCCTTTGGTTTTTTCATTTTCACCTCAAACTATTTTCAGTGAATTGTTTAGTATTTCAAACTTCAATAGCTTTTTGGTCATGTGACGTATCATCCTCAAATTAGTTTCGGAGTGTTCATTGACTATGCATACATGTTGCACAGTCTTTAGTTTTTTCATTTTCACCTCAAACTATTTTCAGTGAATTTCTGAATGTTCGAAACTTCAATAGCTTTTTGGTCATGTGACCTATCACCATCAAATTAGTTTCAGAGTGTTCATTGACTATGCATACATGTTGCACAGCCTTTAGTTTTTTCATTTTTACTTCAAACTATTTTCAGTGAATTTTTCAGTATTTCAAACTTCAATAGCTTTTTGGTCATGTGACGTATCATCTTCAAATCTATTTCAGAGTGTTCATTGACTATGCATAAATGTTGCACAGCCTTTAGTTTTTCATTTTCACCTCAAACTATTTTCAGTGAATTTCTGAAAGTTCGAAATTTCAATAGCTTTTTGGTCATGTGACGTATCATCCTCAAATCTATTTCAGAGTGTTCATTGACTATGCATACATGTTGCACAGCCTTTAGTTTTTTCATTTTTACTTCAAACTATTTTCAGTGAATTTTTCAGTATTTCAAACTTCAATAGCGTTTTGGTCGTGTGACCTATCACCATCAAATTAGTTTCAGAGTGTTCATTGACTATGCATACATGTTGCACAGCCTTTAGTTTTTTCATTTTCACCTCAAACTATTTTCAGTGAATTTCTGAATGTTCGAAACTTCAATAGCTTTGTGGTCATGTGACGTATCATCCTCAAATCTAATTCAGAGTGTTCATTGACTATGCATACATGTTGCACAGCCTTTAGTTTTTTCATTTTTACTTCAAACTATTTTCAGTGAATTTTTCAGTGTTTCAAACTTCAATAGCTTTTTGGTCGTGTGACGTATCATCCTCAAATCTATTTCAGAGTGTTCATTGATTATGTATACATGTTGCACAGCCTTTGGTTTTTTCATTTTCACCTCAAACTATTTTCAGTGAATTGTTTAGTATTTCAAACTTCAATAGCTTTTTGGTCATGTGACGTATCATCCTCAAATTAGTTTCAGAGTGTTCATTGACTATGCATACATGTTGCACAGACTTTAGTTTTTTCATTTTAACCTCAAACTATTTTCAGTGAATTTCTGAATGTTCGAAACTTCAATAGCTTTTTGGTCATGTGACGTATCATCCTCAAATCTATTTCAGAGTGTTCATTGACTATGCATACATGTTGCACAGCCTTTAGTTTTTTCATTTTTACTTCAAACTATTTTCAGTGAATTTTTCAGTATTTCAAACTTCAATAGCTTTTTGGTCATGTGACGTATCATCTTCAAATCTATTTCAGAGTGTTCATTGACTATGCATACATGTTGCACAGCCTTTAGTTTTTTCATTTTTACTTCAAACTATTTTCAGTGAATTTTTCAGTATTTCAAACTTCAATAACTTTTTGGTCGTGTGACCTATCACCATCAAATTAGTTTCAGAGTGTTCATTGACTATGCATACATGTTGCACAGCCTTTAGTTTTTTCATTTTCACCTCAAACTATTTTCAGTGAATTTCTGAATGTTCAAAATTTCAATAGCTTTTTGGTCATGTGACGTATCATCCTCAAATCTATTTCAGAGTGTTCATTGATTATGTATACATGTTGCACAGCCTTTGGTTTTTTCATTTTCACCTCAAACTATTTTCAGTGAATTGTTTAGTATTTCAAACTTCAATAGCTTTTTGGTCATGTGACGTATCATCCTCAAATTAGTTTCAGAGTGTTCATTGACTATGCATACATGTTGCACAGCCTTTAGTTTTTTCATATTTACTTCAAACTATTTTCAGTGAATTTTTCAGTATTTCAAACTTCAATAGCTTTTTGGTCGTGTGACCTATCACCATAAAATTAGTTTCAGAGTGTTCATTGACTATGCATACATGTTGCACAGCCTTTAGTTTTTTCATGTTCACCTCAAACTATTTTCAGTGAATTTCTTAAAGTTCGAAATTTCAATAGCTTTTTAGTCATGTGACGTATCATCCTCAAATCTATTTCAGAGTGTTCAATGATTATGTATACATGTTGCACAGCCTTTGGTTTTTTCATTTTCACCTCAAACTATTTTCAGTGAATTGTTTAGTATTTCAAACTTCAATAGCTTTTTGGTCATGTGACTTATCATCCTCAAATTAGTTTCAGAGTGTTCATTGACTATGCATACATGTTGCACAGACTTTAGTTTTTTCATTTTAACCTCAAACTATTTTCAGTGAATTTCTGAATGTTCGAAACTTCAATAGCTTTTTGGTCATGTGACGTATCATCCTCAAATCTATTTCAGAGTGTTCATTGACTATGCATACATGTTGCACAGCCTTTAGTTTTTTCATTTTTACTTCAAACTATTTTCAGTGAATTTTTCAGTGTTTCAAACTTCAATAGCTTTTTGGTCGTGTGACGTATCATCCTCAAATCTATTTCAGAGTGTTCATTGATTATGTATACATGTTGCACAGCCTTTGGTTTTTTCATTTTCACCTCAAACTATTTTCAGTGAATTGTTTAGTATTTCAAACTTCAATAGCTTTTTGGTCATGTGACGTATCATCCTCAAATTAGTTTCAGAGTGTTCATTGACTATGCATACATGTTGCACAGACTTTAGTTTTTTCATTTTAACCTCAAACTATTTTCAGTGAATTTCTGAATGTTCGAAACTTCAATAGCTTTTTGGTCATGTGACGTATCATCCTCAAATCTATTTCAGAGTGTTCATTGACTATGCATACATGTTGCACAGCCTTTAGTTTTTTCATTTTTACTTCAAACTATTTTCAGTGAATTTTTCAGTATTTCAAACTTCAATAGCTTTTTGGTCATGTGACGTATCATCTTCAAATCTATTTCAGAGTGTTCATTGACTATGCATACATGTTGCACAGCCTTTAGTTTTTTCATTTTTACTTCAAACTATTTTCAGTGAATTTTTCAGTATTTCAAACTTCAATAACTTTTTGGTCGTGTGACCTATCACCATCAAATTAGTTTCAGAGTGTTCATTGACTATGCATACATGTTGCACAGCCTTTAGTTTTTTCATTTTCACCTCAAACTATTTTCAGTGAATTTCTGAATGTTCAAAATTTCAATAGCTTTTTGGTCATGTGACGTATCATCCTCAAATCTATTTCAGAGTGTTCATTGATTATGTATACATGTTGCACAGCCTTTGGTTTTTTCATTTTCACCTCAAACTATTTTCAGTGAATTGTTTAGTATTTCAAACTTCAATAGCTTTTTGGTCATGTGACGTATCATCCTCAAATTAGTTTCAGAGTGTTCATTGACTATGCATACATGTTGCACAGACTTTACTTTTTTCATTTTAACCTCAAACTATTTTCAGTGAATTTCTGAATGTTCGAAACTTCAATAGCTTTTTGGTCATGTGACGTATCATCCTCAAATCTATTTCAGAGTGTTCATTGACTATGCATACATGTTGCACAGCCTTTAGTTTTTTCATTTTTACTTCAAACTATTTTCAGTGAATTTTTCAGTATTTCAAACTTCAATAGCTTTTTGGTCATGTGACGTATCATCTTCAAATCTATTTCAGAGTGTTCATTGACTATGCATACATGTTGCACAGCCTTTAGTTTTTTCATTTTTACTTCAAACTATTTTCAGTGAATTTTTCAGTATTTCAAACTTCAATAACTTTTTGGTCGTGTGACCTATCACCATCAAATTAGTTTCAGAGTGTTCATTGACTATGCATACATGTTGCACAGCCTTTAGTTTTTTCATTTTCACCTCAAACTATTTTCAGTGAATTTCTGAATGTTCAAAATTTCAATAGCTTTTTGGTCATGTGATGTATCATCCTCAAATCTATTTCAGAGTGTTCATTGATTATGTATACATGTTGCACAGCCTTTGGTTTTTTCATTTTCACCTCAAACTATTTTCAGTGAATTTCTGAAAGTTCAAAATGTCAATAGCTTTTTGGTCATGTGACGTATCATCCTCAAATCTATTTCAGAGTGTTCATTGATTATGTATACATGTTGCACAGCCTTTGGTTTTTTCATTTTCACCTCAAACTATTTTCAATGAATTGTTTAGTATTTCAAACTTCAATAGCTTTTTGGTCATGAGACGTATCATCCTCAAATTAGTTTCAGAGTGTTCATTGACTATGCATACATGTTGCAAAGCCTTTAGTTTTTTCATTTTCACCTCAAACTATTTTCAGTGAATTTCTGAATGTTCGAAACTTCAATAGCTTTTTGGTCATGTGACCTATCACCATCAAATTAGTTTCAGAGTGTTCATTGACTATGCATACATGTTGCACAGCCTTTAGTTTTTTCATTTTTACTTCAAACTATTTTCAGTGAATTTTTCAGTATTTCAAACTTCAATAGCTTTTTGGTCATGTGACGTATCATCTTCAAATCTATTTCAGAGTGTTCATTGACTATGCATAAATGTTGCACAGCCTTTAGTTTTTCATTTTCACCTCAAACTATTTTCAGTGAATTTCTGAAAGTTCGAAATTTCAATAGCTTTTTGGTCATGTGACGTATCATCCTCAAATCTATTTCAGAGTGTTCATTGACTATGCATACATGTTGCACAGCCTTTAGTTATTTCATTTTTACTTCAAACTATTTTCAGTGAATTTTTCAGTATTTCAAACTTCAATAGCGTTTTGGTCGTGTGACCTATCACCATCAAATTAGTTTCAGAGTGTTCATTGACTATGCATACATGTTGCACAGCCTTTAGTTTTTTCATTTTCACCTCAAACTATTTTCAGTGAATTTCTGAAAGTTCAAAATTTCAATAGATTTTTGGTCATGTGACGTATCATCCTCAAATCTATTTCAGAGTGTTCAATGATTATGTATACATGTTGCACAGCCTTTGGTTTTTTCATTTTCACCTCAAACTATTTTCAGTGAATTGTTTAGTATTTCAAACTTCAATAGCTTTTTGGTCATGTGACGTATCATCCTCAAATTAGTTTCAGAGTGTTCATTGACTATGCATACATGTTGCACAGCCTTTAGTTTTTTCATTTTCACCTCAAACTATTTTCAGTGAATTTCTGAATGTTCGAAACTTCAATAGCTTTGTGGTCATGTGACGTATCATCCTCCAATCTATTTCAGAGTGTTCATTGACTATGCATACATGTTGCACAGCCTTTAGTTATTTCATTTTTACTTCAAACTATTTTCAGTGAATTTTTCAGTATTTCAAACTTCAATAGCGTTTTGGTCGTGTGACCTATCACCATCAAATTAGTTTCAGAGTGTTCATTGACTATGCATACATGTTGCACAGCCTTTAGTTTTTTCATTTTCACCTCAAACTATTTTCAGTGAATTTCTGAAAGTTCAAAATTTCAATAGATTTTTGGTCATGTGACGTATCATCCTCAAATCTATTTCAGAGTGTTCAATGATTATGTATACATGTTGCACAGCCTTTGGTTTTTTCATTTTCACCTCAAACTATTTTCAGTGAATTGTTTAGTATTTCAAACTTCAATAGCTTTTTGGTCATGTGACGTATCATCCTCAAATTAGTTTCAGAGTGTTCATTGACTATGCATACATGTTGCACAGCCTTTAGTTTTTTCATTTTCACCTCAAACTATTTTCAGTGAATTTCTGAATGTTCGAAACTTCAATAGCTTTGTGGTCATGTGACGTATCATCCTCCAATCTATTTCAGAGTGTTCATTGACTATGCATACATGTTGCACAGCCTTTAGTTTTTTCATTTTTACTTCAAACTATTTTCAGTGAATGTTTCAGTATTTCAAACTTCAATAGCTTTTTGGTCGTGTGACGTATCATCCTCAAATCTATTTCAGAGTGTTCATTGATTATGTATACATGTTGCACAGCCTTTGGTTTTTTCATTTTCACCTCAAACTATTTTCAGTGAATTTCTGAAAAATCAAAATTTCAATAGCTTTTTGGTCATGTGACGTATCATCCTCAAATCTATTTCAGAGTGTTCATTGATTATGTATACATGTTGCAAAGCCTTTGGTTTTTTCATTTTCACCTCAAACTATTTTCAGTGAATTGTTTAGTATTTCAAACTTCAATAGCTTTTTGGTCATGTGACGTATCATCCTCAAATTAGTTTCGGAGTGTTCATTGACTATGCATACATGTTGCACAGTCTTTAGTTTTTTCATTTTCACC
Source organism: Osmerus eperlanus (assembly GCF_963692335.1). Lineage (NCBI taxonomy): Eukaryota > Metazoa > Chordata > Actinopteri > Osmeriformes > Osmeridae > Osmerus > Osmerus eperlanus. The sequence continues at coordinate 9,990,675 of NC_085022.1, forward strand.
TCAAACTATTTTCAGTGAATTTCTGAATGTTCGAAACTTCAATAGCTTTTTGGTCATGTGACCTATCACCATCAAATTAGTTTCAGAGTGTTCATTGACTATGCATACATGTTGCACAGCCTTTAGTTTTTTCATTTTTACTTCAAACTATTTTCAGTGAATGTTTCAGTATTTCAAACTTCAATAGCTTTTTGGTCGTGTGACGTATCATCCTCAAATCTATTTCAGAGTGTTTATTGATTATGTATACATGTTGCACAGCCTTTGGTTTTTTCATTTTCACCTCAAACTATTTTCAGTGAATTTCTGAAAAATCAAAATTTCAATAGCTTTTTGGTCATGTGACGTATCATCCTCAAATCTATTTCAGAGTGTTCATTGATTATGTATACATGTTGCAAAGCCTTTGGTTTTTTCATTTTCACCTCAAACTATTTTCAGTGAATTGTTTAGTATTTCAAACTTCAATAGCTTTTTGGTCATGTGACGTATCATCCTCAAATTAGTTTCGGAGTGTTCATTGACTATGCATACATGTTGCACAGTCTTTAGTTTTTTCATTTTCACCTCAAACTATTTTCAGTGAATTTCTGAATGTTCGAAACTTCAATAGCTTTTTGGTCATGTGACCTATCACCATCAAATTAGTTTCAGAGTGTTCATTGACTATGCATACATGTTGCACAGCCTTTAGTTTTTTCATTTTTACTTCAAACTATTTTCAGTGAATTTTTCAGTATTTCAAACTTCAATAGCTTTTTGGTCATGTGACGTATCATCTTCAAATCTATTTCAGAGTGTTCATTGACTATGCATAAATGTTGCACAGCCTTTAGTTTTTCATTTTCACCTCAAACTATTTTCAGTGAATTTCTGAAAGTTCGAAATTTCAATAGCTTTTTGGTCATGTGACGTATCATCCTCAAATCTATTTCAGAGTGTTCATTGACTATGCATACATGTTGCACAGCCTTTAGTTATTTCATTTTTACTTCAAACTATTTTCAGTGAATTTTTCAGTATTTCAAACTTCAATAGCGTTTTGGTCGTGTGACCTATCACCATCAAATTAGTTTCAGAGTGTTCATTGACTATGCATACATGTTGCACAGCCTTTAGTTTTTTCATTTTCACCTCAAACTATTTTCAGTGAATTTCTGAAAGTTCGAAACTTCAATAGCTTTTTAGTCATGTGACGTATCATCCTCAAATCTATTTCTGAGTGTTCATTGATTATGTATACATGTTGCACAGCCTTTGTTTTTTTCATTTTCACCTCAAACTATTTTCAGTGAATTGTTTAGTATTTCAAACGTCAATAGCTTTTTGGTCATGTGACGTATCATCCTCAAATTAGTTTCAGAGTGTTCATTGACTATGAATACATGTTTCACAGCCTTTAGTTTTTTCATTTTCACCTCAAACTATTTTCAGTGAATTTCTGAATGTTCGAAACTTCAATAGCTTTGTGGTCATGTGACGTATCATCCTCAAATCTAATTCAGAGTGTTCATTGACTATGCATACATGTTGCACAGCCTTTAGTTTTTTCATTTTTACTTCAAACTATTTTCAGTGAATTTTTCAGTATTTCAAACTTCAATAGCTTTTTGGTCGTGTGACGTATCATCCTCAAATCTATTTCAGAGTGTTCATTGATTATGTATACATGTTGCACAGCCTTTGGTTTTTTCATTTTCACCTCAAACTATTTTCAGTGAATTGTTTAGTATTTCAAACTTCAATAGCTTTTTGGTCATGTGACGTATCATCCTCAAATTAGTTTCAGAGTGTTCATTGACTATGCATACATGTTGCACAGACTTTAGTTTTTTCATTTTAACCTCAAACTATTTTCAGTGAATTTCTGAATGTTCAAAACTTCAATAGCTTTGTGGTCATGTGACGTATCATCCTCAAATCTATTTCAGAGTGTTCATTGACTATGCATACATGTTGCACAGTCTTTAGTTTTTTCATTTTTACTTCAAACTATTTTCAGTGAATTTTTCAGTATTTCAAACTTCAATAGCTTTTTGGTCGTGTGACCTATCACCATCAAATTAGTTTCAGAGTGTTCATTGACTATGCATACATGTTGCACAGCCTTTAGTTTTTTCATTTTCACCTCAAACTATTTTCAGTGAATTTCTGAAAGTTCGAAATTTCAATAGCTTTTTAGTCATGTGACGTATCATCCTCAAATCTATTTCAGAGTGTTCAATGATTATGTATACATGTTGCACAGCCTTTGGTTTTTTCATTTTCACCTCAAACTATTTTCAGTGAATTGTTTAGTATTTCAAACTTCAATAGCTTTTTGGTCGTGTGACCTATCACCATCAAATTAGTTTCAGAGTGTTCAATGATTATGCATACATGTTGCACAGCCTTTAGTTTTTTCATTTTCACCTCAAACTATTTTCAGTGAATTTCTGAAAGTTCAAAATTTCAATAGCTTTTTGGTCATGTGACGTATCATCCTCAAATCTATTTCAGAGTGTTCATTGATTATGTATACATGTTGCACAGCCTTTGGTTTTTTCATTTTCACCTCAAACTATTTTCAATGAATTGTTTAGTATTTCAAACTTCAATAGCTTTTTGGTCATGAGACGTATCATCCTCAAATTAGTTTTAGAGTGTTCATTGACTATGCATACATGTTGTAAAGCCTTTAGTTTTTTCATTTTCACCTCAAACTATTTTCAGTGAATTTCAGAATGTTCGAAACTTCAATAGCTTTTTGGTCATGTGACCTATCACCATCAAATTAGTTTCAGAGTGTTCATTGACTATGCATACATGTTGCACAGCCTTTAGTTTTTTCATTTTCACCTCAAACTATTTTCAGTGAATTTCTGAAAGTTCAAAATTTCAATAGCTTTTTGGTCATGTGACGTATCATCCTCAAATCTATTTCAGAGTGTTCATTGATTATGTATACATGTTGCACAGCCTTTGGTTTTTTCATTTTCACCTCAAACTATTTTCAGTGAATTGTTTAGTATTTCAAACTTCAATAGCTTTTTGGTCATGTGACGTATCATCCTCAAATTAGTTTCAGAGTGTTCATTGACTATGCATACATGTTGCACAGCCTTTAGTTTTTTCATTTTCACCTCAAACTATTTTCAGTGAATTTCTGAATGTTCGAAACTTCAATAGCTTTGTGGTCATGTGACGTATCATCCTCAAATCTATTTCAGAGTGTTCATTGACTATGCATACATGTTGCACAGCCTTTAGTTTTTTCATTTTTACTTCAAACTATTTTCAGTGAATGTTTCAGTATTTCAAACTTCAATAGCTTTTTGGTCGTGTGACGTATCATCCTCAAATCTATTTCAGAGTGTTCATTGATTATGTATACATGTTGCACAGCCTTTGGTTTTTTCATTTTCACCTCAAACTATTTTCAGTGAATTTCTGAAGGATCAAAATTTCAATAGCTTTTTGGTCATGTGACGTATCATCCTCAAATCTATTTCAGAGTGTTCATTGATTATGTATACATGTTGCAAAGCCTTTGGTTTTTTCATTTTCACCTCAAACTATTTTCAGTGAATTGTTTAGTATTTCAAACTTCAATAGCTTTTTGGTCATGTGACGTATCATCCTCAAATTAGTTTCGGAGTGTTCATTGACTATGCATACATGTTGCACAGTCTTTAGTTTTTTCATTTTCACCTCAAACTATTTTCAGTGAATTTCTGAATGTTCGAAACTTCAATAGCTTTTTGGTCATGTGACCTATCACCATCAAATTAGTTTCAGAGTGTTCATTGACTATGCATACATGTTGCACAGCCTTTAGTTTTTTCATTTTTACTTCAAACTATTTTCAGTGAATTTTTCAGTATTTCAAACTTCAATAGCTTTTTGGTCATGTGACGTATCATCTTCAAATCTATTTCAGAGTGTTCATTGACTATGCATAAATGTTGCACAGCCTTTAGTTTTTCATTTTCACCTCAAACTATTTTCAGTGAATTTCTGAAAGTTCGAAATTTCAATAGCTTTTTGGTCATGTGACGTATCATCCTCAAATCTATTTCAGAGTGTTCATTGACTATGCATACATGTTGCACAGCCTTTAGTTTTTTCATTTTTACTTCAAACTATTTTCAGTGAATTTTTCAGTATTTCAAACTTCAATAGCGTTTTGGTCGTGTGACCTATCACCATCAAATTAGTTTCAGAGTGTTCATTGACTATGCATACATGTTGCACAGCCTTTAGTTTTTTCATTTTCACCTCAAACTATTTTCAGTGAATTTCTGAATGTTCGAAACTTCAATAGCTTTGTGGTCATGTGACGTATCATCCTCAAATCTAATTCAGAGTGTTCATTGACTATGCATACATGTTGCACAGCCTTTAGTTTTTTCATTTTTACTTCAAACTATTTTCAGTGAATTTTTCAGTGTTTCAAACTTCAATAGCTTTTTGGTCGTGTGACGTATCATCCTCAAATCTATTTCAGAGTGTTCATTGATTATGTATACATGTTGCACAGCCTTTGGTTTTTTCATTTTCACCTCAAACTATTTTCAGTGAATTGTTTAGTATTTCAAACTTCAATAGCTTTTTGGTCATGTGACGTATCATCCTCAAATTAGTTTCAGAGTGTTCATTGACTATGCATACATGTTGCACAGACTTTAGTTTTTTCATTTTAACCTCAAACTATTTTCAGTGAATTTCTGAATGTTCGAAACTTCAATAGCTTTTTGGTCATGTGACGTATCATCCTCAAATCTATTTCAGAGTGTTCATTGACTATGCATACATGTTGCACAGCCTTTAGTTTTTTCATTTTTACTTCAAACTATTTTCAGTGAATTTTTCAGTATTTCAAACTTCAATAGCTTTTTGGTCATGTGACGTATCATCTTCAAATCTATTTCAGAGTGTTCATTGACTATGCATACATGTTGCACAGCCTTTAGTTTTTTCATTTTTACTTCAAACTATTTTCAGTGAATTTTTCAGTATTTCAAACTTCAATAACTTTTTGGTCGTGTGACCTATCACCATCAAATTAGTTTCAGAGTGTTCATTGACTATGCATACATGTTGCACAGCCTTTAGTTTTTTCATTTTCACCTCAAACTATTTTCAGTGAATTTCTGAATGTTCAAAATTTCAATAGCTTTTTGGTCATGTGACGTATCATCCTCAAATCTATTTCAGAGTGTTCATTGATTATGTATACATGTTGCACAGCCTTTGGTTTTTTCATTTTCACCTCAAACTATTTTCAGTGAATTGTTTAGTATTTCAAACTTCAATAGCTTTTTGGTCATGTGACGTATCATCCTCAAATTAGTTTCAGAGTGTTCATTGACTATGCATACATGTTGCACAGCCTTTAGTTTTTTCATATTTACTTCAAACTATTTTCAGTGAATTTTTCAGTATTTCAAACTTCAATAGCTTTTTGGTCGTGTGACCTATCACCATAAAATTAGTTTCAGAGTGTTCATTGACTATGCATACATGTTGCACAGCCTTTAGTTTTTTCATGTTCACCTCAAACTATTTTCAGTGAATTTCTTAAAGTTCGAAATTTCAATAGCTTTTTAGTCATGTGACGTATCATCCTCAAATCTATTTCAGAGTGTTCAATGATTATGTATACATGTTGCACAGCCTTTGGTTTTTTCATTTTCACCTCAAACTATTTTCAGTGAATTGTTTAGTATTTCAAACTTCAATAGCTTTTTGGTCATGTGACTTATCATCCTCAAATTAGTTTCAGAGTGTTCATTGACTATGCATACATGTTGCACAGACTTTAGTTTTTTCATTTTAACCTCAAACTATTTTCAGTGAATTTCTGAATGTTCGAAACTTCAATAGCTTTTTGGTCATGTGACGTATCATCCTCAAATCTATTTCAGAGTGTTCATTGACTATGCATACATGTTGCACAGCCTTTAGTTTTTTCATTTTTACTTCAAACTATTTTCAGTGAATTTTTCAGTGTTTCAAACTTCAATAGCTTTTTGGTCGTGTGACGTATCATCCTCAAATCTATTTCAGAGTGTTCATTGATTATGTATACATGTTGCACAGCCTTTGGTTTTTTCATTTTCACCTCAAACTATTTTCAGTGAATTGTTTAGTATTTCAAACTTCAATAGCTTTTTGGTCATGTGACGTATCATCCTCAAATTAGTTTCAGAGTGTTCATTGACTATGCATACATGTTGCACAGACTTTAGTTTTTTCATTTTAACCTCAAACTATTTTCAGTGAATTTCTGAATGTTCGAAACTTCAATAGCTTTTTGGTCATGTGACGTATCATCCTCAAATCTATTTCAGAGTGTTCATTGACTATGCATACATGTTGCACAGCCTTTAGTTTTTTCATTTTTACTTCAAACTATTTTCAGTGAATTTTTCAGTATTTCAAACTTCAATAGCTTTTTGGTCATGTGACGTATCATCTTCAAATCTATTTCAGAGTGTTCATTGACTATGCATACATGTTGCACAGCCTTTAGTTTTTTCATTTTTACTTCAAACTATTTTCAGTGAATTTTTCAGTATTTCAAACTTCAATAACTTTTTGGTCGTGTGACCTATCACCATCAAATTAGTTTCAGAGTGTTCATTGACTATGCATACATGTTGCACAGCCTTTAGTTTTTTCATTTTCACCTCAAACTATTTTCAGTGAATTTCTGAATGTTCAAAATTTCAATAGCTTTTTGGTCATGTGACGTATCATCCTCAAATCTATTTCAGAGTGTTCATTGATTATGTATACATGTTGCACAGCCTTTGGTTTTTTCATTTTCACCTCAAACTATTTTCAGTGAATTGTTTAGTATTTCAAACTTCAATAGCTTTTTGGTCATGTGACGTATCATCCTCAAATTAGTTTCAGAGTGTTCATTGACTATGCATACATGTTGCACAGACTTTACTTTTTTCATTTTAACCTCAAACTATTTTCAGTGAATTTCTGAATGTTCGAAACTTCAATAGCTTTTTGGTCATGTGACGTATCATCCTCAAATCTATTTCAGAGTGTTCATTGACTATGCATACATGTTGCACAGCCTTTAGTTTTTTCATTTTTACTTCAAACTATTTTCAGTGAATTTTTCAGTATTTCAAACTTCAATAGCTTTTTGGTCATGTGACGTATCATCTTCAAATCTATTTCAGAGTGTTCATTGACTATGCATACATGTTGCACAGCCTTTAGTTTTTTCATTTTTACTTCAAACTATTTTCAGTGAATTTTTCAGTATTTCAAACTTCAATAACTTTTTGGTCGTGTGACCTATCACCATCAAATTAGTTTCAGAGTGTTCATTGACTATGCATACATGTTGCACAGCCTTTAGTTTTTTCATTTTCACCTCAAACTATTTTCAGTGAATTTCTGAATGTTCAAAATTTCAATAGCTTTTTGGTCATGTGATGTATCATCCTCAAATCTATTTCAGAGTGTTCATTGATTATGTATACATGTTGCACAGCCTTTGGTTTTTTCATTTTCACCTCAAACTATTTTCAGTGAATTGTTTAGTATTTCAAACTTCAATAGCTTTTTGGTCATGTGACGTATCATCCTCAAATTAGTTTCAGAGTGTTCATTGACTATGCATACATGTTGCACAGCCTTTAGTTTTTTCATATTTACTTCAAACTATTTTCAGTGAATTTTTCAGTATTTCAAACTTCAATAGCTTTTTGGTCGTGTGACCTATCACCATAAAATTAGTTTCAGAGTGTTCATTGACTATGCATACATGTTGCACAGCCTTTAGTTTTTTCATGTTCACCTCAAACTATTTTCAGTGAATTTCTGAAAGTTCGAAATTTCAATAGCTTTTTAGTCATGTGACGTATCATCCTCAAATCTATTTCAGAGTGTTCAATGATTATGTATACATGTTGCACAGCCTTTGGTTTTTTCATTTTCACCTCAAACTATTTTCAGTGAATTGTTTAGTATTTCAAACTTCAATAGCTTTTTGGTCATGTGACTTATCATCCTCAAATTAGTTTCAGAGTGTTCATTGACTATGCATACATGTTGCACAGACTTTAGTTTTTTCATTTTAACCTCAAACTATTTTCAGTGAATTTCTGAATGTTCGAAACTTCAATAGCTTTTTGGTCATGTGACGTATCATCCTCAAATCTATTTCAGAGTGTTCATTGACTATGCATACATGTTGCACAGCCTTTAGTTTTTTCATTTTTACTTCAAACTATTTTCAGTGAATTTTTCAGTGTTTCAAACTTCAATAGCTTTTTGGTCGTGTGACGTATCATCCTCAAATCTATTTCAGAGTGTTCATTGATTATGTATACATGTTGCACAGCCTTTGGTTTTTTCATTTTCACCTCAAACTATTTTCAGTGAATTGTTTAGTATTTCAAACTTCAATAGCTTTTTGGTCATGTGACGTATCATCCTCAAATTAGTTTCAGAGTGTTCATTGACTATGCATACATGTTGCACAGACTTTAGTTTTTTCATTTTAACCTCAAACTATTTTCAGTGAATTTCTGAATGTTCGAAACTTCAATAGCTTTTTGGTCATGTGACGTATCATCCTCAAATCTATTTCAGAGTGTTCATTGACTATGCATACATGTTGCACAGCCTTTAGTTTTTTCATTTTTACTTCAAACTATTTTCAGTGAATTTTTCAGTATTTCAAACTTCAATAGCTTTTTGGTCATGTGACGTATCATCTTCAAATCTATTTCAGAGTGTTCATTGAGTATGCATACATGTTGCACAGCCTTTAGTTTTTTCATTTTTACTTCAAACTATTTTCAGTGAATTTTTCAGTATTTCAAACTTCAATAACTTTTTGGTCGTGTGACCTATCACCATCAAATTAGTTTCAGAGTGTTCATTGACTATGCATACATGTTGCACAGCCTTTAGTTTTTTCATTTTCACCTCAAACTATTTTCAGTGAATTTCTGAATGTTCAAAATTTCAATAGCTTTTTGGTCATGTGACGTATCATCCTCAAATCTATTTCAGAGTGTTCATTGATTATGTATACATGTTGCACAGCCTTTGGTTTTTTCATTTTCACCTCAAACTATTTTCAGTGAATTGTTTAGTATTTCAAACTTCAATAGCTTTTTGGTCATGTGACGTATCATCCTCAAATTAGTTTCAGAGTGTTCATTGACTATGCATACATGTTGCACAGCCTTTAGTTTTTTCATATTTACTTCAAACTATTTTCAGTGAATTTTTCAGTATTTCAAACTTCAATAGCTTTTTGGTCGTGTGACCTATCACCATAAAATTAGTTTCAGAGTGTTCATTGACTATGCATACATGTTGCACAGCCTTTAGTTTTTTCATGTTCACCTCAAACTATTTTCAGTGAATTTCTGAAAGTTCGAAATTTCAATAGCTTTTTAGTCATGTGACGTATCATCCTCAAATTTATTTCAGAGTGTTCAATGATTATGTATACATGTTGCACAGCCTTTGGTTTTTTCATTTTCACCTCAAACTATTTTCAGTGAATTGTTTAGTATTTCAAACTTCAATAGCTTTTTGGTCGTGTGACCTATCACCATCAAATTAGTTTCAGAGTGTTCATTGACTATGCATACATGTTGCACAGCCTTTAGTTTTTTCATTTTCACCTCAAACTATTTTCAGTGAATTTCTGAAAGTTCAAAATTTCAATAGCTTTTTGGTCATGTGACGTATCATCCTCAAATCTATTTCAGAGTGTTCATTGATTATGTATACATGTTGCACAGCCTTTGGTTTTTTCATTTTCACCTCAAACTATTTTCAGTGAATTGTTTAGTATATCAAACTTCAATAGCTTTTTGGTCATGTGACGTATCATCCTCAAATTAGTTTCAGAGTGTTCATTGACTATGCATACATGTTGCACAGCCTTTAGTTTTTTAATTTTCACCTCAAACTATTTTCAGTGAATTTCTGAATGTTCGAAACTTCAATAGCTTTTTGGTCATGTGACGTATCATCCTCAAATTAGTTTCAGAGTGTTCATTGACTATGCATACATGTTGCACAGCCTTTAGTTTTTTAATTTTCACCTCAAACTATTTTCAGTGAATTTCTGAATGTTCGAAACTTCAATAGCTTTTTGGTCATGTGACGTATCATCCTCAAATTAGTTTCAGAGTGTTCATTGACTATGCATACATGTTGCACAGCCTTTAGTTTTTTCATATTTACTTCAAACTATTTTCAGTGAATTTTTCAGTATTTCAAACTTCAATAGCTTTTTGGTCGTGTGACCTATCACCATAAAATTAGTTTCAGAGTGTTCATTGACTATGCATACATGTTGCACAGCCTTTAGTTTTTTCATGTTCACCTCAAACTATTTTCAGTGAATTTCTGAAAGTTCGAAATTTCAATAGCTTTTTAGTCATGTGACGTATCATCCTCAAATCTATTTCAGAGTGTTCAATGATTATGTATACATGTTGCACAGCCTTTGGTTTTTTCATTTTCACCTCAAACTATTTTCAGTGAATTGTTTAGTATTTCAAACTTCAATAGCTTTTTGGTCGTGTGACCTATCACCATCAAATTAGTTTCAGAGTGTTCATTGACTATGCATACATGTTGCACAGCCTTTAGTTTTTTCATTTTCACCTCAAACTATTTTCAGTGAATTTCTGAAAGTTCAAAATTTCAATAGCTTTTTGGTCATGTGACGTATCATCCTCAAATCTATTTCAGAGTGTTCATTGATTATGTATACATGTTGCACAGCCTTTGGTTTTTTCATTTTCACCTCAAACTATTTTCAGTGAATTGTTTAGTATATCAAACTTCAATAGCTTTTTGGTCATGTGACGTATCATCCTCAAATTAGTTTCAGAGTGTTCATTGACTATGCATACATGTTGCACAGCCTTTAGTTTTTTAATTTTCACCTCAAACTATTTTCAGTGAATTTCTGAATGTTCGAAACTTCAATAGCTTTTTGGTCATGTGACGTATCATCCTCAAATCTAATTCAGAGTGTTCAATGACTATGCATATATGTTGCACAGCCTTTAGTTTTTTCATTTTCACCTCAAACTATTTTCAGTGAATTTTTCAGTATTTCAAACTTCAATAGCTTTTTGGTCGTGTGACCTATCACCATCAAATTAGTTTCAGAGTGTTCATTGACTATGCATACATGTTGCACAGCCTTTAGTTTTTTTATTTTCACCCCAAACTATTTTCAGTGAATTTCTGAATGTTCGAAACTTCAATAGATTTTTGGTCGTGTGACCTATCACCATCAAATTAGTTTCAGAGTGTTCATTGACTATGCATACATGTTGCACAGCCTTTAGTTTTTTCATTTTCACCTCAAACTATTTTCAGTGAATTTCTGAAAGTTCGAAACTTCAATAGCTTTTTAGTCATGTGACGTATCATCCTCAAATCTATTTCAGAGTGTTCATTGATTATGTATACATGTTGCACAGCCTTTGTTTTTTTCATTTTCACCTCAAACTATTTTCAGTGAATTGTTTAGTATTTCAAACTTCAATAGCTTTTTGGTCGTGTGACCTATCACCATCAAATTAGTTTCAGAGTGTTCATTGACTATGCATAAATGTTGCACAGCCTTTAGTTTTTTCATTTTCACCTCAAAATATTTTCAGTGAATTTCTGAAAGTTCGAAATTTCAATAGCTTTTTAGTCATGTGACGTATCATCCTCAAATCTATTTCAGAGTGTTCAATGATTATGTATACATGTTGCACAGCCTTTGGTTTTTTCATTTTCACCTCAAACTATTTTCAGTGAATTGTTTAGTATTTCAAACTTCAATAGCTTTTTGGTCGTGTGACCTATCACCATCAAATTAGTTTCAGAGTGTTCATTGACTATGCATACATGTTGCACAGCCTTTAGTTTTTTCATTTTCACCTCAAACTATTTTCAGTGAATTTCTGAAAGTTCAAAATTTCAATAGCTTTTTGGTCATGTGACGTATCATCCTCAAATCTATTTCAGAGTGTTCATTGATTATGTATACATGTTGCACAGCCTTTGGTTTTTTCATTTTCACCTCAAACTATTTTCAGTGAATTGTTTAGTATATCAAACTTCAATAGCTTTTTGGTCATGTGACGTATCATCCTCAAATTAGTTTCAGAGTGTTCATTGACTATGCATACATGTTGCACAGCCTTTAGTTTTTTAATTTTCACCTCAAACTATTTTCAGTGAATTTCTGAATGTTCGAAACTTCAATAGCTTTTTGGTCATGTGACGTATCATCCTCAAATTAGTTTCAGAGTGTTCATTGACTATGCATACATGTTGCACAGCCTTTAGTTTTTTCATATTTACTTCAAACTATTTTCAGTGAATTTTTCAGTATTTCAAACTTCAATAGCTTTTTGGTCGTGTGACCTATCACCATAAAATTAGTTTCAGAGTGTTCATTGACTATGCATACATGTTGCACAGCCTTTAGTTTTTTCATGTTCACCTCAAACTATTTTCAGTGAATTTCTGAAAGTTCGAAATTTCAATAGCTTTTTAGTCATGTGACGTATCATCCTCAAATCTATTTCAGAGTGTTCAATGATTATGTATACATGTTGCACAGCCTTTGGTTTTTTCATTTTCACCTCAAACTATTTTCAGTGAATTGTTTAGTATTTCAAACTTCAATAGCTTTTTGGTCGTGTGACCTATCACCATCAAATTAGTTTCAGAGTGTTCATTGACTATGCATACATGTTGCACAGCCTTTAGTTTTTTCATTTTCACCTCAAACTATTTTCAGTGAATTTCTGAAAGTTCAAAATTTCAATAGCTTTTTGGTCATGTGACGTATCATCCTCAAATCTATTTCAGAGTGTTCATTGATTATGTATACATGTTGCACAGCCTTTGGTTTTTTCATTTTCACCTCAAACTATTTTCAGTGAATTGTTTAGTATATCAAACTTCAATAGCTTTTTGGTCATGTGACGTATCATCCTCAAATTAGTTTCAGAGTGTTCATTGACTATGCATACATGTTGCACAGCCTTTAGTTTTTTCATTTTCACCTCAAACTATTTTCAGTGAATTTCTGAATGTTCGAAACTTCAATAGCTTTTTGGTCATGTGACGTATCATCCTCAAATCTAATTCAGAGTGTTCAATGACTATGCATATATGTTGCACAGCCTTTAGTTTTTTCATTTTCACCTCAAACTATTTTCAGTGAATTTTTCAGTATTTCAAACTTCAATAGCTTTTTGGTCGTGTGACCTATCACCATCAAATTAGTTTCAGAGTGTTCATTGATTATGCATACATGTTGCACAGCCTTTAGTTTTTTTATTTTCACCCCAAACTATTTTCAGTGAATTTCTGAATGTTCGAAACTTCAATAGATTTTTGGTCGTGTGACCTATCACCATCAAATTAGTTTCAGAGTGTTCATTGACTATGCATACATGTTGCACAGCCTTTAGTTTTTTCATTTTCACCTCAAACTATTTTCAGTGAATTTCTGAAAGTTCGAAACTTCAATAGCTTTTTAGTCATGTGACGTATCATCCTCAAATCTATTTCAGAGTGTTCATTGATTATGTATACATGTTGCACAGCCTTTGTTTTTTTCATTTTCACCTCAAACTATTTTCAGTGAATTGTTTAGTATTTCAAACTTCAATAGCTTTTTGGTCGTGTGACCTATCACCATCAAATTAGTTTCAGAGTGTTCATTGACTATGCATAAATGTTGCACAGCCTTTAGTTTTTTCATTTTCACCTCAAAATATTTTCAGTGAATTTCTGAAAGTTCAAAATTTCAATAGCTTTTTGGTCATGTAACGTATCATCCTCAAATCTATTTCAGAGTGTTCATTGATTATGTATACATGTTGCACAGCCTTTGGTTTTTTCATTTTCACCTCAAAGTATTATTCAGTGAATTGTTTAGTATTTCAAACTTCAATAGCTTTTTGGTCATGTGACGTATCATCCTCAAATTAGTTTCAGAGTGTTCATTGACTATGCATACATGTTGCACAGCCTTTAGTTTTTTCATTTTCATCTCAAACTATTTTCAGTGAATTTCTGAATGTTCGAAACTTCAATAGCTTTTTGGTCTTGTGACCTATCACCATCAAATTAGTTTCAGAGTGTTCAATGACTATGCATATATGTTGCACAGCCTTTATTTTTTTCATTTTCACCTCAAACTATTTTCAGTGAATTTTTCAGTATTTCAAACTTCAATAGCTTTTTGGTCGTGTGACCTATCACCATCAAATTAGTTTCAGAGTGTTCATTGACTATGCATACATGTTGCACAGCCTTTAGTTTTTTTATTTTCACCCCAAACTATTTTCAGTGAATTTCTGAATGTTCGAAACTTCAATAGATTTTTGGTCGTGTGACCTATCACCATCAAATTAGTTTCAGAGTGTTCATTGACTATGCATACATGTTGCACAGCCTTTAGTTTTTTCATTTTCACCTCAAACTATTTTCAGTGAATTTCTGAAAGTTCGAAACTTCAATAGCTTTTTAGTCATGTGACGTATCATCCTCAAATCTATTTCAGAGTGTTCATTGATTATGTATACATGTTGCACAGCCTTTGTTTTTTTCATTTTCACCTCAAACTATTTTCAGTGAATTGTTTAGTATTTCAAACTTCAATAGCTTTTTGGTCGTGTGACCTATCACCATCAAATTAGTTTCAGAGTGTTCATTGACTATGCATAAATGTTGCACAGCCTTTAGTTTTTTCATTTTCACCTCAAAATATTTTCAGTGAATTTCTGAAAGTTCAAAATTTCAATAGCTTTTTGGTCATGTAACGTATCATCCTCAAATCTATTTCAGAGTGTTCATTGATTATGTATACATGTTGCACAGCCTTTGGTTTTTTCATTTTCACCTCAAACTATTATTCAGTGAATTGTTTAGTATTTCAAACTTCAATAGCTTTTTGGTCATGTGACGTATCATCCTCAAATTAGTTTCAGAGTGTTCATTGACTATGCATACATGTTGCACAGCCTTTAGTTTTTTCATTTTCATCTCAAACTATTTTCAGTGAATTTCTGAATGTTCGAAACTTCAATAGCTTTTTGGTCATGTGACCTATCACCATCAAATTAGTTTCAGAGTGTTCATTGACTATGCATACATGTTGCACAGCCTTTAGTTTTTTCATTTTTACTTCAAACTATTTTCAGTGAATTTTTCAGTATTTCAAACTTCAATAGCTTTTTGGTCATGTGACGTATCATCTTCAAATCTATTTCAGAGTGTTCATTGACAATGCATAAATGTTGCACAACCTTTAGTTTTTCATTTTCACCTCAAACTATTTTCAGTGAATTTCTGAAAGTTCGAAATTTCAATAGCTTTTTGGTCATGTGACGTATCATCCTCAAATCTATTTCAGTGTGTTCATTGACTATGCATACATGTTGCACAGCCTTTAGTTTTTTCATTTTTACTTCAAACTATTTTCAGTGAATTTTTCAGTATTTCAAACTTCAATAGCTTTTTGGTCGTGTGACCTATCACCATCAAATTAGTTTCAGAGTGTTCATTGACTATGCATACATGTTGCACAGCCTTTAGTTTTTTTCATTTTCACCTCAAACTATTTTCAGTGAATTTCTGAAAGTTCAAAATTTCAATAGCTTTTTGGTCATGTGACGTATCATCCTCAAATCTATTTCAGAGTGTTCATTGATTATGTATACATGTTGCACAGCCTTTAGTTTTTTCATTTTCACCTCAAACTATTTTCAGTGAATTTCTGAAAGTTCGAAACTTCAATAGCTTTTTAGTCATGTGACGTATCATCCTCAAATCTATTTCAGAGTGTTCATTGATTATGTATACATGTTGCACAGCCTTTGTTTTTTTCATTTTCACCTCAAACTATTTTCAGTGAATTGTTTAGTATTTCAAACGTTAATAGCTTTTTGGTCATGTGACGTATCATCCTCAAATTAGTTTCAGAGTGTTCATTGACTATGAATACATGTTTCACAGCCTTTAGTTTTTTCATTTTCACCTCAAACTATTTTCAGTGAATTTCTGAATGTTCGAAACTTCAATAGCTTTGTGGTCATGTGACGTATCATCCTCAAATCTAATTCAGAGTGTTCATTGATTATGTATACATGTTGCACAGCCTTTGGTTTTTTCATTTTCACCTCAAACTATTTTCAGTGAATTGGTTAGTATTTCAAACGTCAATAGCTTTTTGGTCATGTGACGTATCATCCTCAAATTAGTTTCAGAGTGTTCATTGACTATGAATACATGTTTCACAGCCTTTAGTTTTTTCATTTTCACCTCAAACTATTTTCAGTGAATTTCTGAATGTTCGAAACTTCAATAGCTTTGTGGTCATGTGACGTATCATCCTCAAATCTAATTCAGAGTGTTCATTGACAATGCATACATGTTGCACAGCCTTTAGTTTTTTCATTTTTACTTCAAACTATTTTCAGTGAATTTTTCAGTATTTCAAACTTCAATAGCTTTTTGGTCGTGTGACCTATCACCATCAAATTAGTTTCAGAGTGTTCATTGACTATGCATACATGTTACACAGCCTTTAGTTTTTTCATTTTCACCTCAAACTATTTTCAGTGAATTTCTGAAAGTTCAAAATTTCAATAGCTTTTTGGTCATGTGACGTATCATCCTCAAATCTATTTCAGAGTGTTCATTGATTATGTATACATGTTGCACAGCCTTTGGTTTTTTCATTTTCACCTCAAACTATTTTCAGTGAATTGTTTAGTATTTCAAACTTCAATAGCTTTTTGGTCATGTGACGTATCATCCTCAAATTAGTTTCAGAGTGTTTATTGACTATGCATACATGTTGCACAGCCTTTAGTTTTTTAATTTTCACCTCAAACTATTTTCAGTGAATTTCTGAATGTTCGAAACTTCAATAGCTTTTTGGTCATGTGACGTATCATCCTCAAATCTATTTCAGAGTGTTCATTGATTATGCATATATGTTGCACAGCCTTTAGTTTTTTCATTTTC
Organism: Osmerus eperlanus; assembly: GCF_963692335.1. NCBI lineage: Eukaryota > Metazoa > Chordata > Actinopteri > Osmeriformes > Osmeridae > Osmerus > Osmerus eperlanus. Next base: position 10,007,712 of record NC_085022.1, read on the forward strand.
ACCTCAAACTATTTTCAGTGAATTTTTCAGTATTTCAAACTTCAATAGCTTTTTGGTCGTGTGACCTATCACCATCAAATTAGTTTCAGAGTGTTCATTGACTATGCATACATGTTGCACAGCCTTTAGTTTTTTCATTTTTAATTCAAACTATTTTCAGTGAATTTTTCAATATTTCAAACTTCAATAGCTTTTTGGTCGTGTGACCTATCACCATCAAATTAGTTTCAGAGTGTTCATTGACTATGCATACATGTTGCACAGCCTTTAGTTTTTTCATTTTCACCTCAAACTATTTTCAGTGAATTTCTGAAAGTTCGAAACTTCAATAGCTTTTTAGTCATGTGACGTATCATCCTCAAATCTATTTCAGAGTGTTCATTGATTATGTATACATGTTGCACAGCCTTTGGTTTTTTCATTTTCACCTCAAACTATTATTTAGTGAATTGTTTAGTATTTCAAACTTCAATAGCTTTTTGGTCATGTGACGTATCATCCTCAAATTAGTTTCAGAGTGTTCATTGACTATGCATACATGTTGCACAGCCTTTAGTTTTTTCATTTTCATCTCAAACTATTTTCAGTGAATTTCTGAATGTTCGAAACTTCAATAGCTTTTTGGTCATGTGACCTATCACCATCAAATTAGTTTCAGAGTGTTCATTGACTATGCATACATGTTGCACAGCCTTTAGTTTTTTCATTTTTACTTCAAACTATTTTCAGTGAATTTTTCAGTATTTCAAACTTCAATAGCTTTTTGGTCATGTGACGTATCATCTTCAAATCTATTTCAGAGTGTTCATTGACAATGCATAAATGTTGCACAACCTTTAGTTTTTCATTTTCACCTCAAACTATTTTCAGTGAATTTCTGAAAGTTCGAAATTTCAATAGCTTTTTGGTCATGTGACGTATCATCCTCAAATCTATTTCAGTGTGTTCATTGACTATGCATACATGTTGCACAGCCTTTAGTTTTTTCATTTTTACTTCAAACTATTTTCAGTGAATTTTTCAGTATTTCAAACTTCAATAGCTTTTTGGTCTTGTGACCTATCACCATCAAATTAGTTTCAGAGTGTTCATTGACTATGCATACATGTTGCACAGCCTTTAGTTTTTTTCATTTTCACCTCAAACTATTTTCAGTGAATTTCTGAAAGTTCAAAATTTCAATAGCTTTTTGGTCATGTGACGTATCATCCTCAAATCTATTTCAGAGTGTTCATTGATTATGTATACATGTTGCACAGCCTTTGGTTTTTTCATTTTCACCTCAAACTATTTTCAGTGAATTGGTTAGTATTTCAAACGTCAATAGCTTTTTGGTCATGTGACGTATCATCCTCAAATTAGTTTCAGAGTGTTCATTGACTATGAATACATGTTTCACAGCCTTTAGTTTTTTCATTTTCACCTCAAACTATTTTCAGTGAATTTCTGAATGTTCGAAACTTCAATAGCTTTGTGGTCATGTGACGTATCATCCTCAAATCTAATTCAGAGTGTTCATTGACAATGCATACATGTTGCACAGCCTTTAGTTTTTTCATTTTTACTTCAAACTATTTTCAGTGAATTTTTCAGTATTTCAAACTTCAATAGCTTTTTGGTCGTGTGACCTATCACCATCAAATTAGTTTCAGAGTGTTCATTGACTATGCATACATGTTGCACAGCCTTTAGTTTTTTCATTTTCACCTCAAACTATTTTCAGTGAATTTCTGAAAGTTCAAAATTTCAATAGCTTTTTGGTCATGTGACGTATCATCCTCAAATCTATTTCAGAGTGTTCATTGATTATGTATACATGTTGCACAGCCTTTGGTTTTTTCATTTTCACCTCAAACTATTTTCAGTGAATTGTTTAGTATTTCAAACTTCAATAGCTTTTTGGTCATGTGACGTATCATCCTCAAATTAGTTTCAGAGTGTTTATTGACTATGCATACATGTTGCACAGCCTTTAGTTTTTTAATTTTCACCTCAAACTATTTTCAGTGAATTTCTGAATGTTCGAAACTTCAATAGCTTTTTGGTCATGTGACGTATCATCCTCAAATCTATTTCAGAGTGTTCATTGATTATGCATATATGTTGCACAGCCTTTAGTTTTTTCATTTTCACCTCAAACTATTTTCAGTGAATTTTTCAGTATTTCAAACTTCAATAGCTTTTTGGTCGTGTGACCTATCACCATCAAATTAGTTTCAGAGTGTTCATTGACTATGCATACATGTTGCACAGCCTTTAGTTTTTTCATTTTTAATTCAAACTATTTTCAGTGAATTTTTCAATATTTCAAACTTCAATAGCTTTTTGGTCGTGTGACCTATCACCATCAAATTAGTTTCAGAGTGTTCATTGACTATGCATACATGTTGCACAGCCTTTAGTTTTTTCATTTTCACCTCAAACTATTTTCAGTGAATTTCTGAAAGTTCGAAACTTCAATAGCTTTTTAGTCATGTGACGTATCATCCTCAAATCTATTTCAGAGTGTTCATTGATTATGTATACATGTTGCACAGCCTTTGTTTTTTTCATTTTCACCTCAAACTATTTTCAGTGAATTGTTTAGTATTTCAAACTTCAATAGCTTTTTGGTCGTGTGACCTATCACCATCAAATTAGTTTCAGAGTGTTCATTGACTATGCATAAATGTTGCACAGCCTTTAGTTTTTTCATTTTCACCTCAAACTATTTTCAGTGAATTTCTGAAAGTTCAAAATTTCAATAGGTTTTTGGTCATGTAACGTATCATCCTCAAATCTATTTCAGAGTGTTCATTGATTATGTATACATGTTGCACAGCCTTTGGTTTTTTCATTTTCACCTCAAACTATTATTCAGTGAATTGTTTAGTATTTCAAACTTCAATAGCTTTTTGGTCATGTGACGTATCATCCTCAAATTAGTTTCAGAGTGTTCATTGACTATGCATACATGTTGCACAGCCTTTAGTTTTTTCATTTTCATCTCAAACTATTTTCAGTGAATTTCTGAATGTTCGAAACTTCAATAGCTTTTTGGTCATGTGACCTATCACCATCAAATTAGTTTCAGAGTGTTCATTGACTATGCATACATGTTGCACAGCCTTTAGTTTTTTCATTTTTACTTCAAACTATTTTCAGTGAATTTTTCAGTATTTCAAACTTCAATAGCTTTTTGGTCATGTGACGTATCATCTTCAAATCTATTTCAGAGTGTTCATTGACAATGCATAAATGTTGCACAACCTTTAGTTTTTCATTTTCACCTCAAACTATTTTCAGTGAATTTCTGAAAGTTCGAAATTTCAATAGCTTTTTGGTCATGTGACGTATCATCCTCAAATCTATTTCAGTGTGTTCATTGACTATGCATACATGTTGCACAGCCTTTAGTTTTTTCATTTTTACTTCAAACTATTTTCAGTGAATTTTTCAGTATTTCAAACTTCAATAGCTTTTTGGTCGTGTGACCTATCACCATCAAATTAGTTTCAGAGTGTTCATTGACTATGCATACATGTTGCACAGCCTTTAGTTTTTTTCATTTTCACCTCAAACTATTTTCAGTGAATTTCTGAAGGTTCAAAATTTCAATAGCTTTTTGGTCATGTGACGTATCATCCTCAAATCTATTTCAGAGTGTTCATTGATTATGTATACATGTTGCACAGCCTTTGGTTTTTTCATTTTCACCTCAAACTATTTTCAGTGAATTGGTTAGTATTTCAAACGTCAATAGCTTTTTGGTCATGTGACGTATCATCCTCAAATTAGTTTTAGAGTGTTCATTGACTATGAATACATGTTTCACAGCCTTTAGTTTTTTCATTTTCACCTCAAACTATTTTCAGTGAATTTCTGAATGTTCGAAACTTCAATAGCTTTGTGGTCATGTGACGTATCATCCTCAAATCTAATTCAGAGTGTTCATTGACAATGCATACATGTTGCACAGCCTTTAGTTTTTTCATTTTTACTTCAAACTATTTTCAGTGAATTTTTCAGTATTTCAAACTTCAATAGCTTTTTGGTCGTGTGACCTATCACCATCAAATTAGTTTCAGAGTGTTCATTGACTATGCATACATGTTGCACAGCCTTTAGTTTTTTTCATTTTCACCTCAAACTATTTTCAGTGAATTTCTGAAAGTTCAAAATTTCAATAGCTTTTTGGTCATGTGACGTATCATCCTCAAATCTATTTCAGAGTGTTCATTGATTATGTATACATGTTGCACAGCCTTTGGTTTTTTCATTTTCACCTCAAACTATTTTCAGTGAATTGTTTAGTATTTCAAACTTCAATAGCTTTTTGGTCATGTGACGTATCATCCTCAAATTAGTTTCAGAGTGTTCATTGACTATGCATACATGTTGCACAGCCTTTAGTTTTTTCATATTTACTTCAAACTATTTTCAGTGAATTTTTCAGTATTTCAAACTTCAATAGCTTTTTGGTCGTGTGACCTATCACCATAAAATTAGTTTCAGAGTGTTCATTGACTATGCATACATGTTGCACAGCCTTTAGTTTTTTCATGTTCACCTCAAACTATTTTCTGTGAATTTCTGAAAGTTCGAAATTTCAATAGCTTTTTAGTCATGTGACGTATCATCCTCAAATCTAATTCAGAGTGTTCAATGACTATGCATATATGTTGCACAGCCTTTAGTTTTTTCATTTTCACCTCAAACTATTTTCAGTGAATTTTTCAGTATTTCAAACTTCAATAGCTTTTTGGTCGTGTGACCTATCACCATCAAATTAGTTTCAGAGTGTTCATTGACTATGCATACATGTTGCCCAGCCTTTAGTTTTTTCATTTTCACCTCAAACTATTTTCAGTGAATTTCTGAAAGTTCAAAATTTCAATAGCTTTTTGGTCATGTGACGTATCATCCTCAAATCTATTTCAGAGTGTTCATTGATTATGTATACATGTTGCACAGCCTTTGATTTTTTCATTTTCACCTCAAACTATTTTCAGTGAATTGTTTAGTATTTCAAACTTCAATAGCTTGTTGGTCATGTGACGTATCATCCTCAATGTAGTTTCAGAGTGTTCATTGACTATGCATACATGTTTCACAGCCTTTAGTTTTTTCATTTTCACCTCAAACTATTTTCAGTGAATTTCTGAAAGTTCGAAACTTCAATAGCTTTTTGGTCATGTGACGTATCATCCTCAAATCTAATTCAGAGTGTTCAATGACTATGCATATATGTTGCACAGCCTTTAGTTTTTTCATTTTCACCTCAAACTATTTTCAGTGAATTTTTCAGTATTTCAAACTTCAATAGCTTTTTGGTCGTGTGACCTATCACCATCAAATTAGTTTCAGAGTGTTCATTGACTATGCATACATGTTGCCCAGCCTTTAGTTTTTTCATTTTCACCTCAAACTATTTTCAGTGAATTTCTGAAAGTTCAAAATTTCAATAGCTTTTTGGTCATGTGACGTATCATCCTCAAATCTATTTCAGAGTGTTCATTGATTATGTATACATGTTGCACAGCCTTTGATTTTTTCATTTTCACCTCAAACTATTTTCAGTGAATTGTTTAGTATTTCAAACTTCAATAGCTTGTTGGTCATGTGACGTATCATCCTCAATGTAGTTTCAGAGTGTTCATTGACTATGCATACATGTTTCACAGCCTTTAGTTTTTTCATTTTCACCTCAAACTATTTTCAGTGAATTTCTGAAAGTTCGAAACTTCAATAGCTTTGTGGTCATGTGACGTATCATCCTCAAATCTATTTCAGAGTGTTCCTTGACTATGCATACATGTTGCACAGCCTTTAGTTTTTTCATTTTTACTTCAAACTATTTTCAGTGAATTTTTCAGTATTTCAAACTTCAATAGCTTTTTGGTCGTGTGACCTATCACCATCAAATTAGTTTCAGAGTGTTCATTGACTATGCATACATGTTGCACAGCCTTTAGTTTTTTCATTTTTAATTCAAACTATTTTCAGTGAATTTTTCAATATTTCAAACTTCAATAGCTTTTTGGTCGTGTGACCTATCACCATCAAATTAGTTTCAGAGTGTTCACTGACTATGCATACATGTTGCACAGCCTTTAGTTTTTTCATTTTCACCTCAAACTATTTTCAGTGAATTTCTGAAAGTTCGAAACTTCAATAGCTTTTTAGTCATGTGACGTATCATCCTCAAATCTATTTCAGAGTGTTCATTGACTATGCATACATGTTGCACAGCCTTTAGTTTTTTCATTTTCACCTCAAACTATTTTCAGTGAATTGTTTAGTATTTCAAACTTCAATAGCTTTTTGGTCGTGTGACCTATCACCATCAAATTAGTTTCAGAGTGTTCATTGACTATGCATACATGTTGCACAGCCTTTAGTTTTTTCATTTTCACCTCAAACTATTTTCAGTGAATTTCTGAAAGTTCAAAATTTCAATAGCTTTTTGGTCATGTGACGTATCATCCTCAAATCTATTTCAGAGTGTTCATTGATTATGTATACATGTTGCACAGCCTTTGGTTTTTTCATTTTCACCTCAAACTATTTTCAGTGAATTGTTTAGTATATCAAACTTCAATAGCTTTTTGGTCATGTGACGTATCATCCTCAAATTAGTTTCAGAGTGTTCATTGACTATGCATACATGTTGCACAGCCTTTAGTTTTTTCATTTTCACCTCAAACTATTTTCAGTGAATTTCTGAATGTTCGAAACTTCAATAGCTTTTTGGTCATGTGACGTATCATCCTCAAATCTAATTCAGAGTGTTCAATGACTATGCATATATGTTGCACAGCCTTTAGTTTTTTCATTTTCACCTCAAACTATTTTCAGTGAATTTTTCAGTATTTCAAACTTCAATAGCTTTTTGGTCGTGTGACCTATCACCATCAAATTAGTTTCAGAGTGTTCATTGACTATGCATACATGTTGCCCAGCCTTTAGTTTTTTCATTTTCACCTCAAACTATTTTCAGTGAATTTCTGAAAGTTCAAAATTTCAATAGCTTTTTGGTCATGTGACGTATCATCCTCAAATCTATTTCAGAGTGTTCATTGATTATGTATACATGTTGCACAGCCTTTGGTTTTTTCATTTTCACCTCAAACTATTTTCAGTGAATTGTTTAGTATATCAAACTTCAATAGCTTTTTGGTCATGTGACGTATCATCCTCAAATTAGTTTCAGAGTGTTCATTGACTATGCATACATGTTGCACAGCCTTTAGTTTTTTCATTTTCACCTCAAACTATTTTCAGTGAATTTCTGAATGTTCGAAACTTCAATAGCTTTTTGGTCATGTGACGTATCATCCTCAAATCTAATTCAGAGTGTTCAATGACTATGCATATATGTTGCACAGCCTTTAGTTTTTTCATTTTCACCTCAAACTATTTTCAGTGAATTTTTCAGTATTTCAAACTTCAATAGCTTTTTGGTCGTGTGACCTATCACCATCAAATTAGTTTCAGAGTGTTCATTGACTATGCATACATGTTGCCCAGCCTTTAGTTTTTTCATTTTCACCTCAAACTATTTTCAGTGAATTTCTGAAAGTTCAAAATTTCAATAGCTTTTTGGTCATGTGACGTATCATCCTCAAATCTATTTCAGAGTGTTCATTGATTATGTATACATGTTGCACAACCTTTGTTTTTTTCATTTTCACCTCAAACTATTTTCAGTGAATTGTTTAGTATTTCAAACTTCAATAGCTTTTTGGTCATGTGACGTATCATCCTCAAAATAGTTTCAGAGTGTTTATTGACTATGCATACATGTTGCACAGCCTTTAGTTTTTTAATTTTCACCTCAAACTATTTTCAGTGAATTTCTGAATGTTCGAAACTTCAATAGCTTTTTGGTCATGTGACGTATCATCCTCAAATCTATTTCAGAGTGTTCATTGATTATGCATATATGTTGCACAGCCTTTAGTTTTTTCATTTTCACCTCAAAATATTTTCAGTGAATTTCTGAAAGTTCAAAATTTCAATAGCTTTTTGGTCATGTAACGTATCATCCTCAAATCTATTTCAGAGTGTTCATTGATTATGTATACATGTTGCACAACCTTTGTTTTTTTCATTTTCACCTCAAACTATTTTCAGTGAATTGTTTAGTATTTCAAACTTCAATAGCTTTTTGGTCATGTGACGTATCATCCTCAAATTAGTTTCAGAGTGTTTATTGACTATGCATACATGTTGCACAGCCTTTAGTTTTTTTATTTTCACCTCAAACTATTTTCAGTGAATTTCTGAATGTTCGAAACTTCAATAGATTTTTGGTCATGTGACGTATCATCCTCAAATCTATTTCAGAGTGTTCATTGATTATGCATATATGTTGCACAGCCTTTAGTTTTTTCATTTTCACCTCAAACTATTTTCAGTGAATTTTTCAGTATTTCAAACTTCAATAGCTTTTTGGTCGTGTGACTTATCACCATCAAATTAGTTTCAGAGTGTTCATTGACTATGCATACATGTTGCACAGCCTTTAGTTTTTTCATTTTTAATTCAAACTATTTTCAGTGAATTTTTCAATATTTCAAACTTCAATAGCTTTTTGGTCGTGTGACCTATCACCATCAAATTAGTTTCAGAGTGTTCATTGACTATGCATACATGTTGCACAGCCTTTAGTTTTTTCATTTTCACCTCAAACTATTTTCAGTGAATTTCTGAAAGTTCGAAACTTCAATAGCTTTTTAGTCATGTGACGTATCATCCTCAAATCTATTTCAGAGTGTTCATTGATTATGTATACATGTTGCACAGCCTTTGTTTTTTTCATTTTCACCTCAAACTATTTTCAGTGAATTGTTTAGTATTTCAAACTTCAATAGCTTTTTGGTCGTGTGACCTATCACCATCAAATTAGTTTCAGAGTGTTCATTGACTATGCATAAATGTTGCACAGCCTTTAGTTTTTTCATTTTCACCTCAAAATATTTTCAGTGAATTTCTGAAAGTTCAAAATTTCAATAGCTTTTTGGTCATGTAACGTATCATCCTCAAATCTATTTCAGAGTGTTCATTGATTATGTATACATGTTGCACAGCCTTTGGTTTTTTCATTTTCACCTCAAACTATTATTCAGTGAATTGTTTAGTATTTCAAACTTCAATAGCTTTTTGGTCATGTGACGTATCATCCTCAAATTAGTTTCAGAGTGTTCATTGACTATGCATACATGTTGCACAGCCTTTAGTTTTTTCATTTTCATCTCAAACTATTTTCAGTGAATTTCTGAATGTTCGAAACTTCAATAGCTTTTTGGTCATGTGACCTATCACCATCAAATTAGTTTCAGAGTGTTCATTGACTATGCATACATGTTGCACAGCCTTTAGTTTTTTCATTTTTACTTCAAACTATTTTCAGTGAATTTTTCAGTATTTCAAACTTCAATAGCTTTTTGGTCATGTGACGTATCATCTTCAAATCTATTTCAGAGTGTTCATTGACAATGCATAAATGTTGCACAACCTTTAGTTTTTCATTTTCACCTCAAACTATTTTCAGTGAATTTCTGAAAGTTCGAAATTTCAATAGCTTTTTGGTCATGTGACGTATCATCCTCAAATCTATTTCAGTGTGTTCATTGACTATGCATACATGTTGCACAGCCTTTAGTTTTTTCATTTTTACTTCAAACTATTTTCAGTGAATTTTTCAGTATTTCAAACTTCAATAGCTTTTTGGTCGTGTGACCTATCACCATCAAATTAGTTTCAGAGTGTTCATTGACTATGCATACATGTTGCACAGCCTTTAGTTTTTTCATTTTCACCTCAAACTATTTTCAGTGAATTTCTGAAAGTTCGAAACTTCAATAGCTTTTTAGTCATGTGACGTATCATCCTCAAATCTATTTCAGAGTGTTCATTGATTATGTATACATGTTGCACAGCCTTTGTTTTTTTCATTTTCACCTCAAACTATTTTCAGTGAATTGTTTAGTATTTCAAACTTCAATAGCTTTTTGGTCGTGTGACCTATCACCATCAAATTAGTTTCAGAGTGTTCATTGACTATGCATAAATGTTGCACAGCCTTTAGTTTTTTCATTTTCACCTCAAAATATTTTCAGTGAATTTCTGAAAGTTCAAAATTTCAATAGCTTTTTGGTCATGTAACGTATCATCCTCAAATCTATTTCAGAGTGTTCATTGATTATGTATACATGTTGCACAGCCTTTGGTTTTTTCATTTTCACCTCAAACTATTATTCAGTGAATTGTTTAGTATTTCAAACTTCAATAGCTTTTTGGTCATGTGACGTATCATCCTCAAATTAGTTTCAGAGTGTTCATTGACTATGCATACATGTTGCACAGCCTTTAGTTTTTTCATTTTCATCTCAAACTATTTTCAGTGAATTTCTGAATGTTCGAAACTTCAATAGCTTTTTGGTCATGTGACCTATCACCATCAAATTAGTTTCAGAGTGTTCATTGACTATGCATACATGTTGCACAGCCTTTAGTTTTTTCATTTTTACTTCAAACTATTTTCAGTGAATTTTTCAGTATTTCAAACTTCAATAGCTTTTTGGTCATGTGACGTATCATCTTCAAATCTATTTCAGAGTGTTCATTGACAATGCATAAATGTTGCACAACCTTTAGTTTTTCATTTTCACCTCAAACTATTTTCAGTGAATTTCTGAAAGTTCGAAATTTCAATAGCTTTTTGGTCATGTGACGTATCATCCTCAAATCTATTTCAGTGTGTTCATTGACTATGCATACATGTTGCACAGCCTTTAGTTTTTTCATTTTTACTTCAAACTATTTTCAGTGAATTTTTCAGTATTTCAAACTTCAATAGCTTTTTGGTCGTGTGACCTATCACCATCAAATTAGTTTCAGAGTGTTCATTGACTATGCATACATGTTGCACAGCCTTTAGTTTTTTTCATTTTCACCTCAAACTATTTTCAGTGAATTTCTGAAAGTTCAAAATTTCAATAGCTTTTTGGTCATGTGACGTATCATCCTCAAATCTATTTCAGAGTGTTCATTGATTATGTATACATGTTGCACAGCCTTTGGTTTTTTCATTTTCACCTCAAACTATTTTCAGTGAATTGGTTAGTATTTCAAACGTCAATAGCTTTTTGGTCATGTGACGTATCATCCTCAAATTAGTTTCAGAGTGTTCATTGACTATGAATACATGTTTCACAGCCTTTAGTTTTTTCATTTTCACCTCAAACTATTTTCAGTGAATTTCTGAATGTTCGAAACTTCAATAGCTTTGTGGTCATGTGACGTATCATCCTCAAATCTAATTCAGAGTGTTCATTGACAATGCATACATGTTGCACAGCCTTTAGTTTTTTCATTTTTACTTCAAACTATTTTCAGTGAATTTTTCAGTATTTCAAACTTCAATAGCTTTTTGGTCGTGTGACCTATCACCATCAAATTAGTTTCAGAGTGTTCATTGACTATGCATACATGTTGCACAGCCTTTAGTTTTTTCATTTTCACCTCAAACTATTTTCAGTGAATTTCTGAAAGTTCAAAATTTCAATAGCTTTTTGGTCATGTGACGTATCATCCTCAAATCTATTTCAGAGTGTTCATTGATTATGTATACATGTTGCACAGCCTTTGGTTTTTTCATTTTCACCTCAAACTATTTTCAGTGAATTGTTTAGTATTTCAAACTTCAATAGCTTTTTGGTCATGTGACGTATCATCCTCAAATTAGTTTCAGAGTGTTTATTGACTATGCATACATGTTGCACAGCCTTTAGTTTTTTAATTTTCACCTCAAACTATTTTCAGTGAATTTCTGAATGTTCGAAACTTCAATAGCTTTTTGGTCATGTGACGTATCATCCTCAAATCTATTTCAGAGTGTTCATTGATTATGCATATATGTTGCACAGCCTTTAGTTTTTTCATTTTCACCTCAAACTATTTTCAGTGAATTTTTCAGTATTTCAAACTTCAATAGCTTTTTGGTCGTGTGACCTATCACCATCAAATTAGTTTCAGAGTGTTCATTGACTATGCATACATGTTGCACAGCCTTTAGTTTTTTCATTTTTAATTCAAACTATTTTCAGTGAATTTTTCAATATTTCAAACTTCAATAGCTTTTTGGTCGTGTGACCTATCACCATCAAATTAGTTTCAGAGTGTTCATTGACTATGCATACATGTTGCACAGCCTTTAGTTTTTTCATTTTCACCTCAAACTATTTTCAGTGAATTTCTGAAAGTTCGAAACTTCAATAGCTTTTTAGTCATGTGACGTATCATCCTCAAATCTATTTCAGAGTGTTCATTGATTATGTATACATGTTGCACAGCCTTTGTTTTTTTCATTTTCACCTCAAACTATTTTCAGTGAATTGTTTAGTATTTCAAACTTCAATAGCTTTTTGGTCGTGTGACCTATCACCATCAAATTAGTTTCAGAGTGTTCATTGACTATGCATAAATGTTGCACAGCCTTTAGTTTTTTCATTTTCACCTCAAACTATTTTCAGTGAATTTCTGAAAGTTCAAAATTTCAATAGCTTTTTGGTCATGTAACGTATCATCCTCAAATCTATTTCAGAGTGTTCATTGATTATGTATACATGTTGCACAGCCTTTGGTTTTTTCATTTTCACCTCAAACTATTATTCAGTGAATTGTTTAGTATTTCAAACTTCAATAGCTTTTTGGTCATGTGACGTATCATCCTCAAATTAGTTTCAGAGTGTTCATTGACTATGCATACATGTTGCACAGCCTTTAGTTTTTTCATTTTCATCTCAAACTATTTTCAGTGAATTTCTGAATGTTCGAAACTTCAATAGCTTTTTGGTCATGTGACCTATCACCATCAAATTAGTTTCAGAGTGTTCATTGACTATGCATACATGTTGCACAGCCTTTAGTTTTTTCATTTTTACTTCAAACTATTTTCAGTGAATTTTTCAGTATTTCAAACTTCAATAGCTTTTTGGTCATGTGACGTATCATCTTCAAATCTATTTCAGAGTGTTCATTGACAATGCATAAATGTTGCACAACCTTTAGTTTTTCATTTTCACCTCAAACTATTTTCAGTGAATTTCTGAAAGTTCGAAATTTCAATAGCTTTTTGGTCATGTGACGTATCATCCTCAAATCTATTTCAGTGTGTTCATTGACTATGCATACATGTTGCACAGCCTTTAGTTTTTTCATTTTTACTTCAAACTATTTTCAGTGAATTTTTCAGTATTTCAAACTTCAATAGCTTTTTGGTCGTGTGACCTATCACCATCAAATTAGTTTCAGAGTGTTCATTGACTATGCATACATGTTGCACAGCCTTTAGTTTTTTTCATTTTCACCTCAAACTATTTTCAGTGAATTTCTGAAGGTTCAAAATTTCAATAGCTTTTTGGTCATGTGACGTATCATCCTCAAATCTATTTCAGAGTGTTCATTGATTATGTATACATGTTGCACAGCCTTTGGTTTTTTCATTTTCACCTCAAACTATTTTCAGTGAATTGGTTAGTATTTCAAACGTCAATAGCTTTTTGGTCATGTGACGTATCATCCTCAAATTAGTTTTAGAGTGTTCATTGACTATGAATACATGTTTCACAGCCTTTAGTTTTTTCATTTTCACCTCAAACTATTTTCAGTGAATTTCTGAATGTTCGAAACTTCAATAGCTTTGTGGTCATGTGACGTATCATCCTCAAATCTAATTCAGAGTGTTCATTGACAATGCATACATGTTGCACAGCCTTTAGTTTTTTCATTTTTACTTCAAACTATTTTCAGTGAATTTTTCAGTATTTCAAACTTCAATAGCTTTTTGGTCGTGTGACCTATCACCATCAAATTAGTTTCAGAGTGTTCATTGACTATGCATACATGTTGCACAGCCTTTAGTTTTTTTCATTTTCACCTCAAACTATTTTCAGTGAATTTCTGAAAGTTCAAAATTTCAATAGCTTTTTGGTCATGTGACGTATCATCCTCAAATCTATTTCAGAGTGTTCATTGATTATGTATACATGTTGCACAGCCTTTGGTTTTTTCATTTTCACCTCAAACTATTTTCAGTGAATTGTTTAGTATTTCAAACTTCAATAGCTTTTTGGTCATGTGACGTATCATCCTCAAATTAGTTTCAGAGTGTTCATTGACTATGCATACATGTTGCACAGCCTTTAGTTTTTTCATATTTACTTCAAACTATTTTCAGTGAATTTTTCAGTATTTCAAACTTCAATAGCTTTTTGGTCGTGTGACCTATCACCATAAAATTAGTTTCAGAGTGTTCATTGACTATGCATACATGTTGCACAGCCTTTAGTTTTTTCATGTTCACCTCAAACTATTTTCTGTGAATTTCTGAAAGTTCGAAATTTCAATAGCTTTTTAGTCATGTGACGTATCATCCTCAAATCTATTTCAGAGTGTTCAATGATTATGTATACATGTTGCACAGCCTTTGGTTTTTTCATTTTCACCTCAAACTATTTTCAGTGAATTGTTTAGTATTTCAAACTTCAATAGCTTTTTGGTCGTGTGACCTATCACCATCAAATTAGTTTCAGAGTGTTCATTGACTATGCATACATGTTGCACAGCCTTTAGTTTTTTCATTTTCACCTCAAACTATTTTCAGTGAATTTCTGAAAGTTCAAAATTTCAATAGCTTTTTGGTCATGTGACGTATCATCCTCAAATCTATTTCAGAGTGTTCATTGATTATGTATACATGTTGCACAGCCTTTGGTTTTTTCATTTTCACCTCAAACTATTTTCAGTGAATTGTTTAGTATATCAAACTTCAATAGCTTTTTGGTCATGTGACGTATCATCCTCAAATTAGTTTCAGAGTGTTCATTGACTATGCATACATGTTGCACAGCCTTTAGTTTTTTCATTTTCACCTCAAACTATTTTCAGTGAATTTCTGAATGTTCGAAACTTCAATAGCTTTTTGGTCATGTGACGTATCATCCTCAAATCTAATTCAGAGTGTTCAATGACTATGCATATATGTTGCACAGCCTTTAGTTTTTTCATTTTCACCTCAAACTATTTTCAGTGAATTTTTCAGTATTTCAAACTTCAATAGCTTTTTGGTCGTGTGACCTATCACCATCAAATTAGTTTCAGAGTGTTCATTGACTATGCATACATGTTGCCCAGCCTTTAGTTTTTTCATTTTCACCTCAAACTATTTTCAGTGAATTTCTGAAAGTTCAAAATTTCAATAGCTTTTTGGTCATGTGACGTATCATCCTCAAATCTATTTCAGAGTGTTCATTGATTATGTATACATGTTGCACAGCCTTTGATTTTTTCATTTTCACCTCAAACTATTTTCAGTGAATTGTTTAGTATTTCAAACTTCAATAGCTTGTTGGTCATGTGACGTATCATCCTCAATGTAGTTTCAGAGTGTTCATTGACTATGCATACATGTTTCACAGCCTTTAGTTTTTTCATTTTCACCTCAAACTATTTTCAGTGAATTTCTGAAAGTTCGAAACTTCAATAGCTTTTTGGTCATGTGACGTATCATCCTCAAATCTAATTCAGAGTGTTCAATGACTATGCATATATGTTGCACAGCCTTTAGTTTTTTCATTTTCACCTCAAACTATTTTCAGTGAATTTTTCAGTATTTCAAACTTCAATAGCTTTTTGGTCGTGTGACCTATCACCATCAAATTAGTTTCAGAGTGTTCATTGACTATGCATACATGTTGCCCAGCCTTTAGTTTTTTCATTTTCACCTCAAACTATTTTCAGTGAATTTCTGAAAGTTCAAAATTTCAATAGCTTTTTGGTCATGTGACGTATCATCCTCAAATCTATTTCAGAGTGTTCATTGATTATGTATACATGTTGCACAGCCTTTGATTTTTTCATTTTCACCTCAAACTATTTTCAGTGAATTGTTTAGTATTTCAAACTTCAATAGCTTGTTGGTCATGTGACGTATCATCCTCAATGTAGTTTCAGAGTGTTCATTGACTATGCATACATGTTTCACAGCCTTTAGTTTTTTCATTTTCACCTCAAACTATTTTCAGTGAATTTCTGAAAGTTCGAAACTTCAATAGCTTTGTGGTCATGTGACGTATCATCCTCAAATCTATTTCAGAGTGTTCCTTGACTATGCATACATGTTGCACAGCCTTTAGTTTTTTCATTTTTACTTCAAACTATTTTCAGTGAATTTTTCAGTATTTCAAACTTCAATAGCTTTTTGGTCGTGTGACCTATCACCATCAAATTAGTTTCAGAGTGTTCATTGACTATGCATACATGTTGCACAGCCTTTAGTTTTTTCATTTTTAATTCAAACTATTTTCAGTGAATTTTTCAATATTTCAAACTTCAATAGCTTTTTGGTCGTGTGACCTATCACCATCAAATTAGTTTCAGAGTGTTCACTGACTATGCATACATGTTGCACAGCCTTTAGTTTTTTCATTTTCACCTCAAACTATTTTCAGTGAATTTCTGAAAGTTCGAAACTTCAATAGCTTTTTGGTCATGTGACGTATCATCCTCAAA
Organism: Osmerus eperlanus; assembly: GCF_963692335.1. NCBI lineage: Eukaryota > Metazoa > Chordata > Actinopteri > Osmeriformes > Osmeridae > Osmerus > Osmerus eperlanus. The sequence continues at coordinate 10,024,269 of NC_085022.1, forward strand.
TCTAATTCAGAGTGTTCAATGACTATGCATATATGTTGCACAGCCTTTAGTTTTTTCATTTTCACCTCAAACTATTTTCAGTGAATTTTTCAGTATTTCAAACTTCAATAGCTTTTTGGTCGTGTGACCTATCACCATCAAATTAGTTTCAGAGTGTTCATTGACTATGCATACATGTTGCCCAGCCTTTAGTTTTTTCATTTTCACCTCAAACTATTTTCAGTGAATTTCTGAAAGTTCAAAATTTCAATAGCTTTTTGGTCATGTGACGTATCATCCTCAAATCTATTTCAGAGTGTTCATTGATTATGTATACATGTTGCACAGCCTTTGATTTTTTCATTTTCACCTCAAACTATTTTCAGTGAATTGTTTAGTATTTCAAACTTCAATAGCTTGTTGGTCATGTGACGTATCATCCTCAATGTAGTTTCAGAGTGTTCATTGACTATGCATACATGTTTCACAGCCTTTAGTTTTTTCATTTTCACCTCAAACTATTTTCAGTGAATTTCTGAAAGTTCGAAACTTCAATAGCTTTGTGGTCATGTGACGTATCATCCTCAAATCTATTTCAGAGTGTTCCTTGACTATGCATACATGTTGCACAGCCTTTAGTTTTTTCATTTTTACTTCAAACTATTTTCAGTGAATTTTTCAGTATTTCAAACTTCAATAGCTTTTTGGTCGTGTGACCTATCACCATCAAATTAGTTTCAGAGTGTTCATTGACTATGCATACATGTTGCACAGCCTTTAGTTTTTTCATTTTTAATTCAAACTATTTTCAGTGAATTTTTCAATATTTCAAACTTCAATAGCTTTTTGGTCGTGTGACCTATCACCATCAAATTAGTTTCAGAGTGTTCACTGACTATGCATACATGTTGCACAGCCTTTAGTTTTTTCATTTTCACCTCAAACTATTTTCAGTGAATTTCTGAAAGTTCGAAACTTCAATAGCTTTTTAGTCATGTGACGTATCATCCTCAAATCTATTTCAGAGTGTTCATTGACTATGCATACATGTTGCACAGCCTTTAGTTTTTTCATTTTCACCTCAAACTATTTTCAGTGAATTTCTGAATGTTCGAAATTTCAATAGCTTTTTAGTCATGTGACGTATCATCCTCAAATCTATTTCAGAGTGTTCAATGATTATGTATACATGTTGCACAGCCTTTGGTTTTTTCATTTTCACCTCAAACTATTTTCAGTGAATTGTTTAGTATTTCAAACTTCAATAGCTTTTTGGTCGTGTGACCTATCACCATCAAATTAGTTTCAGAGTGTTCATTGACTATGCATACATGTTGCACAGCCTTTAGTTTTTTCATTTTCACCTCAAACTATTTTCAGTGAATTTCTGAAAGTTCGAAACTTCAATAGCTTTTTAGTCATGTGACGTATCATCCTCAAATCTATTTCAGAGTGTTCATTGATTATGTATACATGTTGCACAGCCTTTGTTTTTTTTCATTTTCACCTCAAACTATTTTCAGTGAATTGTTTAGTATTTCAAACTTCAATAGCTTTTTGGTCGTGTGACCTATCACCATCAAATTGGTTTCAGAGTGTTCATTGACTATGCATACATGTTGCACAGCCTTTAGTTTTTTCATTTTCACCTCAAACTATTTTCAGTGAATTTCTGAAAGTTCGAAACTTCAATAGCTTTTTAGTCATGTGACGTATCATCCTCAAATCTATTTCAGAGTGTTCATTGATTATGTATACATGTTGCACAGCCTTTGTTTTTTTCATTTTCACCTCAAACTATTTTCAGTGAATTTTTCAGTATTTCAAACTTCAATAGCTTTTTGGTCGTGTGACCTATCACCATCAAATTAGTTTCAGAGTGTTCATTGACTATGCATACATGTTGCACAGCCTTTAGTTTTTTCATTTTTAATTCAAACTATTTTCAGTGAATTTTTCAATATTTCAAACTTCAATAGCTTTTTGGTCGTGTGACCTATCACCATCAAATTAGTTTCAGAGTGTTCATTGACTATGCATACATGTTGCACAGCCTTTAGTTTTTTCATTTTCACCTCAAACTATTTTCAGTGAATTTCTGAAAGTTCGAAACTTCAATAGCTTTTTAGTCATGTGACGTATCATCCTCAAATCTATTTCAGAGTGTTCATTGATTATGTATACATGTTGCACAGCCTTTGTTTTTTTTCATTTTCACCTCAAACTATTTTCAGTGAATTGTTTAGTATTTCAAACTTCAATAGCTTTTTGGTCGTGTGACCTATCACCATCAAATTGGTTTCAGAGTGTTCATTGACTATGCATAAATGTTGCACAGCCTTTAGTTTTTTCATTTTCACCTCAAACTATTTTCAGTGAATTTCTGAAAGTTCAAAATTTCAATAGCTTTTTGGTCATGTAACGTATCATCCTCAAATCTATTTCAGAGTGTTCATTGATTATGTATACATGTTGCACAGCCTTTGGTTTTTTCATTTTCACCTCAAACTATTTTCAGTGAATTTTTCAGTATTTCAAACTTCAATAGCTTTTTGGTCGTGTGACCTATCACCATCAAATTAGTTTCAGAGTGTTCATTGACTATGCATACATGTTGTTCAGCCTTTAGTTTTTTCATTTTCACCTCAAACTATTTTCAGTGAATTTCTGAAAGTTCAAAATTTCAATAGCTTTTTGGTCATGTGACGTATCATCCTCAAATCTATTTCAGAGTGTTCATTGATTATGTATACATGTTGCACAGCCTTTGATTTTTTCATTTTCACCTCAAACTATTTTCAGTGAATTGTTTAGTATTTCAAACTTCAATAGCTTGTTGGTCATGTGACGTATCATCCTCAATGTAGTTTCAGAGTGTTCATTGACTATGCATACATGTTTCACAGCCTTTAGTTTTTTCATTTTCACCTCAAACTATTTTCAGTGAATTTCTGAAAGTTCGAAACTTCAATAGCTTTTTGGTCATGTGACGTATCATCCTCAAATCTAATTCAGAGTGTTCAATGACTATGCATATATGTTGCACAGCCTTTAGTTTTTTCATTTTCACCTCAAACTATTTTCAGTGAATTTTTCATTATTTCAAACTTCAATAGCTTTTTGGTCGTGTGACCTATCACCATCAAATTAGTTTCAGAGTGTTCATTGACTATGCATACATGTTGCCCAGCCTTTAGTTTTTTCATTTTCACCTCAAACTATTTTCAGTGAATTTCTGAAAGTTCAAAATTTCAATAGCTTTTTGGTCATGTGACGTATCATCCTCAAATCTATTTCAGAGTGTTCATTGATTATGTATACATGTTGCACAGCCTTTGATTTTTTCATTTTCACCTCAAACTATTTTCAGTGAATTGTTTAGTATTTCAAACTTCAATAGCTTGTTGGTCATGTGACGTATCATCCTCAATGTAGTTTCAGAGTGTTCATTGACTATGCATACATGTTTCACAGCCTTTAGTTTTTTCATTTTCACCTCAAACTATTTTCAGTGAATTTCTGAAAGTTCGAAACTTCAATAGCTTTGTGGTCATGTGACGTATCATCCTCAAATCTATTTCAGAGTGTTCCTTGACTATGCATACATGTTGCACAGCCTTTAGTTTTTTCATTTTTACTTCAAACTATTTTCAGTGAATTTTTCAGTATTTCAAACTTCAATAGCTTTTTGGTCGTGTGACCTATCACCATCAAATTAGTTTCAGAGTGTTCATTGACTATGCATACATGTTGCACAGCCTTTAGTTTTTTCATTTTCACCTCAAACTATTTTCAGTGAATTTCTGAAAGTTCGAAACTTCAATAGCTTTTTAGTCATGTGACGTATCATCCTCAAATCTATTTCAGAGTGTTCATTGATTATGTATACATGTTGCACAGCCTTTGTTTTTTTTCATTTTCACCTCAAACTATTTTCAGTGAATTTTTCAGTATTTCAAACTTCAATAGCTTTTTGGTCGTGTGACCTATCACCATCAAATTAGTTTCAGAGTGTTCATTGACTATGCATACATGTTGCACAGCCTTTAGTTTTTTCATTTTCACCTCAAACTATTTTCAGTGAATTTCTGAAAGTTCGAAACTTCAATAGCTTTTTAGTCATGTGACGTATCATCCTCAAATCTATTTCAGAGTGTTCATTGATTATGTATACATGTTGCACAGCCTTTGTTTTTTTTCATTTTCACCTCAAACTATTTTCAGTGAATTGTTTAGTATTTCAAACTTCAATAGCTTTTTGGTCGTGTGACCTATCACCATCAAATTGGTTTCAGAGTGTTCATTGACTATGCATACATGTTGCACAGCCTTTAGTTTTTTCATTTTCACCTCAAACTATTTTCAGTGAATTTCTGAAAGTTCGAAACTTCAATAGCTTTTTAGTCATGTGACGTATCATCCTCAAATCTATTTCAGAGTGTTCATTGATTATGTATACATGTTGCACAGCCTTTGTTTTTTTCATTTTCACCTCAAACTATTTTCAGTGAATTTTTCAGTATTTCAAACTTCAATAGCTTTTTGGTCGTGTGACCTATCACCATCAAATTAGTTTCAGAGTGTTCATTGACTATGCATACATGTTGCACAGCCTTTAGTTTTTTCATTTTTAATTCAAACTATTTTCAGTGAATTTTTCAATATTTCAAACTTCAATAGCTTTTTGGTCGTGTGACCTATCACCATCAAATTAGTTTCAGAGTGTTCATTGACTATGCATACATGTTGCACAGCCTTTAGTTTTTTCATTTTCACCTCAAACTATTTTCAGTGAATTTCTGAAAGTTCGAAACTTCAATAGCTTTTTAGTCATGTGACGTATCATCCTCAAATCTATTTCAGAGTGTTCATTGATTATGTATACATGTTGCACAGCCTTTGTTTTTTTTCATTTTCACCTCAAACTATTTTCAGTGAATTGTTTAGTATTTCAAACTTCAATAGCTTTTTGGTCGTGTGACCTATCACCATCAAATTGGTTTCAGAGTGTTCATTGACTATGCATAAATGTTGCACAGCCTTTAGTTTTTTCATTTTCACCTCAAACTATTTTCAGTGAATTTCTGAAAGTTCAAAATTTCAATAGCTTTTTGGTCATGTAACGTATCATCCTCAAATCTATTTCAGAGTGTTCATTGATTATGTATACATGTTGCACAGCCTTTGGTTTTTTCATTTTCACCTCAAACTATTTTCAGTGAATTTTTCAGTATTTCAAACTTCAATAGCTTTTTGGTCGTGTGACCTATCACCATCAAATTAGTTTCAGAGTGTTCATTGACTATGCATACATGTTGTTCAGCCTTTAGTTTTTTCATTTTCACCTCAAACTATTTTCAGTGAATTTCTGAAAGTTCAAAATTTCAATAGCTTTTTGGTCATGTGACGTATCATCCTCAAATCTATTTCAGAGTGTTCATTGATTATGTATACATGTTGCACAGCCTTTGATTTTTTCATTTTCACCTCAAACTATTTTCAGTGAATTGTTTAGTATTTCAAACTTCAATAGCTTGTTGGTCATGTGACGTATCATCCTCAATGTAGTTTCAGAGTGTTCATTGACTATGCATACATGTTTCACAGCCTTTAGTTTTTTCATTTTCACCTCAAACTATTTTCAGTGAATTTCTGAAAGTTCGAAACTTCAATAGCTTTTTGGTCATGTGACGTATCATCCTCAAATCTAATTCAGAGTGTTCAATGACTATGCATATATGTTGCACAGCCTTTAGTTTTTTCATTTTCACCTCAAACTATTTTCAGTGAATTTTTCAGTATTTCAAACTTCAATAGCTTTTTGGTCGTGTGACCTATCACCATCAAATTAGTTTCAGAGTGTTCATTGACTATGCATACATGTTGCCCAGCCTTTAGTTTTTTCATTTTCACCTCAAACTATTTTCAGTGAATTTCTGAAAGTTCAAAATTTCAATAGCTTTTTGGTCATGTGACGTATCATCCTCAAATCTATTTCAGAGTGTTCATTGATTATGTATACATGTTGCACAGCCTTTGATTTTTTCATTTTCACCTCAAACTATTTTCAGTGAATTGTTTAGTATTTCAAACTTCAATAGCTTGTTGGTCATGTGACGTATCATCCTCAATGTAGTTTCAGAGTGTTCATTGACTATGCATACATGTTTCACAGCCTTTAGTTTTTTCATTTTCACCTCAAACTATTTTCAGTGAATTTCTGAAAGTTCGAAACTTCAATAGCTTTGTGGTCATGTGACGTATCATCCTCAAATCTATTTCAGAGTGTTCCTTGACTATGCATACATGTTGCACAGCCTTTAGTTTTTTCATTTTTACTTCAAACTATTTTCAGTGAATTTTTCAGTATTTCAAACTTCAATAGCTTTTTGGTCGTGTGACCTATCACCATCAAATTAGTTTCAGAGTGTTCATTGACTATGCATACATGTTGCACAGCCTTTAGTTTTTTCATTTTTAATTCAAACTATTTTCAGTGAATTTTTCAATATTTCAAACTTCAATAGCTTTTTGGTCGTGTGACCTATCACCATCAAATTAGTTTCGGAGTGTTCACTGACTATGCATACATGTTGCACAGCCTTTAGTTTTTTCATTTTCACCTCAAACTATTTTCAGTGAATTTCTGAAAGTTCGAAACTTCAATAGCTTTTTAGTCATGTGACGTATCATCCTCAAATCTATTTCAGAGTGTTCATTGACTATGCATACATGTTGCACAGCCTTTAGTTTTTTCATTTTCACCTCAAACTATTTTCAGTGAATTTCTGAAAGTTCGAAATTTCAATAGCTTTTTAGTCATGTGACGTATCATCCTCAAATCTATTTCAGAGTGTTCAATGATTATGTATACATGTTGCACAGCCTTTGGTTTTTTCATTTTCACCTCAAACTATTTTCAGTGAATTGTTTAGTATTTCAAACTTCAATAGCTTTTTGGTCGTGTGACCTATCACCATCAAATTAGTTTCAGAGTGTTCATTGACTATGCATACATGTTGCACAGCCTTTAGTTTTTTCATTTTCACCTCAAACTATTTTCAGTGAATTTCTGAATGTTCGAAACTTCAATAGCTTTTTGGTCATGTGACGTATCATCCTCAAATCTAATTCAGAGTGTTCAATGACTATGCATATATGTTGCACAGCCTTTAGTTTTTTCATTTTCACCTCAAACTATTTTCAGTGAATTTTTCAGTATTTCAAACTTCAATAGCTTTTTGGTCGTGTGACCTATCACCATCAAATTAGTTTCAGAGTGTTCATTGACTATGCATACATGTTGCCCAGCCTTTAGTTTTTTCATTTTCACCTCAAACTATTTTCAGTGAATTTCTGAAAGTTCAAAATTTCAATAGCTTTTTGGTCATGTGACGTATCATCCTCAAATCTATTTCAGAGTGTTCATTGATTATGTATACATGTTGCACAGCCTTTGGTTTTTTCATTTTCACCTCAAACTATTTTCAGTGAATTGTTTAGTATATCAAACTTCAATAGCTTTTTGGTCATGTGACGTATCATCCTCAAATTAGTTTCAGAGTGTTCATTGACTATGCATACATGTTGCACAGCCTTTAGTTTTTTCATTTTCACCTCAAACTATTTTCAGTGAATTTCTGAATGTTCGAAACTTCAATAGCTTTTTGGTCATGTGACGTATCATCCTCAAATCTAATTCAGAGTGTTCAATGACTATGCATATATGTTGCACAGCCTTTAGTTTTTTCATTTTCACCTCAAACTATTTTCAGTGAATTTTTCAGTATTTCAAACTTCAATAGCTTTTTGGTCGTGTGACCTATCACCATCAAATTAGTTTCAGAGTGTTCATTGACTATGCATACATGTTGCCCAGCCTTTAGTTTTTTCATTTTCACCTCAAACTATTTTCAGTGAATTTCTGAAAGTTCAAAATTTCAATAGCTTTTTGGTCATGTGACGTATCATCCTCAAATCTATTTCAGAGTGTTCATTGATTATGTATACATGTTGCACAACCTTTGTTTTTTTCATTTTCACCTCAAACTATTTTCAGTGAATTGTTTAGTATTTCAAACTTCAATAGCTTTTTGGTCATGTGACGTATCATCCTCAAATTAGTTTCAGAGTGTTTATTGACTATGCATACATGTTGCACAGCCTTTAGTTTTTTAATTTTCACCTCAAACTATTTTCAGTGAATTTCTGAATGTTCGAAACTTCAATAGCTTTTTGGTCATGTGACGTATCATCCTCAAATCTATTTCAGAGTGTTCATTGATTATGTATACATGTTGCACAGCCTTTGGTTTTTTCATTTTCACCTCAAACTATTTTCAGTGAATTGTTTAGTATATCAAACTTCAATAGCTTTTTGGTCATGTGACGTATCATCCTCAAATTAGTTTCAGAGTGTTCATTGATTATGTATACATGTTGCACAGCCTTTGGTTTTTTCATTTTCACCTCAAACTATTTTCAGTGAATTTTTCAGTATTTCAAACTTCAATAGCTTTTTGGTCGTGTGACCTATCACCATCAAATTAGTTTCAGAGTGTTCATTGACTATGCATACATGTTGCCCAGCCTTTAGTTTTTTCATTTTCACCTCAAACTATTTTCAGTGAATTTCTGAAAGTTCAAAATTTCAATAGCTTTTTGGTCATGTGACGTATCATCCTCAAATCTATTTCAGAGTGTTCATTGATTATGTATACATGTTGCACAGCCTTTGATTTTTTCATTTTCACCTCAAACTATTTTCAGTGAATTGTTTAGTATATCAAACTTCAATAGCTTTTTGGTCATGTGACGTATCATCCTCAAATTAGTTTCAGAGTGTTCATTGATTATGTATACATGTTGCACAGCCTTTGGTTTTTTCATTTTCACCTCAAACTATTTTCAGTGAATTTTTCAGTATTTCAAACTTCAATAGCTTTTTGGTCGTGTGACCTATCACCATCAAATTAGTTTCAGAGTGTTCATTGACTATGCATACATGTTGCCCAGCCTTTAGTTTTTTCATTTTCACCTCAAACTATTTTCAGTGAATTTCTGAAAGTTCAAAATTTCAATAGCTTTTTGGTCATGTGACGTATCATCCTCAAATCTATTTCAGAGTGTTCATTGATTATGTATACATGTTGCACAGCCTTTGATTTTTTCATTTTCACCTCAAACTATTTTCAGTGAATTGTTTAGTATTTCAAACTTCAATAGCTTGTTGGTCATGTGACGTATCATCCTCAATGTAGTTTCAGAGTGTTCATTGACTATGCATACATGTTTCACAGCCTTTAGTTTTTTCATTTTCACCTCAAACTATTTTCAGTGAATTTCTGAAAGTTCGAAACTTCAATAGCTTTTTGGTCATGTGACGTATCATCCTCAAATCTAATTCAGAGTGTTCAATGACTATGCATATATGTTGCACAGCCTTTAGTTTTTTCATTTTCACCTCAAACTATTTTCAGTGAATTTTTCAGTATTTCAAACTTCAATAGCTTTTTGGTCGTGTGACCTATCACCATCAAATTAGTTTCAGAGTGTTCATTGACTATGCATACATGTTGCCCAGCCTTTAGTTTTTTCATTTTCACCTCAAACTATTTTCAGTGAATTTCTGAAAGTTCAAAATTTCAATAGCTTTTTGGTCATGTGACGTATCATCCTCAAATCTATTTCAGAGTGTTCATTGATTATGTATACATGTTGCACAGCCTTTGATTTTTTCATTTTCACCTCAAACTATTTTCAGTGAATTGTTTAGTATTTCAAACTTCAATAGCTTGTTGGTCATGTGACGTATCATCCTCAATGTAGTTTCAGAGTGTTCATTGACTATGCATACATGTTTCACAGCCTTTAGTTTTTTCATTTTCACCTCAAACTATTTTCAGTGAATTTCTGAAAGTTCGAAACTTCAATAGCTTTGTGGTCATGTGACGTATCATCCTCAAATCTATTTCAGAGTGTTCCTTGACTATGCATACATGTTGCACAGCCTTTAGTTTTTTCATTTTTACTTCAAACTATTTTCAGTGAATTTTTCAGTATTTCAAACTTCAATAGCTTTTTGGTCGTGTGACCTATCACCATCAAATTAGTTTCAGAGTGTTCATTGACTATGCATACATGTTGCACAGCCTTTAGTTTTTTCATTTTTAATTCAAACTATTTTCAGTGAATTTTTCAATATTTCAAACTTCAATAGCTTTTTGGTCGTGTGACCTATCACCATCAAATTAGTTTCGGAGTGTTCACTGACTATGCATACATGTTGCACAGCCTTTAGTTTTTTCATTTTCACCTCAAACTATTTTCAGTGAATTTCTGAAAGTTCGAAACTTCAATAGCTTTTTAGTCATGTGACGTATCATCCTCAAATCTATTTCAGAGTGTTCATTGACTATGCATACATGTTGCACAGCCTTTAGTTTTTTCATTTTCACCTCAAACTATTTTCAGTGAATTTCTGAAAGTTCGAAATTTCAATAGCTTTTTAGTCATGTGACGTATCATCCTCAAATCTATTTCAGAGTGTTCAATGATTATGTATACATGTTGCACAGCCTTTGGTTTTTTCATTTTCACCTCAAACTATTTTCAGTGAATTGTTTAGTATTTCAAACTTCAATAGCTTTTTGGTCGTGTGACCTATCACCATCAAATTAGTTTCAGAGTGTTCATTGACTATGCATACATGTTGCACAGCCTTTAGTTTTTTCATTTTCACCTCAAACTATTTTCAGTGAATTTCTGAATGTTCGAAACTTCAATAGCTTTTTGGTCATGTGACGTATCATCCTCAAATCTAATTCAGAGTGTTCAATGACTATGCATATATGTTGCACAGCCTTTAGTTTTTTCATTTTCACCTCAAACTATTTTCAGTGAATTTTTCAGTATTTCAAACTTCAATAGCTTTTTGGTCGTGTGACCTATCACCATCAAATTAGTTTCAGAGTGTTCATTGACTATGCATACATGTTGCCCAGCCTTTAGTTTTTTCATTTTCACCTCAAACTATTTTCAGTGAATTTCTGAAAGTTCAAAATTTCAATAGCTTTTTGGTCATGTGACGTATCATCCTCAAATCTATTTCAGAGTGTTCATTGATTATGTATACATGTTGCACAGCCTTTGGTTTTTTCATTTTCACCTCAAACTATTTTCAGTGAATTGTTTAGTATATCAAACTTCAATAGCTTTTTGGTCATGTGACGTATCATCCTCAAATTAGTTTCAGAGTGTTCATTGACTATGCATACATGTTGCACAGCCTTTAGTTTTTTCATTTTCACCTCAAACTATTTTCAGTGAATTTCTGAATGTTCGAAACTTCAATAGCTTTTTGGTCATGTGACGTATCATCCTCAAATCTAATTCAGAGTGTTCAATGACTATGCATATATGTTGCACAGCCTTTAGTTTTTTCATTTTCACCTCAAACTATTTTCAGTGAATTTTTCAGTATTTCAAACTTCAATAGCTTTTTGGTCGTGTGACCTATCACCATCAAATTAGTTTCAGAGTGTTCATTGACTATGCATACATGTTGCCCAGCCTTTAGTTTTTTCATTTTCACCTCAAACTATTTTCAGTGAATTTCTGAAAGTTCAAAATTTCAATAGCTTTTTGGTCATGTGACGTATCATCCTCAAATCTATTTCAGAGTGTTCATTGATTATGTATACATGTTGCACAACCTTTGTTTTTTTCATTTTCACCTCAAACTATTTTCAGTGAATTGTTTAGTATTTCAAACTTCAATAGCTTTTTGGTCATGTGACGTATCATCCTCAAATTAGTTTCAGAGTGTTTATTGACTATGCATACATGTTGCACAGCCTTTAGTTTTTTAATTTTCACCTCAAACTATTTTCAGTGAATTTCTGAATGTTCGAAACTTCAATAGCTTTTTGGTCATGTGACGTATCATCCTCAAATCTATTTCAGAGTGTTCATTGATTATGTATACATGTTGCACAGCCTTTGATTTTTTCATTTTCACCTCAAACTATTTTCAGTGAATTTTTCAGTATTTCAAACTTCAATAGCTTTTTGGTCGTGTGACCTATCACCATCAAATTAGTTTCAGAGTGTTCATTGACTATGCATACATGTTGCACAGCCTTTAGTTTTTTCATTTTTAATTCAAACTATTTTCAGTGAATTTTTCAATATTTCAAACTTCAATAGCTTTTTGGTCGTGTGACCTATCACCATCAAATTAGTTTCAGAGTGTTCATTGACTATGCATACATGTTGCACAGCCTTTAGTTTTTTCATTTTCACCTCAAACTATTTTCAGTGAATTTCTGAAAGTTCGAAACTTCAATAGCTTTTTAGTCATGTGACGTATCATCCTCAAATCTATTTCAGAGTGTTCATTGATTATGTATACATGTTGCACAGCCTTTGTTTTTTTCATTTTCACCTCAAACTATTTTCAGTGAATTTTTCAATATTTCAAACTTCAATAGCTTTTTGGTCGTGTGACCTATCACCATCAAATTAGTTTCAGAGTGTTCACTGACTATGCATACATGTTGCACAGCCTTTAGTTTTTTCATTTTCACCTCAAACTATTTTCAGTGAATTTCTGAAAGTTCGAAACTTCAATAGCTTTTTAGTCATGTGACGTATCATCCTCAAATCTATTTCAGAGTGTTCATTGACTATGCATACATGTTGCACAGCCTTTAGTTTTTTCATTTTCACCTCAAACTATTTTCAGTGAATTTCTGAAAGTTCGAAATTTCAATAGCTTTTTAGTCATGTGACGTATCATCCTCAAATCTATTTCAGAGTGTTCAATGATTATGTATACATGTTGCACAGCCTTTGGTTTTTTCATTTTCACCTCAAACTATTTTCAGTGAATTGTTTAGTATTTCAAACTTCAATAGCTTTTTGGTCGTGTGACCTATCACCATCAAATTAGTTTCAGAGTGTTCATTGACTATGCATACATGTTGCACAGCCTTTAGTTTTTTCATTTTCACCTCAAACTATTTTCAGTGAATTTCTGAAAGTTCAAAATTTCAATAGCTTTTTGGTCATGTGACGTATCATCCTCAAATCTATTTCAGAGTGTTCATTGATTATGTATACATGTTGCACAGCCTTTGGTTTTTTCATTTTCACCTCAAACTATTTTCAGTGAATTGTTTAGTATATCAAACTTCAATAGCTTTTTGGTCATGTGACGTATCATCCTCAAATTAGTTTCAGAGTGTTCATTGACTATGCATACATGTTGCACAGCCTTTAGTTTTTTCATTTTCACCTCAAACTATTTTCAGTGAATTTCTGAATGTTCGAAACTTCAATAGCTTTTTGGTCATGTGACGTATCATCCTCAAATCTAATTCAGAGTGTTCAATGACTATGCATATATGTTGCACAGCCTTTAGTTTTTTCATTTTCACCTCAAACTATTTTCAGTGAATTTTTCAGTATTTCAAACTTCAATAGCTTTTTGGTCGTGTGACCTATCACCATCAAATTAGTTTCAGAGTGTTCATTGACTATGCATACATGTTGCCCAGCCTTTAGTTTTTTCATTTTCACCTCAAACTATTTTCAGTGAATTTCTGAAAGTTCAAAATTTCAATAGCTTTTTGGTCATGTGACGTATCATCCTCAAATCTATTTCAGAGTGTTCATTGATTATGTATACATGTTGCACAGCCTTTGGTTTTTTCATTTTCACCTCAAACTATTTTCAGTGAATTGTTTAGTATATCAAACTTCAATAGCTTTTTGGTCATGTGACGTATCATCCTCAAATTAGTTTCAGAGTGTTCATTGACTATGCATACATGTTGCACAGCCTTTAGTTTTTTCATTTTCACCTCAAACTATTTTCAGTGAATTTCTGAATGTTCGAAACTTCAATAGCTTTTTGGTCATGTGACGTATCATCCTCAAATCTAATTCAGAGTGTTCAATGACTATGCATATATGTTGCACAGCCTTTAGTTTTTTCATTTTCACCTCAAACTATTTTCAGTGAATTTTTCAGTATTTCAAACTTCAATAGCTTTTTGGTCGTGTGACCTATCACCATCAAATTAGTTTCAGAGTGTTCATTGACTATGCATACATGTTGCCCAGCCTTTAGTTTTTTCATTTTCACCTCAAACTATTTTCAGTGAATTTCTGAAAGTTCAAAATTTCAATAGCTTTTTGGTCATGTGACGTATCATCCTCAAATCTATTTCAGAGTGTTCATTGATTATGTATACATGTTGCACAACCTTTGTTTTTTTCATTTTCACCTCAAACTATTTTCAGTGAATTGTTTAGTATTTCAAACTTCAATAGCTTTTTGGTCATGTGACGTATCATCCTCAAATTAGTTTCAGAGTGTTTATTGACTATGCATACATGTTGCACAGCCTTTAGTTTTTTAATTTTCACCTCAAACTATTTTCAGTGAATTTCTGAATGTTCGAAACTTCAATAGCTTTTTGGTCATGTGACGTATCATCCTCAAATCTATTTCAGAGTGTTCATTGATTATGCATATATGTTGCACAGCCTTTAGTTTTTTCATTTTCACCTCAAACTATTTTCAGTGAATTTTTCAGTATTTCAAACTTCAATAGCTTTTTGGTCGTGTGACCTATCACCATCAAATTAGTTTCAGAGTGTTCATTGACTATGCATACATGTTGCACAGCCTTTAGTTTTTTCATTTTCACCTCAAACTATTTTCAGTGAATTTTTCAATATTTCAAACTTCAATAGCTTTTTGGTCGTGTGACCTTTCACCATCAAATTAGTTTCAGAGTGTTCATTGACTATGCATACATGTTGCACAGCCTTTAGTTTTTTCATTTTCACCTCAAACTATTTTCAGTGAATTTCTGAAAGTTCGAAACTTCAATAGCTTTTTAGTCATGTGACGTATCATCCTCAAATCTATTTCAGAGTGTTCATTGATTATGTATACATGTTGCATAGCCTTTGTTTTTTTTCATTTTCACCTCAAACTATTTTCAGTGAATTGTTTAGTATTTCAAACTTCAATAGCTTTTTGGTCGTGTGACCTATCACCATCAAATTAGTTTCAGAGTGTTCATTGACTATGCATAAATGTTGCACAGCCTTTAGTTTTTTCATTTTCACCTCAAACTATTTTCAGTGAATTTCTGAAAGTTCAAAATTTCAATAGCTTTTTGGTCATGTAACGTATCATCCTCAAATCTATTTCAGAGTGTTCATTGATTATGTATACATGTTGCACAGCCTTTGGTTTTTTCATTTTCACCTCAAACTATTATTCAGTGAATTGTTTAGTATTTCAAACTTCAATAGCTTTTTGGTCATGTGACGTATCATCCTCAAATTAGTTTCAGAGTGTTCATTGACTATGCATACATGTTGCACAGCCTTTAGTTTTTTCATTTTCATCTCAAACTATTTTCAGTGAATTTCTGAATGTTCGAAACTTCAATAGCTTTTTGGTCATGTGACCTATCACCATCAAATTAGTTTCAGAGTGTTCATTGACTATGCATACATGTTGCACAGCCTTTAGTTTTTTCATTTTCATCTCCAACTATTTTCAGTGAATTTCTGAATGTTCGAAACTTCAATAGCTTTTTGGTCATGTGACCTATCACCATCAAATTAGTTTCAGAGTGTTCATTGACTATGCATACATGTTGCACAGCCTTTAGTTTTTTCATTTTCACCTCAAACTATTTTCAGTGAATTTCTGAAAGTTCGAAACTTCAATAGCTTTTTAGTCATGTGACGTATCATCCTCAAATCTATTTCAGAGTGTTCATTGATTATGTATACATGTTGCACAGCCTTTGTTTTTTTCATTTTCACCTCAAACTATTTTTAGTGAATTGTTTAGTATTTCAAACTTCAATAGCTTTTTGGTCGTGTGACCTATCACCATCAAATTAGTTTCAGAGTGTTCATTGACTATGCATAAATGTTGCACAGCCTTTAGTTTTTTCATTTTCACCTCAAACTATTTTCAGTGAATTTCTGAAAGTTCAAAATTTCAATAGCTTTTTGGTCATGTAACGTATCATCCTCAAATCTATTTCAGAGTGTTCATTGATTATGTATACATGTTGCACAGCCTTTGGTTTTTTCATTTTCACCTCAAACTATTATTCAGTGAATTGTTTAGTATTTCAAACTTCAATAGCTTTTTGGTCATGTGACGTATCATCCTCAAATTAGTTTCAGAGTGTTCATTGACTATGCATACATGTTGCACAGCCTTTAGTTTTTTCATTTTCATCTCAAACTATTTTCAGTGAATTTCTGAATGTTCGAAACTTCAATAGCTTTTTGGTCATGTGACCTATCACCATCAAATTAGTTTCAGAGTGTTCATTGACTATGCATACATGTTGCACAGCCTTTAGTTTTTTCATTTTTACTTCAAACTATTTTCAGTGAATTTTTCAGTATTTCAAACTTCAATAGCTTTTTGGTCATGTGACGTATCATCTTCAAATCTATTTCAGAGTGTTCATTGACAATGCATAAATGTTGCACAACCTTTAGTTTTTCATTTTCACCTCAAACTATTTTCAGTGAATTTCTGAAAGTTCGAAATTTCAATAGCTTTTTGGTCATGTGACGTATCATCCTCAAATCTATTTCAGTGTGTTCATTGACTATGCATACATGTTGCACAGCCTTTAGTTTTTTCATTTTTACTTCAAACTATTTTCAGTGAATTTTTCAGTATTTCAAACTTCAATAGCTTTTTGGTCGTGTGACCTATCACCATCAAATTAGTTTCAGAGTGTTCATTGACTATGCATACATGTTGCACAGCCTTTAGTTTTTTTCATTTTCACCTCAAACTATTTTCAGTGAATTTCTGAAAGTTCAAAATTTCAATAGCTTTTTGGTCATGTGACGTATCATCCTCAAATCTATTTCAGAGTGTTCATTGATTATGTATACATGTTGCACAGCCTTTGGTTTTTTCATTTTCACCTCAAACTATTTTCAGTGAATTGTTTAGTATTTCAAACTTCAATAGCTTTTTGGTCGTGTGACCTATCACCATCAAATTAGTTTCAGAGTGTTCATTGACTATGCATACATGTTGCACAGCCTTTAGTTTTTTCATTTTCACCTCAAACTATTTTCAGTGAATTTCTGAAAGTTCAAAATTTCAATAGCTTTTTGGTCATGTGACGTATCATCCTCAAATCTATTTCAGAGTGTTCATTGATTATGTATACATGTTGCACAGCCTTTGGTTTTTTCATTTTCACCTCAAACTATTTTCAGTGAATTGTTTAGTATATCAAACTTCAATAGCTTTTTGGTCATGTGACGTATCATCCTCAAATTAGTTTCAGAGTGTTCATTGACTATGCATACATGTTGCACAGCCTTTAGTTTTTTAATTTTCACCTCAAACTATTTTCAGTGAATTTCTGAATGTTCGAAACTTCAATAGCTTTTTGGTCATGTGACGTATCATCCTCAAATTAGTTTCAGAGTGTTCATTGACTATGCATACATGTTGCACAGCCTTTAGTTTTTTCATATTTACTTCAAACTATTTTCAGTGAATTTTTCAGTATTTCAAACTTCAATAGCTTTTTGGTCGTGTGACCTATCACCATAAAATTAGTTTCAGAGTGTTCATTGACTATGCATACATGTTGCACAGCCTTTAGTTTTTTCATGTTCACCTCAAACTATTTTCAGTGAATTTCTGAAAGTTCGAAATTTCAATAGCTTTTTAGTCATGTGACGTATCATCCTCAAATCTATTTCAGAGTGTTCAATGATTATGTATACATGTTGCACAGCCTTTGGTTTTTTCATTTTCACCTCAAACTATTTTCAGTGAATTGTTTAGTATTTCAAACTTCAATAGCTTTTTGGTCGTGTGACCTATCACCATCAAATTAGTTTCAGAGTGTTCATTGACTATGCATACATGTTGCACAGCCTTTAGTTTTTTCATTTTCACCTCAAACTATTTTCAGTGAATTTCTGAAAGTTCAAAATTTCAATAGCTTTTTGGTCATGTGACGTATCATCCTCAAATCTATTTCAGAGTGTTCATTGATTATGTATACATGTTGCACAGCCTTTGGTTTTTTCATTTTCACCTCAAACTATTTTCAGTGAATTGTTTAGTATTTCAAACTTCAATAGCTTTTTGGTCATGTGACGTATCATCCTCAAATTAGTTTCAGAGTGTTCATTGACTATGCATACATGTTGCACAGCCTTTAGTTTTTTCATTTTCACCTCAAACTATTTTCAGTGAATTTCTGAATGTTCGAAACTTCAATAGCTTTTGGTCATGTGACGTATCATCCTCAAATCTAATTCAGAGTGTTCAATGACTATGCATATATGTTGCACAGCCTTTAGTTTTTTCATTTTCACCTCAAACTATTTTCAGTGAATTTTTCAGTATTTCAAACTTCAATAGCTTTTTGGTCGTGTGACCTATCACCATCAAATTAGTTTCAGAGTGTTCATTGACTATGCATACATGTTGCACAGCCTTTAGTTTTTTTATTTTCACCTCAAACTATTTTCAGTGAATTTCTGAATGTTCGAAACTTCAATAGATTTTTGGTCGTGTGACCTATCACCATCAAATTAGTTTCAGAGTGTTCATTGACTATGCATACATGTTGCACAGCCTTTAGTTTTTTCATTTTCACCTCAAACTATTTTCAGTGAATTTCTGAAAGTTCGAAACTTCAATAGCTTTTTAGTCATGTGACGTATCATCCTCAAATCTATTTCAGAGTGTTCATTGATTATGTATACATGTTGCACAGCCTTTGTTTTTTTCATTTTCACCTCAAACTATTTTCAGTGAATTGTTTAGTATTTCAAACTTCAATAGCTTTTTGGTCGTGTGACCTATCACCATCAAATTAGTTTCAGAGTGTTCATTGACTATGCATAAATGTTGCACAGCCTTTAGTTTTTTCATTTTCACCTCAAAATATTTTCAGTGAATTTCTGAAAGTTCAAAATTTCAATAGCTTTTTGGTCATGTAACGTATCATCCTCAAATCTATTTCAGAGTGTTCATTGATTATGTATACATGTTGCACAGCCTTTGGTTTTTTCATTTTCACCTCAAACTATTATTCAGTGAATTGTTTAGTATTTCAAACTTCAATAGCTTTTTGGTCATGTGACGTATCATCCTCAAATTAGTTTCAGAGTGTTCATTGACTATGCATACATGTTGCACAGCCTTTAGTTTTTTCATTTTCATCTCAAACTATTTTCAGTGAATTTCTGAATGTTCGAAACTTCAATAGCTTTTTGGTCATGTGACCTATCACCATCAAATTAGTTTCAGAGTGTTCATTGACTATGCATACATGTTGCACAGCCTTTAGTTTTTTCATTTTTACTTCAAACTATTTTCAGTGAATTTTTCAGTATTTCAAACTTCAATAGCTTTTTGGTCATGTGACGTATCATCTTCAAATCTATTTCAGAGTGTTCATTGACAATGCATAAATGTTGCACAACCTTTAGTTTTTCATTTTCACCTCAAACTATTTTCAGTGAATTTCTGAAAGTTCGAAATTTCAATAGCTTTTTGGTCATGTGACGTATCATCCTCAAATCTATTTCAGTGTGTTCATTGACTATGCATACATGTTGCACAGCCTTTAGTTTTTTCATTTTTACTTCAAACTATTTTCAGTGAATTTTTCAGTATTTCAAACTTCAATAGCTTTTTGGTCGTGTGACCTATCACCATCAAATTAGTTTCAGAGTGTTCATTGACTATGCATACATGTTGCACAGCCTTTAGTTTTTTTCATTTTCACCTCAAACTATTTTCAGTGAATTTCTGAAAGTTCAAAATTTCAATAGCTTTTTGGTCATGTGACGTATCATCCTCAAATCTATTTCAGAGTGTTCATTGATTATGTATACATGTTGCACAGCCTTTGGTTTTTTCATTTTCACCTCAAACTATTTTCAGTGAATTGGTTAGTATTTCAAACGTCAATAGCTTTTTGGTCATGTGACGTATCATCCTCAAATTAGTTTCAGAGTGTTCATTGACTATGAATACATGTTTCACAGCCTTTAGTTTTTTCATTTTCACCTCAAACTATTTTCAGTGAATTTCTGAATGTTCGAAACTTCAATAGCTTTGTGGTCATGTGACGTATCATCCTCAAATCTAATTCAGAGTGTTCATTGACAATGCATACATGTTGCACAGCCTTTAGTTTTTTCATTTTTACTTCAAACTATTTTCAGTGAATTTTTCAGTGTTTCAAACTTCAATAGCTTTTTGGTCGTGTGACGTATCATCCTCAAATCTATTTCAGAGTGTTCATTGATTATGTATACATGTTGCACAGCCTTTGGTTTTTTCATTTTCACCTCAAACTATTTTCAGTGAATTGTTTAGTATTTCAAACTTCAATAGCTTTTTGGTCATGTGACGTATCATCCTCAAATTAGTTTCAGAGTGTTCATTGACTATGCATACATGTTGCACAGACTTTAGTTTTTTCATTTTAACCTCAAACTATTTTCAGTGAATTTCTGAAAGTTCAAAATTTCAATAGCTTTTTGGTCATGTAACGTATCATCCTCAAATCTATTTCAGAGTGTTCATTGATTATGTATACATGTTGCACAGCCTTTGTTTTTTTCATTTTCACCTCAAACTATTATTCAGTGAATTGTTTAGTATTTCAAACTTCAATAGCTTTTTGGTCATGTGACGTATCATCCTCAAATTAGTTTCAGAGTGTTCATTGACTATGCATACATGTTGCACAGCCTTTAGTTTTTTCATTTTCATCTCAAACTATTTTCAGTGAATTTCTGAATGTTCGAAACTTCAATAGCTTTTTGGTCATGTGACCTATCACCATCAAATTAGTTTCAGAGTGTTCATTGACTATGCATACATGTTGCACAGCCTTTAGTTTTTTCATTTTTACTTCAAACTATTTTCAGTGAATTTTTCAGTATTTCAAACTTCAATAGCTTTTTGGTCATGTGACGTATCATCTTCAAATCTATTTCAGAGTGTTCATTGACAATGCATAAATGTTGCACAACCTTTAGTTTTTCATTTTCACCTCAAACTATTTTCAGTGAATTTCTGAAAGTTCGAAATTTCAATAGCTTTTTGGTCATGTGACGTATCATCCTCAAATCTATTTCAGTGTGTTCATTGACTATGCATACATGTTGCACAGCCTTTAGTTTTTTCATTTTTACTTCAAACTATTTTCAGTGAATTTTTCAGTATTTCAAACTTCAATAGCTTTTTGGTCGTGTGACCTATCACCATCAAATTAGTTTCAGAGTGTTCATTGACTATGCATACATGTTGCACAGCCTTTAGTTTTTTTCATTTTCACCTCAAACTATTTTCAGTGAATTTCTGAAAGTTCAAAATTTCAATAGCTTTTTGGTCATGTGACGTATCATCCTCAAATCTAATTCAGAGTGTTCATTGACAATGCATACATGTTGCACAGCCTTTAGTTTTTTCATTTTTACTTCAAACTATTTTCAGTGAATTTTTCAGTGTTTCAAACTTCAATAGCTTTTTGGTCGTGTGACGTATCATCCTCAAATCTATTTCAGAGTGTTCATTGATTATGTATACATGTTGCACAGCCTTTGGTTTTTTCATTTTCACCTCAAACTATTTTCAGTGAATTGTTTAGTATTTCAAACTTCAATAGCTTTTTGGTCATGTGACGTATCATCCTCAAATTAGTTTCAGAGTGTTCATTGACTATGCATACATGTTGCACAGACTTTAGTTTTTTCATTTTAACCTCAAACTATTTTCAGTGAATTTCTGAATGTTCGAAACTTCAATAGCTTTTTGGTCATGTGACGTATCATCGTCAAATCTATTTCAGAGTGTTCATTGACTATGCATACATGTTGCACAGCCTTTAGTTTTTTCATTTTCACCTCAAACTTTTTTCAGTGAATTTTTCAGTATTTCAAACTTCAATAGCTTTTTGGTCGTGTGACCTATCACCATCAAATTAGTTTCAGAGTGTTCATTGACTATGCATACATGTTGCACGGCCTTTAGTTTTTTCATTTTTACTTCAAACTATTTTCAGTGAATTTTTCAGTATTTCAAACTTCAATAGCTTTTTGGTCATGTGACGTATCATCTTCAAATCTATTTCAGAGTGTTCATTAACTATGCATACATGTTGCAAAGCCTTTAGTTTTTTCATTTTCACCTCAAACTATTTTCAGTGAATTTCTGAATGTTCGAAACTTCAATAGCTTTTTGGTCATGTGACGTATCATCCTCAAATTAGTTTCAGAGTGTTCATTGACTATGCATATAAGTTGCACAGCCTTTAGTTTTTTCATTTTCACCTCAAACTATTTTCAGTGAATTTTTCAGTATTTCAAACTTCAATAGCTTTTTGGTCATGTGACCTATCATCCTCAAATCTTTTTCAGAGTGTTCATTAACTATGCATACATGTTGCACAGCCTTTAGTTTTTTCATTTTTACTTCAAACTATTTTCAGTGAATTTTTCAGTATTTCAAACTTCAATAGCTTTTTGGTCATGTGACGTATCATCTTCAAATCTATTTCAGAGTGTTCATTGACAATGCATAAATGTTGCACAACCTTTAGTTTTTCATTTTCACCTCAAACTATTTTCAGTGAATTTCTGAAAGTTCGAAATTTCAATAGCTTTTTGGTCATGTGACGTATCATCCTCAAATCTATTTCAGTGTGTTCATTGACTATGCATACATGTTGCACAGCCTTTAGTTTTTTCATTTTTACTTCAAACTATTTTCAGTGAATTTTTCAGTATTTCAAACTTCAATAGCTTTTTGGTCGTGTGACCTATCACCATCAAATTAGTTTCAGAGTGTTCATTGACTATGCATACATGTTGCACAGCCTTTAGTTTTTTTCATTTTCACCTCAAACTATTTTCAGTGAATTTCTGAAAGTTCAAAATTTCAATAGCTTTTTGGTCATGTGACGTATCATCCTCAAATCTATTTCAGAGTGTTCATTGATTATGTATACATGTTGCACAGCCTTTGGTTTTTTCATTTTCACCTCAAACTATTTTCAGTGAATTGGTTAGTATTTCAAACGTCAATAGCTTTTTGGTCATGTGACGTATCATCCTCAAATTAGTTTCAGAGTGTTCATTGACTATGAATACATGTTTCACAGCCTTTAGTTTTTTCATTTTCACCTCAAACTATTTTCAGTGAATTTCTGAATGTTCGAAACTTCAATAGCTTTGTGGTCATGTGACGTATCATCCTCAAATCTAATTCAGAGTGTTCATTGACAATGCATACATGTTGCACAGCCTTTAGTTTTTTCATTTTTACTTCAAACTATTTTCAGTGAATTTTTCAGTGTTTCAAACTTCAATAGCTTTTTGGTCGTGTGACGTATCATCCTCAAATCTATTTCAGAGTGTTCATTGATTATGTATACATGTTGCACAGCCTTTGGTTTTTTCATTTTCACCTCAAACTATTTTCAGTGAATTGTTTAGTATTTCAAACTTCAATAGCTTTTTGGTCATGTGACGTATCATCCTCAAATTAGTTTCAGAGTGTTCATTGACTATGCATACATGTTGCACAGACTTTAGTTTTTTCATTTTAACCTCAAACTATTTTCAGTGAATTTCTGAATGTTCGAAACTTCAATAGCTTTTTGGTCATGTGACGTATCATCGTCAAATCTATTTCAGAGTGTTCATTGACTATGCATACATGTTGCACAGCCTTTAGTTTTTTCATTTTTACTTCAAACTATTTTCAGTGAATTTTTCAGTATTTCAAACTTCAATAGCTTTTTGGTCGTGTGACCTATCACCATCAAATTAGTTTCAGAGTGTTCATTGACTATGCATACATGTTGCACAGCCTTTAGTTTTTTCATTTTCACCTTTAACTATTTTCAGTGAATTTCTGAAAGTTCGAAATTTCAATAGCTTTTTAGTCATGTGACGTATCATCCTCAAATCTATTTCAGAGTGTTCATTGATTATGCATACATGTTGCACAGCCTTTAGTTTTTTCATTTTCACCTCAAACTTTTTTCAGTGAATTTTTCAGTATTTCAAACTTCAATAGCTTTTTGGTCGTGTGACCTATCACCATCAAATTAGTTTCAGAGTGTTCATTGACTATGCATACATGTTGCACGGCCTTTAGTTTTTTCATTTTTACTTCAAACTATTTTCAGTGAATTTTTCAGTATTTCAAACTTCAATAGCTTTTTGGTCATGTGACGTATCATCTTCAAATCTATTTCAGAGTGTTCATTAACTATGCATACATGTTGCAAAGCCTTTAGTTTTTTCATTTTCACCTCAAACTATTTTCAGTGAATTTCTGAATGTTCGAAACTTCAATAGCTTTTTGGTCATGTGACGTATCATCCTCAAATTAGTTTCAGAGTGTTCATTGACTATGCATATAAGTTGCACAGCCTTTAGTTTTTTCATTTTCACCTCAAACTATTTTCAGTGAATTTTTCAGTATTTCAAACTTCAATAGCTTTTTGGTCATGTGACCTATCATCCTCAAATCTTTTTCAGAGTGTTCATTAACTATGCATATATGTTGCACAGCCTTTAGTTTTTTCATTTTCACCTCAAACTATTTTCAGTGAATTTCTGAATGTTCGAAACTTCAATAGCTTTTTGGTCATGTGACGTATCATCCTCAAATCTATTTCAGAGTGTTCATTGACTATGCATACATGTTGCACAGCCTTTAGTTTTTTCATTTTCACCTCAAACTATTTTCAGTGAATTTTTCAGTTTTTCAAACTTCAATAGCTTTTTGGTCGTGTGACCTATCACCATCAAATTAGTTTCAGAGTGTTCATTGACTATGCATACATGTTGCACAGCCTTTAGTTTTTTCATTTTTACTTCAAACTATTTTCAGTGAATTTTTCAGTATTTCAAACTTCAATAGCTTTTTGGTCATGTGACGTATCATCTTCAAATCTATTTCAGAGTGTTCATTGACTATGCATACATGTTGCACAGCCTTTAGTTTTTTCATTTTTACTTCAAACTATTTTCAGTGAATTTTTCAGTATTTCAAACTTCAATAGCTTTTTGGTCGTGTGACCTATCACCATCAAATTAGTTTCAGAGTGTTCATTGACTATGCATACATGTTGCACAGCCTTTAGTTTTTTCATTTTAACCTCAAACTATTTTCAGTGAATTTCTGAATGTTCGAAACTTCAATAGCTTTTTGGTCATGTGACGTATCATCCTCAAATCTATTTCAGAGTGTTCATTGATTATGTATTCATGTTGCACAGCCTTTGGTTTTTTCATTTTCACCTCAAACTATTTTCAATGAATTGTTTAGTATTTCAAACTTCAATAGCTTTTTGGTCATGAGACGTATCATCCTCAAATTAGTTTCAGAGTGTTCATTGACTATGCATACATGTTGCAAAGCCTTTAGTTTTTTCATTTTCACCTCAAACTATTTTCAGTGAATTTCTGAATGTTCGAAACTTCAATAGCTTTTTGGTCATGTGACGTATCATCCTCAAATCTATTTCAGAGTGTTCATTGACTATGCATATAAGTTGCACAGCCTTTAGTTTTTTCATTTTCACCTCAAACTATTTTCAGTGAATTTTTCAGTATTTCAAACTTCAATAGCTTTTTGTTCATGTGACCTATCATCCTCAAATCTTTTTCAGAGTGTTCATTAACTATGCATATATGTTGCACAGCCTTTAGTTTTTTCATTTTCACCTCAAACTATTTTCAGTGAATTTCTGAATGTTCGAAACTTCAATAGCTTTTTGGTCATGTGACGTATCATCCTCAAATCTATTTCAGAGTGTTCATTGACTATGCATACATGTTGCACAGCCTTTAGTTTTTTCATTTTCACCTCAAACTATTTTCAGTGAATTTTTCAGTATTTCAAACTTCAATAGCTTTTTGGTCGTGTGACCTATCACCATCAAATTAGTTTCAGAGTGTTCATTGACTATGCATACATGTTGCACAGACTTTAGTTTTTTCATTTTTACTTCAAACTATTTTCAGTGAATTTTTCAGTATTTCAAACTTCAATAGCTTTTTGGTCATGTGACGTATCATCTTCAAATCTATTTCAGAGTGTTCATTGACTATGCATACATGTTGCACAGCCTTTAGTTTTTTCATTTTCACCTCAAACTATTTTCAGTGAATTTCTGAAAGTTCAAAATTTCAATAGCTTTTTGGTCATGTGACGTATCATCCTCAAATCTATTTCAGAGTGTTCATTGATTATGTATACATGTTGCACAGCCTTTGGTTTTTTCATTTTCACCTCAAACTATTTTCAGTGAATTGTTTAGTATTTCAAACTTCTATAACTTTTTGGTCATGTGACGTATCATCCTCAAATCTATTTCAGAGTGTTCATTGATTATGTATTCATGTTGCACAGCCTTTGGTTTTTTAATTTTCACCTCAAACTATTTTCAGTGAATTTTTCAGTATTTCAAACTTCAATAGCTTTTTGGTCGTGTGACCTATCACCATCAAATTAGTTTCAGAGTGTTCATTGACTATGCATACATGTTGCACAGCCTTTAGTTTTTTCATTTTCACCTCAAACTATTTTCAGTGAATTTCTGAAAGTTCGAAACTTCAATAGCTTTTTGGTCATGTGACCTATCACCATCAAATTAGTTTCAGAGTGTTCATTGACTATGCATACATGTTGCACAGCCTTTAGTTTTTTCATTTTTAATTCAAACTATTTTCAGTGAATTTTTCAATATTTCAAACTTCAATAGCTTTTTGGTCGTGTGACCTATCACCATCAAATTAGTTTCAGAGTGTTCATTGACTATGCATACATGTTGCACAGCCTTTAGTTTTTTCATTTTCACCTCAAACTATTTTCAGTGAATTTCTGAAAGTTCGAAACTTCAATAGCTTTTTAGTCATGTGACGTATCATCCTCAAATCTATTTCAGAGTGTTCATTGATTATGTATACATGTTGCACAGCCTTTGTTTTTTTCATTTTCACCTCAAACTATTTTCAGTGAATTGTTTAGTATTTCAAACTTCAATAGCTTTTTGGTCGTGTGACCTATCACCATCAAATTAGTTTCAGAGTGTTCATTGACTATGCATAAATGTTGCACAGCCTTTAGTTTTTTCATTTTCACCTCAAACTATTTTCAGTGAATTTCTGAAAGTTCAAAATTTCAATAGCTTTTTGGTCATGTAACGTATCATCCTCAAATCTATTTCAGAGTGTTCATTGATTATGTATACATGTTGCACAGCCTTTGGTTTTTTCATTTTCACCTCAAACTATTATTCAGTGAATTGTTTAGTATTTCAAACTTCAATAGCTTTTTGGTCATGTGACGTATCATCCTCAAATTAGTTTCAGAGTGTTCATTGACTATGCATACATGTTGCACAGCCTTTAGTTTTTTCATTTTCATCTCAAACTATTTTCAGTGAATTTCTGAATGTTCGAAACTTCAATAGCTTTTTGGTCATGTGACCTATCACCATCAAATTAGTTTCAGAGTGTTCATTGACTATGCATACATGTTGCACAGCCTTTAGTTTTTTCATTTTTACTTCAAACTATTTTCAGTGAATTTTTCAGTATTTCAAACTTCAATAGCTTTTTGGTCATGTGACGTATCATCTTCAAATCTATTTCAGAGTGTTCATTGACAATGCATAAATGTTGCACAACCTTTAGTTTTTCATTTTCACCTCAAACTATTTTCAGTGAATTTCTGAAAGTTCGAAATTTCAATAGCTTTTTGGTCATGTGACGTATCATCCTCAAATCTATTTCAGTGTGTTCATTGACTATGCATACATGTTGCACAGCCTTTAGTTTTTTCATTTTTACTTCAAACTATTTTCAGTGAATTTTTCAGTATTTCAAACTTCAATAGCTTTTTGGTCGTGTGACCTATCACCATCAAATTAGTTTCAGAGTGTTCATTGACTATGCATACATGTTGCACAGCCTTTAGTTTTTTTCATTTTCACCTCAAACTATTTTCAGTGAATTTCTGAAAGTTCAAAATTTCAATAGCTTTTTGGTCATGTGACGTATCATCCTCAAATCTATTTCAGAGTGTTCATTGATTATGTATACATGTTGCACAGCCTTTGGTTTTTTCATTTTCACCTCAAACTATTTTCAGTGAATTGGTTAGTATTTCAAACGTCAATAGCTTTTTGGTCATGTGACGTATCATCCTCAAATTAGTTTCAGAGTGTTCATTGACTATGAATACATGTTTCACAGCCTTTAGTTTTTTCATTTTCACCTCAAACTATTTTCAGTGAATTTCTGAATGTTCGAAACTTCAATAGCTTTGTGGTCATGTGACGTATCATCCTCAAATCTAATTCAGAGTGTTCATTGACAATGCATACATGTTGCACAGCCTTTAGTTTTTTCATTTTTACTTCAAACTATTTTCAGTGAATTTTTCAGTGTTTCAAACTTCAATAGCTTTTTGGTCGTGTGACGTATCATCCTCAAATCTATTTCAGAGTGTTCATTGATTATGTATACATGTTGCACAGCCTTTGGTTTTTTCATTTTCACCTCAAACTATTTTCAGTGAATTGTTTAGTATTTCAAACTTCAATAGCTTTTTGGTCATGTGACGTATCATCCTCAAATTAGTTTCAGAGTGTTCATTGACTATGCATACATGTTGCACAGACTTTAGTTTTTTCATTTTAACCTCAAACTATTTTCAGTGAATTTCTGAATGTTCGAAACTTCAATAGCTTTTTGGTCATGTGACGTATCATCCTCAAATTAGTTTCAGAGTGTTCATTGACTATGAATACATGTTTCACAGCCTTTAGTTTTTTCATTTTCACCTCAAACTATTTTCAGTGAATTTCTGAATGTTCGAAACTTCAATAGCTTTGTAGTCATGTGACGTATCATCCTCAAATCTAATTCAGAGTGTTCATTGACAATGCATATAAGTTGCACAGCCTTTAGTTTTTTCATTTTCACCTCAAACTATTTTCAGTGAATTTTTCAGTATTTCAAACTTCAATAGCTTTTTGGTCATGTGACCTATCATCCTCAAATCTTTTTCAGAGTGTTCATTAACTATGCATATATGTTGCACAGCCTTTAGTTTTTTCATTTTCACCTCAAACTATTTTCAGTGAATTTCTGAATGTTCGAAACTTCAATAGCTTTTTGGTCATGTGACGTATCATCCTCAAATCTATTTCAGAGTGTTCATTGACTATGCATACATGTTGCACAGCCTTTAGTTTTTTCATTTTCACCTCAAACTATTTTCAGTGAATTTTTCAGTTTTTCAAACTTCAATAGCTTTTTGGTCGTGTGACCTATCACCATCAAATTAGTTTCAGAGTGTTCATTGACTATGCATACATGTTGCACAGCCTTTAGTTTTTTCATTTTTACTTCAAACTATTTTCAGTGAATTTTTCAGTATTTCAAACTTCAATAGCTTTTTGGTCATGTGACGTATCATCTTCAAATCTATTTCAGAGTGTTCATTGACTATGCATACATGTTGCACAGCCTTTAGTTTTTTCATTTTTACTTCAAACTATTTTCAGTGAATTTTTCAGTATTTCAAACTTCAATAGCTTTTTGGTCGTGTGACCTATCACCATCAAATTAGTTTCAGAGTGTTCATTGACTATGCATACATGTTGCACAGCCTTTAGTTTTTTCATTTTAACCTCAAACTATTTTCAGTGAATTTCTGAATGTTCGAAACTTCAATAGCTTTTTGGTCATGTGACGTATCATCCTCAAATCTATTTCAGAGTGTTCATTGATTATGTATTCATGTTGCACAGCCTTTGGTTTTTTCATTTTCACCTCAAACTATTTTCAATGAATTGTTTAGTATTTCAAACTTCAATAGCTTTTTGGTCATGAGACGTATCATCCTCAAATTAGTTTCAGAGTGTTCATTGACTATGCATACATGTTGCAAAGCCTTTAGTTTTTTCATTTTCACCTCAAACTATTTTCAGTGAATTTCTGAATGTTCGAAACTTCAATAGCTTTTTGGTCATGTGACGTATCATCCTCAAATCTATTTCAGAGTGTTCATTGACTATGCATATAAGTTGCACAGCCTTTAGTTTTTTCATTTTCACCTCAAACTATTTTCAGTGAATTTTTCAGTATTTCAAACTTCAATAGCTTTTTGTTCATGTGACCTATCATCCTCAAATCTTTTTCAGAGTGTTCATTAACTATGCATATATGTTGCACAGCCTTTAGTTTTTTCATTTTCACCTCAAACTATTTTCAGTGAATTTCTGAATGTTCGAAACTTCAATAGCTTTTTGGTCATGTGACGTATCATCCTCAAATCTATTTCAGAGTGTTCATTGACTATGCATACATGTTGCACAGCCTTTAGTTTTTTCATTTTCACCTCAAACTATTTTCAGTGAATTTTTCAGTATTTCAAACTTCAATAGCTTTTTGGTCGTGTGACCTATCACCATCAAATTAGTTTCAGAGTGTTCATTGACTATGCATACATGTTGCACAGACTTTAGTTTTTTCATTTTTACTTCAAACTATTTTCAGTGAATTTTTCAGTATTTCAAACTTCAATAGCTTTTTGGTCATGTGACGTATCATCTTCAAATCTATTTCAGAGTGTTCATTGACTATGCATACATGTTGCACAGCCTTTAGTTTTTTCATTTTCACCTCAAACTATTTTCAGTGAATTTCTGAAAGTTCAAAATTTCAATAGCTTTTTGGTCATGTGACGTATCATCCTCAAATCTATTTCAGAGTGTTCATTGATTATGTATACATGTTGCACAGCCTTTGGTTTTTTCATTTTCACCTCAAACTATTTTCAGTGAATTGTTTAGTATTTCAAACTTCTATAACTTTTTGGTCATGTGACGTATCATCCTCAAATCTATTTCAGAGTGTTCATTGATTATGTATTCATGTTGCACAGCCTTTGGTTTTTTAATTTTCACCTCAAACTATTTTCAGTGAATTTTTCAGTATTTCAAACTTCAATAGCTTTTTGGTCGTGTGACCTATCACCATCAAATTAGTTTCAGAGTGTTCATTGACTATGCATACATGTTGCACAGCCTTTAGTTTTTTCATTTTCACCTCAAACTATTTTCAGTGAATTTCTGAAAGTTCGAAACTTCAATAGCTTTTTGGTCATGTGACCTATCACCATCAAATTAGTTTCAGAGTGTTCATTGACTATGCATACATGTTGCACAGCCTTTAGTTTTTTCATTTTTAATTCAAACTATTTTCAGTGAATTTTTCAATATTTCAAACTTCAATAGCTTTTTGGTCGTGTGACCTATCACCATCAAATTAGTTTCAGAGTGTTCATTGACTATGCATACATGTTGCACAGCCTTTAGTTTTTTCATTTTCACCTCAAACTATTTTCAGTGAATTTCTGAAAGTTCGAAACTTCAATAGCTTTTTAGTCATGTGACGTATCATCCTCAAATCTATTTCAGAGTGTTCATTGATTATGTATACATGTTGCACAGCCTTTGTTTTTTTCATTTTCACCTCAAACTATTTTCAGTGAATTGTTTAGTATTTCAAACTTCAATAGCTTTTTGGTCGTGTGACCTATCACCATCAAATTAGTTTCAGAGTGTTCATTGACTATGCATAAATGTTGCACAGCCTTTAGTTTTTTCATTTTCACCTCAAACTATTTTCAGTGAATTTCTGAAAGTTCAAAATTTCAATAGCTTTTTGGTCATGTAACGTATCATCCTCAAATCTATTTCAGAGTGTTCATTGATTATGTATACATGTTGCACAGCCTTTGGTTTTTTCATTTTCACCTCAAACTATTATTCAGTGAATTGTTTAGTATTTCAAACTTCAATAGCTTTTTGGTCATGTGACGTATCATCCTCAAATTAGTTTCAGAGTGTTCATTGACTATGCATACATGTTGCACAGCCTTTAGTTTTTTCATTTTCATCTCAAACTATTTTCAGTGAATTTCTGAATGTTCGAAACTTCAATAGCTTTTTGGTCATGTGACCTATCACCATCAAATTAGTTTCAGAGTGTTCATTGACTATGCATACATGTTGCACAGCCTTTAGTTTTTTCATTTTTACTTCAAACTATTTTCAGTGAATTTTTCAGTATTTCAAACTTCAATAGCTTTTTGGTCATGTGACGTATCATCTTCAAATCTATTTCAGAGTGTTCATTGACAATGCATAAATGTTGCACAACCTTTAGTTTTTCATTTTCACCTCAAACTATTTTCAGTGAATTTCTGAAAGTTCGAAATTTCAATAGCTTTTTGGTCATGTGACGTATCATCCTCAAATCTATTTCAGTGTGTTCATTGACTATGCATACATGTTGCACAGCCTTTAGTTTTTTCATTTTTACTTCAAACTATTTTCAGTGAATTTTTCAGTATTTCAAACTTCAATAGCTTTTTGGTCGTGTGACCTATCACCATCAAATTAGTTTCAGAGTGTTCATTGACTATGCATACATGTTGCACAGCCTTTAGTTTTTTTCATTTTCACCTCAAACTATTTTCAGTGAATTTCTGAAAGTTCAAAATTTCAATAGCTTTTTGGTCATGTGACGTATCATCCTCAAATCTATTTCAGAGTGTTCATTGATTATGTATACATGTTGCACAGCCTTTGGTTTTTTCATTTTCACCTCAAACTATTTTCAGTGAATTGGTTAGTATTTCAAACGTCAATAGCTTTTTGGTCATGTGACGTATCATCCTCAAATTAGTTTCAGAGTGTTCATTGACTATGAATACATGTTTCACAGCCTTTAGTTTTTTCATTTTCACCTCAAACTATTTTCAGTGAATTTCTGAATGTTCGAAACTTCAATAGCTTTGTGGTCATGTGACGTATCATCCTCAAATCTAATTCAGAGTGTTCATTGACAATGCATACATGTTGCACAGCCTTTAGTTTTTTCATTTTTACTTCAAACTATTTTCAGTGAATTTTTCAGTGTTTCAAACTTCAATAGCTTTTTGGTCGTGTGACGTATCATCCTCAAATCTATTTCAGAGTGTTCATTGATTATGTATACATGTTGCACAGCCTTTGGTTTTTTCATTTTCACCTCAAACTATTTTCAGTGAATTGTTTAGTATTTCAAACTTCAATAGCTTTTTGGTCATGTGACGTATCATCCTCAAATTAGTTTCAGAGTGTTCATTGACTATGCATACATGTTGCACAGACTTTAGTTTTTTCATTTTAACCTCAAACTATTTTCAGTGAATTTCTGAATGTTCGAAACTTCAATAGCTTTTTGGTCATGTGACGTATCATCCTCAAATTAGTTTCAGAGTGTTCATTGACTATGAATACATGTTTCACAGCCTTTAGTTTTTTCATTTTCACCTCAAACTATTTTCAGTGAATTTCTGAATGTTCGAAACTTCAATAGCTTTGTAGTCATGTGACGTATCATCCTCAAATCTAATTCAGAGTGTTCATTGACAATGCATACATGTTGCACAGCCTTTAGTTTTTTAATTTTTACTTCAAACTATTTTCAGTGAATTTTTCAGTGTTTCAAACTTCAATAGCTTTTTGGTCGTGTGACGTATCATCCTCAAATCTATTTCAGAGTGTTCATTGATTATGTATACATGTTGCACAGCCTTTGGTTTTTTCATTTTCACCTCAAACTATTTTCAGTGAATTGTTTAGTATTTCAAACTTCAATAGCTTTTTGGTCATGTGACGTATCATCCTCAAATTAGTTTCAGAGTGTTCATTGACTATGCATACATGTTGCACAGACTTTAGTTTTTTCATTTTAACCTCAAACTATTTTCAGTGAATTTCTGAATGTTCGAAACTTCAATAGCTTTTTGGTCATGTGACGTATCATCGTCAAATCTATTTCAGAGTGTTCATTGACTATGCATACATGTTGCACAGCCTTTAGTTTTTTCATTTTTACTTCAAACTATTTTCAGTGAATTTTTCAGTATTTCAAACTTCAATAGCTTTTTGGTCGTGTGACCTATCACCATCAAATTAGTTTCAGAGTGTTCATTGACTATGCATACATGTTGCACAGCCTTTAGTTTTTTCATTTTCACCTTTAACTATTTTCAGTGAATTTCTGAAAGTTCGAAATTTCAATAGCTTTTTAGTCATGTGACGTATCATCCTCAAATCTATTTCAGAGTGTTTATTGATTATGCATACATGTTGCACAGCCTTTAGTTTTTTCATTTTCACCTCAAACTTTTTTCAGTGAATTTTTCAGTATTTCAAACTTCAATAGCTTTTTGGTCGTGTGACCTATCACCATCAAATTAGTTTCAGAGTGTTCATTGACTATGCATACATGTTGCACAGCCTTTAGTTTTTTCATTTTTACTTCAAACTATTTTCAGTGAATTTTTCAGTATTTCAAACTTCAATAGCTTTTTGGTCATGTGACGTATCATCTTCAAATCTATTTCAGAGTGTTCATTAACTATGCATACATGTTGCAAAGCCTTTAGTTTTTTCATTTTCACCTCAAACTATTTTCAGTGAATTTCTGAATGTTCGAAACTTCAATAGCTTTTTGGTCATGTGACGTATCATCCTCAAATTAGTTTCAGAGTGTTCATTGACTATGCATATAAGTTGCACAGCCTTTAGTTTTTTCATTTTCACCTCAAACTATTTTCAGTGAATTTTTCAGTATTTCAAACTTCAATAGCTTTTTGGTCATGTGACCTATCATCCTCAAATCTTTTTCAGAGTGTTCATTAACTATGCATATATGTTGCACAGCCTTTAGTTTTTTCATTTTCACCTCAAACTATTTTCAGTGAATTTCTGAATGTTCGAAACTTCAATAGCTTTTTGGTCATGTGACGTATCATCCTCAAATCTATTTCAGAGTGTTCATTGACTATGCATACATGTTGCACAGCCTTTAGTTTTTTCATTTTCACCTCAAACTATTTTCAGTGAATTTTTCAGTATTTCAAACTTCAATAGCTTTTTGGTCGTGTGACCTATCACCATCAAATTAGTTTCAGAGTGTTCATTGACTATGCATACATGTTGCACAGCCTTTAGTTTTTTCATTTTTACTTCAAACTATTTTCAGTGAATTTTTCAGTATTTCAAACTTCAATAGCTTTTTGGTCATGTGACGTATCATCTTCAAATCTATTTCAGAGTGTTCATTGACTATGCATACATGTTGCACAGCCTTTAGTTTTTTCATTTTTACTTCAAACTATTTTCAGTGAATTTTTCAGTATTTCAAACTTCAATAGCTTTTTGGTCGTGTGACCTATCACCATCAAATTAGTTTCAGAGTGTTCATTGACTATGCATACATGTTGCACAGCCTTTAGTTTTTTCATTTTAACCTCAAACTATTTTCAGTGAATTTCTGAATGTTCGAAACTTCAATAGCTTTTTGGTCATGTGACGTATCATCCTCAAATCTATTTCAGAGTGTTCATTGACTATGCATACATGTTGCACAGCCTTTAGTTTTTTCATTTTTACTTCAAACTATTTTCAGTGAATTTTTCAGTATTTCAAACTTCAATAGCTTTTTGGTCGTGTGACCTATCACCATCAAATTAGTTTCAGAGTGTTCATTGACTATGCATACATGTTGCACAACCTTTAGTTTTTTCATTTTCACCTCAAACTATTTTCAGTGAATTTCTGAAAGTTCGAAATTTCAATAGCTTTTTAGTCATGTGACGTATCATCCTCAAATCTATTTCAGAGTGTTCATTGATTATGTATACATGTTGGACAGCCTTTGGTTTTTTCATTTTCACCTCAAACTATTTTCAGTGAATTGTTTAGTATTTCAAACTTCAATAGCTTTTTGGTCGTGTGACCTATCACCATAAAATTAGTTTCAGAGTGTTCATTGATTATGTATACATGTTGCACAGCCTTTGTTTTTTTAATTTTCACCTCAAACTATTTTCAGTGAATTGTTTAGTATTTCAAACTTCAATAACTTTTTGGTCATGTGACGTATCATCCTCAAATTAGTTTCAGAGTGTTCATTGACTATGCATACATGTTGCACAGCCTTTAGTTTTTTCATTTTTACTTCAAACTATTTTCAGTGAATTTTTCAGTATTTCAAACTTCAATAGCTTTTTGGTCGTGTGACCTATCACAATCAAATTAGTTTCAGAGTGTTCATTGACTATGCATACATGTTGCACAGCCTTTAGTTTTTTCATTTTCACCTCAAACTATTTTCAGTGAATTTCTGAAAGTTCAAAATTTTTATAGCTTTTTGGTCATGTGACGTATCATCCTCAAATCTATTTCAGAGTGTTCATTGATTATGTATTCATGTTGCACAGCCTTTGGTTTTTTCATTTTCACCTCAAACTATTTTCAATGAATTGTTTAGTATTTCAAACTTCAATAGCTTTTTGGTCATGAGACGTATCATCCTCAAATTAGTTTCAGAGTGTTCATTGACTATGCATACATGTTGCAAAGCCTTTAGTTTTTTCATTTTCACCTCAAACTATTTTCAGTGAATTTCTGAATGTTCGAAACTTCAATAGCTTTTTGGTCATGTGACGTATCATCCTCAAATCTATTTCAGAGTGTTCATTGACTATGCATATAAGTTGCACAGCCTTTAGTTTTTTCATTTTCACCTCAAACTATTTTCAGTGAATTTTTCAGTATTTCAAACTTCAATAGCTTTTTGTTCATGTGACCTATCATCCTCAAATCTTTTTCAGAGTGTTCATTAACTATGCATATATGTTGCACAGCCTTTAGTTTTTTCATTTTCACCTCAAACTATTTTCAGTGAATTTCTGAATGTTCGAAACTTCAATAGCTTTTTGGTCATGTGACGTATCATCCTCAAATCTATTTCAGAGTGTTCATTGACTATGCATACATGTTGCACAGCCTTTAGTTTTTTCATTTTCACCTCAAACAATTTTCAGTGAATTTTTCAGTATTTCAAACTTCAATAGCTTTTTGGTCGTGTGACCTATCACCATCAAATTAGTTTCAGAGTGTTCATTGACTATGCATACATGTTGCACAGACTTTAGTTTTTTCATTTTTACTTCAAACTATTTTCAGTGATTTTTTCAGTATTTCAAACTTCAATAGCTTTTTGGTCATGTGACGTATCATCTTCAAATCTATTTCAGAGTGTTCATTGACTATGCATACATGTTGCACAGCCTTTAGTTTTTTCATTTTCACCTCAAACTATTTTCAGTGAATTTCTGAAAGTTCAAAATTTCAATAGCTTTTTGGTCATGTGACGTATCATCCTCAAATCTATTTCAGAGTGTTCATTGATTATGTATACATGTTGCACAGCCTTTGGATTTTTCATTTTCACCTCAAACTATTTTCAGTGAATTGTTTAGTATTTCAAACTTCTATAACTTTTTGGTCATGTGACGTATCATCCTCAAATTAGTTTCAGAATGTTCATTGACTATGCATACATGTTGCACAGCCTTTAGTTTTTTCATTTTTACTTCAAACTATTTTCAGTGAATTTTTCAGTATTTCAAACTTCAATAGCTTTTTGGTCGTGTGACCTATCACAATCAAATTAGTTTCAGAGTGTTCATTGACTATGCATACATGTTGCACAGCCTTTAGTTTTTTCATTTTCACCTCAAACTATTTTCAGTGAATTTCTGAAATTTTCAAAATTTTTATAGCTTTTTGGTCATGTGACGTATCATCCTCAAATCTATTTCAGAGTGTTCATTGATTATGTATTCATGTTGCACAGCCTTTGGTTTTTTAATTTTCACCTCAAACTATTTTCAGTGAATTTTTCAGTATTTCAAACTTCAATAGCTTTTTGGTCATGTGACGTATCATCTTCAAATCTATTTCAGAGTGTTCATTAACTATGCATACATGTTGCAAAGCCTTTAGTTTTTTCATTTTCACCTCAAACTATTTTCAGTGAATTTCTGAATGTTCGAAACTTCAATAGCTTTTTGGTCATGTGACGTATCATCCTCAAATTAGTTTCAGTGTTCATTGACTATGCATATAAGTTGCACAGCCTTTAGTTTTTTCATTTTCACCTCAAACTATTTTCAGTGAATTTTTCAGTATTTCAAACTTCAATAGCTTTTTGGTCATGTGACCTATCATCCTCAAATCTTTTTCAGAGTGTTCATTAACTATGCATATATGTTGCACAGCCTTTAGTTTTTTCATTTTCACCTCAAACTATTTTCAGTGAATTTCTGAATGTTCGAAACTTCAATAGCTTTTTGGTCATGTGACGTATCATCCTCAAATCTATTTCAGAGTGTTCATTGACTATGCATACATGTTGCACAGCCTTTAGTTTTTTCATTTTCACCTCAAACTATTTTCAGTGAATTTTTCAGTATTTCAAACTTCAATAGCTTTTTGGTCGTGTGACCTATCACCATCAAATTAGTTTCAGAGTGTTCATTGACTATGCATACATGTTGCACAGCCTTTAGTTTTTTCATTTTTACTTCAAACTATTTTCAGTGAATTTTTCAGTATTTCAAACTTCAATAGCTTTTTGGTCATGTGACGTATCATCTTCAAATCTATTTCAGAGTGTTCATTGACTATGCATACATGTTGCACAGCCTTTCGTTTTTTCATTTTTACTTCAAACTATTTTCAGTGAATTTTTCAGTATTTCAAACTTCAATAGCTTTTTGGTCGTGTGACCTATCACCATCAAATTAGTTTCAGAGTGTTCATTGACTATGCATACATGTTGCACAGCCTTTAGTTTTTTCATTTTAACCTCAAACTATTTTCAGTGAATTTCTGAATGTTCGAAACTTCAATAGCTTTTTGGTCATGTGACGTATCATCCTCAAATCTATTTCAGAGTGTTCATTGACTATGCATACATGTTGCACAGCCTTTAGTTTTTTCATTTTTACTTCAAACTATTTTCAGTGAATTTTTCAGTATTTCAAACTTCAATAGCTTTTTGGTCGTGTGACCTATCACCATCAAATTAGTTTCAGAGTGTTCATTGACTATGCATACATGTTGCACAACCTTTAGTTTTTTCATTTTCACCTCAAACTATTTTCAGTGAATTTCTGAAAGTTCGAAATTTCAATAGCTTTTTAGTCATGTGACGTATCATCCTCAAATCTATTTCAGAGTGTTCATTGATTATGTATACATGTTGCACAGCCTTTGGTTTTTTCATTTTCACCTCAAACTATTTTCAGTGAATTGTTTAGTATTTCAAACTTCAATAGCTTTTTGGTCGTGTGACCTATCACCATAAAATTAGTTTCAGAGTGTTCATTGATTATGTATACATGTTGCACAGCCTTTGGTTTTTTAATTTTCACCTCAAACTATTTTCAGTGAATTGTTTAGTATTTCAAACTTCAATAACTTTTTGGTCATGTGACGTATCATCCTCAAATTAGTTTCAGAGTGTTCATTGACTATGCATACATGTTGCACAGCCTTTAGTTTTTTAATTTTTACTTCAAACTATTTTCAGTGAATTTTTCAGTATTTCAAACTTCAATAGCTTTTTGGTCGTGTGACCTATCACAATCAAATTAGTTTCAGAGTGTTCATTGACTATGCATACATGTTGCACAGCCTTTAGTTTTTTCATTTTCACCTCAAACTATTTTCAGTGAATTTCTGAAAGTTTAAAATTTTTATAGCTTTTTGGTCATGTGACGTATCATCCTCAAATCTATTTCAGAGTGTTCATTGATTATGTATTCATGTTGCACAGCCTTTGGTTTTTTCATTTTCACCTCAAACTATTTTCAATGAATTGTTTAGTATTTCAAACTTCAATAGCTTTTTGGTCATGAGACGTATCATCCTCAAATTAGTTTCAGAGTGTTCATTGACTATGCATACATGTTGCAAAGCCTTTAGTTTTTTCATTTTCACCTCAAACTATTTTCAGTGAATTTCTGAATGTTCGAAACTTCAATAGCTTTTTGGTCATGTGACGTATCATCCTCAAATCTATTTCAGAGTGTTCATTGACTATGCATATAAGTTGCACAGCCTTTAGTTTTTTCATTTTCACCTCAAACTATTTTCAGTGAATTTTTCAGTATTTCAAACTTCAATAGCTTTTTGTTCATGTGACCTATCATCCTCAAATCTTTTTCAGAGTGTTCATTAACTATGCATATATGTTGCACAGCCTTTAGTTTTTTCATTTTCACCTCAAACTATTTTCAGTGAATTTCTGAATGTTCGAAACTTCAATAGCTTTTTGGTCATGTGACGTATCATCCTCAAATCTATTTCAGAGTGTTCATTGACTATGCATACATGTTGCACAGCCTTTAGTTTTTTCATTTTCACCTCAAACAATTTTCAGTGAATTTTTCAGTATTTCAAACTTCAATAGCTTTTTGGTCGTGTGACCTATCACCATCAAATTAGTTTCAGAGTGTTCATTGACTATGCATACATGTTGCACAGACTTTAGTTTTTTCATTTTTACTTCAAACTATTTTCAGTGATTTTTTCAGTATTTCAAACTTCAATAGCTTTTTGGTCATGTGACGTATCATCTTCAAATCTATTTCAGAGTGTTCATTGACTATGCATACATGTTGCACAGCCTTTAGTTTTTTCATTTTCACCTCAAACTATTTTCAGTGAATTTCTGAAAGTTCAAAATTTCAATAGCTTTTTGGTCATGTGACGTATCATCCTCAAATCTATTTCAGAGTGTTCATTGATTATGTATACATGTTGCACAGCCTTTGGATTTTTCATTTTCACCTCAAACTATTTTCAGTGAATTGTTTAGTATTTCAAACTTCTATAACTTTTTGGTCATGTGACGTATCATCCTCAAATTAGTTTCAGAGTGTTCATTGACTATGCATACATGTTGCACAGCCTTTAGTTTTTTCATTTTTACTTCAAACTATTTTCAGTGAATTTTTCAGTATTTCAAACTTCAATAGCTTTTTGGTCGTGTGACCTATCACAATCAAATTAGTTTCAGAGTGTTCATTGACTATGCATACATGTTGCACAGCCTTTAGTTTTTTCATTTTCACCTCAAACTATTTTCAGTGAATTTCTGAAATTTTCAAAATTTTTATAGCTTTTTGGTCATGTGACGTATCATCCTCAAATCTATTTCAGAGTGTTCATTGATTATGTATTCATGTTGCACAGCCTTTGGTTTTTTAATTTTCACCTCAAACTATTTTCAGTGAATTGTTTAGTATTTCAAACTTCAATAGCTTTTTGGTCGTGTGACCTATCACCATCAAATTAGTTTCAGAGTGTTCATTGACTATGCATACATGTTGCACAGCCTTTAGTTTTTTCATGTTCACCTCAAACTATTTTCAGTGAATTTCTGAAAGTTCAAAATTTCAATAGCTTTTTGGTCATGTGACGTATCATCCTCAAATCTATTTCAGAGTGTTCATTGATTATGTATACATGTTGCACAGCCTTTGGTTTTTTCATTTTCACCTCAAACTATTTTCAGGGAATTGTTTAGTATTTCAAACTTCAATAGCTTTTTAGTCATGTGACGTATCATCCTCAAATTAGTTTCAGAGTGTTCATTGACTATGCATACATGTTGCACAGCCTTTAGTTTTTTCATTTTCACCTCAAATTATTTTCAGTGAATTTCTGAATGTTCGAAACTTCAATAGCTTTTGGTCATGTGACGTATCATCCTCAAATCTATTTCAGAGTGTTCATTGACTATGCATAAATGTTGCACAACCTTTAGTTTTTCATTTTCACCTCAAACTATTTTCAGTGAATTTTTCAGTATTTCAAACTTCAATAGCTTTTTGGTCATGTGACGTATCATCTTCAAATCTATTTCAGAGTGTTCATTGACTATGCATAAATGTTGCACAACCTTTAGTTTTTCATTTTCACCTCAAACTATTTTCAGTGAATTTCTGAATGTTCGAAACTTCAATAGCTTTTTGGTCATGTGACCTATCACCATCAAATTAGTTTCAGAGTGTTCATTGACTATGCATACATGTTGCACAGCCTTTAGTTTTTTCATTTTTACTTCAAACTATTTTCAGTGAATTTTTCAGTATTTCAAACTTCAATAGCTTTTTGTTCATGTGACGTATCATCTTCAAATCTATTTCAGAGTGTTCATTGACTATGCATAAATGTTGCACAACCTTTAGTTTTTCATTTTCACCTCAAACTATTTTCAATGAATTTCTGAAAGTTCTAAATTTCAATAGCTTTTTGGTCATGTGACGTATCATCCTCAAATCTATTTCAGAGTGTTCATTGACTATGCATACATGTTGCACAGCCTTTAGTTTTTTCATTTTTACTTCATACTATTTTCAGTGAATTTTTCAGTATTTCAAACTTCAATAGCTTTTTGGTCGTGTGACCTATCACCATCAAATTAGTTTCAGAGTGTTCATTGACTATGCATACATGTTGCACAGCCTTTAGTTTTTTCATGTTCACCTCAAACTATTTTCAGTGAATTTCTGAAAGTTCGAAATTTCAATAGCTTTTTAGTCATGTGACGTATCATCCTCAAATCTATTTCAGAGTGTTCATTGATTATGTATACATGTTGCACACCCTTTGGTTTTTTCATTTTCACCTCAAACTATTTTCAGTGAATTGTTTAGTATTTCAAACTTCAATAGCTTTTTGGTCGTGTGACCTATCACCATCAAATTATTTTCAGAGTGTTCATTGACTATGCATACATGTTGCACAGCCTTTAGTTTTTTCATTTTCACCTCAAACTATTTTCAGTGAATTTCTGAAAGTTCAAAATTTCAATAGCTTTTTGGTCATGTGACGTATCATCCTCAAATCTATTTCAGAGTGTTCATTGATTATGTATACATGTTGCACAGCCTTTGGTTTTTTCATTTTCACCTCAAACTATTTTCAGTGAATTGTTTAGTATTTCAAACTTCAATAGCTTTTTGGTCATGTGACGTATCATCCTCAAATTAGTTTAAGAGTGTTCATTGACTATGCATACATGTTGCACAGCCTTTAGTTTTTTCATTTTCACCTCAAACTATTTTCAGTGAATTTTTCAGTATTTCAAACTTCAATAGCTTTTTGTTCTTGTGACGTATCATCTTCAAATCTATTTCAGAGTGCATACATGTTGCACAGCCTTTAGTTTTTTCATTTTCACCTCAAACTATTTTCAGTGAATTTTTCAGTATTTCAAACTTCAATAGCTTTTTGTTCTTGTGACGTATCATCTTCAAATCTATTTCAGAGTGTTCATTGACTATGCATAAATGTTGCACAACCTTTAGTTTTTCATTTTCACCTCAAACTATTTTCAGTGAATTTCTGAATGTTCGAAACTTCAATAGCTTTTTGGTCATGTGACCTATCACCATCAAATTAGTTTCAGAGTGTTCATTGACTATGCATACATGTTGCACAGCCTTTAGTTTTTTCATTTTTACTTCAAACTATTTTCAGTGAATTTTTCAGTATTTCAAACTTCAATAGCTTTTTGGTCATGTGACGTATCATCTTCAAATCTATTTCAGAGTGTTCATTGACTATGCATAAATGTTGCACAACCTTTAGTTTTTCATTTTCACCTCAAACTATTTTCAGTGAATTTCTGAATGTTCGAAACTTCAATAGCTTTTTGGTCATGTGACCTATCACCATCAAATTAGTTTCAGAGTGTTCATTGACTATGCATACATGTTGCACAGCCTTTAGTTTTTTCATTTTCACCTCAAACTATTTTCAGTGAATTTCTGAAAGTTCAAAATTTCAATAGCTTTTTGGTCATGTGACGTATCATCCTCAAATCTATTTCAGAGTGTTCATTGATTATGTATACATGTTGCACAGCCTTTGGTTTTTTCATTTTCACCTCAAACTATTTTCAGTGAATTGTTTAGTATTTCAAACTTCAATAGCTTTTTGGTCATGTGACGTATCATCCTCAAATTAG
The DNA here is from genome assembly GCF_963692335.1 of Osmerus eperlanus. Classification (NCBI taxonomy): domain Eukaryota; kingdom Metazoa; phylum Chordata; class Actinopteri; order Osmeriformes; family Osmeridae; genus Osmerus; species Osmerus eperlanus. Next base: position 10,068,285 of record NC_085022.1, read on the forward strand.
TTTAAGAGTGTTCATTGACTATGCATACATGTTGCACAGCCTTTAGTTTTTTCATTTTCACCTCAAACTATTTTCAGTGAATTTTTCAGTATTTCAAACTTCAATAGCTTTTTGTTCTTGTGACGTATCATCTTCAAATCTATTTCAGAGTGTTCATTGACTATGCATAAATGTTGCACAACCTTTAGTTTTTCATTTTCACCTCAAACTATTTTCAGTGAATTTCTGAATGTTCGAAACTTCAATAGCTTTTTGGTCATGTGACCTATCACCATCAAATTAGTTTCAGAGTGTTCATTGACTATGCATACATGTTGCACAGCCTTTAGTTTTTTCATTTTTACTTCAAACTATTTTCAGTGAATTTTTCAGTATTTCAAACTTCAATAGCTTTTTGGTCATGTGACGTATCATCTTCAAATCTATTTCAGAGTGTTCATTGACTATGCATAAATGTTGCACAACCTTTAGTTTTTCATTTTCACCTCAAACTATTTTCAGTGAATTTCTGAAAGTTCGAAATTTCAATAGCTTTTTGGTCATGTGACGTATCATCCTCAAATCTATTTAAGAGTGTTCATTGACTATGCATACATGTTGCACAGCCTTTAGTTTTTTCATTTTTACTTCATACTATTTTCAGTGAATTTTTCAGTATTTCAAACTTCAATAGCTTTTTGGTCGTGTGACCTATCACCATCAAATTAGTTTCAGAGTGTTCATTGACTATGCATACATGTTGCACAGCCTTTAGTTTTTTCATTTTCACCTCAAACTATTTTCAGTGAATTTCTGAAAGTTCAAAATTTCAATAGCTTTTTGGTCATGTGACGTATCATCCTCAAATCTATTTCAGAGTGTTCATTGATTATGTATACATGTTGCACAGCCTTTGGTTTTTTCATTTTCACCTCAAACTATTTTCAGTGAATTGTTTAGTATTTCAAACGTCAATAGCTTTTTGGTCATGTGACGTATCATCCTCAAATTAGTTTCAGAGTGTTCATTGACTATGCATACATGTTTCACAGCCTTTAGTTTTTTCATTTTCACCTCAAACTATTTTCAGTGAATTTCTGAATGTTCGAAACTTCAATAGCTTTGTGGTCATGTAACGTATCATCCTCAAATCTATTTCAGAGTGTTCATTGACTATGCATACATGTTGCACAGCCTTTAGTTTTTTCATTTTTACTTCAAACTATTTTCAGTGAATTTTTCAGTATTTCAAACTTCAATAGCTTTTTGGTCGTGTGACGTATCATCCTCAAATCTATTTCAGAGTGTTCATTGATTATGTATACATGTTGCAAAGCCTTTGGTTTTTTCATTTTCACCTCAAACTATTTTCAGTGAATTGTTTAGTATTTCAAACTTCAATAGCTTTTTGGTCATGTGACGTATCATCCTCAAATTAGTTTCAGAGTGTTCATTGACTATGCATACATGTTGCACAGCCTTTAGTTTTTGCATTTTCACCTCAAACTATTTTCAGTGAATTTCTGAATGTTAGAAACTTCAATAGCTTTGTGGTCATGTGACGTATCATCCTCAAATCTATTTCAGAGTGTTAATTGACTATGCATCCATGTTGCACAGCCTTTAGTTTTTTCATTTTCACCTCAAACTATTTTCAGTGAATTTCTGAAAGTTCAAAATTTCAATAGCTTTTTGGTCATGTGACGTATCATCCTCAAATCTATTTCAGAGTGTTCATTGATTATGTATACATGTTGCACAGCCTTTGGTTTTTTCATTTTCACCTCAAACTATTTTCAGTGAATTGTTTAGTATTTCAAACTTCAATAGCTTTTTGGTCATGTGACGTATCATCCTCAAATTAGTTTCAAAGTGTTCATTGACTATGCATACATGTTGCACAGCCTTTAGTTTTTTCATTTTCACCTCAAACTATTTTCAGTGAATTTCTGAATGTTCGAAACTTCAATAGCTTTTTGGTCATGTGACCTATCACCATCAAATTAGTTTCAGAGTGTTCATTGACTATGCATACATGTTGCACAGCCTTTAGTTTTTTCATTTTTACTTCAAACTATTTTCAGTGAATTTTTCAGTATTTCAAACTTCAATAGCTTTTTGGTCATGTGACGTATCATCCTCAAATTAGTTTCAGAGTGTTCATTGACTATGCATACATGTTTCACATCCTTTATTTTTTTCATTTTCACCTCAAACTATTTTCAGTGAATTTCTGAATGTTCGAAACTTCAATAGCTTTGTGGTCATGTGACGTATCATCCTCAAATCTATTTCAGAGTGTTCATTGACTATGCATACATGTTGCACAGCCTTTAGTTTTTTCATTTTTACTTCAAACTATTTTCAGTGAATTTTTCAGTATTTCAAACTTCAATAGCTTTTTGGTCATGTGACGTATCATCTTCAAATCTATTTCAGAGTGTTCATTGACAATGCATAAATGTTGCACAACCTTTAGTTTTTCATTTTCACCTCAAACTATTTTCAGTGAATTTCTGAAAGTTCGAAATTTCAATAGCTTTTTGGTCATGTGACGTATCATCCTCAAATCTATTTCAGTGTGTTCATTGACTATGCATACATGTTGCACAGCCTTTAGTTTTTTCATTTTTACTTCAAACTATTTTCAGTGAATTTTTCAGTATTTCAAACTTCAATAGCTTTTTGGTCGTGTGACCTATCACCATCAAATTAGTTTCAGAGTGTTCATTGACTATGCATACATGTTGCAGAGCCTTTAGTTTTTTTCATTTTCACCTCAAACTATTTTCAGTGAATTTCTGAAAGTTCAAAATTTCAATAGCTTTTTGGTCATGTGACGTATCATCCTCAAATCTATTTCAGAGTGTTCATTGATTATGTATACATGTTGCACAGCCTTTGGTTTTTTCATTTTCACCTCAAACTATTTTCAGTGAATTGGTTAGTATTTCAAACGTCAATAGCTTTTTGGTCATGTGACGTATCATCCTCAAATTAGTTTCAGAGTGTTCATTGACTATGAATACATGTTTCACAGCCTTTAGTTTTTTCATTTTCACCTCAAACTATTTTCAGTGAATTTCTGAATGTTCGAAACTTCAATAGCTTTGTGGTCATGTGACGTATCATCCTCAAATCTATTTCAGAGTGTTCATTGACTATGCATACATGTTGCACAGCCTTTAGTTTTTTCATTTTTACTTCAAACTATTTTCAGTGAATTTTTCAGTATTTCAAACTTCAATAGCTTTTTGGTCATGTGACGTATCATCCTCAAATTAGTTTAAGAGTGTTCATTGACTATGCATACATGTTGCACAGCCTTTAGTTTTTTCATTTTCACCTCAAACTATTTTCAGTGAATTTTTCAGTATTTCAAACTTCAATAGCTTTTTGTTCTTGTGACGTATCATCTTCAAATCTATTTCAGAGTGTTCATTGACTATGCATAAATGTTGCACAACCTTTAGTTTTTCATTTTCACCTCAAACTATTTTCAGTGAATTTCTGAATGTTCGAAACTTCAATAGCTTTTTGGTCATGTGACCTATCACCATCAAATTAGTTTCAGAGTGTTCATTGACTATGCATACATGTTGCACAGCCTTTAGTTTTTTCATTTTTACTTCAAACTATTTTCAGTGAATTTTTCAGTATTTCAAACTTCAATAGCTTTTTGGTCATGTGACGTATCATCTTCAAATCTATTTCAGAGTGTTCATTGACTATGCATAAATGTTGCACAACCTTTAGTTTTTCATTTTCACCTCAAACTATTTTCAGTGAATTTCTGAAAGTTCGAAATTTCAATAGCTTTTTGGTCATGTGACGTATCATCCTCAAATCTATTTAAGAGTGTTCATTGACTATGCATACATGTTGCACAGCCTTTAGTTTTTTCATTTTTACTTCATACTATTTTCAGTGAATTTTTCAGTATTTCAAACTTCAATAGCTTTTTGGTCGTGTGACCTATCACCATCAAATTAGTTTCAGAGTGTTCATTGACTATGCATACATGTTGCACAGCCTTTAGTTTTTTCATTTTCACCTCAAACTATTTTCAGTGAATTTCTGAAAGTTCAAAATTTCAATAGCTTTTTGGTCATGTGACGTATCATCCTCAAATCTATTTCAGAGTGTTCATTGATTATGTATACATGTTGCACAGCCTTTGGTTTTTTCATTTTCACCTCAAACTATTTTCAGTGAATTGTTTAGTATTTCAAACGTCAATAGCTTTTTGGTCATGTGACGTATCATCCTCAAATTAGTTTCAGAGTGTTCATTGACTATGCATACATGTTTCACAGCCTTTAGTTTTTTCATTTTCACCTCAAACTATTTTCAGTGAATTTCTGAATGTTCGAAACTTCAATAGCTTTGTGGTCATGTAACGTATCATCCTCAAATCTATTTCAGAGTGTTCATTGACTATGCATACATGTTGCACAGCCTTTAGTTTTTTCATTTTTACTTCAAACTATTTTCAGTGAATTTTTCAGTATTTCAAACTTCAATAGCTTTTTGGTCGTGTGACGTATCATCCTCAAATCTATTTCAGAGTGTTCATTGATTATGTATACATGTTGCAAAGCCTTTGGTTTTTTCATTTTCACCTCAAACTATTTTCAGTGAATTGTTTAGTATTTCAAACTTCAATAGCTTTTTGGTCATGTGACGTATCATCCTCAAATTAGTTTCAGAGTGTTCATTGACTATGCATACATGTTGCACAGCCTTTAGTTTTTGCATTTTCACCTCAAACTATTTTCAGTGAATTTCTGAATGTTAGAAACTTCAATAGCTTTGTGGTCATGTGACGTATCATCCTCAAATCTATTTCAGAGTGTTAATTGACTATGCATCCATGTTGCACAGCCTTTAGTTTTTTCATTTTCACCTCAAACTATTTTCAGTGAATTTCTGAAAGTTCAAAATTTCAATAGCTTTTTGGTCATGTGACGTATCATCCTCAAATCTATTTCAGAGTGTTCATTGATTATGTATACATGTTGCACAGCCTTTGGTTTTTTCATTTTCACCTCAAACTATTTTCAGTGAATTGTTTAGTATTTCAAACTTCAATAGCTTTTTGGTCATGTGACGTATCATCCTCAAATTAGTTTCAAAGTGTTCATTGACTATGCATACATGTTGCACAGCCTTTAGTTTTTTCATTTTCACCTCAAACTATTTTCAGTGAATTTCTGAATGTTCGAAACTTCAATAGCTTTTTGGTCATGTGACCTATCACCATCAAATTAGTTTCAGAGTGTTCATTGACTATGCATACATGTTGCACAGCCTTTAGTTTTTTCATTTTTACTTCAAACTATTTTCAGTGAATTTTTCAGTATTTCAAACTTCAATAGCTTTTTGGTCATGTGACGTATCATCCTCAAATTAGTTTCAGAGTGTTCATTGACTATGCATACATGTTTCACATCCTTTATTTTTTTCATTTTCACCTCAAACTATTTTCAGTGAATTTCTGAATGTTCGAAACTTCAATAGCTTTGTGGTCATGTGACGTATCATCCTCAAATCTATTTCAGAGTGTTCATTGACTATGCATACATGTTGCACAGCCTTTAGTTTTTTCATTTTTACTTCAAACTATTTTCAGTGAATTTTTCAGTATTTCAAACTTCAATAGCTTTTTGGTCATGTGACGTATCATCTTCAAATCTATTTCAGAGTGTTCATTGACAATGCATAAATGTTGCACAACCTTTAGTTTTTCATTTTCACCTCAAACTATTTTCAGTGAATTTCTGAAAGTTCGAAATTTCAATAGCTTTTTGGTCATGTGACGTATCATCCTCAAATCTATTTCAGTGTGTTCATTGACTATGCATACATGTTGCACAGCCTTTAGTTTTTTCATTTTTACTTCAAACTATTTTCAGTGAATTTTTCAGTATTTCAAACTTCAATAGCTTTTTGGTCGTGTGACCTATCACCATCAAATTAGTTTCAGAGTGTTCATTGACTATGCATACATGTTGCAGAGCCTTTAGTTTTTTTCATTTTCACCTCAAACTATTTTCAGTGAATTTCTGAAAGTTCAAAATTTCAATAGCTTTTTGGTCATGTGACGTATCATCCTCAAATCTATTTCAGAGTGTTCATTGATTATGTATACATGTTGCACAGCCTTTGGTTTTTTCATTTTCACCTCAAACTATTTTCAGTGAATTGGTTAGTATTTCAAACGTCAATAGCTTTTTGGTCATGTGACGTATCATCCTCAAATTAGTTTCAGAGTGTTCATTGACTATGAATACATGTTTCACAGCCTTTAGTTTTTTCATTTTCACCTCAAACTATTTTCAGTGAATTTCTGAATGTTCGAAACTTCAATAGCTTTGTGGTCATGTGACGTATCATCCTCAAATCTATTTCAGAGTGTTCATTGACTATGCATACATGTTGCACAGCCTTTAGTTTTTTCATTTTTACTTCAAACTATTTTCAGTGAATTTTTCAGTATTTCAAACTTCAATAGCTTTTTGGTCATGTGACGTATCATCTTCAAATCTATTTCAGAGTGTTCATTGACAATGCATAAATGTTGCACAACCTTTAGTTTTTCATTTTCACCTCAAACTATTTTCAGTGAATTTCTGAAAGTTCGAAATTTCAATAGCTTTTTGGTCATGTGACGTATCATCCTCAAATCTATTTCAGTGTGTTCATTGACTATGCATACATGTTGCACAGCCTTTAGTTTTTTCATTTTTACTTCAAACTATTTTCAGTGAATTTTTCAGTATTTCAAACTTCAATAGCTTTTTGGTCGTGTGACCTATCACCATCAAATTAGTTTCAGAGTGTTCATTGACTATGCATACATGTTGCACAGCCTTTAGTTTTTTTCATTTTCACCTCAAACTATTTTCAGTGAATTTCTGAAAGTTCAAAATTTCAATAGCTTTTTGGTCATGTGACGTATCATCCTCAAATCTATTTCAGAGTGTTCATTGATTATGTATACATGTTGCACAGCCTTTGGTTTTTTCATTTTCACCTCAAACTATTTTCAGTGAATTGGTTAGTATTTCAAACGTCAATAGCTTTTTGGTCATGTGACGTATCATCCTCAAATTAGTTTCAGAGTGTTCATTGACTATGAATACATGTTTCACAGCCTTTAGTTTTTTCATTTTCACCTCAAACTATTTTCAGTGAATTTCTGAATGTTCGAAACTTCAATAGCTTTGTGGTCATGTGACGTATCATCCTCAAATCTAATTCAGAGTGTTCATTGACAATGCATACATGTTGCACAGCCTTTAGTTTTTTCATTTTTACTTCAAACTATTTTCAGTGAATTTTTCAGTGTTTCAAACTTCAATAGCTTTTTGGTCGTGTGACGTATCATCCTCAAATCTATTTCAGAGTGTTCATTGATTATGTATACATGTTGCACAGCCTTTGGTTTTTTCATTTTCACCTCAAACTATTTTCAGTGAATTGTTTAGTATTTCAAACTTCAATAGCTTTTTGGTCATGTGACGTATCATCCTCAAATTAGTTTCAGAGTGTTCATTGACTATGCATACATGTTGCACAGACTTTAGTTTTTTCATTTTAACCTCAAACTATTTTTAGTGAATTTCTGAATGTTCGAAACTTCAATAGCTTTTTGGTCATGTGACGTATCATCCTCAAATTAGTTTCAGAGTGTTCATTGACTATGAATACATGTTTCACAGCCTTTAGTTTTTTCATTTTCACCTCAAACTATTTTCAGTGAATTTCTGAATGTTCGAAACTTCAATAGCTTTGTGGTCATGTGACGTATCATCCTCAAATCTAATTCAGAGTGTTCATTGACAATGCATACATGTTGCACAGCCTTTAGTTTTTTCATTTTTACTTCAAACTATTTTCAGTGAATTTTTCAGTGTTTCAAACTTCAATAGCTTTTTGGTCGTGTGACGTATCATCCTCAAATCTATTTCAGAGTGTTCATTGATTATGTATACATGTTGCACAGCCTTTGGTTTTTTCATTTTCACCTCAAACTATTTTCAGTGAATTGTTTAGTATTTCAAACTTCAATAGCTTTTTGGTCATGTGACGTATCATCCTCAAATTAGTTTCAGAGTGTTCATTGACTATGCATACATGTTGCACAGACTTTAGTTTTTTCATTTTAACCTCAAACTATTTTCAGTGAATTTCTGAATGTTCGAAACTTCAATAGCTTTTTGGTCATGTGACGTATCATCCTCAAATCTATTTCAGAGTGTTCATTGACTATGCATACATGTTGCACAGCCTTTAGTTTTTTCATTTTTACTTCAAACTATTTTCAGTGAATTTTTCAGTATTTCAAACTTCAATAGCTTTTTGGTCGTGTGACCTATCACCATCAAATTAGTTTCAGAGTGTTCATTGACTATGCATACATGTTGCACAGCCTTTAGTTTTTTCATTTTCACCTTTAACTATTTTCAGTGAATTTCTGAAAGTTCGAAATTTCAATAGCTTTTTAGTCATGTGACGTATCATCCTCAAATCTATTTCAGAGTGTTCATTGATTATGCATACATGTTGCACAGCCTTTAGTTTTTTCATTTTCACCTCAAACTTTTTTCAGTGAATTTTTCAGTATTTCAAACTTCAATAGCTTTTTGGTCGTGTGACCTATCACCATCAAATTAGTTTCAGAGTGTTCATTGACTATGCATACATGTTGCACAGCCTTTAGTTTTTTCATTTTTACTTCAAACTATTTTCAGTGAATTTTTCAGTATTTCAAACTTCAATAGCTTTTTGGTCGTGTGACGTATCATCCTCAAATCTATTTCAGAGTGTTCATTAATTATGTATACATGTTGCAAAGCCTTTGGTTTTTTCATTTTCACCTCAAACTATTTTCAGTGAATTGTTTAGTATTTCAAACTTCAATAGCTTTTTGGTCATGTGACGTATCATCCTCAAATTAGTTTCAGAGTGTTCATTGACTATGCATACATGTTGCACAGCCTTTAGTTTTTGCATTTTCACCTCAAACTATTTTCAGTGAATTTCTGAATGTTAGAAACTTCAATAGCTTTGTGGTCATGTGACGTATCATCCTCAAATCTATTTCAGAGTGTTAATTGACTATGCATCCATGTTGCACAGCCTTTAGTTTTTTCATTTTCACCTCAAACTATTTTCAGTGAATTTCTGAAAGTTCAAAATTTCAATAGCTTTTTGGTCATGTGACGTATCATCCTCAAATCTATTTCAGAGTGTTCATTGATTATGTATACATGTTGCACAGCCTTTGGTTTTTTCATTTTCACCTCAAACTATTTTCAGTGAATTGTTTAGTATTTCAAACTTCAATAGCTTTTTGGTCATGTGACGTATCATCCTCAAATTAGTTTCAAAGTGTTCATTGTCTATGCATACACGTTGCACAGCCTTTAGTTTTTTCATTTTCACCTCAAACTATTTTCAGTGAATTTCTGAATGTTCGAAACTTCAATAGCTTTTTGGTCATGTGACCTATCACCATCAAATTAGTTTCAGAGTGTTCATTGACTATGCATACATGTTGCACAGCCTTTAGTTTTTTCATTTTTACTTCAAACTATTTTCAGTGAATTTTTCAGTATTTCAAACTTCAATAGCTTTTTGGTCATGTGACGTATCATCCTCAAATTAGTTTCAGAGTGTTCATTGACTATGCATACATGTTTCACATCCTTTATTTTTTTCATTTTCACCTCAAACTATTTTCAGTGAATTTCTGAATGTTCGAAACTTCAATAGCTTTGTGGTCATGTGACGTATCATCCTCAAATCTATTTCAGAGTGTTCATTGACTATGCATACATGTTGCACAGCCTTTAGTTTTTTCATTTTTACTTCAAACTATTTTCAGTGAATTTTTCAGTATTTCAAACTTCAATAGCTTTTTGGTCATGTGACGTATCATCTTCAAATCTATTTCAGAGTGTTCATTGACAATGCATAAATGTTGCACAACCTTTAGTTTTTCATTTTCACCTCAAACTATTTTCAGTGAATTTCTGAAAGTTCGAAATTTCAATAGCTTTTTGGTCATGTGACGTATCATCCTCAAATCTATTTCAGTGTGTTCATTGACTATGCATACATGTTGCACAGCCTTTAGTTTTTTCATTTTTACTTCAAACTATTTTCAGTGAATTTTTCAGTATTTCAAACTTCAATAGCTTTTTGGTCGTGTGACCTATCACCATCAAATTAGTTTCAGAGTGTTCATTGACTATGCATACATGTTGCACAGCCTTTAGTTTTTTTCATTTTCACCTCAAACTATTTTCAGTGAATTTCTGAAAGTTCAAAATTTCAATAGCTTTTTGGTCATGTGACGTATCATCCTCAAATCTATTTCAGAGTGTTCATTGATTATGTATACATGTTGCACAGCCTTTGGTTTTTTCATTTTCACCTCAAACTATTTTCAGTGAATAGTTAGTATTTCAAACGTCAATAGCTTTTTGGTCATGTGACGTATCATCCTCAAATTAGTTTCAGAGTGTTCATTGACTATGAATACATGTTTCACAGCCTTTAGTTTTTTCATTTTCACCTCAAACTATTTTCAGTGAATTTCTGAATGTTCGAAACTTCAATAGCTTTGTGGTCATGTGACGTATCATCCTCAAATCTATTTCAGAGTGTTCATTGACTATGCATACATGTTGCACAGCCTTTAGTTTTTTCATTTTTACTTCAAACTATTTTCAGTGAATTTTTCAGTATTTCAAACTTCAATAGCTTTTTGGTCATGTGACGTATCATCTTCAAATCTATTTCAGAGTGTTCATTGACAATGCATAAATGTTGCACAACCTTTAGTTTTTCATTTTCACCTCAAACTATTTTCAGTGAATTTCTGAAAGTTCGAAATTTCAATAGCTTTTTGGTCATGTGACGTATCATCCTCAAATCTATTTCAGTGTGTTCATTGACTATGCATACATGTTGCACAGCCTTTAGTTTTTTCATTTTTACTTCAAACTATTTTCAGTGAATTTTTCAGTATTTCAAACTTCAATAGCTTTTTGGTCGTGTGACCTATCACCATCAAATTAGTTTCAGAGTGTTCATTGACTATGCATACATGTTGCACAGCCTTTAGTTTTTTTCATTTTCACCTCAAACTATTTTCAGTGAATTTCTGAAAGTTCAAAATTTCAATAGCTTTTTGGTCATGTGACGTATCATCCTCAAATCTATTTCAGAGTGTTCATTGATTATGTATACATGTTGCACAGCCTTTGGTTTTTTCATTTTCACCTCAAACTATTTTCAGTGAATTGGTTAGTATTTCAAACGTCAATAGCTTTTTGGTCATGTGACGTATCATCCTCAAATTAGTTTCAGAGTGTTCATTGACTATGAATACATGTTTCACAGCCTTTAGTTTTTTCATTTTCACCTCAAACTATTTTCAGTGAATTTCTGAATGTTCGAAACTTCAATAGCTTTGTGGTCATGTGACGTATCATCCTCAAATCTAATTCAGAGTGTTCATTGACAATGCATACATGTTGCACAGCCTTTAGTTTTTTCATTTTTACTTCAAACTATTTTCAGTGAATTTTTCAGTGTTTCAAACTTCAATAGCTTTTTGGTCGTGTGACGTATCATCCTCAAATCTATTTCAGAGTGTTCATTGATTATGTATACATGTTGCACAGCCTTTGGTTTTTTCATTTTCACCTCAAACTATTTTCAGTGAATTGTTTAGTATTTCAAACTTCAATAGCTTTTTGGTCATGTGACGTATCATCCTCAAATTAGTTTCAGAGTGTTCATTGACTATGCATACATGTTGCACAGACTTTAGTTTTTTCATTTTAACCTCAAACTATTTTTAGTGAATTTCTGAATGTTCGAAACTTCAATAGCTTTTTGGTCATGTGACGTATCATCCTCAAATTAGTTTCAGAGTGTTCATTGACTATGAATACATGTTTCACAGCCTTTAGTTTTTTCATTTTCACCTCAAACTATTTTCAGTGAATTTCTGAATGTTCGAAACTTCAATAGCTTTGTGGTCATGTGACGTATCATCCTCAAATCTAATTCAGAGTGTTCATTGACAATGCATACATGTTGCACAGCCTTTAGTTTTTTCATTTTTACTTCAAACTATTTTCAGTGAATTTTTCAGTGTTTCAAACTTCAATAGCTTTTTGGTCGTGTGACGTATCATCCTCAAATCTATTTCAGAGTGTTCATTGATTATGTATACATGTTGCACAGCCTTTGGTTTTTTCATTTTCACCTCAAACTATTTTCAGTGAATTGTTTAGTATTTCAAACTTCAATAGCTTTTTGGTCATGTGACGTATCATCCTCAAATCTATTTCAGAGTGTTCCTTGACTATGCATACATGTTGCACAGCCTTTAGTTTTTTCATTTTTACTTCAAACTATTTTCAGTGAATTTTTCAGTATTTCAAACTTCAATAGCTTTTTGGTCGTGTGACCTATCACCATCAAATTAGTTTCAGAGTGTTCATTGACTATGCATACATGTTGCACAGCCTTTAGTTTTTTCATTTTCACCTTTAACTATTTTCAGTGAATTTCTGAAAGTTCGAAATTTCAATAGCTTTTTAGTCATGTGACGTATCATCCTCAAATCTATTTCAGAGTGTTCATTGATTATGCATACATGTTGCACAGCCTTTAGTTTTTTCATTTTCACCTCAAACTTTTTTCAGTGAATTTTTCAGTATTTCAAACTTCAATAGCTTTTTGGTCGTGTGACCTATCACCATCAAATTAGTTTCAGAGTGTTCATTGACTATGCATACATGTTGCACAGCCTTTAGTTTTTTCATTTTTACTTCAAACTATTTTCAGTGAATTTTTCAGTATTTCAAACTTCAATAGCTTTTTGGTCATGTGACGTATCATCTTCAAATCTATTTCAGAGTGTTCATTAACTATGCATACATGTTGCAAAGCCTTTAGTTTTTTCATTTTCACCTCAAACTATTTTCAGTGAATTTCTGAATGTTCGAAACTTCAATAGCTTTTTGGTCATGTGACGTATCATCCTCAAATTAGTTTCAGAGTGTTCATTGACTATGCATATAAGTTGCACAGCCTTTAGTTTTTTCATTTTCACCTCAAACTATTTTCAGTGAATTTTTCAGTATTTCAAACTTCAATAGCTTTTTGGTCATGTGACCTATCATCCTCAAATCTTTTTCAGAGTGTTCATTAACTATGCATATATGTTGCACAGCCTTTAGTTTTTTCATTTTCACCTCAAACTATTTTCAGTGAATTTCTGAATGTTCGAAACTTCAATAGCTTTTTGGTCATGTGACGTATCATCCTCAAATCTATTTCAGAGTGTTCATTGACTATGCATACATGTTGCACAGCCTTTAGTTTTTTCATTTTCACCTCAAACTATTTTCAGTGAATTTTTCAGTATTTCAAACTTCAATAGCTTTTTGGTCGTGTGACCTATCACCATCAAATTAGTTTCAGAGTGTTCATTGACTATGCATACATGTTGCACAGCCTTTAGTTTTTTCATTTTTACTTCAAACTATTTTCAGTGAATTTTTCAGTATTTCAAACTTCAATAGCTTTTTGGTCATGTGACGTATCATCTTCAAATCTATTTCAGAGTGTTCATTGACTATGCATACATGTTGCACAGCCTTTAGTTTTTTCATTTTTACTTCAAACTATTTTCAGTGAATTTTTCAGTATTTCAAACTTCAATAGCTTTTTGGTCGTGTGACCTATCACCATCAAATTAGTTTCAGAGTGTTCATTGACTATGCATACATGTTGCACAGCCTTTAGTTTTTTCATTTTAACCTCAAACTATTTTCAGTGAATTTCTGAATGTTCGAAACTTCAATAGCTTTTTGGTCATGTGACGTATCATCCTCAAATCTATTTCAGAGTGTTCATTGACTATGCATACATGTTGCACAGCCTTTAGTTTTTTCATTTTTACTTCAAACTATTTTCAGTGAATTTTTCAGTATTTCAAACTTCAATAGCTTTTTGGTCGTGTGACCTATCACCATCAAATTAGTTTCAGAGTGTTCATTGACTATGCATACATGTTGCACAACCTTTAGTTTTTTCATTTTCACCTCAAACTATTTTCAGTGAATTTCTGAAAGTTCGAAATTTCAATAGCTTTTTAGTCATGTGACGTATCATCCTCAAATCTATTTCAGAGTGTTCATTGATTATGTATACATGTTGCACAGCCTTTGGTTTTTTCATTTTCACCTCAAACTATTTTCAGTGAATTGTTTAGTATTTCAAACTTCAATAGCTTTTTGGTCGTGTGACCTATCACCATAAAATTAGTTTCAGAGTGTTCATTGATTATGTATACATGTTGCACAGCCTTTGGTTTTTTAATTTTCACCTCAAACTATTTTCAGTGAATTGTTTAGTATTTCAAACTTCAATAACTTTTTGGTCATGTGACGTATCATCCTCAAATTAGTTTCAGAGTGTTCATTGACTATGCATACATGTTGCACAGCCTTTAGTTTTTTCATTTTTACTTCAAACTATTTTCAGTGAATTTTTCAGTATTTCAAACTTCAATAGCTTTTTGGTCGTGTGACCTATCACAATCAAATTAGTTTCAGAGTGTTCATTGACTATGCATACATGTTGCACAGCCTTTAGTTTTTTCATTTTCACCTCAAACTATTTTCAGTGAATTTCTGAAAGTTCAAAATTTTTATAGCTTTTTGGTCATGTGACGTATCATCCTCAAATCTATTTCAGAGTGTTCATTGATTATGTATTCATGTTGCACAGTCTTTGGTTTTTTCATTTTCACCTCAAACTATTTTCAATGAATTGTTTAGTATTTCAAACTTCAATAGCTTTTTGGTCATGAGACGTATCATCCTCAAATTAGTTTCAGAGTGTTCATTGACTATGCATACATGTTGCAAAGCCTTTAGTTTTTTCATTTTCACCTCAAACTATTTTCAGTGAATTTCTGAATGTTCGAAACTTCAATAGCTTTTTGGTCATGTGACGTATCATCCTCAAATCTATTTCAGAGTGTTCATTGACTATGCATATAAGTTGCACAGCCTTTAGTTTTTTCATTTTCACCTCAAACTATTTTCAGTGAATTTTTCAGTATTTCAAACTTCAATAGCTTTTTGTTCATGTGACCTATCATCCTCAAATCTTTTTCAGAGTGTTCATTAACTATGCATATATGTTGCACAGCCTTTAGTTTTTTCATTTTCACCTCAAACTATTTTCAGTGAATTTCTGAATGTTAGAAACTTCAATAGCTTTTTGGTCATGTGACGTATCATCCTCAAATCTATTTCAGAGTGTTCATTGACTATGCATACATGTTGCACAGCCTTTAGTTTTTTCATTTTCACCTCAAACAATTTTCAGTGAATTTTTCAGTATTTCAAACTTCAATAGCTTTTTGGTCGTGTGACCTATCACCATCAAATTAGTTTCAGAGTGTTCATTGACTATGCATACATGTTGCACAGACTTTAGTTTTTTCATTTTTACTTCAAACTATTTTCAGTGATTTTTTCAGTATTTCAAACTTCAATAGCTTTTTGGTCATGTGACGTATCATCTTCAAATCTATTTCAGAGTGTTCATTGACTATGCATACATGTTGCACAGCCTTTAGTTTTTTCATTTTCACCTCAAACTATTTTCAGTGAATTTCTGAAAGTTCAAAATTTCAATAGCTTTTTGGTCATGTGACGTATCATCCTCAAATCTATTTCAGAGTGTTCATTGATTATGTATACATGTTGCACAGCCTTTGGTTTTTTCATTTTCACCTCAAACTATTTTCAGTGAATTGTTTAGTATTTCAAACTTCTATAGCTTTTTGGTCATGTGACGTATCATCCTCAAATTAGTTTCAGAGTGTTCATTGACTATGCATACATGTTGCACAGCCTTTAGTTTTTTCATTTTTACTTCAAACTATTTTCAGTGAATTTTTCAGTATTTCAAACTTCAATAGCTTTTTGGTCGTGTGACCTATCACAATCAAATTAGTTTCAGAGTGTTCATTGACTATGCATACATGTTGCACAGCCTTTAGTTTTTTCATTTTCACCTCAAACTATTTTCAGTGAATTTCTGAAATTTTCAAAATTTTTATAGCTTTTTGGTCATGTGACGTATCATCCTCAAATCTATTTCAGAGTGTTCATTGATTATGTATTCATGTTGCACAGCCTTTGGTTTTTTAATTTTCACCTCAAACTATTTTCAGTGAATTGTTTAGTATTTCAAACTTCAATAGCTTTTTGGTCGTGTGACCTATCACCATCAAATTAGTTTCAGAGTGTTCATTGACTATGCATACATGTTGCACAGCCTTTAGTTTTTTCATTTTCACCTCAAACTATTTTCAGTGAATTTCTGAAAGTTCAAAATTTCAATAGCTTTTTGGTCATGTGACGTATCATCCTCAAATCTATTTCAGAGTGTTCATTGATTATGTATACATGTTGCACAGCCTTTGGTTTTTTCATTTTCACCTCAAACTATTTTCAGGGAATTGTTTAGTATTTCAAACTTCAATAGCTTTTTAGTCATGTGACGTATCATCCTCAAATTAGTTTCAGAGTGTTCATTGACTATGCATACATGTTGCACAGCCTTTAGTTTTTTCATTTTCACCTCAAATTATTTTCAGTGAATTTCTGAATGTTCGAAACTTCAATAGCTTTTGGTCATGTGACGTATCATCCTCAAATCTATTTCAGAGTGTTCATTGACTATGCATAAATGTTGCACAACCTTTAGTTTTTCATTTTCACCTCAAACTATTTTCAGTGAATTTTTCAGTATTTCAAACTTCAATAGCTTTTTGGTCATGTGACGTATCATCTTCAAATCTATTTCAGAGTGTTCATTGACTATGCATAAATGTTGCACAACCTTTAGTTTTTCATTTTCACCTCAAACTATTTTCAGTGAATTTCTGAATGTTCGAAACTTCAATAGCTTTTTGGTCATGTGACCTATCACCATCAAATTAGTTTCAGAGTGTTCATTGACTATGCATACATGTTGCACAGCCTTTAGTTTTTTCATTTTTACTTCAAACTATTTTCAGTGAATTTTTCAGTATTTCAAACTTCAATAGCTTTTTGTTCATGTGACGTATCATCTTCAAATCTATTTCAGAGTGTTCATTGACTATGCATAAATGTTGCACAACCTTTAGTTTTTCATTTTCACCTCAAACTATTTTCAATGAATTTCTGAAAGTTCTAAATTTCAATAGCTTTTTGGTCATGTGACGTATCATCCTCAAATCTATTTCAGAGTGTTCATTGACTATGCATACATGTTGCACAGCCTTTGGTTTTTTCATTTTCACCTCAAACTATTTTCAGTGAATTGTTTAGTATTTCAAACTTCAATAGCTTTTTGGTCGTGTGACCTATCACCATCAAATTAGTTTCAGAGTGTTCATTGACTATGCATACATGTTGCACAGCCTTTAGTTTTTTCATTTTCACCTCAAACTATTTTCAGTGAATTTCTGAAAGTTCAAAATTTCAATAGCTTTTTGGTCATGTGACGTATCATCCTCAAATCTATTTCAGAGTGTTCATTGATTATGTATACATGTTGCACAGCCTTTGGTTTTTTCATTTTCACCTCAAACTATTTTCAGTGAATTGTTTAGTATTTCAAACTTCTATAGCTTTTTGGTCATGTGACGTATCATCCTCAAATTAGTTTCAGAGTGTTCATTGACTATGCATACATGTTGCACAGCCTTTAGTTTTTTCATTTTTACTTCAAACTATTTTCAGTGAATTTTTCAGTATTTCAAACTTCAATAGCTTTTTGGTCGTGTGACCTATCACAATCAAATTAGTTTCAGAGTGTTCATTGACTATGCATACATGTTGCACAGCCTTTAGTTTTTTCATTTTCACCTCAAACTATTTTCAGTGAATTTCTGAAATTTTCAAAATTTTTATAGCTTTTTGGTCATGTGACGTATCATCCTCAAATCTATTTCAGAGTGTTCATTGATTATGTATTCATGTTGCACAGCCTTTGGTTTTTTAATTTTCACCTCAAACTATTTTCAGTGAATTGTTTAGTATTTCAAACTTCAATAGCTTTTTGGTCGTGTGACCTATCACCATCAAATTAGTTTCAGAGTGTTCATTGACTATGCATACATGTTGCACAGCCTTTAGTTTTTTCATTTTCACCTCAAACTATTTTCAGTGAATTTCTGAAAGTTCAAAATTTCAATAGCTTTTTGGTCATGTGACGTATCATCCTCAAATCTATTTCAGAGTGTTCATTGATTATGTATACATGTTGCACAGCCTTTGGTTTTTTCATTTTCACCTCAAACTATTTTCAGGGAATTGTTTAGTATTTCAAACTTCAATAGCTTTTTAGTCATGTGACGTATCATCCTCAAATTAGTTTCAGAGTGTTCAGTGACTATGCATACATGTTGCACAGCCTTTAGTTTTTTCATTTTCACCTCAAATTATTTTCAGTGAATTTCTGAATGTTCGAAACTTCAATAGCTTTTGGTCATGTGACGTATCATCCTCAAATCTATTTCAGAGTGTTCATTGACTATGCATAAATGTTGCACAACCTTTAGTTTTTCATTTTCACCTCAAACTATTTTCAGTGAATTTTTCAGTATTTCAAACTTCAATAGCTTTTTGGTCATGTGACGTATCATCTTCAAATCTATTTCAGAGTGTTCATTGACTATGCATAAATGTTGCACAACCTTTAGTTTTTCATTTTCACCTCAAACTATTTTCAGTGAATTTCTGAATGTTCGAAACTTCAATAGCTTTTTGGTCATGTGACCTATCACCATCAAATTAGTTTCAGAGTGTTCATTGACTATGCATACATGTTGCACAGCCTTTAGTTTTTTCATTTTTACTTCAAACTATTTTCAGTGAATTTTTCAGTATTTCAAACTTCAATAGCTTTTTGTTCATGTGACGTATCATCTTCAAATCTATTTCAGAGTGTTCATTGACTATGCATAAATGTTGCACAACCTTTAGTTTTTCATTTTCACCTCAAACTATTTTCAATGAATTTCTGAAAGTTCTAAATTTCAATAGCTTTTTGGTCATGTGACGTATCATCCTCAAATCTATTTCAGAGTGTTCATTGACTATGCATACATGTTGCACAGCCTTTGGTTTTTTCATTTTCACCTCAAACTATTTTCAGTGAATTGTTTAGTATTTCAAACTTCAATAGCTTTTTGGTCGTGTGACCTATCACCATCAAATTAGTTTCAGAGTGTTCATTGACTATGCATACATGTTGCACAGCCTTTAGTTTTTTCATTTTCACCTCAAACTATTTTCAGTGAATTTCTGAAAGTTCAAAATTTCAATAGCTTTTTGGTCATGTGACGTATCATCCTCAAATCTATTTCAGAGTGTTCATTGATTAAGTATACATGTTGCACAGCCTTTGGTTTTTTCATTTTCACCTCAAACTATTTTCAGTGAATTGTTTAGTATTTCAAACTTCAATAGCTTTTTGGTCATGTGACGTATCATCCTCAAATTAGTTTAAGAGTGTTCATTGACTATGCATACATGTTGCACAGCCTTTAGTTTTTTCATTTTCACCTCAAACTATTTTCAGTGAATTTTTCAGTATTTCAAACTTCAATAGATTTTTGTTCTTGTGACGTATCATCTTCAAATCTATTTCAGAGTGTTCATTGACTATGCATAAATGTTGCACAACCTTTAGTTTTTCATTTTCACCTCAAACTATTTTCAGTGAATTTCTGAATGTTCGAAACTTCAATAGCTTTTTGGTCATGTGACCTATCACCATCAAATTAGTTTCAGAGTGTTCATTGACTATGCATACATGTTGCACAGCCTTTAGTTTTTGCATTTTCACCTCAAACTATTTTCAGTGAATTTCTGAATGTTAGAAACTTCAATAGCTTTGTGGTCATGTGACGTATCATCCTCAAATCTATTTCAGAGTGTTAATTGACTATGCATACATGTTGCACAGCCTTTAGTTTTTTCATTTTCACCTCAAACTATTTTCAGTGAATTGTTTAGTATTTCAAACTTCAATAGCTTTTTGGTCGTGTGACGTATCATCCTCAAATCTATTTCAGAGTGTTCATTGATTATGTATACATGTTGCACAGCCTTTGGTTTTTTCATTTTCACCTCAAACTATTTTCAGTGAATTGTTTAGTATTTCAAACTTCAATAGCTTTTTGGTCATGTGACGTATCATCCTCAAATTAGTTTCAGAGTGTTCATTGACTATGCATACATGTTGCACAGCCTTTAGTTTTTGCATTTTCACCTCAAACTATTTTCAGTGAATTTCTGAATGTTAGAAACTTCAATAGCTTTGTGGTCATGTGACGTATCATCCTCAAATCTATTTCAGAGTGTTAATTGACTATGCATACATGTTGCACAGCCTTTAGTTTTTTCATTTTCACCTCAAACTATTTTCAGTGAATTTCTGAAAGTTCAAAATTTCAATAGCTTTTTGGTCATGTGACGTATCATCCTCAAATCTATTTCAGAGTGTTCATTGATTATGTATACATGTTGCACAGCCTTTGGTTTTTTCATTTTCACCTCAAACTATTTTCAGTGAATTGTTTAGTATTTCAAACTTCTATAGCTTTTTGGTCATGTGACGTATCATCCTCAAATTAGTTTCAGAGTGTTCATTGACTATGCATACATGTTGCACAGCCTTTAGTTTTTTCATTTTTACTTCAAACTATTTTCAGTGAATTTTTCAGTATTTCAAACTTCAATAGCTTTTTGGTCGTGTGACCTATCACAATCAAATTAGTTTCAGAGTGTTCATTGACTATGCATACATGTTGCACAGCCTTTAGTTTTTTCATTTTCACCTCAAACTATTTTCAGTGAATTTCTGAAATTTTCAAAATTTTTATAGCTTTTTGGTCATGTGACGTATCATCCTCAAATCTATTTCAGAGTGTTCATTGATTATGTATTCATGTTGCACAGCCTTTGGTTTTTTAATTTTCACCTCAAACTATTTTCAGTGAATTGTTTAGTATTTCAAACTTCAATAGCTTTTTGGTCGTGTGACCTATCACCATCAAATTAGTTTCAGAGTGTTCATTGACTATGCATACATGTTGCACAGCCTTTAGTTTTTTCATTTTCACCTCAAACTATTTTCAGTGAATTTCTGAAAGTTCAAAATTTCAATAGCTTTTTGGTCATGTGACGTATCATCCTCAAATCTATTTCAGAGTGTTCATTGATTATGTATACATGTTGCACAGCCTTTGGTTTTTTCATTTTCACCTCAAACTATTTTCAGGGAATTGTTTAGTATTTCAAACTTCAATAGCTTTTTAGTCATGTGACGTATCATCCTCAAATTAGTTTCAGAGTGTTCATTGACTATGCATACATGTTGCACAGCCTTTAGTTTTTTCATTTTCACCTCAAATTATTTTCAGTGAATTTCTGAATGTTCGAAACTTCAATAGCTTTTGGTCATGTGACGTATCATCCTCAAATCTATTTCAGAGTGTTCATTGACTATGCATAAATGTTGCACAACCTTTAGTTTTTCATTTTCACCTCAAACTATTTTCAGTGAATTTTTCAGTATTTCAAACTTCAATAGCTTTTTGGTCATGTGACGTATCATCTTCAAATCTATTTCAGAGTGTTCATTGACTATGCATAAATGTTGCACAACCTTTAGTTTTTCATTTTCACCTCAAACTATTTTCAGTGAATTTCTGAATGTTCGAAACTTCAATAGCTTTTTGGTCATGTGACCTATCACCATCAAATTAGTTTCAGAGTGTTCATTGACTATGCATACATGTTGCACAGCCTTTAGTTTTTTCATTTTTACTTCAAACTATTTTCAGTGAATTTTTCAGTATTTCAAACTTCAATAGCTTTTTGTTCATGTGACGTATCATCTTCAAATCTATTTCAGAGTGTTCATTGACTATGCATAAATGTTGCACAACCTTTAGTTTTTCATTTTCACCTCAAACTATTTTCAATGAATTTCTGAAAGTTCTAAATTTCAATAGCTTTTTGGTCATGTGACGTATCATCCTCAAATCTATTTCAGAGTGTTCATTGACTATGCATACATGTTGCACAGCCTTTGGTTTTTTCATTTTCACCTCAAACTATTTTCAGTGAATTGTTTAGTATTTCAAACTTCAATAGCTTTTTGGTCGTGTGACCTATCACCATCAAATTAGTTTCAGAGTGTTCATTGACTATGCATACATGTTGCACAGCCTTTAGTTTTTTCATTTTCACCTCAAACTATTTTCAGTGAATTTCTGAAAGTTCAAAATTTCAATAGCTTTTTGGTCATGTGACGTATCATCCTCAAATCTATTTCAGAGTGTTCATTGATTATGTATACATGTTGCACAGCCTTTGGTTTTTTCATTTTCACCTCAAACTATTTTCAGTGAATTGTTTAGTATTTCAAACTTCTATAGCTTTTTGGTCATGTGACGTATCATCCTCAAATTAGTTTCAGAGTGTTCATTGACTATGCATACATGTTGCACAGCCTTTAGTTTTTTCATTTTTACTTCAAACTATTTTCAGTGAATTTTTCAGTATTTCAAACTTCAATAGCTTTTTGGTCGTGTGACCTATCACAATCAAATTAGTTTCAGAGTGTTCATTGACTATGCATACATGTTGCACAGCCTTTAGTTTTTTCATTTTCACCTCAAACTATTTTCAGTGAATTTCTGAAATTTTCAAAATTTTTATAGCTTTTTGGTCATGTGACGTATCATCCTCAAATCTATTTCAGAGTGTTCATTGATTATGTATTCATGTTGCACAGCCTTTGGTTTTTTAATTTTCACCTCAAACTATTTTCAGTGAATTGTTTAGTATTTCAAACTTCAATAGCTTTTTGGTCGTGTGACCTATCACCATCAAATTAGTTTCAGAGTGTTCATTGACTATGCATACATGTTGCACAGCCTTTAGTTTTTTCATTTTCACCTCAAACTATTTTCAGTGAATTTCTGAAAGTTCAAAATTTCAATAGCTTTTTGGTCATGTGACGTATCATCCTCAAATCTATTTCAGAGTGTTCATTGATTATGTATACATGTTGCACAGCCTTTGGTTTTTTCATTTTCACCTCAAACTATTTTCAGGGAATTGTTTAGTATTTCAAACTTCAATAGCTTTTTAGTCATGTGACGTATCATCCTCAAATTAGTTTCAGAGTGTTCAGTGACTATGCATACATGTTGCACAGCCTTTAGTTTTTTCATTTTCACCTCAAATTATTTTCAGTGAATTTCTGAATGTTCGAAACTTCAATAGCTTTTGGTCATGTGACGTATCATCCTCAAATCTATTTCAGAGTGTTCATTGACTATGCATAAATGTTGCACAACCTTTAGTTTTTCATTTTCACCTCAAACTATTTTCAGTGAATTTTTCAGTATTTCAAACTTCAATAGCTTTTTGGTCATGTGACGTATCATCTTCAAATCTATTTCAGAGTGTTCATTGACTATGCATAAATGTTGCACAACCTTTAGTTTTTCATTTTCACCTCAAACTATTTTCAGTGAATTTCTGAATGTTCGAAACTTCAATAGCTTTTTGGTCATGTGACCTATCACCATCAAATTAGTTTCAGAGTGTTCATTGACTATGCATACATGTTGCACAGCCTTTAGTTTTTTCATTTTTAATTCAAACTATTTTCAGTGAATTTTTCAGTATTTCAAACTTCAATAGCTTTTTGTTCATGTGACGTATCATCTTCAAATCTATTTCAGAGTGTTCATTGACTATGCATAAATGTTGCACAACCTTTAGTTTTTCATTTTCACCTCAAACTATTTTCAATGAATTTCTGAAAGTTCTAAATTTCAATAGCTTTTTGGTCATGTGACGTATCATCCTCAAATCTATTTCAGAGTGTTCATTGACTATGCATACATGTTGCACAGCCTTTGGTTTTTTCATTTTCACCTCAAACTATTTTCAGTGAATTGTTTAGTATTTCAAACTTCAATAGCTTTTTGGTCGTGTGACCTATCACCATCAAATTAGTTTCAGAGTGTTCATTGACTATGCATACATGTTGCACAGCCTTTAGTTTTTTCATTTTCACCTCAAACTATTTTCAGTGAATTTCTGAAAGTTCAAAATTTCAATAGCTTTTTGGTCATGTGACGTATCATCCTCAAATCTATTTCAGAGTGTTCATTGATTAAGTATACATGTTGCACAGCCTTTGGTTTTTTCATTTTCACCTCAAACTATTTTCAGTGAATTGTTTAGTATTTCAAACTTCAATAGCTTTTTGGTCATGTGACGTATCATCCTCAAATTAGTTTAAGAGTGTTCATTGACTATGCATACATGTTGCACAGCCTTTAGTTTTTTCATTTTCACCTCAAACTATTTTCAGTGAATTTTTCAGTATTTCAAACTTCAATAGATTTTTGTTCTTGTGACGTATCATCTTCAAATCTATTTCAGAGTGTTCATTGACTATGCATAAATGTTGCACAACCTTTAGTTTTTCATTTTCACCTCAAACTATTTTCAGTGAATTTCTGAATGTTCGAAACTTCAATAGCTTTTTGGTCATGTGACCTATCACCATCAAATTAGTTTCAGAGTGTTCATTGACTATGCATACATGTTGCACAGCCTTTAGTTTTTTCATTTTTACTTCAAACTATTTTCAGTGAATTTTTCAGTATTTCAAACTTCAATAGCTTTTTGGTCATGTGACGTATCATCTTCAAATCTATTTCAGAGTGTTCATTGACTATGCATAAATGTTGCACAACCTTTAGTTTTTCATTTTCACCTCAAACTATTTTCAGTGAATTTCTGAAAGTTCGAAATTTCAATAGCTTTTTGGTCATGTGACGTATCATCCTCAAATCTATTTAAGAGTGTTCATTGACTATGCATACATGTTGCACAGCCTTTAGTTTTTTCATTTTTACTTCATACTATTTTCAGTGAATTTTTCAGTATTTCAAACTTCAATAGCTTTTTGGTCGTGTGACCTATCACCATCAAATTAGTTTCAGAGTGTTCATTGACTATGCATACATGTTGCACAGCCTTTAGTTTTTTCATTTTCACCTCAAACTATTTTCAGTGAATTTCTGAAAGTTCAAAATTTCAATAGCTTTTTGGTCATGTGACGTATCATCCTCAAATCTATTTCAGAGTGTTCATTGATTATGTATACATGTTGCACAGCCTTTGGTTTTTTCATTTTCACCTCAAACTATTTTCAGTGAATTGTTTAGTATTTCAAACGTCAATAGCTTTTTGGTCATGTGACGTATCATCCTCAAATTAGTTTCAGAGTGTTCATTGACTATGCATACATGTTTCACAGCCTTTAGTTTTTTCATTTTCACCTCAAACTATTTTCAGTGAATTTCTGAATGTTCGAAACTTCAATAGCTTTGTGGTCATGTAACGTATCATCCTCAAATCTATTTCAGAGTGTTCATTGACTATGCATACATGTTGCACAGCCTTTAGTTTTTTCATTTTTACTTCAAACTATTTTCAGTGAATTTTTCAGTATTTCAAACTTCAATAGCTTTTTGGTCGTGTGACGTATCATCCTCAAATCTATTTCAGAGTGTTCATTGATTATGTATACATGTTGCACAGCCTTTGGTTTTTTCATTTTCACCTCAAACTATTTTCAGTGAATTGTTTAGTATTTCAAACTTCAATAGCTTTTTGGTCATGTGACGTATCATCCTCAAATTAGTTTCAGAGTGTTCATTGACTATGCATACATGTTGCACAGCCTTTAGTTTTTGCATTTTCACCTCAAACTATTTTCAGTGAATTTCTGAATGTTAGAAACTTCAATAGCTTTGTGGTCATGTGACGTATCATCCTCAAATCTATTTCAGAGTGTTAATTGACTATGCATACATGTTGCACAGCCTTTAGTTTTTTCATTTTCACCTCAAACTATTTTCAGTGAATTTCTGAATGTTCGAAACTTCAATAGCTTTTTGGTCATGTGACCTATCACCATCAAATTAGTTTCAGAGTGTTCATTGACTATGCATACATGTTGCACAGCCTTTAGTTTTTTCATTTTTACTTCAAACTATTTTCAGTGAATTTTTCAGTATTTCAAACTTCAATAGCTTTTTGGTCATGTGACGTATCATCCTCAAATTAGTTTCAGAGTGTTCATTGACTATGCATACATGTTTCACATCCTTTATTTTTTTCATTTTCACCTCAAACTTTTTTCAGTGAATTTCTGAATGTTCGAAACTTCAATAGCTTTGTGGTCATGTGACGTATCATCCTCAAATCTATTTCAGAGTGTTCATTGACTATGCATACATGTTGCATATCCTTTAGATTTTTCATTTTTACTTCAAACTATTTTCAGTGAATTTTTCAGTATTTCAAACTTCAATAGCTTTTTGGTCGTGTGACCTATCACCATCAAATTAGTTTCAGAGTGTTCATTGACTATGCATACATGTTGCACAGCCTTTAGTTTTTTCATTTTCACCTCAAACTATTTTCAGTGAATTTCTGAAAGTTCAAAATTTCAATAGCTTTTTGGTCATGTGACGTATCATCCTCAAATCTATTTCAGAGTGTTCATTGATTATGTATACATGTTGCACAGCCTTTGGTTTTTTCATTTTCACCTCAAACTATTTTCAGGGAATTGTTTAGTATTTCAAACTTCAATAGCTTTTTAGTCATGTGACGTATCATCCTCAAATTAGTTTCAGAGTGTTCATTGACTATGCATACATGTTGCACAGCCTTTAGTTTTTTCATTTTCACCTCAAATTATTTTCAGTGAATTTCTGAATGTTCGAAACTTCAATAGCTTTTGGTCATGTGACGTATCATCCTCAAATCTATTTCAGAGTGTTCATTGACTATGCATAAATGTTGCACAACCTTTAGTTTTTCATTTTCACCTCAAACTATTTTCAGTGAATTTTTCAGTATTTCAAACTTCAATAGCTTTTTGGTCATGTGACGTATCATCTTCAAATCTATTTCAGAGTGTTCATTGACTATGCATAAATGTTGCACAACCTTTAGTTTTTCATTTTCACCTCAAACTATTTTCAGTGAATTTCTGAATGTTCGAAACTTCAATAGCTTTTTGGTCATGTGACCTATCACCATCAAATTAGTTTCAGAGTGTTCATTGACTATGCATACATGTTGCACAGCCTTTAGTTTTTTCATTTTTACTTCAAACTATTTTCAGTGAATTTTTCAGTATTTCAAACTTCAATAGCTTTTTGTTCATGTGACGTATCATCTTCAAATCTATTTCAGAGTGTTCATTGACTATGCATAAATGTTGCACAACCTTTAGTTTTTCATTTTCACCTCAAACTATTTTCAATGATATTCTGAAAGTTCTAAATTTCAATAGCTTTTTGGTCATGTGACGTATCATCCTCAAATCTATTTCAGAGTGTTCATTGACTATGCATACATGTTGCACAGCCTTTAGTTTTTTCATTTTTACTTCATACTATTTTCAGTGAATTTTTCAGTATTTCAAACTTCAAAAGCTTTTTGGTCGTGTGACCTATCACCATCAAATTAGTTTCAGAGTGTTCATTGACTATGCATACATGTTGCACAGCCTTTAGTTTTTTCATGTTCACCTCAAACTATTTTCAGTGAATTTCTGAAAGTTCGAAATTTCAATAGCTTTTTAGTCATGTGACGTATCATCCTCAAATCTATTTCAGAGTGTTCATTGATTATGTATACATGTTGCACAGCCTTTGGTTTTTTCATTTTCACCTCAAACTATTTTCAGTGAATTGTTTAGTATTTCAAACTTCAATAGCTTTTTGGTCGTGTGACCTATCACCATCAAATTAGTTTCAGAGTGTTCATTGACTATGCATACATGTTGCACAGCCTTTAGTTTTTTCATTTTCACCTCAAACTATTTTCAGTGAATTTCTGAAAGTTCAAAATTTCAATAGCTTTTTGGTCATGTGACGTATCATCCTCAAATCTATTTCAGAGTGTTCATTGATTATGTATACATGTTGCACAGCCTTTGGTTTTTTCATTTTCACCTCAAACTATTTTCAGTGAATTGTTTAGTATTTCAAACTTCAATAGCTTTTTGGTCATGTGACGTATCATCCTCAAATTAGTTTAAGAGTGTTCATTGACTATGCATACATGTTGCACAGCCTTTAGTTTTTTCATTTTCACCTCAAACTATTTTCAGTGAATTTTTCAGTATTTCAAACTTCAATAGCTTTTTGTTCTTGTGACGTATCATCTTCAAATCTATTTCAGAGTGTTCATTGACTATGCATAAATGTTGCACAACCTTTAGTTTTTCATTTTCACCTCAAACTATTTTCAGTGAATTTCTGAATGTTCGAAACTTCAATAGCTTTTTGGTCATGTGACCTATCACCATCAAATTAGTTTCAGAGTGTTCATTGACTATGCATACATGTTGCACAGCCTTTAGTTTTTTCATTTTTACTTCAAACTATTTTCAGTGAATTTTTCAGTATTTCAAACTTCAATAGCTTTTTGGTCATGTGACGTATCATCTTCAAATCTATTTCAGAGTGTTCATTGACTATGCATAAATGTTGCACAACCTTTAGTTTTTCATTTTCACCTCAAACTATTTTCAGTGAATTTCTGAAAGTTCGAAATTTCAATAGCTTTTTGGTCATGTGACGTATCATCCTCAAATCTATTTAAGAGTGTTCATTGACTATGCATACATGTTGCACAGCCTTTAGTTTTTTCATTTTTACTTCATACTATTTTCAGTGAATTTTTCAGTATTTCAAACTTCAATAGCTTTTTGGTCGTGTGACCTATCACCATCAAATTAGTTTCAGAGTGTTCATTGACTATGCATACATGTTGCACAGCCTTTAGTTTTTTCATTTTCACCTCAAACTATTTTCAGTGAATTTCTGAAAGTTCAAAATTTCAATAGCTTTTTGGTCATGTGACGTATCATCCTCAAATCTATTTCAGAGTGTTCATTGATTATGTATACATGTTGCACAGCCTTTGGTTTTTTCATTTTCACCTCAAACTATTTTCAGTGAATTGTTTAGTATTTCAAACGTCAATAGCTTTTTGGTCATGTGACGTATCATCCTCAAATTAGTTTCAGAGTGTTCATTGACTATGCATACATGTTTCACAGCCTTTAGTTTTTTCATTTTCACCTCAAACTATTTTCAGTGAATTTCTGAATGTTCGAAACTTCAATAGCTTTGTGGTCATGTAACGTATCATCCTCAAATCTATTTCAGAGTGTTCATTGACTATGCATACATGTTGCACAGCCTTTAGTTTTTTCATTTTTACTTCAAACTATTTTCAGTGAATTTTTCAGTATTTCAAACTTCAATAGCTTTTTGGTCGTGTGACGTATCATCCTCAAATCTATTTCAGAGTGTTCATTGATTATGTATACATGTTGCACAGCCTTTGGTTTTTTCATTTTCACCTCAAACTATTTTCAGTGAATTGTTTAGTATTTCAAACTTCAATAGCTTTTTGGTCATGTGACGTATCATCCTCAAATTAGTTTCAGAGTGTTCATTGACTATGCATACATGTTGCACAGCCTTTAGTTTTTGCATTTTCACCTCAAACTATTTTCAGTGAATTTCTGAATGTTAGAAACTTCAATAGCTTTGTGGTCATGTGACGTATCATCCTCAAATCTATTTCAGAGTGTTAATTGACTATGCATACATGTTGCACAGCCTTTAGTTTTTTCATTTTCACCTCAAACTATTTTCAGTGAATTTCTGAATGTTCGAAACTTCAATAGCTTTTTGGTCATGTGACCTATCACCATCAAATTAGTTTCAGAGTGTTCATTGACTATGCATACATGTTGCACAGCCTTTAGTTTTTTCATTTTTACTTCAAACTATTTTCAGTGAATTTTTCAGTATTTCAAACTTCAATAGCTTTTTGGTCATGTGACGTATCATCCTCAAATTAGTTTCAGAGTGTTCATTGACTATGCATACATGTTTCACATCCTTTATTTTTTTCATTTTCACCTCAAACTATTTTCAGTGAATTTCTGAATGTTCGAAACTTCAATAGCTTTGTGGTCATGTGACGTATCATCCTCAAATCTATTTCAGAGTGTTCATTGACTATGCATACATGTTGCATATCCTTTAGATTTTTCATTTTTACTTCAAACTATTTTCAGTGAATTTTTCAGTATTTCAAACTTCAATAGCTTTTTGGTCGTGTGACGTATCATCCTCAAATCTATTTCAGAGTGTTCATTGATTATGTATACATGTTGCACAGCCTTTGGTTTTTTCATTTTCACCTCAAACTATTTTCAGTGAATTGTTTAGTATTTCAAACTTCAATAGCTTTTTGGTCATGTAACATATCATCCTCAAATTAGTTTCAGAGTGTTCAATGACTATGCATACATGTTGCACAGCCTTTAGTTTTTTCATTTTCACCTCAAACTATTTTCAGTGAATTTCTGAATGATCGAAACTTCAATAGCTTTGTGGTCATGTGACGTATCATCCTCAAATCTATTTCAGAGTGTTCGTTGATTATGTATACATGTTGCACAGCCTTTGGTTTTTTCATTTTCACCTCAAACTATTTTCAGTGAATTTCTGAATGTTCGAAACTTCAATAGCTTTGTGGTCATGTAACGTATCATCCTCAAATCTATTTCAGAGTGTTCATTGATTATGCATACATGTTGCACAGCCTTTAGTTTTTTCATTTTCACCTCAAACTTTTTTCAGTGAATTTCTGAAAGTTCAAAATTTCAATAGCTTTTTGGTCATGTGACGTATCATCCTCAAATTAGTTTCAGAGTGTTCATTGACTATGCATACATGTTGCACAGCCTTTAGTTTTTTCATTTTTACTTCAAACTTTTTTCAGTGAATTTTTCAGTATTTCAAACTTCAATAGCTTTTTGGTCATGTGACGTATCATCTTCAAATCTATTTCAGAGTGTTCATTGACTATGCATACATGTTGCACAGCCTTTAGTTTTTTCATTTTCACCTCAAACTATTTTCAGTGAATTTCTGAAAGTTCAAAATTTCAATAGCTTTTTGGTCATGTGACGTATCATCCTCAAATCTATTTCAGAGTGTTCATTGATTATGTATACATGTTGCACAGCCTTTGGTTTTTTCATTTTCACCTCAAACTATTTTCAGTGAATTGTTTAGTATTTCAAACTTCAATAGCTTTTTGGTCATGTGACGTATCATCCTCAAATTAGTTTCAGAGTGTTCATTGACTATGCATACATGTTGCACAGCCTTTAGTTTTTTCATTTTCACCTCAAACAATTTTCAGTGAATTTCTGAATGTTCGAAACTTCAATAGCTTTTTGGTCATGTGACCTATCACCATCAAATTAGTTTCAGAGTGTTCATTGACTATGCATACATGTTGCACAGCCTTTAGTTTTTTCATTTTCACCTCAAACTATTTTCAGTGAATTTCTGAACGTTCAAAATTTCAATAGCTTTTTGGTCATGTGACGTATCATCCTCAAATCTATTTCAGAGTGTTCATTGATTATGCATACATGTTGCACAGCCTTTGATTTTTTCATTTTCACCTCAAACTATTTTCAGTGAATTGTTTAGTATTTCAAACTTCAATAGCTTTTTGGTCGTGTGACCTATCACCATCAAATTAGTTTCAGAGTGTTCATTGACTATGCATACATGTTGCACAGCCTTTAGTTTTTTCATTTTCACCTCAAACTACTTTCAGTGAATTTCTGAACGTTCGAAACTTCAATAGCTTTTTGGTCATGTGACGTATCATCCTCAAATCTATTTCAGAGTGTTCATTGATTATGTATACAAGTTGCACAGCCTTTGGTTTTTTCATTTTCACCTCAAACTATTTTCAGTGAATTTTTCAGTATTTCAAACTTCAATAGCTTTTTGGTCGTGTGACCTATCACCATCAAATTAGTTTCAGAGTGTTCATTGACTATGCATACATGTTGCACAGCCTTTAGTTTTTTCATTTTCACCTCAAACTATTTTCAGTGAATTTCTGAAAATTTCAATAGCTTTTTGGTCATGTGACGTATCATCCTCAAATCTATTTCAGAGTGTTCATTGACTGTGCATACATGTTGCACAGCCTTTACTTTTTTCATTTTCACCTCAAACTATTTTCAGTGAATTTTTCAGTATTTCAAACTTCAATAGCTTTTTGGTCGTGTGACCTATCACCATCAAATTAGTTTCAGAGTGTTCATTGACTATGCATACATGTTGCACAGCCTTTAGTTTTTTCATTTTCACCTCAAACTATTTTCAGTGAATTTCTGAAAGTTCAAAATTTCAATAGCTTTTTGGTCATGTGACGTATCATCCTCAATGTAGTTTCAGAGTGTTCATTGACTATGCATACATGTTTCACAGCCTTTAGTTTTTTCATTTTCACCTCAAACTATTTTCAGTGAATTGTTTAGTATTTCAAACTTCAATAGCTTGTTGGTCATGTGACGTATCATCCTCAATGTAGTTTCAGAGTGTTCATTGACTATGCATACATGTTTCACAGCCTTTAGTTTTTTCATTTTCACCTCAAACTATTTTCAGTGAATTTCTGAAAGTTCGAAACTTCAATAGCTTTGTGGTCATGTGACGTATCATCCTCAAATCTATTTCAGAGTGTTCCTTGACTATGCATACATGTTGCACAGCCTTTAGTTTTTTCATTTTTACTTCAAACTATTTTCAGTGAATTTTTCAGTATTTCAAACTTCAATAGCTTTTTGGTCGTGTGACGTATCATCCTCAAATTAGTTTCAGAGTATTCATTGACTATGCATACATGTTTCACAGCCTTTAGTTTTTTCATTTTCACCTCAAACTATTTTCAGTGAATTTTTCAGTATTTCAAACTTCAATAGCTTTTTGGTCGTGTGACCTATCACCATCAAATTAGTTTCAGAGTGTTCATTGACTATGCATACATGTTGCACAGCCTTTAGTTTTTTTCATTTTCACCTCAAACTACTTTCAGTGAATTTCTGAATGTTCAAAACTTCAATAGCTTAGTGGTCATGTGACGTATCATCCTCAAATCTATTTCAGAGTGTTCATTGACTATGCGTACATGTTGCACAGCCTTTAGTTTTTTCATTTTTACTTCAAACTATTTTCAGTGAATTTTTCAGTATTTCAAACTTCAATAGCTTTTTGGTCGTGTAACCTATCACCATCACATTAGTTTCAGAGTGTTCATTGACTATGCATACATGTTTCACAGCCTTTAGTTTTTTCATTTTCACCTCAAACTATTTTCAGTGAATTTCTGAAAATTCAAAATTTCAATAGCTTTTTGGTCATGTGACGTATCATCCTCAAATCTATTTCAGAGTGTTCATTGATTATGTATACATGTTGCACAGCCTTTGTTTTTTTTCATTTTCACCTCAAACTATTTTCAGTGAATTGTTTAGTATTTCAAACTTCAATAGCTTTTTGGTCGTGTGACCTATCACCATCAAATTAGTTTCAGAGTGTTCATTGACTATGCATACATGTTGCACAGCCTTTAGTTTTTTCATTTTAACCTCAAACTATTTTCAGTGAATTTCTGAATGTTCGAAACTTCAATAGCTTTTTGGTCATGTGACGTATCATCCTCAAATCTATTTCAGAGTGTTCATTGACTATGCATACATGTTGCACAGCCTTTAGTTTTTTCATTTTTACTTCAAACTATTTTCAGTGAATTTTTCAGTATTTCAAACTTCAATAGCTTTTTGGTCGTGTGACCTATCACCATCAAATTAGTTTCAGAGTGTTCATTGACTATGCATACATGTTTCACAGCCTTTAGTTTTTTCATTTTCACCTCAAACTATTTTCAGTGAATTTCTGAATGTTCGAAACTTCAATAGCTTTGTGGTCATGTGACGTATCATCCTCAAATCTATTTCAGAGTGTTCATTGACTATGCATACATGTTGCACAGCCTTTAGTTTTTTCATTTTTACTTCAAACTATTTTCAGTGAATTTTTCAGTATTTCAAACTTCAATAGCTTTTTGGTCGTGTGACGTATCATCCTCAAATCTATTTCAGAGTGTTCATTGATTATGTATACATGTTGCACAGCCTTTGGTTTTTTCATTTTCACCTCAAACTATTTTCAGTGAATTGTTTAGTATTTCAAACTTCAATAGCTTTTTGGTCATGTGACGTATCATCCTCAAATTAGTTTCAGAGTGTTCATTGACTATGCATACATGTTGCACAGCCTTTAGTTTTTGCATTTTCACCTCAAACTATTTTCAGTGAATTTCTGAATGTTAGAAACTTCAATAGCTTTGTGGTCATGTGACGTATCATCCTCAAATCTATTTCAGAGTGTTAATTGACTATGCATACATGTTGCACAGCCTTTAGTTTTTTCATTTTCACCTCAAACTATTTTCAGTGAATTTCTGAAAGTTCAAAATTTCAATAGCTTTTTGGTCATGTGACGTATCATCCTCAAATCTATTTCAGAGTGTTCATTGATTATGTATACATGTTGCACAGCCTTTGGTTTTTTCATTTTCACCTCAAACTATTTTCAGTGAATTGTTTAGTATTTCAAACTTCAATAGCTTTTTGGTCATGTGACGTATCATCCTCAAATTAGTTTCAAAGTGTTCATTGACTATGCATACATGTTGCACAGCCTTTAGTTTTTTCATTTTCACCTCAAACTATTTTCAGTGAATTTCTGAATGTTCGAAACTTCAATAGCTTTTTGGTCATGTGACCTATCACCATCAAATTAGTTTCAGAGTGTTCATTGACTATGCATACATGTTGCACAGCCTTTAGTTTTTTCATTTTTACTTCAAACTATTTTCAGTGAATTTTTCAGTATTTCAAACTTCAATAGCTTTTTGGTCATGTGACGTATCATCCTCAAATTAGTTTCAGAGTGTTCATTGACTATGCATACATGTTTCACATCCTTTCTTTTTTTCATTTTCACCTCAAACTATTTTCAGTGAATTTCTGAATGTTCG
Source organism: Osmerus eperlanus (assembly GCF_963692335.1). NCBI lineage: Eukaryota > Metazoa > Chordata > Actinopteri > Osmeriformes > Osmeridae > Osmerus > Osmerus eperlanus. The sequence continues at coordinate 10,103,423 of NC_085022.1, forward strand.
AAACTTCAATAGCTTTGTGGTCATGTGACGTATCATCCTCAAATCTATTTCAGAGTGTTCATTGTTTATGCATACATGTTGCATATCCTTTAGATTTTTCATTTTTACTTCAAACTATTTTCAGTGAATTTTTCAGTATTTCAAACTTCAATAGCTTTTTGGTCGTGTGACGTATCATCCTCAAATCTATTTCAGAGTGTTCATTGATTATGTATACATGTTGCACAGCCTTTGGTTTTTTCATTTTCACCTCAAAATATTTTCAGTGAATTGTTTAGTATTTCAAACTTCAATAGCTTTTTGGTCATGTGACGTATCATCCTCAAATTAGTTTCAGAGTGTTCAATGACTATGCATACATGTTGCACAGCCTTTAGTTTTTTCATTTTCACCTCAAACTATTTTCAGTGAATTTCTGAATGATCGAAACTTCAATAGCTTTGTGGTCATGTGACGTATCATCCTCAAATCTATTTCAGAGTGTTCATTGATTATGTATACATGTTGCACAGCCTTTGGTTTTTTCATTTTCACCTCAAACTATTTTCAGTGAATTTCTGAATGTTCGAAACTTCAATAGCTTTGTGGTTATGTAACGTATCATCCTCAAATCTATTTCAGAGTGTTCATTGACTATGCATACATGTTGCACAGCCTTTAGTTTTTTCATTTTCACCTCAAACTTTTTTCAGTGAATTTCTGAAAGTTCAAAATTTCAATAGCTTTTTGGTCATGTGACGTATCATCCTCAAATTAGTTTCAGAGTGTTCATTGACTATGCATACATGTTGCACAGCCTTTAGTTTTTTCATTTTTACTTCAAACTATTTTCAGTGAATTTTTCAGTATTTCAAACTTCAATAGCTTTTTGGTCATGTGACGTATCATCTTCAAATCTATTTCAGAGTGTTCATTGACTATGCATACATGTTGTACAGCCTTTAGTTTTTTCATTTTCACCTCAAACTATTTTCAGTGAATTTCTGAAAGTTCAAAATTTCAATAGCTTTTTGGTCATGTGACGTATCATCCTCAAATCTATTTCAGAGTGTTCATTGATTATGTATACATGTTGCACAGCCTTTGGTTTTTTCATTTTCACCTCAAACTATTTTCAGTGAATTGTTTAGTATTTCAAACTTCAATAGCTTTTTGGTCATGTGACGTATCATCCTCAAATTAGTTTCAGAGTGTTCATTGACTATGCATACATGTTGCACAGCCTTTAGTTTTTTCATTTTCACCTCAAACAATTTTCAGTGAATTTCTGAATGTTCGAAACTTCAATAGCTTTTTGGTCATGTGACCTATCACCATCAAATTAGTTTCAGAGTGTTCATTGACTATGCATACATGTTGCACACCCTTTAGTTTTTTCATTTTCACCTCAAACTATTTTCAGTGAATTTTTCAGTATTTCAAAACTTCAATAGCTTTTTGGTCGTGTGACCTATCACCATCAAATTAGTTTCAGAGTGTTCATTGACTATGCATACATGTTGCACAGCCTTTAGTTTTTTCATTTTCACCTCAAACTATTTTCAGTGAATTTCTGAACGTTCAAAATTTCAATAGCTTTTTGGTCATGTGACGTATCATCCTCAAATCTATTTCAGAGTGTTCATTGATTATGTATACATGTTGCACAGCCTTTGATTTTTTCATTTTCACCTCAAACTATTTTCAGTGAATTGTTTAGTATTTCAAACTTCAATAGCTTTTTGGTCATGTGACGTATCATCCTCAAATTAGTTTCAGAGTGTTCATTGACTATGCATACATGTTTCACATCCTTTCTTTTTTTCATTTTCACCTCAAACTATTTTCAGTGAATTTCTGAATGTTCGAAACTTCAATAGCTTTGTGGTCATGTGACGTATCATCCTCAAATCTATTTCAGAGTGTTCATTGACTATGCATACATGTTGCATATCCTTTAGATTTTTCATTTTTACTTCAAACTATTTTCAGTGAATTTTTCAGTATTTCAAACTTCAATAGCTTTTTGGTCGTGTGACGTATCATCCTCAAATCTATTTCAGAGTGTTCATTGATTATGTATACATGTTGCACAGCCTTTGGTTTTTTCATTTTCACCTCAAACTATTTTCAGTGAATTGTTTAGTATTTCAAACTTCAATAGCTTTTTGGTCATGTGACGTATCATCCTCAAATTAGTTTCAGAGTGTTCAATTACTATGCATACATGTTGCACAGCCTTTAGTTTTTTCATTTTCACCTCAAACTATTTTCAGTGAATTTCTGAATGATCGAAACTTCAATAGCTTTGTGGTCATGTGACGTATCATCCTCAAATCTATTTCAGAGTGTTCATTGATTATGTATACATGTTGCACAGCCTTTGGTTTTTTCATTTTCACCTCAAACTATTTTCAGTGAATTTCTGAATGTTCGAAACTTCAATAGCTTTGTGGTCATGTAACGTATCATCCTCAAATCTATTTCAGAGTGTTCATTGATTATGCATACATGTTGCACAGCCTTTAGTTTTTTCATTTTCACCTCAAACTTTTTTCAGTGAATTTCTGAAAGTTCAAAATTTCAATAGCTTTTTGGTCATGTGACGTATCATCCTCAAATTAGTTTCAGAGTGTTCATTGACTATGCATACATGTTGCACAGCCTTTAGTTTTTTCATTTTTACTTCAAACTATTTTCAGTGAATTTTTCAGTATTTCAAACTTCAATAGCTTTTTGGTCATGTGACGTATCATCTTCAAATCTATTTCAGAGTGTTCATTGACTATGCATACATGTTGCACAGCCTTTAGTTTTTTCATTTTCACCTCAAACTATTTTCAGTGAATTTCTGAAAGTTCAAAATTTCAATAGCTTTTTGGTCATGTGACGTATCATCCTCAAATCTATTTCAGAGTGTTCATTGATTATGTATACATGTTGCACAGCCTTTGATTTTTTCATTTTCACCTCAAACTATTTTCAGTGAATTGTTTAGTATTTCAAACTTCAATAGCTTTTTGGTCATGTGACGTATCATCCTCAAATTAGTTTCAGAGTGTTCATTGACTATGCATACATGTTGCACAGCCTTTAGTTTTTTCATTTTCACCTCAAACAATTTTCAGTGAATTTCTGAATGTTCGAAACTTCAATAGCTTTTTGGTCATGTGACCTATCACCATCAAATTAGTTTCAGAGTGTTCATTGACTATGCATACATGTTGCACACCCTTTAGTTTTTTCATTTTCACCTCAAACTATTTTCAGTGAATTTTTCAGTATTTCAAAACTTCAATAGCTTTTTGGTCGTGTGACCTATCACCATCAAATTAGTTTCAGAGTGTTCATTGACTATGCATACATGTTGCACAGCCTTTAGTTTTTTCATTTTCACCTCAAACTATTTTCAGTGAATTTCTGAATGATCGAAACTTCAATAGCTTTGTGGTCATGTGACGTATCATCCTCAAATCTATTTCAGAGTGTTCATTGATTATGTATACATGTTGCACAGCCTTTGGTTTTTTCATTTTCACCTCAAACTATTTTCAGTGAATTTCTGAATGTTCGAAACTTCAATAGCTTTGTGGTCATGTAACGTATCATCCTCAAATCTATTTCAGAGTGTTCATTGATTATGCATACATGTTGCACAGCCTTTAGTTTTTTCATTTTCACCTCAAACTTTTTTCAGTGAATTTCTGAAAGTTCAAAATTTCAATAGCTTTTTGGTCATGTGACGTATCATCCTCAAATTAGTTTCAGAGTGTTCATTGACTATGCATACATGTTGCACAGCCTTTAGTTTTTTCATTTTTACTTCAAACTATTTTCAGTGAATTTTTCAGTATTTCAAACTTCAATAGCTTTTTGGTCATGTGACGTATCATCTTCAAATCTATTTCAGAGTGTTCATTGACTATGCATACATGTTGCACAGCCTTTAGTTTTTTCATTTTCACCTCAAACTATTTTCAGTGAATTTCTGAAAGTTCAAAATTTCAATAGCTTTTTGGTCATGTGACGTATCATCCTCAAATCTATTTCAGAGTGTTCATTGATTATGTATACATGTTGCACAGCCTTTGATTTTTTCATTTTCACCTCAAACTATTTTCAGTGAATTGTTTAGTATTTCAAACTTCAATAGCTTTTTGGTCATGTGACGTATCATCCTCAAATTAGTTTCAGAGTGTTCATTGACTATGCATACATGTTGCACAGCCTTTAGTTTTTTCATTTTCACCTCAAACAATTTTCAGTGAATTTCTGAATGTTCGAAACTTCAATAGCTTTTTGGTCATGTGACCTATCACCATCAAATTAGTTTCAGAGTGTTCATTGACTATGCATACATGTTGCACACCCTTTAGTTTTTTCATTTTCACCTCAAACTATTTTCAGTGAATTTTTCAGTATTTCAAAACTTCAATAGCTTTTTGGTCGTGTGACCTATCACCATCAAATTAGTTTCAGAGTGTTCATTGACTATGCATACATGTTGCACAGCCTTTAGTTTTTTCATTTTCACCTCAAACTATTTTCAGTGAATTTCTGAACGTTCAAAATTTCAATAGCTTTTTGGTCATGTGACGTATCATCCTCAAATCTATTTCAGAGTGTTCATTGATTATGTATACATGTTGCACAGCCTTTGATTTTTTCATTTTCACCTCAAACTATTTTCAGTGAATTGTTTAGTATTTCAAACTTCAATAGCTTTTTGGTCATGTGACGTATCATCCTCAAATTAGTTTCAGAGTATTCATTGACTATGCATACATGTTTCACAGCCTTTAGTTTTTTCATTTTCACCTCAAACTATTTTCAGTGAATTTCTGAATGTTCGAAACTTCAATAGCTTTGTGGTCATGTGACGTATCATCCTCAAATCTATTTCAGAGTGTTCCTTGACTATGCATACATGTTGCACAGCCTTTAGTTTTTTCATTTTTACTTCAAACTATTTTCAGTGAATTTTTCAGTATTTCAAACTTCAATAGCTTTTTGGTCGTGTGACCTATCACCATCAAATTAGTTTCAGAGTGTTCATTGACTATGCATACATGTTGCACAGCCTTTAGTTTTTTCATTTTCACCTCAAACTACTTTCAGTGAATTTCTGAACGTTCGAAACTTCAATAGCTTTTTGGTCATGTGACGTATCATCCTCAAATCTATTTCAGAGTGTTCATTGATTATGTATACAAGTTGCACAGCCTTTGGTTTTTTCATTTTCACCTCAAACTATTTTCAGTGAATTTTTCAGTATTTCAAACTTCAATAGCTTTTTGGTCGTGTGACCTATCACCATCAAATTAGTTTCAGAGTGTTCATTGACTATGCATACATGTTGCACAGCCTTTAGTTTTTTTTTTTTCACCTCAAACTATTTTCAGTGAATTTCTGAAAATTTCAATAGCTTTTTGGTCATGTGACGTATCATCCTCAAATCTATTTCAGAGTGTTCATTGACTGTGCATACATGTTGCACAGCCTTTACTTTTTTCATTTTCACCTCAAACTATTTTCAGTGAATTTTTCAGTATTTCAAACTTCAATAGCTTTTTGGTCGTGTGACCTATCACCATCAAATTAGTTTCAGAGTGTTCATTGACTATGCATACATGTTGCACAGCCTTTAGTTTTTTCATTTTCACCTCAAACTATTTTCAGTGAATTTCTGAAAGTTCAAAATTTCAATAGCTTTTTGGTCATGTGACGTATCATCCTCAATGTAGTTTCAGAGTGTTCATTGACTATGCATACATGTTTCACAGCCTTTAGTTTTTTCATTTTCACCTCAAACTATTTTCAGTGAATTGTTTAGTATTTCAAACTTCAATAGCTTGTTGGTCATGTGACGTATCATCCTCAATGTAGTTTCAGAGTGTTCATTGACTATGCATACATGTTTCACAGCCTTTAGTTTTTTCATTTTCACCTCAAACTATTTTCAGTGAATTTCTGAAAGTTCGAAACTTCAATAGCTTTGTGGTCATGTGACGTATCATCCTCAAATCTATTTCAGAGTGTTCCTTGACTATGCATACATGTTGCACAGCCTTTAGTTTTTTCATTTTTACTTCAAACTATTTTCAGTGAATTTTTCAGTATTTCAAACTTCAATAGCTTTTTGGTCGTGTGACCTATCACCATCAAATTAGTTTCAGAGTGTTCATTGACTATGCATACATGTTGCACAGCCTTTAGTTTTTTTCATTTTCACCTCAAACTACTTTCAGTGAATTTCTGAATGTTCAAAACTTCAATAGCTTAGTGGTCATGTGACGTATCATCCTCAAATCTATTTCAGAGTGTTCATTGACTATGCGTACATGTTGCACAGCCTTTAGTTTTTTCATTTTTACTTCAAACTATTTTCAGTGAATTTTTCAGTATTTCAAACTTCAATAGCTTTTTGGTCGTGTAACCTATCACCATCACATTAGTTTCAGAGTGTTCATTGACTATGCATACATGTTTCACAGCCTTTAGTTTTTTCATTTTCACCTCAAACTATTTTCAGTGAATTTCTGAAAATTCAAAATTTCAATAGCTTTTTGGTCATGTGACGTATCATCCTCAAATCTATTTCAGAGTGTTCATTGATTATGTATACATGTTGCACAGCCTTTGTTTTTTTTCATTTTCACCTCAAACTATTTTCAGTGAATTGTTTAGTATTTCAAACTTCAATAGCTTTTTGGTCGTGTGACCTATCACCATCAAATTAGTTTCAGAGTGTTCATTGACTATGCATACATGTTGCACAGCCTTTAGTTTTTTCATTTTCACCTCAAACTATTTTCAGTGAATTTCTGAAAGTTCAAAATTTCAATAGCTTTTTGGTCATGTGACGTATCATCCTCAAATCTATTTCAGAGTGTTCATTGATTATGTATACATGTTGCACAGCCTTTGATTTTTTCATTTTCACCTCAAACTATTTTCAGTGAATTGTTTAGTATTTCAAACTTCAATAGCTTGTTGGTCATGTGACGTATCATCCTCAATGTAGTTTCAGAGTGTTCATTGACTATGCATACATGTTTCACAGCCTTTAGTTTTTTCATTTTCACCTCAAACTATTTTCAGTGAATTTCTGAAAGTTCGAAACTTCAATAGCTTTGTGGTCATGTGACGTATCATCCTCAAATCTATTTCAGAGTGTTCCTTGACTATGCATACATGTTGCACAGCCTTTAGTTTTTTCATTTTTACTTCAAACTATTTTCAGTGAATTTTTCAGTATTTCAAACTTCAATAGCTTTTTGGTCGTGTGACCTATCACCATCAAATTAGTTTCAGAGTGTTCATTGACTATGCATACATGTTGCACAGCCTTTAGTTTTTTTCATTTTCACCTCAAACTACTTTCAGTGAATTTCTGAACGTTCAAAATTTCAATAGCTTTTTGGTCATGTGACGTATCATCCTCAAATCTATTTCAGAGTGTTCATTGATTATGTATACATGTTGCACAGCCTTTGATTTTTTCATTTTCACCTCAAACTATTTTCAGTGAATTGTTTAGTATTTCAAACTTCAATAGCTTTTTGGTCATGTGACGTATCATCCTCAAATTAGTTTCAGAGTATTCATTGACTATGCATACATGTTTCACAGACTTTAGTTTTTTCATTTTCACCTCAAACTATTTTCAGTGAATTTTTCAGTATTTCAAACTTCAATAGCTTTTTGGTCGTGTGACCTATCACCATCAAATTAGTTTCAGAGTGTTCATTGACTATGCATACATGTTGCACAGCCTTTAGTTTTTTTCATTTTCACCTCAAACTACTTTCAGTGAATTTCTGAATGTTCAAAACTTCAATAGCTTAGTGGTCATGTGACGTATCATCCTCAAATCTATTTCAGAGTGTTCATTGACTATGGGTACATGTTGCACAGCCTTTAGTTTTTTCATTTTTACTTCAAACTATTTTCAGTGAATTTTTCAGTATTTCAAACTTCAATAGCTTTTTGGTCGTGTAACCTATCACCATCACATTAGTTTCAGAGTGTTCATTGACTATGCATACATGTTTCACAGCCTTTAGTTTTTTCATTTTCACCTCAAACTATTTTCAGTGAATTTCTGAAAATTCAAAATTTCAATAGCTTTTTGGTCATGTGACGTATCATCCTCAAATCTATTTCAGAGTGTTCATTGATTATGTATACATGTTGCACAGCCTTTGTTTTTTTTCATTTTCACCTCAAACTATTTTCAGTGAATTGTTTAGTATTTCAAACTTCAATAGCTTTTTGGTCGTGTGACCTATCACCATCAAATTAGTTTCAGAGTGTTCATTGACTATGCATACATGTTGCACAGCCTTTAGTTTTTTCATTTTCACCTCAAACTATTTTCAGTGAATTTCTGAAAGTTCAAAATTTCAATAGCTTTTTGGTCATGTGACGTATTATCCTCAAATCTATTTCAGAGTGTTCATTAATTATGTATACATGTTGCACAGCCTTTGATTTTTTCATTTTCACCTCAAACTATTTTCAGTGAATTGTTTAGTATTTCAAACTTCAATAGCTTGTTGGTCATGTGACGTATCATCCTCAATGTAGTTTCAGAGTGTGTATTGACTATGCATACATGTTTCACAGCCTTTAGTTTTTTCATTTTCACCTCAAACTATTTTCAGTGAATTTCTGAAAGTTCGAAACTTCAATAGCTTTGTGGTCATGTGACGTATCATCCTCAAATCTATTTCAGAGTGTTCCTTGACTATGCATACATGTTGCACAGCCTTTAGTTTTTTCATTTTTACTTCAAACTATTTTCAGTGAATTTTTCAGTATTTCAAACTTCAATAGCTTTTTGGTCGTGTGACCTATCACCATCAAATTAGTTTCAGAGTGTTCATTGACTATGCATACATGTTGCACAGCCTTTAGTTTTTTTCATTTTCACCTCAAACTACTTTCAGTGAATTTCTGAACGTTCAAAATTTCAATAGCTTTTTGGTCATGTGACGTATCATCCTCAAATCTATTTCAGAGTGTTCATTGATTATGTATACATGTTGCACAGCCTTTGATTTTTTCATTTTCACCTCAAACTATTTTCAGTGAATTGTTTAGTATTTCAAACTTCAATAGCTTTTTGGTCATGTGACGTATCATCCTCAAATTTGTTTCAGAGTATTCATTGACTATGCATACATGTTTCACAGCCTTTAGTTTTTTCATTTTCACCTCAAACTATTTTCAGTGAATTTTTCAGTATTTCAAACTTCAATAGCTTTTTGGTCGTGTGACCTATCACCATCAAATTAGTTTCAGAGTGTTCATTGACTATGCATACATGTTGCACAGCCTTTAGTTTTTTTCATTTTCACCTCAAACTACTTTCAGTGAATTTCTGAATGTTCAAAACTTCAATAGCTTAGTGGTCATGTGACGTATCATCCTCAAATCTATTTCAGAGTGTTCATTGACTATGCGTACATGTTGCACAGCCTTTAGTTTTTTCATTTTTACTTCAAACTATTTTCAGTGAATTTTTCAGTATTTCAAACTTCAATAGCTTTTTGGTCGTGTGACCTATCACCATCAAATTAGTTTCAGAGTGTTCATTGACTATGCATACACGTTGCACAGCCTTTAGTTTTTTTCATTTTCACCTCAAACTACTTTCAGTGAATTTCTGAATGTTCAAAACTTCAATAGCTTAGTGGTCATGTGACGTATCATCCTCAAATCTATTTCAGAGTGTTCATTGACTATGCGTACATGTTGCACAGCCTTTAGTTTTTTCATTTTTACTTCAAACTATTTTCAGTGAATTTTTCAGTATTTCAAACTTCAATAGCTTTTTGGTCGTGTAACCTATCACCATCACATTAGTTTCAGAGTGTTCATTGACTATGCATACATGTTTCACAGCCTTTAGTTTTTTCATTTTCACCTCAAACTATTTTCAGTGAATTTCTGAAAATTCAAAATTTCAATAGCTTTTTGGTCATGTGACGTATCATCCTCAAATCTATTTCAGAGTGTTCATTGATTATGTATACATGTTGCACAGCCTTTGTTTTTTTTCATTTTCACCTCAAACTATTTTCAGTGAATTGTTTAGTATTTCAAACTTCAATAGCTTTTTGGTCGTGTGACCTATCACCATCAAATTAGTTTCAGAGTGTTCATTGACTATGCATACATGTTGCACAGCCTTTAGTTTTTTCATTTTCACCTCAAACTATTTTCAGTGAATTTCTGAAAGTTCAAAATTTCAATAGCTTTTTGGTCATGTGACGTATCATCCTCAAATCTATTTCAGAGTGTTCATTGATTATGTATACATGTTGCACAGCCTTTGATTTTTTCATTTTCACCTCAAACTATTTTCAGTGAATTGTTTAGTATTTCAAACTTCAATAGCTTGTTGGTCATGTGACGTATCATCCTCAATGTAGTTTCAGAGTGTTCATTGACTATGCATACATGTTTCACAGCCTTTAGTTTTTTCATTTTCACCTCAAACTATTTTCAGTGAATTTCTGAAAGTTCGAAACTTCAATAGCTTTGTGGTCATGTGACGTATCATCCTCAAATCTATTTCAGAGTGTTCCTTGACTATGCATACATGTTGCACAGCCTTTAGTTTTTTCATTTTTACTTCAAACTATTTTCAGTGAATTTTTCAGTATTTCAAACTTCAATAGCTTTTTGGTCGTGTGACCTATCACCATCAAATTAGTTTCAGAGTGTTCATTGACTATGCATACATGTTGCACAGCCTTTAGTTTTTTTCATTTTCACCTCAAACTACTTTCAGTGAATTTCTGAACGTTCAAAATTTCAATAGCTTTTTGGTCATGTGACGTATCATCCTCAAATCTATTTCAGAGTGTTCATTGATTATGTATACATGTTGCACAGCCTTTGATTTTTTCATTTTCACCTCAAACTATTTTCAGTGAATTGTTTAGTATTTCAAACTTCAATAGCTTTTTGGTCATGTGACGTATCATCCTCAAATTAGTTTCAGAGTATTCATTGACTATGCATACATGTTTCACAGACTTTAGTTTTTTCATTTTCACCTCAAACTATTTTCAGTGAATTTTTCAGTATTTCAAACTTCAATAGCTTTTTGGTCGTGTGACCTATCACCATCAAATTAGTTTCAGAGTGTTCATTGACTATGCATACATGTTGCACAGCCTTTAGTTTTTTTCATTTTCACCTCAAACTACTTTCAGTGAATTTCTGAATGTTCAAAACTTCAATAGCTTAGTGGTCATGTGACGTATCATCCTCAAATCTATTTCAGAGTGTTCATTGACTATGCGTACATGTTGCACAGCCTTTAGTTTTTTCATTTTTACTTCAAACTATTTTCAGTGAATTTTTCAGTATTTCAAACTTCAATAGCTTTTTGGTCGTGTAACCTATCACCATCACATTAGTTTCAGAGTGTTCATTGACTATGCATACATGTTTCACAGCCTTTAGTTTTTTCATTTTCACCTCAAACTATTTTCAGTGAATTTCTGAAAATTCAAAATTTCAATAGCTTTTTGGTCATGTGACGTATCATCCTCAAATCTATTTCAGAGTGTTCATTGATTATGTATACATGTTGCACAGCCTTTGTTTTTTTTCATTTTCACCTCAAACTATTTTCAGTGAATTGTTTAGTATTTCAAACTTCAATAGCTTTTTGGTCGTGTGACCTATCACCATCAAATTAGTTTCAGAGTGTTCATTGACTATGCATACATGTTGCACAGCCTTTATTTTTTTCATTTTCACCTCAAACTATTTTCAGTGAATTTCTGAAAGTTCAAAATTTCAATAGCTTTTTGGTCATGTGACGTATTATCCTCAAATCTATTTCAGAGTGTTCATTAATTATGTATACATGTTGCACAGCCTTTGATTTTTTCATTTTCACCTCAAACTATTTTCAGTGAATTGTTTAGTATTTCAAACTTCAATAGCTTGTTGGTCATGTGACGTATCATCCTCAATGTAGTTTCAGAGTGTGTATTGACTATGCATACATGTTTCACAGCCTTTAGTTTTTTCATTTTCACCTCAAACTATTTTCAGTGAATTTCTGAAAGTTCGAAACTTCAATAGCTTTGTGGTCATGTGACGTATCATCCTCAAATCTATTTCAGAGTGTTCCTTGACTATGCATACATGTTGCACAGCCTTTAGTTTTTTCATTTTTACTTCAAACTATTTTCAGTGAATTTTTCAGTATTTCAAACTTCAATAGCTTTTTGGTCGTGTGACCTATCACCATCAAATTAGTTTCAGAGTGTTCATTGACTATGCATACATGTTGCACAGCCTTTAGTTTTTTTCATTTTCACCTCAAACTATTTTCAGTGAATTTCTGAACGTTCAAAATTTCAATAGCTTTTTGGTCATGTGACGTATCATCCTCAAATCTATTTCAGAGTGTTCATTGATTATGTATACATGTTGCACAGCCTTTGATTTTTTCATTTTCACCTCAAACTATTTTCAGTGAATTGTTTAGTATTTCAAACTTCAATAGCTTTTTGGTCATGTGACGTATCATCCTCAAATTTGTTTCAGAGTATTCATTGACTATGCATACATGTTTCACAGCCTTTAGTTTTTTCATTTTCACCTCAAACTATTTTCAGTGAATTTTTCAGTATTTCAAACTTCAATAGCTTTTTGGTCGTGTGACCTATCACCATCAAATTAGTTTCAGAGTGTTCATTGACTATGCATACATGTTGCACAGCCTTTAGTTTTTTTCATTTTCACCTCAAACTACTTTCAGTGAATTTCTGAACGTTCAAAATTTCAATAGCTTTTTGGTCATGTGACGTATCATCCTCAAATCTATTTCAGAGTGTTCATTGATTATGTATACATGTTGCACAGCCTTTGATTTTTTCATTTTCACCTCAAACTATTTTCAGTGAATTGTTTAGTATTTCAAACTTCAATAGCTTGTTGGTCATGTGACGTATCATCCTCAATGTAGTTTCAGAGTGTTCATTGACTATGCATACATGTTTCACAGCCTTTAGTTTTTTCATTTTCACCTCAAACTATTTTCAGTGAATTTCTGAAAGTTCGAAACTTCAATAGCTTTGTGGTCATGTGACGTATCATCCTCAAATCTATTTCAGAGTGTTCCTTGACTATGCATACATGTTGCACAGCCTTTAGTTTTTTCATTTTTACTTCAAACTATTTTCAGTGAATTTTTCAGTATTTCAAACTTCAATAGCTTTTTGGTCGTGTGACCTATCACCATCAAATTAGTTTCAGAGTGTTCATTGACTATGCATACATGTTGCACAGCCTTTAGTTTTTTTCATTTTCACCTCAAACTACTTTCAGTGAATTTCTGAACGTTCAAAATTTCAATAGCTTTTTGGTCATGTGACGTATCATCCTCAAATCTATTTCAGAGTGTTCATTGATTATGTATACATGTTGCACAGCCTTTGATTTTTTCATTTTCACCTCAAACTATTTTCAGTGAATTGTTTAGTATTTCAAACTTCAATAGCTTTTTGGTCATGTGACGTATCATCCTCAAATTAGTTTCAGAGTATTCATTGACTATGCATACATGTTTCACAGACTTTAGTTTTTTCATTTTCACCTCAAACTATTTTCAGTGAATTTTTCAGTATTTCAAACTTCAATAGCTTTTTGGTCGTGTGACCTATCACCATCAAATTAGTTTCAGAGTGTTCATTGACTATGCATACATGTTGCACAGCCTTTAGTTTTTTTCATTTTCACCTCAAACTACTTTCAGTGAATTTCTGAATGTTCAAAACTTCAATAGCTTAGTGGTCATGTGACGTATCATCCTCAAATCTATTTCAGAGTGTTCATTGACTATGCGTACATGTTGCACAGCCTTTAGTTTTTTCATTTTTACTTCAAACTATTTTCAGTGAATTTTTCAGTATTTCAAACTTCAATAGCTTTTTGGTCGTGTAACCTATCACCATCACATTAGTTTCAGAGTGTTCATTGACTATGCATACATGTTTCACAGCCTTTAGTTTTTTCATTTTCACCTCAAACTATTTTCAGTGAATTTCTGAAAATTCAAAATTTCAATAGCTTTTTGGTCATGTGACGTATCATCCTCAAATCTATTTCAGAGTGTTCATTGATTATGTATACATGTTGCACAGCCTTTGTTTTTTTTCATTTTCACCTCAAACTATTTTCAGTGAATTGTTTAGTATTTCAAACTTCAATAGCTTTTTGGTCGTGTGACCTATCACCATCAAATTAGTTTCAGAGTGTTCATTGACTATGCATACATGTTGCACAGCCTTTATTTTTTTCATTTTCACCTCAAACTATTTTCAGTGAATTTCTGAAAGTTCAAAATTTCAATAGCTTTTTGGTCATGTGACGTATTATCCTCAAATCTATTTCAGAGTGTTCATTAATTATGTATACATGTTGCACAGCCTTTGATTTTTTCATTTTCACCTCAAACTATTTTCAGTGAATTGTTTAGTATTTCAAACTTCAATAGCTTGTTGGTCATGTGACGTATCATCCTCAATGTAGTTTCAGAGTGTGTATTGACTATGCATACATGTTTCACAGCCTTTAGTTTTTTCATTTTCACCTCAAACTATTTTCAGTGAATTTCTGAAAGTTCGAAACTTCAATAGCTTTGTGGTCATGTGACGTATCATCCTCAAATCTATTTCAGAGTGTTCCTTGACTATGCATACATGTTGCACAGCCTTTAGTTTTTTCATTTTTACTTCAAACTATTTTCAGTGAATTTTTCAGTATTTCAAACTTCAATAGCTTTTTGGTCGTGTGACCTATCACCATCAAATTAGTTTCAGAGTGTTCATTGACTATGCATACATGTTGCACAGCCTTTAGTTTTTTTCATTTTCACCTCAAACTATTTTCAGTGAATTTCTGAACGTTCAAAATTTCAATAGCTTTTTGGTCATGTGACGTATCATCCTCAAATCTATTTCAGAGTGTTCATTGATTATGTATACATGTTGCACAGCCTTTGATTTTTTCATTTTCACCTCAAACTATTTTCAGTGAATTGTTTAGTATTTCAAACTTCAATAGCTTTTTGGTCATGTGACGTATCATCCTCAAATTTGTTTCAGAGTATTCATTGACTATGCATACATGTTTCACAGCCTTTAGTTTTTTCATTTTCACCTCAAACTATTTTCAGTGAATTTTTCAGTATTTCAAACTTCAATAGCTTTTTGGTCGTGTGACCTATCACCATCAAATTAGTTTCAGAGTGTTCATTGACTATGCATACATGTTGCACAGCCTTTAGTTTTTTTCATTTTCACCTCAAACTACTTTCAGTGAATTTCTGAACGTTCAAAATTTCAATAGCTTTTTGGTCATGTGACGTATCATCCTCAAATCTATTTCAGAGTGTTCATTGATTATGTATACATGTTGCACAGCCTTTGATTTTTTCATTTTCACCTCAAACTATTTTCAGTGAATTGTTTAGTATTTCAAACTTCAATAGCTTGTTGGTCATGTGACGTATCATCCTCAATGTAGTTTCAGAGTGTTCATTGACTATGCATACATGTTTCACAGCCTTTAGTTTTTTCATTTTCACCTCAAACTATTTTCAGTGAATTTCTGAAAGTTCGAAACTTCAATAGCTTAGTGGTCATGTGACGTATCATCCTCAAATCTATTTCAGAGTGTTCATTGACTATGCGTACATGTTGCACAGCCTTTAGTTTTTTCATTTTTACTTCAAACTATTTTCAGTGAATTTTTCAGTATTTCAAACTTCAATAGCTTTTTGGTCGTGTAACCTATCACCATCACATTAGTTTCAGAGTGTTCATTGACTATGCATACATGTTTCACAGCCTTTAGTTTTTTCATTTTCACCTCAAACTATTTTCAGTGAATTTCTGAACGTTCAAAATTTCAATAGCTTTTTGGTCATGTGACGTATCATCCTCAAATCTATTTCAGAGTGTTCATTGATTATGTATACATGTTGCACAGCCTTTGTTTTTTTTCATTTTCACCTCAAACTATTTTCAGTGAATTGTTTAGTATTTCAAACTTCAATAGCTTTTTGGTCGTGTGACCTATCACCATCAAATTAGTTTCAGAGTGTTCATTGACTATGCATACATGTTGCACAGCCTTTAGTTTTTTCATTTTCACCTCAAACTATTTTCAGTGAATTTCTGAAAGTTCAAAATTTCAATAGCTTTTTGGTCATGTGACGTATCATCCTCAAATCTATTTCAGAGTGTTCATTGATTATGTATACATGTTGCACAGCCTTTGATTTTTTCATTTTCACCTCAAACTATTTTCAGTGAATTGTTTAGTATTTCAAACTTCAATAGCTTGTTGGTCATGTGACGTATCATCCTCAATGTAGTTTCAGAGTGTTCATTGACTATGCATACATGTTTCACAGCCTTTAGTTTTTTCATTTTTACCTCAAACTATTTTCAGTGAATTTCTGAAAGTTCGAAACTTCAATAGCTTTGTGGTCATGTGACGTATCATCCTCAAATCTATTTCAGAGTGTTCCTTGACTATGCATACATGTTGCACAGCCTTTAGTTTTTTCATTTTTACTTCAAACTATTTTCAGTGAATTTTTCAGTATTTCAAACTTCAATAGCTTTTTGGTCGTGTGACCTATCACCATCAAATTAGTTTCAGAGTGTTCATTGACTATGCATACATGTTGCACAGCCTTTAGTTTTTTTCATTTTCACCTCAAACTACTTTCAGTGAATTTCTGAACGTTCAAAATTTCAATAGCTTTTTGGTCATGTGACGTATCATCCTCAAATCTATTTCAGAGTGTTCATTGATTATGTATACATGTTGCACAGCCTTTGATTTTTTCATTTTCACCTCAAACTATTTTCAGTGAATTGTTTAGTATTTCAAACTTCAATAGCTTTTTGGTCATGTGACGTATCATCCTCAAATTAGTTTCAGAGTATTCATTGACTATGCATACATGTTTCACAGACTTTAGTTTTTTCATTTTCACCTCAAACTATTTTCAGTGAATTTTTCAGTATTTCAAACTTCAATAGCTTTTTGGTCGTGTGACCTATCACCATCAAATTAGTTTCAGAGTGTTCATTGACTATGCATACATGTTGCACAGCCTTTAGTTTTTTTCATTTTCACCTCAAACTACTTTCAGTGAATTTCTGAATGTTCAAAACTTCAATAGCTTAGTGGTCATGTGACGTATCATCCTCAAATCTATTTCAGAGTGTTCATTGACTATGCGTACATGTTGCACAGCCTTTAGTTTTTTCATTTTTACTTCAAACTATTTTCAGTGAATTTTTCAGTATTTCAAACTTCAATAGCTTTTTGGTCGTGTAACCTATCACCATCACATTAGTTTCAGAGTGTTCATTGACTATGCATACATGTTTCACAGCCTTTAGTTTTTTCATTTTCACCTCAAACTATTTTCAGTGAATTTCTGAAAATTCAAAATTTCAATAGCTTTTTGGTCATGTGACGTATCATCCTCAAATCTATTTCAGAGTGTTCATTGATTATGTATACATGTTGCACAGCCTTTGTTTTTTTTCATTTTCACCTCAAACTATTTTCAGTGAATTGTTTAGTATTTCAAACTTCAATAGCTTTTTGGTCGTGTGACCTATCACCATCAAATTAGTTTCAGAGTGTTCATTGACTATGCATACATGTTGCACAGCCTTTATTTTTTTCATTTTCACCTCAAACTATTTTCAGTGAATTTCTGAAAGTTCAAAATTTCAATAGCTTTTTGGTCATGTGACGTATTATCCTCAAATCTATTTCAGAGTGTTCATTAATTATGTATACATGTTGCACAGCCTTTGATTTTTTCATTTTCACCTCAAACTATTTTCAGTGAATTGTTTAGTATTTCAAACTTCAATAGCTTGTTGGTCATGTGACGTATCATCCTCAATGTAGTTTCAGAGTGTGTATTGACTATGCATACATGTTTCACAGCCTTTAGTTTTTTCATTTTCACCTCAAACTATTTTCAGTGAATTTCTGAAAGTTCGAAACTTCAATAGCTTTGTGGTCATGTGACGTATCATCCTCAAATCTATTTCAGAGTGTTCCTTGACTATGCATACATGTTGCACAGCCTTTAGTTTTTTCATTTTTACTTCAAACTATTTTCAGTGAATTTTTCAGTATTTCAAACTTCAATAGCTTTTTGGTCGTGTGACCTATCACCATCAAATTAGTTTCAGAGTGTTCATTGACTATGCATACATGTTGCACAGCCTTTAGTTTTTTTCATTTTCACCTCAAACTATTTTCAGTGAATTTCTGAACGTTCAAAATTTCAATAGCTTTTTGGTCATGTGACGTATCATCCTCAAATCTATTTCAGAGTGTTCATTGATTATGTATACATGTTGCACAGCCTTTGATTTTTTCATTTTCACCTCAAACTATTTTAAGTGAATTGTTTAGTATTTCAAACTTCAATAGCTTTTTGGTCATGTGACGTATCATCCTCAAATTTGTTTCAGAGTATTCATTGACTATGCATACATGTTTCACAGCCTTTAGTTTTTTCATTTTCACCTCAAACTATTTTCAGTGAATTTTTCAGTATTTCAAACTTCAATAGCTTTTTGGTCGTGTGACCTATCACCATCAAATTAGTTTCAGAGTGTTCATTGACTATGCATACATGTTGCACAGCCTTTAGTTTTTTTCATTTTCACCTCAAACTACTTTCAGTGAATTTCTGAATGTTCAAAACTTCAATAGCTTAGTGGTCATGTGACGTATCATCCTCAAATCTATTTCAGAGTGTTCATTGACTATGCGTACATGTTGCACAGCCTTTAGTTTTTTCATTTTTACTTCAAACTATTTTCAGTGAATTTTTCAGTATTTCAAACTTCAATAGCTTTTTGGTCGTGTAACCTATCACCATCACATTAGTTTCAGAGTGTTCATTGACTATGCATACATGTTTCACAGCCTTTAGTTTTTTCATTTTCACCTCAAACTATTTTCAGTGAATTTCTGAAAATTCAAAATTTCAATAGCTTTTTGTTCATGTGACGTATCATCCTCAAATCTATTTTAGAGTGTTCATTGATTATGTATACATGTTGCACAGCCTTTGTTTTTTTTCATTTTCACCTCAAACTATTTTCAGTGAATTGTTTAGTATTTCAAACTTCAATAGCTTTTTGGTCGTGTGACCTATCACCATCAAATTAGTTTCAGAGTGTTCATTGACTATACATACATGTTGCACAGCCTTTAGTTTTTTCATTTTCACCTCAAACTATTTTCAGTGAATTTCTGAAAGTTCAAAATTTCAATAGCTTTTTGGTCATGTGACGTATCATCCTCAAATCTATTTCAGAGTGTTCATTAATTATGTATACATGTTGCACAGCCTTTGATTTTTTCATTTTCACCTCAAACTATTTTCAGTGAATTGTTTAGTATTTCAAACTTCAATAGCTTGTTGGTCATGTGACGTATCATCCTCAATGTAGTTTCAGAGTGTTCATTGACTATGCATACATGTTTCACAGCCTTTAGTTTTTTCATTTTCACCTCAAACTATTTTCAGTGAATTTCTGAAAGTTCGAAACTTCAATAGCTTTGTGGTCATGTGACGTATCATCCTCAAATCTATTTCAGAGTGTTCCTTGACTATGCATACATGTTGCACAGCCTTTAGTTTTTTCATTTTTACTTCAAACTATTTTCAGTGAATTTTTCAGTATTTCAAACTTCAATAGCTTTTTGGTCGTGTGACCTATCACCATCAAATTAGTTTCAGAGTGTTCATTGACTATGCATACATGTTGCACAGCCTTTAGTTTTTTTCATTTTCACCTCAAACTACTTTCAGTGAATTTCTGAATGTTCAAAACTTCAATAGCTTGTTGGTCATGTGACGTATCATCCTCAATGTAGTTTCAGAGTGTTCATTGACTATGCATACATGTTGCACAGCCTTTGATTTTTTCATTTTCACCTCAAACTATTTTCAGTGAATTGTTTAGTATTTCAAACTTCAATAGCTTTTTGGTCATGTGACGTATCATCCTCAAATTAGTTTCAGAGTATTCATTGACTATGCATACATGTTTCACAGCCTTTAGTTTTTTCATTTTCACCTCAAACTATTTTCAGTGAATTTTTCAGTATTTCAAACTTCAATAGCTTTTTGGTCGTGTGACCTATCACCATCAAATTAGTTTCAGAGTGTTCATTGACTATGCATACATGTTGCACAGCCTTTAGTTTTTTTCATTTTCACCTCAAACTACTTTCAGTGAATTTCTGAATGTTCAAAACTTCAATAGCTTGTTGGTCATGTGACGTATCATCCTCAATGTAGTTTCAGAGTGTTCATTGACTATGCATACATGTTGCACAGCCTTTGGTTTTTTCATTTTCACCTCAAACTATTTTCAGTGAATTTTTCAGTATTTCAAAACTTCAATAGCTTTTTGGTCGTGTGACCTATCACCATCAAATTAGTTTCAGAGTGTTCATTGACTATGCATACATGTTGCACAGCCTTTAGTTTTTTCATTTTCACCTCAAACTATTTTCAGTGAATTTCTGAACGTTCAAAATTTCAATAGCTTTTTGGTCATGTGACGTATCATCCTCAAATCTATTTCAGAGTGTTCATTGATTATGTATACATGTTGCACAGCCTTTGATTTTTTCATTTTCACCTCAAACTATTTTCAGTGAATTGTTTAGTATTTCAAACTTCAATAGCTTTTTGGTCATGTGACGTATCATCCTCAAATTAGTTTCAGAGTATTCATTGACTATGCATACATGTTTCACAGCCTTTAGTTTTTTCATTTTCACCTCAAACTATTTTCAGTGAATTTCTGAATGTTCGAAACTTCAATAGCTTTGTGGTCATGTGACGTATCATCCTCAAATCTATTTCAGAGTGTTCCTTGACTATGCATACATGTTGCACAGCCTTTAGTTTTTTCATTTTTACTTCAAACTATTTTCAGTGAATTTTTCAGTATTTCAAACTTCAATAGCTTTTTGGTCGTGTGACCTATCACCATCAAATTAGTTTCAGAGTGTTCATTGACTATGCATACATGTTGCACAGCCTTTAGTTTTTTCATTTTCACCTCAAACTACTTTCAGTGAATTTCTGAACGTTCGAAACTTCAATAGCTTTTTGGTCATGTGACGTATCATCCTCAAATCTATTTCAGAGTGTTCATTGATTAGGTATACAAGTTGCACAGCCTTTGGTTTTTTCATTTTCACCTCAAACTATTTTCAGTGAATTTTTCAGTATTTCAAACTTCAATAGCTTTTTGGTCGTGTGACCTATCACCATCAAATTAGTTTCAGAGTGTTCATTGACTATGCATACATGTTGCACAGCCTTTAGTTTTTTTTTTTTCACCTCAAACTATTTTCAGTGAATTTCTGAAAATTTCAATAGCTTTTTGGTCATGTGACGTATCATCCTCAAATCTATTTCAGAGTGTTCATTGACTGTGCATACATGTTGCACAGCCTTTACTTTTTTCATTTTCACCTCAAACTATTTTCAGTGAATTTTTCAGTATTTCAAACTTCAATAGCTTTTTGGTCGTGTGACCTATCACCATCAAATTAGTTTCAGAGTGTTCATTGACTATGCATACATGTTGCACAGCCTTTAGTTTTTTCATTTTCACCTCAAACTATTTTCAGTGAATTTCTGAATGTTCAAAATTTCAATAGCTTTTTGGTCATGTGACGTATCATCCTCAATGTAGTTTCAGAGTGTTCATTGACTATGCATACATGTTTCACAGCCTTTAGTTTTTTCATTTTCACCTCAAACTATTTTCAGTGAATTGTTTAGTATTTCAAACTTCAATAGCTTGTTGGTCATGTGACGTATCATCCTCAATGTAGTTTCAGAGTGTTCATTGACTATGCATACATGTTTCACAGCCTTTAGTTTTTTCATTTTCACCTCAAACTATTTTCAGTGAATTTCTGAAAGTTCGAAACTTCAATAGCTTTGTGGTCATGTGACGTATCATCCTCAAATCTATTTCAGAGTGTTCCTTGACTATGCATACATGTTGCACAGCCTTTAGTTTTTTCATTTTTACTTCAAACTATTTTCAGTGAATTTTTCAGTATTTCAAACTTCAATAGCTTTTTGGTCGTGTGACCTATCACCATCAAATTAGTTTCAGAGTGTTCATTGACTATGCATACATGTTGCACAGCCTTTAGTTTTTTTCATTTTCACCTCAAACTACTTTCAGTGAATTTCTGAATGTTCAAAACTTCAATAGCTTTTTGGTCATGTGACGTATCATCCTCAAATCTATTTCAGAGTGTTCATTGATTATGTATACATGTTGCACAGCCTTTGATTTTTTCATTTTCACCTCAAACTATTTTCAGTGAATTGTTTAGTATTTCAAACTTCAATAGCTTTTTGGTCATGTGACGTATCATCCTCAAATTAGTTTCAGAGTATTCATTGACTATGCATACATGTTTCACAGACTTTAGTTTTTTCATTTTCACCTCAAACTATTTTCAGTGAATTTTTCAGTATTTCAAACTTCAATAGCTTTTTGGTCGTGTGACCTATCACCATCAAATTAGTTTCAGAGTGTTCATTGACTATGCATACATGTTGCACAGCCTTTAGTTTTTTTCATTTTCACCTCAAACTACTTTCAGTGAATTTCTGAATGTTCAAAACTTCAATAGCTTAGTGGTCATGTGACGTATCATCCTCAAATCTATTTCAGAGTGTTCATTGACTATGCGTACATGTTGCACAGCCTTTAGTTTTTTCATTTTTACTTCAAACTATTTTCAGTGAATTTTTCAGTATTTCAAACTTCAATAGCTTTTTGGTCGTGTAACCTATCACCATCACATTAGTTTCAGAGTGTTCATTGACTATGCATACATGTTTCACAGCCTTTAGTTTTTTCATTTTCACCTCAAACTATTTTCAGTGAATTTCTGAAAATTCAAAATTTCAATAGCTTTTTGGTCATGTGACGTATCATCCTCAAATCTATTTCAGAGTGTTCATTGATTATGTATACATGTTGCACAGCCTTTGTTTTTTTTCATTTTCACCTCAAACTATTTTCAGTGAATTGTTTAGTATTTCAAACTTCAATAGCTTTTTGGTCGTGTGACCTATCACCATCAAATTAGTTTCAGAGTGTTCATTGACTATGCATACATGTTGCACAGCCTTTAGTTTTTTCATTTTCACCTCAAACTATTTTCAGTGAATTTCTGAAAGTTCAAAATTTCAATAGCTTTTTGGTCATGTGACGTATTATCCTCAAATCTATTTCAGAGTGTTCATTAATTATGTATACATGTTGCACAGCCTTTGATTTTTTCATTTTCACCTCAAACTATTTTCAGTGAATTGTTTAGTATTTCAAACTTCAATAGCTTGTTGGTCATGTGACGTATCATCCTCAATGTAGTTTCAGAGTGTGTATTGACTATGCATACATGTTTCACAGCCTTTAGTTTTTTCATTTTCACCTCAAACTATTTTCAGTGAATTTCTGAAAGTTCGAAACTTCAATAGCTTTGTAGTCATGTGACGTATCATCCTCAAATCTATTTCAGAGTGTTCCTTGACTATGCATACATGTTGCACAGCCTTTAGTTTTTTCATTTTTACTTCAAACTATTTTCAGTGAATTTTTCAGTATTTCAAACTTCAATAGCTTTTTGGTCGTGTGACCTATCACCATCAAATTAGTTTCAGAGTGTTCATTGACTATGCATACATGTTGCACAGCCTTTAGTTTTTTTCATTTTCACCTCAAACTACTTTCAGTGAATTTCTGAACGTTCAAAATTTCAATAGCTTTTTGGTCATGTGACGTATCATCCTCAAATCTATTTCAGAGTGTTCATTGATTATGTATACATGTTGCACAGCCTTTGATTTTTTCATTTTCACCTCAAACTATTTTCAGTGAATTGTTTAGTATTTCAAACTTCAATAGCTTTTTGGTCATGTGACGTATCATCCTCAAATTTGTTTCAGAGTATTCATTGACTATGCATACATGTTTCACAGCCTTTAGTTTTTTCATTTTCACCTCAAACTATTTTCAGTGAATTTTTCAGTATTTCAAACTTCAATAGCTTTTTGGTCGTGTGACCTATCACCATCAAATTAGTTTCAGAGTGTTCATTGACTATGCATACATGTTGCACAGCCTTTAGTTTTTTTCATTTTCACCTCAAACTACTTTCAGTGAATTTCTGAATGTTCAAAACTTCAATAGCTTAGTGGTCATGTGACGTATCATCCTCAAATCTATTTCAGAGTGTTCATTGACTATGCGTACATGTTGCACAGCCTTTAGTTTTTTCATTTTTACTTCAAACTATTTTCAGTGAATTTTTCAGTATTTCAAACTTCAATAGCTTTTTGGTCGTGTAACCTATCACCATCACATTAGTTTCAGAGTGTTCATTGACTATGCATACATGTTTCACAGCCTTTAGTTTTTTCATTTTCACCTCAAACTATTTTCAGTGAATTTCTGAAAATTCAAAATTTCAATAGCTTTTTGGTCATGTGACGTATCATCCTCAAATCTATTTTAGAGTGTTCATTGATTATGTATACATGTTGCACAGCCTTTGTTTTTTTTCATTTTCACCTCAAACTATTTTCAGTGAATTGTTTAGTATTTCAAACTTCAATAGCTTTTTGGTCGTGTGACCTATCACCATCAAATTAGTTTCAGAGTGTTCATTGACTATGCATACATGTTGCACAGCCTTTAGTTTTTTCATTTTCACCTCAAACTATTTTCAGTGAATTTCTGAAAGTTCAAAATTTCAATAGCTTTTTGGTCATGTGACGTATCATCCTCAAATCTATTTCAGAGTGTTCATTAATTATGTATACATGTTGCACAGCCTTTGATTTTTTCATTTTCACCTCAAACTATTTTCAGTGAATTGTTTAGTATTTCAAACTTCAATAGCTTGTTGGTCATGTGACGTATCATCCTCAATGTAGTTTCAGAGTGTTCATTGACTATGCATACATGTTTCACAGCCTTTAGTTTTTTCATTTTCACCTCAAACTATTTTCAGTGAATTTCTGAAAGTTCGAAACTTCAATAGCTTTGTGGTCATGTGACGTATCATCCTCAAATCTATTTCAGAGTGTTCCTTGACTATGCATACATGTTGCACAGCCTTTAGTTTTTTCATTTTTACTTCAAACTATTTTCAGTGAATTTTTCAGTATTTCAAACTTCAATAGCTTTTTGGTCGTGTGACCTATCACCATCAAATTAGTTTCAGAGTGTTCATTGACTATGCATACATGTTGCACAGCCTTTAGTTTTTTTCATTTTCACCTCAAACTACTTTCAGTGAATTTCTGAACGTTCAAAATTTCAATAGCTTTTTGGTCATGTGACGTATCATCCTCAAATCTATTTCAGAGTGTTCCTTGACTATGCATACATGTTGCACAGCCTTTAGTTTTTTCATTTTTACTTCAAACTATTTTCAGTGAATTTTTCAGTATTTCAAACTTCAATAGCTTTTTGGTCGTGTGACCTATCACCATCAAATTAGTTTCAGAGTGTTCATTGACTATGCATACATGTTGCACAGCCTTTAGTTTTTTTCATTTTCACCTCAAACTACTTTCAGTGAATTTCTGAACGTTCAAAATTTCAATAGCTTTTTGGTCATGTGACGTATCATCCTCATATCTATTTCAGAGTGTTCATTGATTATGTATACATGTTGCACAGCCTTTGATTTTTTCATTTTCACCTCAAACTATTTTCAGTGAATTGTTTAGTATTTCAAACTTCAATAGCTTTTTGGTCATGTGACGTATCATCCTCAAATTAGTTTCAGAGTATTCATTGACTATGCATACATGTTTCACAGCCTTTAGTTTTTTCATTTTCACCTCAAACTATTTTCAGTGAATTTTTCAGTATTTCAAACTTCAATAGCTTTTTGGTCGTGTGACCTATCACCATCAAATTAGTTTCAGAGTGTTCATTGACTATGCATACATGTTGCACAGCCTTTAGTTTTTTTCATTTTCACCTCAAACTACTTTCAGTGAATTTCTGAATGTTCAAAACTTCAATAGCTTAGTGGTCATGTGACGTATCATCCTCAAATCTATTTCAGAGTGTTCATTGACTATGCGTACATGTTGCACAGCCTTTAGTTTTTTCATTTTTACTTCAAACTATTTTCAGTGAATTTTTCAGTATTTCAAACTTCAATAGCTTTTTGGTCGTGTAACCTATCACCATCACATTAGTTTCAGAGTGTTCATTGACTATGCATACATGTTTCACAGCCTTTAGTTTTTTCATTTTCACCTCAAACTATTTTCAGTGAATTTCTGAAAATTCAAAATTTCAATAGCTTTTTGGTCATGTGACGTATCATCCTCAAATCTATTTCAGAGTGTTCATTGATTATGTATACATGTTGCACAACCTTTGTTTTTTTTCATTTTCACCTCAAACTATTTTCAGTGAATTGTTTAGTATTTCAAACTTCAATAGCTTTTTGGTCGTGTGACCTATCACCATCAAATTAGTTTCAGAGTGTTCATTGACTATGCATACATGTTGCACAGCCTTTAGTTTTTTCATTTTCACCTCAAACTATTTTCAGTGAATTTCTGAAAGTTCAAAATTTCAATAGCTTTTTGGTCATGTGACGTATCATCCTCAAATCTATTTCAGAGTGTTCATTAATTATGTATACATGTTGCACAGCCTTTGATTTTTTCATTTTCACCTCAAACTATTTTCAGTGAATTGTTTAGTATTTCAAACTTCAATAGCTTGTTGGTCATGTGACGTATCATCCTCAATGTAGTTTCAGAGTGTGTATTGACTATGCATACATGTTTCACAGCCTTTAGTTTTTTCATTTTCACCTCAAACTATTTTCAGTGAATTTCTGAAAGTTCGAAACTTCAATAGCTTTGTGGTCATGTGACGTATCATCCTCAAATCTATTTCAGAGTGTTCCTTGACTATGCATACATGTTGCACAGCCTTTAGTTTTTTCATTTTTACTTCAAACTATTTTCAGTGAATTTTTCAGTATTTCAAACTTCAATAGCTTTTTGGTCGTGTGACCTATCACCATCAAATTAGTTTCAGAGTGTTCATTGACTATGCATACATGTTGCACAGCCTTTAGTTTTTTTCATTTTCACCTCAAACTACTTTCAGTGAATTTCTGAACGTTCAAAATTTCAATAGCTTTTTGGTCATGTGACGTATCATCCTCAAATCTATTTCAGAGTGTTCATTGATTATGTATACATGTTGCACAGCCTTTGATTTTTTCATTTTCACCTCAAACTATTTTCAGTGAATTGTTTAGTATTTCAAACTTCAATAGCTTGTTGGTCATGTGACGTATCATCCTCAATGTAGTTTCAGAGTGTTCATTGACTATGCATACATGTTTCACAGCCTTTAGTTTTTTCATTTTCACCTCAAACTATTTTCAGTGAATTTCTGAAAGTTCGAAACTTCAATAGCTTTGTGGTCATGTGACGTATCATCCTCAAATCTATTTCAGAGTGTTCCTTGACTATGCATACATGTTGCACAGCCTTTAGTTTTTTCATTTTTACTTCAAACTATTTTCAGTGAATTTTTCAGTATTTCAAACTTCAATAGCTTTTTGGTCGTGTGACCTATCACCATCAAATTAGTTTCAGAGTGTTCATTGACTATGCATACATGTTGCACAGCCTTTAGTTTTTTTCATTTTCACCTCAAACTACTTTCAGTGAATTTCTGAACGTTCAAAATTTCAATAGCTTTTTGGTCATGTGACGTATCATCCTCAAATCTATTTCAGAGTGTTCATTGATTATGTATACATGTTGCACAGCCTTTGATTTTTTCATTTTCACCTCAAACTATTTTCAGTGAATTGTTTAGTATTTCAAACTTCAATAGCTTTTTGGTCATGTGACGTATCATCCTCAAATTAGTTTCAGAGTATTCATTGACTATGCATACATGTTTCACAGCCTTTAGTTTTTTCATTTTCACCTCAAACTATTTTCAGTGAATTTTTCAGTATTTCAAACTTCAATAGCTTTTTGGTCGTGTGACCTATCACCATCAAATTAGTTTCAGAGTGTTCATTGACTATGCATACATGTTGCACAGCCTTTAGTTTTTTTCATTTTCACCTCAAACTACTTTCAGTGAATTTCTGAATGTTCAAAACTTCAATAGCTTAGTGGTCATGTGACGTATCATCCTCAAATCTATTTCAGAGTGTTCATTGACTATGCGTACATGTTGCACAGCCTTTAGTTTTTTCATTTTTACTTCAAACTATTTTCAGTGAATTTTTCAGTATTTCAAACTTCAATAGCTTTTTGGTCGTGTAACCTATCACCATCACATTAGTTTCAGAGTGTTCATTGACTATGCATACATGTTTCACAGCCTTTAGTTTTTTCATTTTCACCTCAAACTATTTTCAGTGAATTTCTGAAAATTCAAAATTTCAATAGCTTTTTGGTCATGTGACGTATCATCCTCAAATCTATTTCAGAGTGTTCATTGATTATGTATACATGTTGCACAACCTTTGTTTTTTTTCATTTTCACCTCAAACTATTTTCAGTGAATTGTTTAGTATTTCAAACTTCAATAGCTTTTTGGTCGTGTGACCTATCACCATCAAATTAGTTTCAGAGTGTTCATTGACTATGCATACATGTTGCACAGCCTTTAGTTTTTTCATTTTCACCTCAAACTATTTTCAGTGAATTTCTGAAAGTTCAAAATTTCAATAGCTTTTTGGTCATGTGACGTATCATCCTCAAATCTATTTCAGAGTGTTCATTAATTATGTATACATGTTGCACAGCCTTTGATTTTTTCATTTTCACCTCAAACTATTTTCAGTGAATTGTTTAGTATTTCAAACTTCAATAGCTTTTTGGTCGTGTGACCTATCACCATCAAATTAGTTTCAGAGTGTTCATTGACTATGCATACATGTTGCACAGCCTTTAGTTTTTTCATTTTCACCTCAAACTATTTTCAGTGAATTTCTGAAAGTTCAAAATTTCAATAGCTTGTAGGTCATGTGACGTATCATCCTCAATGTAGTTTCAGAGTGTGTATTGACTATGCATACATGTTTCACAGCCTTTAGTTTTTTCATTTTCACCTCAAACTATTTTCAGTGAATTTCTGAAAGTTCGAAACTTCAATAGCTTTGTGGTCATGTGACGTATCATCCTCAAATCTATTTCAGAGTGTTCCTTGACTATGCATACATGTTGCACAGCCTTTAGTTTTTTCATTTTTACTTCAAACTATTTTCAGTGAATTTTTCAGTATTTCAAACTTCAATAGCTTTTTGGTCGTGTGACCTATCACCATCAAATTAGTTTCAGAGTGTTCATTGACTATGCATACATGTTGCACAGCCTTTAGTTTTTTTCATTTTCACCTCAAACTACTTTCAGTGAATTTCTGAACGTTCAAAATTTCAATAGCTTTTTGGTCATGTGACGTATCATCCTCAAATCTATTTCAGAGTGTTCATTGATTATGTATACATGTTGCACAGCCTTTGATTTTTTCATTTTCACCTCAAACTATTTTCAGTGAATTGTTTAGTATTTCAAACTTCAATAGCTTTTTGGTCATGTGACGTATCATCCTCAAATTAGTTTCAGAGTATTCATTGACTATGCATACATGTTTCACAGCCTTTAGTTTTTTCATTTTCACCTCAAACTATTTTCAGTGAATTTTTCAGTATTTCAAACTTCAATAGCTTTTTGGTCGTGTGACCTATCACCATCAAATTAGTTTCAGAGTGTTCATTGACTATGCATACATGTTGCACAGCCTTTAGTTTTTTTCATTTTCACCTCAAACTACTTTCAGTGAATTTCTGAATGTTCAAAACTTCAATAGCTTAGTGGTCATGTGACGTATCATCCTCAAATCTATTTCAGAGTGTTCATTGACTATGCGTACATGTTGCACAGCCTTTAGTTTTTTCATTTTTACTTCAAACTATTTTCAGTGAATTTTTCAGTATTTCAAACTTCAATAGCTTTTTGGTCGTGTAACCTATCACCATCACATTAGTTTCAGAGTGTTCATTGACTATGCATACATGTTTCACAGCCTTTAGTTTTTTCATTTTCACCTCAAACTATTTTCAGTGAATTTCTGAAAATTCAAAATTTCAATAGCTTTTTGGTCATGTGACGTATCATCCTCAAATCTATTTCAGAGTGTTCATTGATTATGTATACATGTTGCACAACCTTTGTTTTTTTTCATTTTCACCTCAAACTATTTTCAGTGAATTGTTTAGTATTTCAAACTTCAATAGCTTTTTGGTCGTGTGACCTATCACCATCAAATTAGTTTCAGAGTGTTCATTGACTATGCATACATGTTGCACAGCCTTTAGTTTTTTCATTTTCACCTCAAACTATTTTCAGTGAATTTCTGAAAGTTCAAAATTTCAATAGCTTTTTGGTCATGTGACGTATCATCCTCAAATCTATTTCAGAGTGTTCATTAATTATGTATACATGTTGCACAGCCTTTGATTTTTTCATTTTCACCTCAAACTATTTTCAGTGAATTGTTTAGTATTTCAAACTTCAATAGCTTTTTGGTCGTGTGACCTATCACCATCAAATTAGTTTCAGAGTGTTCATTGACTATGCATACATGTTGCACAGCCTTTAGTTTTTTCATTTTCACCTCAAACTATTTTCAGTGAATTTCTGAAAGTTCAAAATTTCAATAGCTTGTAGGTCATGTGACGTATCATCCTCAATGTAGTTTCAGAGTGTGTATTGACTATGCATACATGTTTCACAGCCTTTAGTTTTTTCATTTTCACCTCAAACTATTTTCAGTGAATTTCTGAAAGTTCGAAACTTCAATAGCTTTGTGGTCATGTGACGTATCATCCTCAAATCTATTTCAGAGTGTTCCTTGACTATGCATACATGTTGCACAGCCTTTAGTTTTTTCATTTTTACTTCAAACTATTTTCAGTGAATTTTTCAGTATTTCAAACTTCAATAGCTTTTTGGTCGTGTGACCTATCACCATCAAATTAGTTTCAGAGTGTTCATTGACTATGCATACATGTTGCACAGCCTTTAGTTTTTTTCATTTTCACCTCAAACTACTTTCAGTGAATTTCTGAACGTTCAAAATTTCAATAGCTTTTTGGTCATGTGACGTATCATCCTCAAATCTATTTCAGAGTGTTCATTGATTATGTATACATGTTGCACAGCCTTTGATTTTTTCATTTTCACCTCAAACTATTTTCAGTGAATTGTTTAGTATTTCAAACTTCAATAGCTTTTTGGTCATGTGACGTATCATCCTCAAATTTGTTTCAGAGTATTCATTGACTATGCATACATGTTTCACAGCCTTTAGTTTTTTCATTTTCACCTCAAACTATTTTCAGTGAATTTTTCAGTATTTCAAACTTCAATAGCTTTTTGGTCGTGTGACCTATCACCATCAAATTAGTTTCAGAGTGTTCATTGACTATGCATACATGTTGCACAGCCTTTAGTTTTTTTCATTTTCACCTCAAACTACTTTCAGTGAATTTCTGAATGTTCAAAACTTCAATAGCTTAGTGGTCATGTGACGTATCATCCTCAAATCTATTTCAGAGTGTTCATTGACTATGCGTACATGTTGCACAGCCTTTAGTTTTTTCATTTTTACTTCAAACTATTTTCAGTGAATTTTTCAGTATTTCAAACTTCAATAGCTTTTTGGTCGTGTAACCTATCACCATCACATTAGTTTCAGAGTGTTCATTGACTATGCATACATGTTTCACAGCCTTTAGTTTTTTCATTTTCACCTCAAACTTCTTTCAGTGAATTTCTGAAAATTCAAAATTTCAATAGCTTTTTGGTCATGTGACGTATCATCCTCAAATCTATTTCAGAGTGTTCATTGATTATGTATACATGTTGCACAGCCTTTGTTTTTTTTCATTTTCACCTCAAACTATTTTCAGTGAATTGTTTAGTATTTCAAACTTCAATAGCTTTTTGGTCGTGTGACCTATCACCATCAAATTAGTTTCAGAGTGTTCATTGACTATGCATACATGTTGCACAGCCTTTAGTTTTTTCATTTTCACCTCAAACTATTTTCAGTGAATTTCTGAAAGTTCAAAATTTCAATAGCTTTTTGGTCATGTGACGTATCATCCTCAAATCTATTTCAGAGTGTTCATTAATTATGTATACATGTTGCACAGCCTTTGATTTTTTCATTTTCACCTCAAACTATTTTCAGTGAATTGTTTAGTATTTCAAACTTCAATAGCTTGTTGGTCATGTGACGTATCATCCTCAATGTAGTTTCAGAGTGTTCATTGACTATGCATACATGTTTCACAGCCTTTAGTTTTTTCATTTTCACCTCAAACTATTTTCAGTGAATTTCTGAAAGTTCGAAACTTCAATAGCTTTGTGGTCATGTGACGTATCATCCTCAAATCTATTTCAGAGTGTTCATTAATTATGTATACATGTTGCACAGCCTTTGATTTTTTCATTTTCACCTCAAACTATTTTCAGTGAATTGTTTAGTATTTCAAACTTCAATAGCTTTTTGGTCATGTGACGTATCATCCTCAAATTAGTTTCAGAGTATTCATTGACTATGCATACATGTTTCACAGCCTTTAGTTTTTTCATTTTCACCTCAAACTATTTTCAGTGAATTTTTCAGTATTTCAAACTTCAATAGCTTTTTGGTCGTGTGACCTATCACCATCAAATTAGTTTCAGAGTGTTCATTGACTATGCATACATGTTGCACAGCCTTTAGTTTTTTTCATTTTCACCTCAAACTACTTTCAGTGAATTTCTGAATGTTCAAAACTTCAATAGCTTAGTGGTCATGTGACGTATCATCCTCAAATCTATTTCAGAGTGTTCATTGACTATGCGTACATGTTGCACAGCCTTTAGTTTTTTCATTTTGACTTCAAACTATTTTCAGTGAATTTTTCAGTATTTCAAACTTCAA
The DNA here is from genome assembly GCF_963692335.1 of Osmerus eperlanus. NCBI lineage: Eukaryota > Metazoa > Chordata > Actinopteri > Osmeriformes > Osmeridae > Osmerus > Osmerus eperlanus. The sequence continues at coordinate 10,136,557 of NC_085022.1, forward strand.
TAGCTTTTTGGTCGTGTAACCTATCACCATCACATTAGTTTCAGAGTGTTCATTGACTATGCATGCATGTTTCACAGCCTTTAGTTTTTTCATTTTCACCTCAAACTATTTTCAGTGAATTTCTGAAAATTCAAAATTTCAATAGCTTTTTGGTCATGTGACGTATCATCCTCAAATCTATTTCAGAGTGTTCATTGATTATGTATACATGTTGCACAACCTTTGTTTTTTTTCATTTTCACCTCAAACTATTTTCAGTGAATTGTTTAGTATTTCAAACTTCAATAGCTTTTTGGTCGTGTGACCTATCACCATCAAATTAGTTTCAGAGTGTTCATTGACTATGCATACATGTTGCACAGCCTTTAGTTTTTTCATTTTCACCTCAAACTATTTTCAGTGAATTTCTGAAAGTTCAAAATTTCAATAGCTTTTTGGTCATGTGACGTATCATCCTCAAATCTATTTCAGAGTGTTCATTAATTATGTATACATGTTGCACAGCCTTTGATTTTTTCATTTTCACCTCAAACTATTTTCAGTGAATTGTTTAGTATTTCAAACTTCAATAGCTTTTTGGTCGTGTGACCTATCACCATCAAATTAGTTTCAGAGTGTTCATTGACTATGCATACATGTTGCACAGCCTTTAGTTTTTTCATTTTCACCTCAAACTATTTTCAGTGAATTTCTGAAAGTTCAAAATTTCAATAGCTTGTAGGTCATGTGACGTATCATCCTCAATGTAGTTTCAGAGTGTGTATTGACTATGCATACATGTTTCACAGCCTTTAGTTTTTTCATTTTCACCTCAAACTATTTTCAGTGAATTTCTGAAAGTTCGAAACTTCAATAGCTTTGTGGTCATGTGACGTATCATCCTCAAATCTATTTCAGAGTGTTCCTTGACTATGCATACATGTTGCACAGCCTTTAGTTTTTTCATTTTTACTTCAAACTATTTTCAGTGAATTTTTCAGTATTTCAAACTTCAATAGCTTTTTGTTCGTGTGACCTATCACCATCAAATTAGTTTCAGAGTGTTCATTGACTATGCATACATGTTGCACAGCCTTTAGTTTTTTTCATTTTCACCTCAAACTACTTTCAGTGAATTTCTGAACGTTCAAAATTTCAATAGCTTTTTGGTCATGTGACGTATCATCCTCAAATCTATTTCAGAGTGTTCATTGATTATGTATACATGTTGCACAGCCTTTGATTTTTTCATTTTCACCTCAAACTATTTTCAGTGAATTGTTTAGTATTTCAAACTTCAATAGCTTTTTGGTCATGTGACGTATCATCCTCAAATTTGTTTCAGAGTATTCATTGACTATGCATACATGTTTCACAGCCTTTAGTTTTTTCATTTTCACCTCAAACTATTTTCAGTGAATTTTTCAGTATTTCAAACTTCAATAGCTTTTTGGTCGTGTGACCTATCACCATCAAATTAGTTTCAGAGTGTTCATTGACTATGCATACATGTTGCACAGCCTTTAGTTTTTTTCATTTTCACCTCAAACTACTTTCAGTGAATTTCTGAATGTTCAAAACTTCAATAGCTTAGTGGTCATGTGACGTATCATCCTCAAATCTATTTCAGAGTGTTCATTGACTATGCGTACATGTTGCACAGCCTTTAGTTTTTTCATTTTTACTTCAAACTATTTTCAGTGAATTTTTCAGTATTTCAAACTTCAATAGCTTTTTGGTCGTGTAACCTATCACCATCACATTAGTTTCAGAGTGTTCATTGACTATGCATACATGTTTCACAGCCTTTAGTTTTTTCATTTTCACCTCAAACTTCTTTCAGTGAATTTCTGAAAATTCAAAATTTCAATAGCTTTTTGGTCATGTGACGTATCATCCTCAAATCTATTTCAGAGTGTTCATTGATTATGTATACATGTTGCACAGCCTTTGTTTTTTTTCATTTTCACCTCAAACTATTTTCAGTGAATTGTTTAGTATTTCAAACTTCAATAGCTTTTTGGTCGTGTGACCTATCACCATCAAATTAGTTTCAGAGTGTTCATTGACTATGCATACATGTTGCACAGCCTTTAGTTTTTTCATTTTCACCTCAAACTATTTTCAGTGAATTTCTGAAAGTTCAAAATTTCAATAGCTTTTTGGTCATGTGACGTATCATCCTCAAATCTATTTCAGAGTGTTCATTAATTATGTATACATGTTGCACAGCCTTTGATTTTTTCATTTTTTACCTCAAACTATTTTCAGTGAATTGTTTAGTATTTCAAACTTCAATAGCTTGTTGGTCATGTGACGTATCATCCTCAATGTAGTTTCAGAGTGTTCATTGACTATGCATACATGTTTCACAGCCTTTAGTTTTTTCATTTTCACCTCAAACTATTTTCAGTGAATTTCTGAAAGTTCGAAACTTCAATAGCTTTGTGGTCATGTGACGTATCATCCTCAAATCTATTTCAGAGTGTTCCTTGACTATGCATACATGTTGCACAGCCTTTAGTTTTTTCATTTTTACTTCAAACTATTTTCAGTGAATTTTTCAGTATTTCAAACTTCAATAGCTTTTTGGTCGTGTGACCTATCACCATCAAATTAGTTTCAGAGTGTTCATTGACTATGCATACATGTTGCACAGCCTTTTGTTTTTTTCATTTTCACCTCAAACTACTTTCAGTGAATTTCTGAACGTTCAAAATTTCAATAGCTTTTTGGTCATGTGACGTATCATCCTCAAATCTATTTCAGAGTGTTCATTGATTATGTATACATGTTGCACAGCCTTTGATTTTTTCATTTTCACCTCAAACTATTTTCAGTGAATTGTTTAGTATTTCAAACTTCAATAGCTTTTTGGTCATGTGACGTATCATCCTCAAATTAGTTTCAGAGTATTCATTGACTATGCATACATGTTTCACAGCCTTTAGTTTTTTCATTTTCACCTCAAACTATTTTCAGTGAATTTCTGAATGTTCGAAACTTCAATAGCTTTGTGGTCATGTGACGTATCATCCTCAAATCTATTTCAGAGTGTTCCTTGACTATGCATACATGTTGCACAGCCTTTAGTTTTTTCATTTTTACTTCAAACTATTTTCAGTGAATTTTTCAGTATTTCAAACTTCAATAGCTTTTTGGTCGTGTGACCTATCACCATCAAATTAGTTTCAGAGTGTTCATTGACTATGCATACATGTTGCACAGCCTTTAGTTTTTTCATTTTCACCTCAAACTACTTTCAGTGAATTTCTGAACGTTCGAAACTTCAATAGCTTTTTGGTCATGTGACGTATCATCCTCAAATCTATTTCAGAGTGTTCATTGATTATGTATACAAGTTGCACAGCCTTTGGTTTTTTCATTTTCACCTCAAACTATTTTCAGTGAATTTTTCAGTATTTCAAACTTCAATAGCTTTTTGGTCGTGTGACCTATCACCATCAAATTAGTTTCAGAGTGTTCATTGACTATGCATACATGTTGCACAGCCTTTAGTTTTTTTATTTTCACCTCAAACTATTTTCAGTGAATTTCTGAAAATTTCAATAGCTTTTTGGTCATGTGACGTATCATCCTCAAATCTATTTCAGAGTGTTCATTGACTGTGCATACATGTTGCACAGCCTTTACTTTTTTCATTTTCACCTCAAACTATTTTCAGTGAATTTTTCAGTATTTCAAACTTCAATAGCTTTTTGGTCGTGTGACCTATCACCATCAAATTAGTTTCAGAGTGTTCATTGACTATGCATACATGTTGCACAGCCTTTAGTTTTTTCATTTTCACCTCAAACTATTTTCAGTGAATTTCTGAAAGTTCAAAATTTCAATAGCTTTTTTGTCATGTGACGTATCATCCTCAAATCTATTTCAGAGTGTTCATTGATTATGTATACATGTTGCACAGCCTTTGATTTTTTCATTTTCACCTCAAACTATTTTCAGTGAATTGTTTAGTATTTCAAACTTCAATAGCTTGTTGGTCATGTGACGTATCATCCTCAATGTAGTTTCAGAGTGTTCATTGACTATGCATACATGTTTCACAGCCTTTAGTTTTTTCATTTTCACCTCAAACTATTTTCAGTGAATTTCTGAAAGTTCGAAACTTCAATAGCTTTGTGGTCATGTGACGTATCATCCTCAAATCTATTTCAGAGTGTTCCTTGACTATGCATACATGTTGCACAGCCTTTAGTTTTTTCATTTTTACTTCAAACTATTTTCAGTGAATTTTTCAGTATTTCAAACTTCAATAGCTTTTTGGTCGTGTGACCTATCACCATCAAATTAGTTTCAGAGTGTTCATTGACTATGCATACATGTTGCACAGCCTTTAGTTTTTTTCATTTTCACCTCAAACTACTTTCAGTGAATTTCTGAATGTTCAAAACTTCAATAGCTTAGTGGTCATGTGACATATCATCCTCAAATCTATTTCAGAGTGTTCATTGACTATGCGTACATGTTGCACAGCCTTTAGTTTTTTCATTTTTACTTCAAACTATTTTCAGTGAATTTTTCAGTATTTCAAACTTCAATAGCTTTTTGGTCGTGTAACCTATCACCATCACATTAGTTTCAGAGTGTTCATTGACTATGCATACATGTTTCACAGCCTTTAGTTTTTTCATTTTCACCTCAAACTATTTTCAGTGAATTTCTGAAAATTCAAAATTTCAATAGCTTTTTGGTCATGTGACGTATCATCCTCAAATCTATTTCAGAGTGTTCCTTGACTATGCATACATGTTGCACAGCCTTTAGTTTTTTCATTTTTACTTCAAACTATTTTCAGTGAATTTTTCAGTATTTCAAACTTCAATAGCTTTTTGGTCGTGTGACCTATCACCATCAAATTAGTTTCAGAGTGTTCATTGACTATGCATACATGTTGCACAGCCTTTAGTTTTTTTCATTTTCACCTCAAACTACTTTCAGTGAATTTCTGAATGTTCGAAACTTCAATAGCTTTTTGGTCATGTGACGTATCATCCTCAAATCTATTTCAGAGTGTTCATTGATTATGTATACATGTTGCACAGCCTTTGGTTTTTTCATTTTCACCTCAAACTATTTTCAGTGAATTGTTTAGTATTTCAAACTTCAATAGCTTTTTGGTCATGTGACGTATCATCCTCAAATCTATTTCAGAGTGTTCATTGACTATGCATACATGTTTCACAGCCTTTAGTTTTTTCATTTTCACCTCAAACTATTTTCAGTGAATTTCTGAAAGTTCGAAACTTCAATAGCTTTGTGGTCATGTGACGTATCATCCTCAAATCTATTTCAGAGTGTTCCTTGACTATGCATACATGTTGCACAGCCTTTAGTTTTTTCATTTTTACTTCAAACTATTTTCAGTGAATTTTTCAGTATTTCAAACTTCAATAGCTTTTTGGTCGTGTGACCTATCACCATCAAATTAGTTTCAGAGTGTTCATTGACTATGCATACATGTTGCACAGCCTTTAGTTTTTTTCATTTTCACCTCAAACTACTTTCAGTGAATTTCTGAACGTTCAAAATTTCAATAGCTTTTTGGTCATGTGACGTATCATCCTCAAATCTATTTCAGAGTGTTCATTGATTATGTATACATGTTGCACAGCCTTTGATTTTTTCATTTTCACCTCAAACTATTTTCAGTGAATTGTTTAGTATTTCAAACTTCAATAGCTTTTTGGTCATGTGACGTATCATCCTCAAATTAGTTTCAGAGTATTCATTGACTATGCATACATGTTTCACAGCCTTTAGTTTTTTCATTTTCACCTCAAACTATTTTCAGTGAATTTCTGAATGTTCGAAACTTCAATAGCTTTTTGGTCATGTGACGTATCATCCTCAAATCTAATTCAGAGTGTTCCTTGACTATGCATACATGTTGCACAGCCTTTAGTTTTTTCATTTTTACTTCAAACTATTTTCAGTGAATTTTTCAGTATTTCAAACTTCAATAGCTTTTTGGTCGTGTGACCTATCACCATCAAATTAGTTTCAGAGTGTTCATTGACTATGCATACATGTTGCACAGCCTTTAGTTTTTTCATTTTCACCTCAAACTACTTTCAGTGAATTTCTGAACGTTCGAAACTTCAATAGCTTTTTGGTCTCGTGACGTATCATCCTCAAATCTATTTCAGAGTGTTCATTGATTATGTATACAAGTTGCACAGCCTTTGGTTTTTTCATTTTCACCTCAAACTATTTTCAGTGAATTTTTCAGTATTTCAAACTTCAATAGCTTTTTGGTCGTGTGACCTATCACCATCAAATTAGTTTCAGAGTGTTCATTGACTATGCATACATGTTGCACAGCCTTTACTTTTTTCATTTTCACCTCAAACTATTTTCAGTGAATTTTTCAGTATTTCAAACTTCAATAGCTTTTTGGTCGTGTGACCTATCACCATCAAATTAGTTTCAGAGTGTTCATTGACTATGCATACATGTTGCACAGCCTTTAGTTTTTTCATTTTCACCTCAAACTATTTTCAGTGAATTTCTGAAAGTTCAAAATTTCAATAGCTTTTTGGTCATGTGACGTATCATCCTCAAATCTATTTCAGAGTGTTCATTGATTATGTATACATGTTGCACAGCCTTTGATTTTTTCATTTTCACCTCAAACTATTTTCAGTGAATTGTTTAGTATTTCAAACTTCAATAGCTTGTTGGTCATGTGACGTATCATCCTCAAATTAGTTTCAGAGTGTTCATTGACTATGCATACATGTTTCACAGCCTTTAGTTTTTTCATTTTCACCTCAAACTATTTTCAGTGAATTTCTGAAAGTTCGAAACTTCAATAGCTTTGTGGTCATGTGACGTATCATCCTCAAATCTATTTCAGAGTGTTCCTTGACTATGCATACATGTTGCACAGCCTTTAGTTTTTTCATTTTTACTTCAAACTATTTTCAGTGAATTTTTCAGTATTTCAAACTTCAATAGCTTTTTGGTCGTGTGACCTATCACCATCAAATTAGTTTCAGAGTGTTCATTGACTATGCATACATGTTGCACAGCCTTTAGTTTTTTTCATTTTCACCTCAAACTACTTTCAGTGAATTTCTGAATGTTCAAAACTTCAATAGCTTAGTGGTCATGTGACGTATCATCCTCAAATCTATTTCAGAGTGTTCATTGACTATGCGTACATGTTGCACAGCCTTTAGTTTTTTCATTTTTACTTCAAACTATTTTCAGTGAATTTTTCAGTATTTCAAACTTCAATAGCTTTTTGGTCGTGTAACCTATCACCATCACATTAGTTTCAGAGTGTTCATTGACTATGCATACATGTTTCACAGCCTTTAGTTTTTTCATTTTCACCTCAAACTATTTTCAGTGAATTTCTGAAAATTCAAAATTTCAATAGCTTTTTGGTCATGTGACGTATCATCCTCAAATCTATTTCAGAGTGTTCATTGATTATGTATACATGTTGCACAGCCTTTGGTTTTTTCATTTTCACCTCAAACTATTTTCAGTGAATTGTTTAGTATTTCAAACTTCAATAGCTTTTTGGTCATGTGACGTATCATCCTCAAATCTATTTCAGAGTGTTCATTGACTATGCATACATGTTTCACAGCCTTTAGTTTTTTCATTTTCACCTCAAACTATTTTCAGTGAATTTCTGAATGTTCAAAACTTCAATAGCTTTGTGGTCATGTGACGTATCATCCTCAAATCTATTTCAGAGTGTTCATTGACTATGCGTACATGTTGCACAGCCTTTAGTTTTTTCATTTTTACTTCAAACTATTTTCAGTGAATTTTTCAGTATTTCAAACTTCAATAGCTTTTTGGTCGTGTAACCTATCACCATCACATTAGTTTCAGAGTGTTCATTGACTATGCATACATGTTTCACAGCCTTTAGTTTTTTCATTTTCACCTCAAACTATTTTCAGTGAATTTCTGAAAGTTCGAAACTTCAATAGCTTTGTGGTCATGTGACGTATCATCCTCAAATCTATTTCAGAGTGTTCCTTGACTATGCATACATGTTGCACAGCCTTTAGTTTTTTCATTTTTACTTCAAACTATTTTCAGTGAATTTTTCAGTATTTCAAACTTCAATAGCTTTTTGGTCGTGTGACCTATCACCATCAAATTAGTTTCAGAGTGTTCATTGACTATGCATACATGTTGCACAGCCTTTAGTTTTTTTCATTTTCACCTCAAACTACTTTCAGTGAATTTCTGAATGTTCGAAACTTCAATAGCTTTTTGGTCATGTGACGTATCATCCTCAAATCTATTTCAGAGTGTTCATTGATTATGTATACATGTTGCACAGCCTTTGGTTTTTTCATTTTCACCTCAAACTATTTTCAGTGAATTGTTTAGTATTTCAAACTTCAATAGCTTTTTGGTCATGTGACGTATCATCCTCAAATCTATTTCAGAGTGTTCATTGACTATGCATACATGTTTCACAGCCTTTAGTTTTTTCATTTTCACCTCAAACTATTTTCAGTGAATTTCTGAATGTTCAAAACTTCAATAGCTTTGTGGTCATGTGACGTATCATCCTCAAATCTATTTCAGAGTGTTCATTGACTATGCGTACATGTTGCACAGCCTTTAGTTTTTTCATTTTTACTTCAAACTATTTTCAGTGAATTTTTCAGTATTTCAAACTTCAATAGCTTTTTGGTAGTGTAACCTATCACCATCACATTAGTTTCAGAGTGTTCATTGACTATGCATACATGTTTCACAGCCTTTAGTTTTTTCATTTTCACCTCAAACTATTTTCAGTGAATTTCTGAAAATTCAAAATTTCAATAGCTTTTTGGTCATGTGACGTATCATCCTCAAATCTATTTCAGAGTGTTCATTGATTATGTATACATGTTGCACAGCCTTTGGTTTTTTCATTTTCACCTCAAACTATTTTCAGTGAATTGTTTAGTATTTCAAACTTCAAAAGCTTTTTGGTCATGTGACGTATCACCATCAAATTAGTTTCAGAGTGTTCATTGACTATGCATACATGTTGCACAGCCTTTAGTTTTTTCATTTTCACCTCAAACTATTTTCAGTGAATTTCTGAATGTTTGAAACTTCAATAGCTTTTTGGTCATGTGACCTATCACCATCAAATCTATTTCAGAGTGTTCATTGACTATGCATAAATGTTGCACAGCCTTTAGTTTTTCATTTTCACCTCAAACTATTTTCAGTGAATTTCTGAAAGTTCGAAATTTCAATAGCTTTTTGGTCATGTGACGTATCATCCTCAAATCTATTTCAGAGTGTTCATTGATTATGTATACATGTTGCACAGCCTTTGGTTTTTTCATTTTCACCTCAAACTATTTTCAGTGAATTGTTTAGTATTTCAAACTTCAATAGCTTGTTGGTCATGTGACGTATCATCCTCAATGTAGTTTCAGAGTGTTCATTGACTATGCATACATGTTTCACAGCCTTTAGTTTTTCATTTTCACCTCAAACTATTTTCAGTGAATTTTTCAGTATTTCAAACTTCAATAGCTTTTTGGTCGTGTGACCTATCACCATCAAATTAGTTTCAGAGTGTTCATTGACTATGCATACATGTTGCACAGCCTTTAGTTTTTTTCATTTTCACCTCAAACTACTTTCAGTGAATTTCTGAATGTTCAAAACTTCAATAGCTTAGTGGTCATGTGACGTATCATCCTCAAATCTATTTCAGAGTGTTCATTGACTATGCGTACATGTTGCACAGCCTTTAGTTTTTTCATTTTTACTTCAAACTATTTTCAGTGAATTTTTCAGTATTTCAAACTTCAATAGCTTTTTGGTCGTGTAACCTATCACCATCACATTAGTTTCAGAGTGTTCATTGACTATGCATACATGTTTCACAGCCTTTAGTTTTTTCATTTTCACCTCAAACTATTTTCAGTGAATTTCTGAAAATTCAAAATTTCAATAGCTTTTTGGTCATGTGACGTATCATCCTCAAATCTATTTCAGAGTGTTCATTGATTATGTATACATGTTGCACAGCCTTTGTTTTTTTTCATTTTCACCTCAAACTATTTTCAGTGAATTGTTTAGTATTTCAAACTTCAATAGCTTTTTGGTCGTGTGACCTATCACCATCAAATTAGTTTCAGAGTGTTCATTGACTATGCATACATGTTGCACAGCCTTTAGTTTTTTCATTTTCACCTCAAACTATTTTCAGTGAATTTCTGAAAGTTCAAAATTTCAATAGCTTTTTGGTCATGTGACGTATCATCCTCAAATCTATTTCAGAGTGTTCATTAATTATGTATACATGTTGCACAGCCTTTGATTTTTTCATTTTCACCTCAAACTATTTTCAGTGAATTGTTTAGTATTTCAAACTTCAATAGCTTGTTGGTCATGTGACGTATCATCCTCAATGTAGTTTCAGAGTGTGTATTGACTATGCATACATGTTTCACAGCCTTTAGTTTTTTCATTTTCACCTCAAACTATTTTCAGTGAATTTCTGAAAGTTCGAAACTTCAATAGCTTTGGGGTCATGTGACGTATCATCCTCAAATCTATTTCAGAGTGTTCCTTGACTATGCATACATGTTGCACAGCCTTTAGTTTTTTCATTTTTACTTCAAACTATTTTCAGTGAATTTTTCAGTATTTCAAACTTCAATAGCTTTTTGGTCGTGTGACCTATCACCATCAAATTAGTTTCAGAGTGTTCATTGACTATGCATACATGTTGCACAGCCTTTAGTTTTTTTCATTTTCACCTCAAACTACTTTCAGTGAATTTCTGAACGTTCAAAATTTCAATAGCTTTTTGGTCATGTGACGTATCATCCTCAAATCTATTTCAGAGTGTTCATTGATTATGTATACATGTTGCACAGCCTTTGATTTTTTCATTTTCACCTCAAACTATTTTCAGTGAATTGTTTAGTATTTCAAACTTCAATAGCTTTTTGGTCATGTGACGTATCATCCTCAAATTTGTTTCAGAGTATTCATTGACTATGCATACATGTTTCACAGCCTTTAGTTTTTTCATTTTCACCTCAAACTATTTTCAGTGAATTTTTCAGTATTTCAAACTTCAATAGCTTTTTGGTCGTGTGACCTATCACCATCAAATTAGTTTCAGAGTGTTCATTGACTATGCATACATGTTGCACAGCCTTTAGTTTTTTTCATTTTCACCTCAAACTACTTTCAGTGAATTTCTGAATGTTCAAAACTTCAATAGCTTAGTGGTCATGTGACGTATCATCCTCAAATCTATTTCAGAGTGTTCATTGACTATGCGTACATGTTGCACAGCCTTTAGTTTTTTCATTTTTACTTCAAACTATTTTCAGTGAATTTTTCAGTATTTCAAACTTCAATAGCTTTTTGGTCGTGTAACCTATCACCATCACATTAGTTTCAGAGTGTTCATTGACTATGCATACATGTTTCACAGCCTTTAGTTTTTTCATTTTCACCTCAAACTATTTTCAGTGAATTTCTGAAAATTCAAAATTTCAATAGCTTTTTGGTCATGTGACGTATCATCCTCAAATCTATTTCAGAGTGTTCATTGATTATGTATACATGTTGCACAGCCTTTGTTTTTTTTCATTTTCACCTCAAACTATTTTCAGTGAATTGTTTAGTATTTCAAACTTCAATAGCTTTTTGGTCGTGTGACCTATCACCATCAAATTAGTTTCAGAGTGTTCATTGACTATGCATACATGTTGCACAGCCTTTAGTTTTTTCATTTTCACCTCAAACTATTTTCAGTGAATTTCTGAAAGTTCAAAATTTCAATAGCTTTTTGGTCATGTGACGTATCATCCTCAAATCTATTTCAGAGTGTTCATTGATTATGTATACATGTTGCACAGCCTTTGATTTTTTCATTTTCACCTCAAACTATTTTCAGTGAATTGTTTAGTATTTCAAACTTCAATAGCTTGTTGGTCATGTGACGTATCATCCTCAATGTAGTTTCAGAGTGTTCATTGACTATGCATACATGTTTCACAGCCTTTAGTTTTTTCATTTTCACCTCAAACTATTTTCAGTGAATTTCTGAAAGTTCGAAACTTCAATAGCTTTGTGGTCATGTGACGTATCATCCTCAAATCTATTTCAGAGTGTTCCTTGACTATGCATACATGTTGCACAGCCTTTAGTTTTTTCATTTTTACTTCAAACTATTTTCAGTGAATTTTTCAGTATTTCAAACTTCAATAGCTTTTTGGTCGTGTGACCTATCACCATCAAATTAGTTTCAGAGTGTTCATTGACTATGCATACATGTTGCACAGCCTTTAGTTTTTTTCATTTTCACCTCAAACTACTTTCAGTGAATTTCTGAACGTTCAAAATTTCAATAGCTTTTTGGTCATGTGACGTATCATCCTCAAATCTATTTCAGAGTGTTCATTGACTATGCGTACATGTTGCACAGCCTTTAGTTTTTTCATTTTTACTTCAAACTATTTTCAGTGAATTTTTCAGTATTTCAAACTTCAATAGCTTTTTGGTCGTGTAACCTATCACCATCACATTAGTTTCAGAGTGTTCATTGACTATGCATACATGTTTCACAGCCTTTAGTTTTTTCATTTTCACCTCAAACTATTTTCAGTGAATTTCTGAATGTTCGAAACTTCAATAGCTTTGTGGTCATGTGACGTATCATCCTCAAATCTATTTCAGAGTGTTCCTTGACTATGCATACATGTTGCACAGCCTTTAGTTTTTTCATTTTTACTTCAAACTATTTTCAGTGAATTTTTCAGTATTTCAAACTTCAATAGCTTTTTGGTCATGTGACCTATCACCATCAAATTAGTTTCAGAGTGTTCATTGACTATGCATACATGTTGCACAGCCTTTAGTTTTTTCATTTTCACCTCAAACTACTTTCAGTGAATTTCTGAACGTTCGAAACTTCAATAGCTTTTTGGTCATGTGACGTATCATCCTCAAATCTATTTCAGAGTGTTCATTGATTATGTATACAAGTTGCACAGCCTTTGGTTTTTTCATTTTCACCTCAAACTATTTTCAGTGAATTTTTCAGTATTTCAAACTTCAATAGCTTTTTGGTCGTGTGACCTATCACCATCAAATTAGTTTCAGAGTGTTCATTGACTATGCATACATGTTGCACAGCCTTTAGTTTTTTTATTTTCACCTCAAACTATTTTCAGTGAATTTCTGAAAATTTCAATAGCTTTTTGGTCATGTGACGTATCATCCTCAAATCTATTTCAGAGTGTTCATTGACTGTGCATACATGTTGCACAGCCTTTACTTTTTTCATTTTCACCTCAAACTATTTTCAGTGAATTTTTCAGTATTTCAAACTTCAATAGCTTTTTGGTCGTGTGACCTATCACCATCAAATTAGTTTCAGAGTGTTCATTGACTATGCATACATGTTGCACAGCCTTTAGTTTTTTCATTTTCACCTCAAACTATTTTCAGTGAATTTCTGAAAGTTCAAAATTTCAATAGCTTTTTGGTCATGTGACGTATCATCCTCAAATCTATTTCAGAGTGTTCATTGATTATGTATACATGTTGCACAGCCTTTGATTTTTTCATTTTCACCTCAAACTATTTTCAGTGAATTGTTTAGTATTTCAAACTTCAATAGCTTGTTGGTCATGTGACGTATCATCCTCAATGTAGTTTCAGAGTGTTCATTGACTATGCATACATGTTTCACAGCCTTTAGTTTTTTCATTTTCACCTCAAACTATTTTCAGTGAATTTCTGAAAGTTCGAAACTTCAATAGCTTTGTGGTCATGTGACGTATCATCCTCAAATCTATTTCAGAGTGTTCCTTGACTATGCATACATGTTGCACAGCCTTTAGTTTTTTCATTTTTACTTCAAACTATTTTCAGTGAATTTTTCAGTATTTCAAACTTCAATAGCTTTTTGGTCGTGTGACCTATCACCATCAAATTAGTTTCAGAGTGTTCATTGACTATGCATACATGTTGCACAGCCTTTAGTTTTTTTCATTTTCACCTCAAACTACTTTCAGTGAATTTCTGAATGTTCAAAACTTCAATAGCTTAGTGGTCATGTGACGTATCATCCTCAAATCTATTTCAGAGTGTTCATTGACTATGCGTTCATGTTGCACAGCCTTTAGTTTTTTCATTTTTACTTCAAACTATTTTCAGTGAATTTTTCAGTATTTCAAACTTCAATAGCTTTTTGGTCGTGTAACCTATCACCATCACATTAGTTTCAGAGTGTTCATTGACTATGCATACATGTTTCACAGCCTTTAGTTTTTTCATTTTCACCTCAAACTATTTTCAGTGAATTTCTGAAAATTCAAAATTTCAATAGCTTTTTGGTCATGTGACGTATCATCCTCAAATCTATTTCAGAGTGTTCATTGATTATGTATACATGTTGCACAGCCTTTGTTTTTTTTCATTTTCACCTCAAACTATTTTCAGTGAATTGTTTAGTATTTCAAACTTCAATAGCTTTTTGGTCGTGTGACCTATCACCATCAAATTAGTTTCAGAGTGTTCATTGACTATGCATACATGTTGCACAGCCTTTCGTTTTTTCATTTTCACCTCAAACTATTTTCAGTGAATTTCTGAAAGTTCAAAATTTCAATAGCTTTTTGGTCATGTGACGTATCATCCTCAAATCTATTTCAGAGTGTTCATTGATTATGTATACATGTTGCACAGCCTTTGATTTTTTCATTTTCACCTCAAACTATTTTCAGTGAATTGTTTAGTATTTCAAACTTCAATAGCTTGTTGGTCATGTGACGTATCATCCTCAATGTAGTTTCAGAGTGTTCATTGACTATGCATACATGTTTCACAGCCTTTAGTTTTTTCATTTTCACCTCAAACTATTTTCAGTGAATTTCTGAAAGTTCGAAACTTCAATAGCTTTGTGGTCATGTGACGTATCATCCTCAAATCTATTTCAAAGTGTTCCTTGACTATGCATACATGTTGCACAGCCTTTAGTTTTTTCATTTTTACTTCAAACTATTTTCAGTGAATTTTTCAGTATTTCAAACTTCAATAGCTTTTTGGTCGTGTGACCTATCACCATCACATTAGTTTCAGAGTGTTCATTGACTATGCATACATGTTTCACAGCCTTTAGTTTTTTCATTTTCACCTCAAACTATTTTCAGTGAATTTATGAAAATTCAAAATTTCAATAGCTTTTTGGTCATGTGACGTATCATCCTCAAATCTATTTCAGAGTGTTCATTGATTATGTATACATGTTGCACAGCCTTTGTTTTTTTTCATTTTCACCTCAAACTATTTTCAGTGAATTGTTTAGTATTTCAAACTTCAATAGCTTTTTGGTCGTGTGACCTATCACCATCAAATTAGTTTCAGAGTGTTCATTGACTATGCATACATGTTGCACAGCCTTTAGTTTTTTCATTTTCACCTCAAACTATTTTCAGTGAATTTCTGAAAGTTCAAAATTTCAATAGCTTTTTGGTCATGTGACGTATCATCCTCAAATCTATTTCAGAGTGTTCATTAATTATGTATACATGTTGCACAGCCTTTGATTTTTTCATTTTCACCTCAAACTATTTTCAGTGAATTGTTTAGTATTTCAAACTTCAATAGCTTTTTGGTCGTGTGACCTATCACCATCAAATTAGTTTCAGAGTGTTCATTGACTATGCATACATGTTGCACAGCCTTTAGTTTTTTCATTTTCACCTCAAACTATTTTCAGTGAATTTCTGAAAGTTCAAAATTTCAATAGCTTGTAGGTCATGTGACGTATCATCCTCAATGTAGTTTCAGAGTGTGTATTGACTATGCATACATGTTTCACAGCCTTTAGTTTTTTCATTTTCACCTCAAACTATTTTCAGTGAATTTCTGAAAGTTCAAAATTTCAATAGCTTTTTGGTCATGTGACGTATCATCCTCAAATCTATTTCAGAGTGTTCATTGATTATGTATACATGTTGCACAGCCTTTGTTTTTTTTCATTTTCACCTCAAACTATTTTCAGTGAATTGTTTAGTATTTCAAACTTCAATAGCTTTTTGGTCGTGTGACCTATCACCATCAAATTAGTTTCAGAGTGTTCATTGACTATGCATACATGTTGCACAGCCTTTAGTTTTTTCATTTTCACCTCAAACTATTTTCAGTGAATTTCTGAAAGTTCAAAATTTCAATAGCTTTTTGGTCATGTGACGTATCATCCTCAAATCTATTTCAGAGTGTTCATTGATTATGTATACATGTTGCACAGCCTTTGATTTTTTCATTTTCACCTCAAACTATTTTCAGTGAATTGTTTAGTATTTCAAACTTCAATAGCTTGTTGGTCATGTGACGTATCATCCTCAATGTAGTTTCAGAGTGTTCATTGACTATGCATACATGTTTCACAGCCTTTAGTTTTTTCATTTTCACCTCAAACTATTTTCAGTGAATTTCTGAAAGTTCGAAACTTCAATAGCTTTGTGGTCATGTGACGTATCATCCTCAAATCTATTTCAGAGTGTTCCTTGACTATGCATACATGTTGCACAGCCTTTAGTTTTTTCATTTTTACTTCAAACTATTTTCAGTGAATTTTTCAGTATTTCAAACTTCAATAGCTTTTTGGTCGTGTGACCTATCACCATCAAATTAGTTTCAGAGTGTTCATTGACTATGCATACATGTTGCACAGCCTTTAGTTTTTTTCATTTTCACCTCAAACTACTTTCAGTGAATTTCTGAACGTTCAAAATTTCAATAGCTTTTTGGTCATGTGACGTATCATCCTCAAATCTATTTCAGAGTGTTCATTGACTATGCGTACATGTTGCACAGCCTTTAGTTTTTTCATTTTTACTTCAAACTATTTTCAGTGAATTTTTCAGTATTTCAAACTTCAATAGCTTTTTGGTCGTGTAACCTATCACCATCACATTAGTTTCAGAGTGTTCATTGACTATGCATACATGTTTCACAGCCTTTAGTTTTTTCATTTT
Source organism: Osmerus eperlanus (assembly GCF_963692335.1). Taxonomy (NCBI): domain Eukaryota; kingdom Metazoa; phylum Chordata; class Actinopteri; order Osmeriformes; family Osmeridae; genus Osmerus; species Osmerus eperlanus. The sequence continues at coordinate 10,153,557 of NC_085022.1, forward strand.
CACCTCAAACTATTTTCAGTGAATTTCTGAATGTTCGAAACTTCAATAGCTTTGTGGTCATGTGACGTATCATCCTCAAATCTATTTCAGAGTGTTCCTTGACTATGCATACATGTTGCACAGCCTTTAGTTTTTTCATTTTTACTTCAAACTATTTTCAGTGAATTTTTCAGTATTTCAAACTTCAATAGCTTTTTGGTCGTGTGACCTATCACCATCAAATTAGTTTCAGAGTGTTCATTGACTATGCATACATGTTGCACAGCCTTTAGTTTTTTCATTTTCACCTCAAACTACTTTCAGTGAATTTCTGAACGTTCGAAACTTCAATAGCTTTTTGGTCATGTGACGTATCATCCTCAAATCTATTTCAGAGTGTTCATTGATTATGTATACAAGTTGCACAGCCTTTGGTTTTTTCATTTTCACCTCAAACTATTTTCAGTGAATTTTTCAGTATTTCAAACTTCAATAGCTTTTTGGTCGTGTGACCTATCACCATCAAATTAGTTTCAGAGTGTTCATTGACTATGCATACATGTTGCACAGCCTTTAGTTTTTTTATTTTCACCTCAAACTATTTTCAGTGAATTTCTGAAAATTTCAATAGCTTTTTGGTCATGTGACGTATCATCCTCAAATCTATTTCAGAGTGTTCATTGACTGTGCATACATGTTGCACAGCCTTTACTTTTTTCATTTTCACCTCAAACTATTTTCAGTGAATTTTTCAGTATTTCAAACTTCAATAGCTTTTTGGTCGTGTGACCTATCACCATCAAATTAGTTTCAGAGTGTTCATTGACTATGCATACATGTTGCACAGCCTTTAGTTTTTTCATTTTCACCTCAAACTATTTTCAGTGAATTTCTGAAAGTTCAAAATTTCAATAGCTTTTTGGTCATGTGACGTATCATCCTCAAATCTATTTCAGAGTGTTCATTGATTATGTATACATGTTGCACAGCCTTTGATTTTTTCATTTTCACCTCAAACTATTTTCAGTGAATTGTTTAGTATTTCAAACTTCAATAGCTTGTTGGTCATGTGACGTATCATCCTCAATGTAGTTTCAGAGTGTTCATTGACTATGCATACATGTTTCACAGCCTTTAGTTTTTTCATTTTCACCTCAAACTATTTTCAGTGAATTTCTGAAAGTTCGAAACTTCAATAGCTTTGTGGTCATGTGACGTATCATCCTCAAATCTATTTCAGAGTGTTCCTTGACTATGCATACATGTTGCACAGCCTTTAGTTTTTTCATTTTTACTTCAAACTATTTTCAGTGAATTTTTCAGTATTTCAAACTTCAATAGCTTTTTGGTCGTGTGACCTATCACCATCAAATTAGTTTCAGAGTGTTCATTGACTATGCATACATGTTGCACAGCCTTTAGTTTTTTTCATTTTCACCTCAAACTACTTTCAGTGAATTTCTGAATGTTCAAAACTTCAATAGCTTAGTGGTCATGTGACGTATCATCCTCAAATCTATTTCAGAGTGTTCATTGACTATGCGTTCATGTTGCACAGCCTTTAGTTTTTTCATTTTTACTTCAAACTATTTTCAGTGAATTTTTCAGTATTTCAAACTTCAATAGCTTTTTGGTCGTGTAACCTATCACCATCACATTAGTTTCAGAGTGTTCATTGACTATGCATACATGTTTCACAGCCTTTAGTTTTTTCATTTTCACCTCAAACTATTTTCAGTGAATTTCTGAAAATTCAAAATTTCAATAGCTTTTTGGTCATGTGACGTATCATCCTCAAATCTATTTCAGAGTGTTCATTGATTATGTATACATGTTGCACAGCCTTTGTTTTTTTTCATTTTCACCTCAAACTATTTTCAGTGAATTGTTTAGTATTTCAAACTTCAATAGCTTTTTGGTCGTGTGACCTATCACCATCAAATTAGTTTCAGAGTGTTCATTGACTATGCATACATGTTGCACAGCCTTTCGTTTTTTCATTTTCACCTCAAACTATTTTCAGTGAATTTCTGAAAGTTCAAAATTTCAATAGCTTTTTGGTCATGTGACGTATCATCCTCAAATCTATTTCAGAGTGTTCATTGATTATGTATACATGTTGCACAGCCTTTGATTTTTTCATTTTCACCTCAAACTATTTTCAGTGAATTGTTTAGTATTTCAAACTTCAATAGCTTGTTGGTCATGTGACGTATCATCCTCAATGTAGTTTCAGAGTGTTCATTGACTATGCATACATGTTTCACAGCCTTTAGTTTTTTCATTTTCACCTCAAACTATTTTCAGTGAATTTCTGAAAGTTCGAAACTTCAATAGCTTTGTGGTCATGTGACGTATCATCCTCAAATCTATTTCAAAGTGTTCCTTGACTATGCATACATGTTGCACAGCCTTTAGTTTTTTCATTTTTACTTCAAACTATTTTCAGTGAATTTTTCAGTATTTCAAACTTCAATAGCTTTTTGGTCGTGTGACCTATCACCATCACATTAGTTTCAGAGTGTTCATTGACTATGCATACATGTTTCACAGCCTTTAGTTTTTTCATTTTCACCTCAAACTATTTTCAGTGAATTTATGAAAATTCAAAATTTCAATAGCTTTTTGGTCATGTGACGTATCATCCTCAAATCTATTTCAGAGTGTTCATTGATTATGTATACATGTTGCACAGCCTTTGTTTTTTTTCATTTTCACCTCAAACTATTTTCAGTGAATTGTTTAGTATTTCAAACTTCAATAGCTTTTTGGTCGTGTGACCTATCACCATCAAATTAGTTTCAGAGTGTTCATTGACTATGCATACATGTTGCACAGCCTTTCGTTTTTTCATTTTCACCTCAAACTATTTTCAGTGAATTTCTGAAAGTTCAAAATTTCAATAGCTTTTTGGTCATGTGACGTATCATCCTCAAATCTATTTCAGAGTGTTCATTGATTATGTATACATGTTGCACAGCCTTTGATTTTTTCATTTTCACCTCAAACTATTTTCAGTGAATTGTTTAGTATTTCAAACTTCAATAGCTTGTTGGTCATGTGACGTATCATCCTCAATGTAGTTTCAGAGTGTTCATTGACTATGCATACATGTTTCACAGCCTTTAGTTTTTTCATTTTCACCTCAAACTATTTTCAGTGAATTTCTGAAAGTTCGAAACTTCAATAGCTTTGTGGTCATGTGACGTATCATCCTCAAATCTATTTCAGAGTGTTCCTTGACTATGCATACATGTTGCACAGCCTTTAGTTTTTTCATTTTTACTTCAAACTATTTTCAGTGAATTTTTCAGTATTTCAAACTTCAATAGCTTTTTGGTCGTGTGACCTATCACCATCAAATTAGTTTCAGAGTGTTCATTGACTATGCATACATGTTGCACAGCCTTTAGTTTTTTTCATTTTCACCTCAAACTACTTTCAGTGAATTTCTGAACGTTCAAAATTTCAATAGCTTTTTGGTCATGTGACGTATCATCCTCAAATCTATTTCAGAGTGTTCATTGATTATGTATACATGTTGCACAGCCTTTGATTTTTTCATTTTCACCTCAAACTATTTTCAGTGAATTGTTTAGTATTTCAAACTTCAATAGCTTTTTGGTCATGTGACGTATCATCCTCAAATTAGTTTCAGAGTATTCATTGACTATGCATACATGTTTCACAGCCTTTAGTTTTTTCATTTTCACCTCAAACTATTTTCAGTGAATTTCTGAATGTTCGAAACTTCAATAGCTTTTTGGTCATGTGACGTATCATCCTCAAATCTATTTCAGAGTGTTCCTTGACTATGCATACATGTTGCACAGCCTTTAGTTTTTTCATTTTTACTTCAAACTATTTTCAGTGAATTTTTCAGTATTTCAAACTTCAATAGCTTTTTGGTCGTGTGACCTATCACCATCAAATTAGTTTCAGAGTGTTCATTGACTATGCATACATGTTGCACAGCCTTTAGTTTTTTCATTTTCACCTCAAACTACTTTCAGTGAATTTCTGAACGTTCGAAACTTCAATAGCTTTTTGGTCTCGTGACGTATCATCCTCAAATCTATTTCAGAGTGTTCATTGATTATGTATACAAGTTGCACAGCCTTTGGTTTTTTCATTTTCACCTCAAACTATTTTCAGTGAATTTTTCAGTATTTCAAACTTCAATAGCTTTTTGGTCGTGTGACCTATCACCATCAAATTAGTTTCAGAGTGTTCATTGACTATGCATACATGTTGCACAGCCTTTAGTTTTTTTATTTTCACCTCAAACTATTTTCAGTGAATTTCTGAAAATTTCAATAGCTTTTTGGTCATGTGACGTATCATCCTCAAATCTATTTCAGAGTGTTCATTGACTGTGCATACATGTTGCACAGCCTTTACTTTTTTCATTTTCACCTCAAACTATTTTCAGTGAATTTTTCAGTATTTCAAACTTCAATAGCTTTTTGGTCGTGTGACCTATCACCATCAAATTAGTTTCAGAGTGTTCATTGACTATGCATACATGTTGCACAGCCTTTAGTTTTTTCATTTTCACCTCAAACTATTTTCAGTGAATTTCTGAAAGTTCAAAATTTCAATAGCTTTTTGGTCATGTGACGTATCATCCTCAAATCTATTTCAGAGTGTTCATTGATTATGTATACATGTTGCACAGCCTTTGATTTTTTCATTTTCACCTCAAACTATTTTCAGTGAATTGTTTAGTATTTCAAACTTCAATAGCTTGTTGGTCATGTGACGTATCATCCTCAATGTAGTTTCAGAGTGTTCATTGACTATGCATACATGTTTCACAGCCTTTAGTTTTTTCATTTTCACCTCAAACTATTTTCAGTGAATTTCTGAAAGTTCGAAACTTCAATAGCTTTGTGGTCATGTGACGTATCATCCTCAAATCTATTTCAGAGTGTTCCTTGACTATGCATACATGTTGCACAGCCTTTAGTTTTTTCATTTTTACTTCAAACTATTTTCAGTGAATTTTTCAGTATTTCAAACTTCAATAGCTTTTTGGTCGTGTGACCTATCACCATCAAATTAGTTTCAGAGTGTTCATTGACTATGCATACATGTTGCACAGCCTTTAGTTTTTTTCATTTTCACCTCAAACTACTTTCAGTGAATTTCTGAATGTTCAAAACTTCAATAGCTTAGTGGTCATGTGACGTATCATCCTCAAATCTATTTCAGAGTGTTCATTGACTATGCGTACATGTTGCACAGCCTTTAGTTTTTTCATTTTTACTTCAAACTATTTTCAGTGAATTTTTCAGTATTTCAAACTTCAATAGCTTTTTGGTCGTGTAACCTATCACCATCACATTAGTTTCAGAGTGTTCATTGACTATGCATACATGTTTCACAGCCTTTAGTTTTTTCATTTTCACCTCAAACTATTTTCAGTGAATTTCTGAAAATTCAAAATTTCAATAGCTTTTTGGTCATGTGACGTATCATCCTCAAATCTATTTCAGAGTGTTCATTGATTATGTATACATGTTGCACAGCCTTTGATTTTTTCATTTTCACCTCAAACTATTTTCAGTGAATTGTTTAGTATTTCAAACTTCAATAGCTTGTTGGTCATGTGACGTATCATCCTCAATGTAGTTTCAGAGTGTTCATTGACTATGCATACATGTTTCACAGCCTTTAGTTTTTTCATTTTCACCTCAAACTATTTTCAGTGAATTTCTGAATGTTCGAAACTTCAATAGCTTTGTGGTCATGTGACGTATCATCCTCAAATCTATTTCAGAGTGTTCCTTGACTATGCATACATGTTGCACAGCCTTTAGTTTTTTCATTTTTACTTCAAACTATTTTCAGTGAATTTTTCAGTATTTCAAACTTCAATAGCTTTTTGGTCGTGTGACCTATCACCATCAAATTAGTTTCAGAGTGTTCATTGACTATGCATACATGTTGCACAGCCTTTAGTTTTTTTCATTTTCACCTCAAACTACTTTCAGTGAATTTCTGAATGTTCGAAACTTCAATAGCTTTTTGGTCATGTGACGTATCATCCTCAAATCTATTTCAGAGTGTTCATTGATTATGTATACATGTTGCACAGCCTTTGGTTTTTTCATTTTCACCTCAAACTATTTTCAGTGAATTGTTTAGTATTTCAAACTTCAATAGCTTTTTGGTCATGTGACGTATCATCCTCAAATCTATTTCAGAGTGTTCATTGACTATGCATACATGTTTCACAGCCTTTAGTTTTTTCATTTTCACCTCAAACTATTTTCAGTGAATTTCTGAAAATTCAAAATTTCAATAGCTTTTTGGTCATGTGACGTATCATCCTCAAATCTATTTCAGAGTGTTCATTGATTATGTATACATGTTGCACAGCCTTTGTTTTTTTTCATTTTCACCTCAAACTATTTTCAGTGAATTGTTTAGTATTTCAAACTTCAATAGCTTTTTGGTCGTGTGACCTATCACCATCAAATTAGTTTCAGAGTGTTCATTGACTATGCATACATGTTGCACAGCCTTTCGTTTTTTCATTTTCACCTCAAACTATTTTCAGTGAATTTCTGAAAGTTCAAAATTTCAATAGCTTTTTGGTCATGTGACGTATCATCCTCAAATCTATTTCAGAGTGTTCATTGATTATGTATACATGTTGCACAGCCTTTGATTTTTTCATTTTCACCTCAAACTATTTTCAGTGAATTGTTTAGTATTTCAAACTTCAATAGCTTGTTGGTCATGTGACGTATCATCCTCAATGTAGTTTCAGAGTGTTCATTGACTATGCATACATGTTTCACAGCCTTTAGTTTTTTCATTTTCACCTCAAACTATTTTCAGTGAATTTCTGAAAGTTCGAAACTTCAATAGCTTTGTGGTCATGTGACGTATCATCCTCAAATCTATTTCAAAGTGTTCCTTGACTATGCATACATGTTGCACAGCCTTTAGTTTTTTCATTTTTACTTCAAACTATTTTCAGTGAATTTTTCAGTATTTCAAACTTCAATAGCTTTTTGGTCGTGTGACCTATCACCATCACATTAGTTTCAGAGTGTTCATTGACTATGCATACATGTTTCACAGCCTTTAGTTTTTTCATTTTCACCTCAAACTATTTTCAGTGAATTTATGAAAATTCAAAATTTCAATAGCTTTTTGGTCATGTGACGTATCATCCTCAAATCTATTTCAGAGTGTTCATTGATTATGTATACATGTTGCACAGCCTTTGTTTTTTTTCATTTTCACCTCAAACTATTTTCAGTGAATTGTTTAGTATTTCAAACTTCAATAGCTTTTTGGTCGTGTGACCTATCACCATCAAATTAGTTTCAGAGTGTTCATTGACTATGCATACATGTTGCACAGCCTTTCGTTTTTTCATTTTCACCTCAAACTATTTTCAGTGAATTTCTGAAAGTTCAAAATTTCAATAGCTTTTTGGTCATGTGACGTATCATCCTCAAATCTATTTCAGAGTGTTCATTGATTATGTATACATGTTGCACAGCCTTTGATTTTTTCATTTTCACCTCAAACTATTTTCAGTGAATTGTTTAGTATTTCAAACTTCAATAGCTTGTTGGTCATGTGACGTATCATCCTCAATGTAGTTTCAGAGTGTTCATTGACTATGCATACATGTTTCACAGCCTTTAGTTTTTTCATTTTCACCTCAAACTATTTTCAGTGAATTTCTGAAAGTTCGAAACTTCAATAGCTTTGTGGTCATGTGACGTATCATCCTCAAATCTATTTCAGAGTGTTCCTTGACTATGCATACATGTTGCACAGCCTTTAGTTTTTTCATTTTTACTTCAAACTATTTTCAGTGAATTTTTCAGTATTTCAAACTTCAATAGCTTTTTGGTCGTGTGACCTATCACCATCAAATTAGTTTCAGAGTGTTCATTGACTATGCATACATGTTGCACAGCCTTTAGTTTTTTTCATTTTCACCTCAAACTACTTTCAGTGAATTTCTGAACGTTCAAAATTTCAATAGCTTTTTGGTCATGTGACGTATCATCCTCAAATCTATTTCAGAGTGTTCATTGATTATGTATACATGTTGCACAGCCTTTGATTTTTTCATTTTCACCTCAAACTATTTTCAGTGAATTGTTTAGTATTTCAAACTTCAATAGCTTTTTGGTCATGTGACGTATCATCCTCAAATTAGTTTCAGAGTATTCATTGACTATGCATACATGTTTCACAGCCTTTAGTTTTTTCATTTTCACCTCAAACTATTTTCAGTGAATTTCTGAATGTTCGAAACTTCAATAGCTTTTTGGTCATGTGACGTATCATCCTCAAATCTATTTCAGAGTGTTCCTTGACTATGCATACATGTTGCACAGCCTTTAGTTTTTTCATTTTTACTTCAAACTATTTTCAGTGAATTTTTCAGTATTTCAAACTTCAATAGCTTTTTGGTCGTGTGACCTATCACCATCAAATTAGTTTCAGAGTGTTCATTGACTATGCATACATGTTGCACAGCCTTTAGTTTTTTCATTTTCACCTCAAACTACTTTCAGTGAATTTCTGAACGTTCGAAACTTCAATAGCTTTTTGGTCTCGTGACGTATCATCCTCAAATCTATTTCAGAGTGTTCATTGATTATGTATACAAGTTGCACAGCCTTTGGTTTTTTCATTTTCACCTCAAACTATTTTCAGTGAATTTTTCAGTATTTCAAACTTCAATAGCTTTTTGGTCGTGTGACCTATCACCATCAAATTAGTTTCAGAGTGTTCATTGACTATGCATACATGTTGCACAGCCTTTAGTTTTTTTATTTTCACCTCAAACTATTTTCAGTGAATTTCTGAAAATTTCAATAGCTTTTTGGTCATGTGACGTATCATCCTCAAATCTATTTCAGAGTGTTCATTGACTGTGCATACATGTTGCACAGCCTTTACTTTTTTCATTTTCACCTCAAACTATTTTCAGTGAATTTTTCAGTATTTCAAACTTCAATAGCTTTTTGGTCGTGTGACCTATCACCATCAAATTAGTTTCAGAGTGTTCATTGACTATGCATACATGTTGCACAGCCTTTAGTTTTTTCATTTTCACCTCAAACTATTTTCAGTGAATTTCTGAAAGTTCAAAATTTCAATAGCTTTTTGGTCATGTGACGTATCATCCTCAAATCTATTTCAGAGTGTTCATTGATTATGTATACATGTTGCACAGCCTTTGATTTTTTCATTTTCACCTCAAACTATTTTCAGTGAATTGTTTAGTATTTCAAACTTCAATAGCTTGTTGGTCATGTGACGTATCATCCTCAATGTAGTTTCAGAGTGTTCATTGACTATGCATACATGTTTCACAGCCTTTAGTTTTTTCATTTTCACCTCAAACTATTTTCAGTGAATTTCTGAAAGTTCGAAACTTCAATAGCTTTGTGGTCATGTGACGTATCATCCTCAAATCTATTTCAGAGTGTTCCTTGACTATGCATACATGTTGCACAGCCTTTAGTTTTTTCATTTTTACTTCAAACTATTTTCAGTGAATTTTTCAGTATTTCAAACTTCAATAGCTTTTTGGTCGTGTGACCTATCACCATCAAATTAGTTTCAGAGTGTTCATTGACTATGCATACATGTTGCACAGCCTTTAGTTTTTTTCATTTTCACCTCAAACTACTTTCAGTGAATTTCTGAATGTTCAAAACTTCAATAGCTTAGTGGTCATGTGACGTATCATCCTCAAATCTATTTCAGAGTGTTCATTGACTATGCGTACATGTTGCACAGCCTTTAGTTTTTTCATTTTTACTTCAAACTATTTTCAGTGAATTTTTCAGTATTTCAAACTTCAATAGCTTTTTGGTCGTGTAACCTATCACCATCACATTAGTTTCAGAGTGTTCATTGACTATGCATACATGTTTCACAGCCTTTAGTTTTTTCATTTTCACCTCAAACTATTTTCAGTGAATTTCTGAAAATTCAAAATTTCAATAGCTTTTTGGTCATGTGACGTATCATCCTCAAATCTATTTCAGAGTGTTCATTGATTATGTATACATGTTGCACAGCCTTTGATTTTTTCATTTTCACCTCAAACTATTTTCAGTGAATTGTTTAGTATTTCAAACTTCAATAGCTTGTTGGTCATGTGACGTATCATCCTCAATGTAGTTTCAGAGTGTTCATTGACTATGCATACATGTTTCACAGCCTTTAGTTTTTTCATTTTCACCTCAAACTATTTTCAGTGAATTTCTGAATGTTCGAAACTTCAATAGCTTTGTGGTCATGTGACGTATCATCCTCAAATCTATTTCAGAGTGTTCCTTGACTATGCATACATGTTGCACAGCCTTTAGTTTTTTCATTTTTACTTCAAACTATTTTCAGTGAATTTTTCAGTATTTCAAACTTCAATAGCTTTTTGGTCGTGTGACCTATCACCATCAAATTAGTTTCAGAGTGTTCATTGACTATGCATACATGTTGCACAGCCTTTAGTTTTTTTCATTTTCACCTCAAACTACTTTCAGTGAATTTCTGAATGTTCGAAACTTCAATAGCTTTTTGGTCATGTGACGTATCATCCTCAAATCTATTTCAGAGTGTTCATTGATTATGTATACATGTTGCACAGCCTTTGGTTTTTTCATTTTCACCTCAAACTATTTTCAGTGAATTGTTTAGTATTTCAAACTTCAATAGCTTTTTGGTCATGTGACGTATCATCCTCAAATCTATTTCAGAGTGTTCATTGACTATGCATACATGTTTCACAGCCTTTAGTTTTTTCATTTTCACCTCAAACTATTTTCAGTGAATTTCTGAATGTTCAAAACTTCAATAGCTTTGTGGTCATGTGACGTATCATCCTCAAATCTATTTCAGAGTGTTCATTGACTATGCGTACATGTTGCACAGCCTTTAGTTTTTTCATTTTTACTTCAAACTATTTTCAGTGAATTTTTCAGTATTTCAAACTTCAATAGCTTTTTGGTCGTGTAACCTATCACCATCACATTAGTTTCAGAGTGTTCATTGACTATGCATACATGTTTCACAGCCTTTAGTTTTTTCATTTTCACCTCAAACTATTTTCAGTGAATTTATGAAAATTCAAAATTTCAATAGCTTTTTGGTCATGTGACGTATCATCCTCAAATCTATTTCAGAGTGTTCATTGATTATGTATACATGTTGCACAGCCTTTGTTTTTTTTCATTTTCACCTCAAACTATTTTCAGTGAATTGTTTAGTATTTCAAACTTCAATAGCTTTTTGGTCATGTGACGTATCATCCTCAAATTAGTTTCAGAGTGTTCATTGACTATGCATACATGTTGCACAGCCTTTATTTTTTTCATTTTCACCTCAAACTATTTTCAGTGAATTTCTGAAAGTTCAAAATTTCAATAGCTTTTTGGTCATGTGACGTATCATCCTCAAATCTATTTCAGAGTGTTCATTGATTATGTATACATGTTGCACAGCCTTTGGTTTTTTCATTTTCACCTCAAACTATTTTCAGTGAATTGTTTAGTATTTCAAACTTCAAAAGCTTTTTGGTCATGTGACGTATCACCATCAAATTTGTTTCAGAGTGTTCATTGACTATGCATACATGTTGCACAGCCTTTAGTTTTTTCATTTTCACCTCAAACTATTTTCAGTGAATTTCTGAATGTTTGAAACTTCAATAGCTTTTTGGTCATGTGACCTATCACCATCAAATCTATTTCAGAGTGTTCATTGACTATGCATAAATGTTGCACAGCCTTTAGTTTTTCATTTTCACCTCAAACTATTTTCAGTGAATTTCTGAAAGTTCGAAATTTCAATAGCTTTTTGGTCATGTGACGTATCATCCTCAAATCTATTTCAGAGTGTTCATTGATTATGTATACATGTTGCACAGCCTTTGTTTTTTTCATTTTCACCTCAAACTATTTTCAGTGAATTGTTTAGTATTTCAAACTTCAATAGCTTTTTGGTCATGTGACGTATCATCCTCAAATTAGTTTCAGAGTGTTCATTGACTATGCATACATGTTGCACAGCCTTTAGTTTTTTCATTTTCACCTCAAACTATTTTCAGTGAATTTCTGAAAGTTCGAAATTTCAATAGCTTTGTGGTCATGTGACGTATCATCCTCAAATCTATTTCAGAGTGTTCATAGATTATGTATACATGTTGCACAGCCTTTGGTTTTTTCATTTTCACCTCAAACTATTTTCAGTGAATTGTTTAGTATTTCAAACTTCAATAGCTTTTTGGTCATGTGACGTATCATCCTCAAATTAGTTTCAGAGTGTTCATTGACTATGCATACATGTTGCACAGCCTTTGGTTTTTTCATTTTCACCTCAAACTATTTTCAATGAATTTCTGAAAGTTCGAAACTTCAATAGCTTTGTGGTCATGTGACGTATCATCCTCAAATCTATTTCAGAGTGTTCATTGACTATGCTTATATGTTGCACAGCCTTTAGTTTTTTCATTTTCACCTCAAACTATTTTCAGTGAATTTATGAAAGTTTGAAACTTCAATAGCTTTTTGGTCATGTGATCTATCATCATCAAATCCATTTTAGAGTGTTCATTGACTATGCATACATGTTGCACATCCTTTAGTTTTTTCATTTTCATCTCAAACTATTTTCAGTGAATTTTTCAGTATTTCAAATTTCAATAGCTTTTGGTCATGTGACGTATCATCCTCAAATTATTTTCAGAGTGTTCATTGACTATGTATACATGTTGCACAGCTTTTAGTTTTCTCATATTCATCTCACACTATTTTCAGTGAATTTTTCAGTATTTCAAACTTCAATAGCTTTTTGGTCATGTGACCTATCATTCTCAAATCTATTTCAGAGTGTTCACTGACTATCTATACATGTTGCACACATTTTTTACGGCTGTACTCAGAGTGACTAAAACACCAATTCCTGCTAAAGACTCTGCTTCTGTCTGGAGAGGGCTTAGGAAGATCACCAACTACAAGCCCAGAGACCCCCACACCGTTAACGACTCCCAAATGGCCAACGACCTGAAAGAGTTCCACTGCAGATTTGAAAGACAATTGGACTGTCCTGAACTGCACCTCCCCACCCAAGAGGCCTCCCCCCCACCACAGTGACGACTCTCTCCATTCAGGAGAGAGAAGTTAACAGACTTTTAAAGAGGCAGAACCCTCGCAAAGCAGCTGGGCCGGACTCTGTGTCTCCAGCCACCCTCAAGCACTGCGCTGACCAGTTGTCTCCGGTGTTCACCACCATCTTCAACACCTCCCTGGAGACATGCCATGTGCCAGCCCGTCTCAAGTCCTCCACCATCATCCCTATGCCCAAAAATCCAAGGCCAACAGGATATAATGACTACAGACCCGTCGCACTGACCTCTGTGGTAATGAAGTCTTCAAAGACTCCTCAAAGCCATCACGGACCCTCTCCTGGACCCCCTGCAGTTTGCCTACAGAGCCAACAGGTCTGTGGACGACGCAGTTAACATGGCCCTCCACTTCACCCTACATCACCTGGACTCCCCAGCATCCTACGCCAGGATCCTGTTTGTGGACTTTATCTCTGCCTTCAATACCATCATCCCCGCCTTGCTCCAGGACAAGCTCTCCCAGGTGGACGTGCCCGACTCCATCTGCAGGTGGATTACAGACTTCCTGTCTGACAGGAAGCAGTGTGTTAAGCTGGGAACACACGTCTCTGACTCCCGGTCCATCAGCACCGGATCTCCTCAGGGCTGCATCCTTTCCCCTTTGCTCTTCTCCCTATATAGCAACAGCTGCACCTCCAGTCATCCATCCGTCAAACTCTTGAAGTTTGCGAACGACACCACCCTCATTGGGCTCATCTCTGACGGGGACGAGTCTGATTACAACTGGGAAGCTGACAACCTGGTCACCTGGTGCGGCCAGAACAACTTAGAGCTAAATGGTCTTAAGACAGTGGATATGGTTGTGGACTTCAGGAAGAATACAGCCCCACTCACCCCCATCACCCTGTGTGACTCCCCAGTCAACACTGTGGAGTCCTTCCGCTTCCTGGGCACTATCCTCTCCCAGGACCTCAAGTCGGAACTGAACATCAGCTCCCTCACCAAGAAAGCACAACAGAGGATGTACTTCTTACGGCAGCTGAAGAAATTCAACCTGCCAAAGACAATGATGGTGCACTTCTACACAGCCATCTTTGAGTCATCCTCACCTCCTCCATCACCGTCTGGTATGCTGCTGCCACTGCCAAGGACAAGAGCAGACTGCAGCGTATCTTCCGGGCTGCTGAGAAGGTAATTGGCTGCAATATGCCTACCCTCGAGGACCCTGAGGCGAGTGAGGAAGATTGTGGCCGACTCCTCCCACCCTGGACACTCTGTTCCAGCTACTCCCCTCCGGCAGAAGGCTGCGGTCCATCAGGACCAAAACCTCACACCACAAGAACAGTTTCTTTCCATCCTCTACTGGCCTCTTCAACAAGGCCAAGGATTCCCACTGACATTTAACTATTATCTATTATTAGTCTATCACTGCATCATTGCACTACGCACAAGCCACCTTATTGCACTATTGCCCATTCATATTCATATTCATTTAATTCTTATTAAATTATTATTTTCTATATATTTTTTATTTTTATTTTATCATTTAGATTTTGGATTGTTTTATTTTTTAGATTTTCATTTCCTAGGATTAGTTAGACTACAGTAGTTTTATCATTTTTGATTGAAACTCCGTTTATGTTTATTGTTTGCACCTTCCGGCCACAGTAAATTTCGTGTTTGTGTAAACCTTGGTGAATAAAACCAAATTTTGATTTTCCTCTCACACTATTGTAGATGAATTTCTTAATGTTTGAAACGTCAAAAGGTTTTCGGTCATGTGACCTGTATATTTCAAAGGCCTGTTTAACTGCTAACAAAGTACATTTGCACATGTCCATTTAGAGGCTGAGACTTTCTCTCATATAATCACAATTTGTGTTAATGACAGTGACATATCCAAACCCTTCGACTCCTAGGAAGTGGAGTAAGGGGTAAAACCCAAAGGCCAACTGTAAAGTCAAATAGGCCTGGACTGGTAATTTGTCATACCGGGCAAATGCCCGGCGGGCTGAGGCACCTTTTGGGCCGGTGTAAAATAAAAACGTGATAAGAAGAAGCCCTTATTACAGATGGCAACAGACATTCTGGAGTACTCAGGTATGGAGAGTTAAATTGAAGATTACGTCTGATTGAATTCAATATTAACTTTTGGCTTGAAATATACTTTCATTTTGTTCCAGTCTTTGATGAAAACAATGACTGTTCACTGTGCGGAACAGACAAGCCCCCTGGATGTGGACCAAATACAATATGGGTCAGCTATTTCATTGTAACACTAGTGTGAATGTAATTATGACAATACTACTTAATTAAAGACATGCATTCATGTCAATATGATGATAAATTAACTCCAGAAATGATATGGTTTACATGTATGTAAATCTTACAATCTGTGTGGAGGAAAAAAAATGTGTATGCCTGGTTTAAACTAACCAAGAATTACCATTGCTCACACACAAGTAACTATTTTGCAGCTTTATTTGGTACAATCCAACAAAAACCCAGCAGTAAAACACAAGGTCATTATTAGAAATATAGATAATCTGAGGGCATTTCTTATGCTAGTGTGTTACAGGTTGTCATTCATGGACTTTAATACTTTAAAACAATATTATTGTAATTACTTTTTAGATCCAGTGTGACTCTTGTCAAAGATGGTTCCATCAGGTATGCCTTGGTATGACTACACCTGTCCTGAACAAAGTAAAGAGAAGAAGATGGAAGTGTTGTCTTTGTCACTGACCGTCTTCTGTAAGTCAAATTAGGAATTCAAAATCTTCAATATTTTCATTTGAACTGTCAGACTGACTACACAATAAAATAAAAAGATATCTTATTAACACTTCTTACATGTGTTTTTCAGGAAACCCCAGAATTTTGACACCAATAATGATGAGGTGGCTGCTATACGTCTGCTGCAATTCTTTGAGGTGAAATGTTGCACAACCTAAAGGCTGTGCAACATTTATGCATAGTCAATGAACCCTCTGAAACTAATTTGATGATGATACGTCACATGACCAAAAAGCTATTGAAGTTTCAAACTTTCAGAAATTCACTGAAAATAGTGTGAGGTGAAAATGAAAAACTAAAGGCTGTGCAACATGTATGCATAGTCAATGAACACTCTGAAATAGATTTGAGGATGATACGTCACATGACCAAAAAGCTATTGAAGTTTCAAACTTTCAGAAATTCACTGAAAATAGTTTGAGGTGAAAATGAAAAAACTAAAGGCTGTGCAACATGTATGCATAGTCAATGAACACTCTGAAACTAATTTGATGATGATAGGTCACATGACCAAAAAGCTATCGAAGTTTCAAACTTTCAGAAATTCACTGAAAATAGTGTGAGGTGAAAATGAAAAAACTAAAGGCTGTGCAACATGTATGCATAGTCAATGAACACTCTGAAACTAATTTGAGGATGATACGTCACATGACCAAAAAGCTATTGAAGTTTGAAGATTTATTTTGAATGAAAAAACATTTTGTTACAACCTGAAATGAAAATAAACAAAATAAAGGCTGTGCAATGTGTATGCATACATTTTGAACAGTTAAACATAATTTTTATGTTCCTAGTTCATGTTGTTGAAAACCTATTGACTTTTGAAATTTTAAAGATGTAATTTGTTGATGGTCCCTAAACATACGCGTTGTTTAGGCAGCCAAAAGCATAGGCTAAGCGGCCGGTCGTAGCGTCGCTAAACCCCGGCTAAATTAACACAATACTGGGCGTCTGAATATCTGTTGAATATCGAACTTCCAACCAACTGTACCACGGTGTCTACAACTACATGGACCAGTCTGCAATTTATGTATACGTCACTGCCTAACTCCTCCCCAGACAGCTGGTGAAGTGAAGCGGATTGCTAGATCTACGCGTTAGATTCTAAGTAGCCTAGTTAGACATTATCGTTAACTATTTCGCACCAGAGTGTTTAAATGGCGAAAACATACGATTATCTGTTCAAACTCTTGCTAATTGGAGATAGTGGAGTAGGCAAGACATGTCTTCTATTCAGATTCAGCGAAGACGCTTTCAATACCACCTTCATATCAACAATAGGTGAGTACCCGGCTCTCACTGGGTCGGTATAAATGGCACGTGGTGGCCCATCACTTAATTAAGAACTGTTATATTCTTCAATATCCAATGGCAGAAGACAACCAGCTTGGGGTCATGCTCTTACTTTAAGCTCTTATTATTTCAAACATAACTCAAGCAATGTACATTCCATTGCCATAATGTAATTGCAGGTATAGACTTCAAAATCAGAACAATAGAGTTAAACGGAAAGAGAGTCAAGCTACAAATATGGTAGGTGACTGCATGCCTACTATACATAAGGTAACTCATTGGGGCAACTGATATTCCAGACTATTATTTAACTAACACTGTGACAAGTGACCAATAGTTTACATAATGTACAGAATCTTATGAACTTCAAAGAAGGCCTGACACAGTTTAGACTTTGCCTATTCTTTACAGGGATACTGCAGGACAGGAGAGGTTTCGAACTATAACCACAGCATACTATAGGGGAGCCATGGTAAGAGCTACCCTGCAATTCACAGCTCATACTACCTATCTTATACCATCTATAACTCAAAATATATTGGCTATATATTTATTTTATTGATATGATCTACAGTTATATGCTACAGACATGTTAAAAATGAGCAGTGTTTCATCCTTTCAGGGCATAATGTTGGTCTATGACATCAGCAACGAGAAGTCCTTTGAAAATATAAAGAACTGGATTCGTAATATTGAAGAGGTTGGTTGTATGAATGTAAATTGTAACAATGTAATGTGCCCTTTAATTGAAGTAGCCTAGGTTGAGTCCAGCACCAGCGTCATGAATTGCAGTTAATTAAGATGTAATATATTTCAATCAGGAGAGACCTTGATGAGTAAAGTGATGTTTATTACGAGTGTAGCTTCCCCCCGATATATGGTCCAGTCTTGAACTGATGTTTTTCTGTTTATTTGTAATCCTTCCTTCTTAGTACATAAACATCCATAAACACTGTAAAAACTTGTGCCTCATCGGAGACTGCTAAAAACAATAACTTTTCCGTTACATTCTAATAGTTTTTGAAACATTCCATATATATACACGTCTATGATCTTGCGCAAGCAAGGAACTCAGTTAAATAATAACAGTTTCTCAAACCAAATCAAAGAACAATACGGGGCAAAATCAACCAATAACAAAAACAAACACAATGACAACTGTAGAACCTTTACAGAGGTTGGGTCAGTTACACTCCCACCAAAATTATATGTATAGTATTATATACAGTATATGTATAGTATTATATACAGTGTTAACACACATTTTTCAAACAAATTATGGCTACATTTAATACATATATAATATACTAATAATATAATACACATATTGGTGTTAACACGATATTCACTACGAATAATTTTCTATATAGAAATGGCAATAAATGTGAACTTTTCACCTAAAACACAAAAATAGGCTCAAAATTATGAGTATTATACACAGTGTTAACAAACATTTTTCAAACATTTCATGGCTACATTTAATACATATTATATACAAATAATATAATACACATATTGGTGTTAACACGATATTCATTACGAATAATTTTCTATATAGAAATGGCAATAAATGTGAACTTTTCACCTAAAACACAATATAAGCTCAAGAAGTTAACAACAGGACCAGTTTCTGTACTGGGCGCTCTAATAAGGAGAGTTTACCCAAACGCTCACCCTTTTTGTTCAGTCTTTTATATCCCATGGAGATTTTTACTCTTCTTACAAGTCCGTCTTTCCCTTCGACAGTCTCTATGACCCTTGCAAGTTTCCACTCACCTCTAGGTGACAGTTCATTAATGTCCATCACAACGTCACCTACTTGCAGGTTTCTTTTTGATGAGTGCCATTTCTGTCTTGCCATGATGGAGTGAAGATATTCTTGTTTCCAGCGGCTCCAGAACTGCTCCGCTAGATGTTGCACTCGTCGCCATCTCTTTCCTCCGTACAAGTCCTCTCTCTTGAATGTGCCAGGCGGAGGCATTGCTGAGCTGGTCTTCATTTGGATGAGGTGATTAGGGGTCAGAGGCTCCAGGCTGTCGGGGCTGAATAAGGTGTCCACGGTGAGGGGCCTGCTGTTGACTATAGCCATGACTTCATAGAGGAGAGTCCGTAGGCTAGAGTCATTCAGTCTGTTGTGAGAAAGTGACAATGTGGAGTTAAGGACACTTTTGACTGTTTTAATCTGACGCTCCCACACTCCACCTGCGTGACTTGAGTGGGGTGCATTCATCACAAAGTCACACTGCCTTTGTGATATAAATGTGCTCAGTCTGTCCGTGTCAAGTTCTTGTAGAGCTGCCTTGAACTCATTCTTGGCGCCAACGAAATTGGTGCCTTGATCGCACTGGATTTGGCGGACAGCACCTCTGATGGCGATGAAGCATCGTAAACTGTTTTAATGAATGCATCGGTGGACATGTATTCTAGCATTTACAAGTGGATGGCCCGTGAACAATAGCAGGTAAAGAGTAGGAAATGGCGTTTGTGTTGTTTCCTTCCTTCTGTCGTGACGAAGGGAGCAAAGCAGTCCATCCCACAATAAGTGAATGGAGGAGAGGGTTCCATGCGTTCTTCAGGTAAGTCACTCATTCGTTGCTCCTTTGCTGGTCTCCTAAGTCTGCAACATATTACACATTGACGGATGAATGATGACACAGCTCTGCTCATACCTGGTATCCAATATCCACTGGATCTGATTTCATTAGCAGTAAAGCCCTTTCCTTGATGCTTTATCTTTTCGTGGTTGTGAGCTATTATCAGCCTCGTGACATGATGCTCCTTTGGAATGACAATGGGATGTTTCAGTGACTGTGAGAGAGACGAATGGCGGAGTCTCCCTCCTACCTTCACAATGCCGTCCGTATCAATGAAGACATCCAGTTGGTAAAGTTTGTTATTTTTAGTCAATTGATTTCCTTTCTTTAACTGTTCAATTTCTTTCTCATATGTTATGACATATTCTGCACCCTTCCGTTCACTCACTGTGGAGGGCACTTTTGACTTGATTTTCTTTGCCCGTCGCACAAGGCGGGCCACTGACTGGATGGCTCGGGACCATGACGAGAATTTGGACAGACGGTTTGCAATACAGATTGGTTCTGAGGCCTGTAATGCAAAAGTCTGCAACGTTTGAGCTTTTCTGATCTCTGGATCTCCTATCGCCAGGTCTGGTATCACATCTTCTGATGTTGGTATTTCGCTTTCCCACAGGAACATGGGACCGGAGAACCAGTCAGATCTGAGCAGCTCATTCACTGTTCTTCCTCGGGATGCTCCGTCTGCAGGATTCTTATCGGTGGGCACATGATGCCAATGCTGGGCCGTTGTGCTATTGCGGATCTTCTGAACCCTGTTAGCAACGAATGTGTGAAAGCGTCTTGAGTCGTTGTTGATGTAGCTTAACCCTACCTTGGAGTCTGTCCAGAAGTACTCTTTTGCATTAGCACAGCCAAGCTCTTCTCTAAGCATGTTGCTGATACTAACTGAGACTACTGCCGCTGTCAATTCAAGCCTTGGTATGGTCGTTAGCTTTGTGGGAGCGACGCGGGCCTTTCCTATCACTAGAGAGCAGTGAATCTCTCCTCTTTGGTTCCTGACTCTCAAGTAAGAGCACTGTCCATATCCGCTGGTGCTCGCATCAGTGAAGTGGTGCACTTCTGTGTCAACGACTTCTCCAAAATTGACGGGTACATAACATCGAGCTATGTTGATCTTTTCTAAGTTTGCAAAGTCACGTCGCCAGCTCTCCCACCGTGGCCTCAGAATTTCAGGTAGGGGGTCGTCCCAGCCAAAACCTTGACGGCACATTTCTTGCAGGATCTTCTTCCCGGATATAACATATGGCGCCAGGAAGCCAAGAGGATCATATATGGAGGCTACAGTGGCCAATATGCCTCTACGTGTCCCTGGTTGGTCTGCTAAAGTGTTGTTGAATCTGAAACTATCCCCTTGTATGCTCCAGTGGATTCCGAGAGCTCGCTCGAGTTGTGTGTCTGAGAAAGTCAAATTCTTTGTCGACGTATCCGTTGCTCGTTCAGATGCAGGTATGCTCTGTAGAACGGCTTCATTGTTTGAAACAAATTTGTGGAGACGGAGACCCCCTTTGGCACATATGTCTCTTGCTTCTTGTGCCAACTGAATTGACTTTTCCACCGTGTCCGTACTTGTGACTCTGTCGTCCACGTAGAAGTCTCTTGCTACACACTGTGAACCTAATGGGTGCGAGAGTCTGTTTTCATTGACCAGGTGTTTCAGCCCATAATTCGCGCAGCCAGGGGGTGACACTGCGCCGAAAAAGACTTTCATTCGGTAATCCTTAGGCTGTGTGTTGGCATCTACGTCTTTCCACCACAGGAGAATCGTAAGTAGTTGCGATCCTGCTCTGGCAGGGCTCGACATTAAGGCTTGTCCGCTTGTCCGGGACAAGTGGATTTTTTTGTAGGGCAAGTGAAAGAGAAATTTACTTGCCCCACTGGACAAGTTAAAACTCAAACAAAATAAAATGCCATGTTACTTCACGTTATGTTCCACTCATTATGTTTATTTTACCGATTTTATTTGACCGAATTCTGCATTAGCAAAACACAAAAGAAGTGGCTTCGTCCCAATATCTCTACAGACGATGCATCTAATATCATGCTCAACACTTGAACGGGGGCTTATTACTTGAAAGAGGAATTATTTACTGTGTCATCTCAGTTACACTATCAGGGCTTTGAAATACTGTGACTTGCTCAAGTAAGCAAATGGCTAGTAGAGCATAACATTTCATAATAATTCCAGTAAATCAAGCTGCGCTGTAAGACCCAGTGAAATGTTATACAGATAACAAACTAACATTAGCTAGCATCACTACGACATTGGCTAACTCTACTTCGGTAGGCTATCCTCAGTATTAGCAAGCTAGCTAAATTTATACTGTATCTAAAATAAGATAAATAGCCACGAGACGAGCTTTCACGGGTGTTTGCGCGTCTATTTGCTTCACTCCTTGTGCCTGTGCCTCGTCCATTACTGTTTACAACATTAGCAGGACTACTTGGTTGGCGTTGCCTTCTTAGCGTGAGAAGTACAAGGTTTGACGTGAGAGCGTGTGAACTGGTTGAATTGTGTGTCTCAAGGCCAATGCGTGAGCGTTGGCAGCCCTGTATTAAAAGGTGTATAGCCTATTTTACAGTTGAATATGTGCTGATATTTAACTATGTAGACATTTAACCGATACAAATGCTGCTAATGCTTGCTAGGTACACAGCTGCCGACGCTAGCTAGCTACAAAACGTCAACACAATGTTTTTTTTTAAATAAAATGATAAATCTTTACCCGGACAAGTGACTTTTGTGCATGGACAAGTGAAACGTTAATGTACTTGTCCAAAGGACAAGTGCCTCAAAAAGTTAATGTCGAGCCCTGGCTCTGGCACGTGAAATTGATGAAACATTTCTCTATATCACACAAGAGAGCTATCTGATGCCGTCTGAACCGTAGGAGGACACCGGTGAGGTTGTTTATCATATCTGGCCCTGGAAGGAGGTGTTCGTTGAGGCTTGTGCCACCACACTTCGCAGAGCCGTCAAATACAACACGCAACTTGTCTGGCTTCTTAGGGTGGTATATGCCGTGATGGGGAATGTACCATTGTTCTCCTGGAATTCCATCTTCTTGCACCTCTTCCACATCACCTCTCTCTATGATTTCCTTCATGTATGTTGTGTAATCCTTTTTGTATTTCTCATCTCTGTAAAACTTCTTCCTCAAGTGATTCAGTCTGGTTTCAGCGATGTTCCTGTTGTCAGGTAAGTGTGTCCGTTGCCTAAAGGGTAATGGCATCTCATAATGTCTGTTCATTTTGTTTTATGCCTTCTTTCAGTTTGTTCTGGAAAATTAGATCTTCTTGTGACACTGTTTTGTCATCTCCTTTAAAGATCCTGTAAAGTGGAATTAAAAACGAGTTTCAAGTTTACCACACCACAGAATAATGTGTTATTAACTACCCATCCAAATTCGAATGAAAAAAATACACCGACAAGTATGTTGAATTAGGCTTTGAAATCGTAAGAAAATCAGCAGTTTTCTCTGTTCGAGACTGGGGGGGCGTGTCGCCTGAAGGAGCTGAAGCTCGGCCCCCTCGCTGGAAGGCGCCGCCTCTCTCAAGTAAGCTACCTACGAACCTAATGGACGCTATGTCAAGCCGAACAAAACAGTATAGAATTATAATGTATTTGTTCAATGAGTGAAACATACAGATGCATATAAATGAAATATTCCCCTGAGCTGTAACACAAGAGTAAACATTTACAGCAGAGACAGCAGACAGTGAGCTCTCCAACTACTTCTAGCACATTAGCTACCATTTCATCAAAATACCATCATTCTACACCGAGTAGCCTAATATCAAGTTAGCGGTTTGCACTAATTATAGCAGAGATACCTCTGGAAAAGTTATCTAGTATAATTATAACAAGCACACAGAACTGAGTGATGAACTGCAGGCGGCGGTGGATGGTCCAGGTGCGACCGGAGGATGAACGGCCGGGGGGGCGATGCTCGGTACGGCTCCGCGCTGCAAGAGAAGCCGTGCGTTGGTGAACCCCGTCTGTCTCTGGTCCATGTTAAAACTGTCCGCCGTGAAATGGTTAGTGGCGCAGAGGCGGCTGTTAGAGTTTATCCGAAGCTTTCCATGAGCGTGGCTCTTCACAAAATCTATCCACCTATTTTTCCTTTCATTATCAACAGGGAACCTAAATGGCGTTGCAGCGCAGCTGGAGTTCTTGCATCCAGGGAAGATGCAGTTGCGGGTGGTGGGAGACATCCTGAAGCTAGCTAGCTAGCTGATGTAAGCTACAATAACAGTACAGCAGGAGGAGACATTCAGTGATCTGACGTAGATGGGGCGAAATGACGTAGATAGGGCATTTTTTGGCTCCGCCCATTAAAACCTGATCTGAAAACGGAAGAGAAATGGTTCTTCGGTCTAACTCCACATTTCAGTGCGACAAAGTTTTAGCGCTTTGCACATGCTTTCAGGAACTAATTTCACACGTATATAATGTACTTAGAAGCAAAACATGGAATTTACTTTACAGGATCTTTAATGTCCTTGAAGTCTGACTCGAGGGCGCTGATTACATCCATGGGCGTTACTGGAGGGAGTTCCTTTACAGAGACTTTGTTACACAGGCTGGTGTCTGTTATGTCTAGGGTTGATGTCGAGCAGCTTACAACACTCCATCCTAAATCCGTACGAATGGCGTAGGGCTCGTCGTCTTTTCCTGTGATTACCTGTCGGGGTGTCAATGCTCTGAGACAGTTGTATCCAATCAGAAGCCCAACTTCACAGGTAAGGAGGGGGGCGACTTCGTCTGCGATGGATCTTAAGTGAGACCATCTTCTAGCTGTTTCTTGAGTGGGTATATGATCATGGTTCCCCGGAATACAGTCCCCAGTATATGCAAGGGGGAGGTCAACGTGGATGTATGAGTTGTAGCCTCTCACCCTAAGTCCAGACACCCTTTCACATTTCACAATCACGTTCTTTCCAATCATAGTGGTGAGTTTCAGCTTCACAGGTTGGGTATGTGCTTGCAGCTCATTGCTCACTTCATTGTCGATGAAGGTGCTGTCGCTTTGAGTGTCCAGTAATGCATATACAAGCTGTTCTTTAGATGGATCCGTGGCCACGGACACCCACACAGGAACGACTATGGATGTGCTGCATGATTGGCCCCCTCTAGTGACGTTGAGTGCCGTGGCTTCATTTGGAGTGCTTGAAGGTGTGGATTCTTGGCCTTCTCGCCTTCCACGTCCTATATAATTCTCATCATGGAGACAGGTTGGATGCTTTCCCTTGCATGCGTCACAGGTGACCTAGTTTGAGACACCCGTAACAAAGCCTGTTCTCCTTCACGTGCTTCTGTCTATCATTTAATGACTGTTCCATACATTTTTGACATTGAGGAAGTTGGTGATTGTCATTTTTGCACCACATGCATGGAAGTTTGAATTTTCAATTCTTGTGGCTGTTTGGATGCTGAAGACGTCGGCTTTATTTCCCTTAAATTCGTTTGTGCCTTTCCTTTCGTAGGAAGGGTGAAGAGCATGTGGTGAAGTGATGGGATTACATGCTATCTCTGCTTCTAGAGACACAAAGTTTGTAAAGTCCTTGAAGGTGGGAAAATCTTTACCGTCCATGAGAGCCACTGTGACCTGGTGGTTCCAACAGGATGCCAGCCAATCAGGAACCTTAAGCATCAGCTTTTGATTTTCCTCGCAATCATTTAATATTTCCAGGCCTCTCACATGGGGCATAGCCTGTGAGCAGGCATTCAGGAAATCCGAGAATGTTAGCCCCTCTGCATCCTTGGGTTGTATTTTCGGCCATTTTGATATCTTGTCTCTGAATGCTTGTTGAGTTATAAATGGCTGTCCATATTTTTTGTTGAGTTTTATCCATGCATCTCTGTATGCTTCCTCATCACTTCTGAAGAAAGTGCCTTCAATACAATTTTGAGCAGCACCACTGACATATTTCTTTAAGTGATAAAGTTTATCAGCAGAGGAAATATTATTTTGGTCTATAAGAGACTGGAATGAGGATCTCCATTCGATGTAGTGGATTGGGTCGCCACTAAAGATGGTGGGTGTTGGCATTGGGAGTCTACTTGTGGCTGTACTCTCTTGAATAGCTTGGGCCAGATAAAAGACATCAGTAGGGGTGCTGGCATGTCAGAATGAGGATATCGGTCATTTACAGGTGCATTGAAGGTAAACTGTCTATCGTTCAGTTGCATAGGATGATGATCATGTTCTTGTTTGAATTCCCGATCATATTTTTTAAACCTAGAACGGGCCACCTCAATGTCTTTTTCTGCTTGCAGATGTTCCAATTGCGTTATTTTGTACAGAGCCTCTTTAGCAGCAAGATCTGCGGCTGCCTCAGTTCGTTTTGCCGCTATTCTTAGGGTGTCAGAGTGTTGGCTGGCTTGCGACTGAGAGGCAATACTGCCATATAGAGTGAGCGTAGTCATGGGGTGGTAGCTGATGGAGACGGTGCCTTTCATTTTCCTCATTGAATTCTCCATATGCTTCTGTTATACGCTCTGTAATAATTTTTACAATGTCTTTCGATACAGCCTCACACGAATCAATTCTCCTTCTAAGTACAGCGAATGGTGTCACTCTCTCTCTTAGTTCATCATAAAGTTTCCGTATTTCATTCAGTCCGTTTTCAATTTCATCTGCCATAGCAGCCAGTTCACACTCGGATATATCTTTCTTTAGATGTCTGTTTGTCTGGCGGCTCTGATTTTAATTTTCCATTGTTCATACAAGCTGAGCAAACGTCTTTCCCTCTATTTACTTCCTCCATCTGATATGCTAGCTTTTTCTGCGTAGGTTTGAGAGGGCGGTCTGTACGACGGGGCAAAACTACCTCCTCATCGTCATCATCCATTTCGTCTTTAAAATCAGATTCTAATTCCTGCCGCCCTAGCCCTTGTGTTATCTTCGGGTCATTCTGACCCATCAGTCATTGTGACCCACCGTTGTATTGCGACAGATTTACCGCATACAAAAACAAAGTGAAGCATTTTCTTTTAACAGCTAGGCTGTCTCAGACCCCCCACATTGCAAAGGTTAAAAGAAAATTATTTTCATTTGTTTTTGTATTGGGTAAAATTGGGTAAACACAACGATGGTTCGTTATGAACCTTTGGGTCATGTGACCCGAAGGCAGCACGAGGGTTAAACATGGTTTCACAGTCGCCTTGGTTTAGTAAGCCTCCTCCGTAGGTGACGGGTGGGGGTGTAACGGTGCGTTTACACTGCAGCGACGCGATGCGAGCGACAACATGTTTTCCATTCATTTTCAATGGAGCCAGGCGAATCGCTTGCGTGGTGCATTGTGGGTAGCGACGCGACGCGATCGAGTTGAGATTTTCTCAACTTTATGCAAATGAGGAGCAATTTTCGCTAGCGATGGCCAATGGCAGTGTTTTCTTGTTTCTCGTAACATAGCAACCATGGTAAACATTTCTAGCTTTCAGTTTTTAAGATGGAGGAGAAACTAATTGCCTGTGTGGCTGCATATCCAGTCCTGTACGATACGTCTCTGTATTTGTACAAAGACATTAATAAAAAGAATGAGGCCTGGCGCAGGTTTGCCGACGTTGTCGGTGCTCCTGGTGGTTTTTTTGTACTTTGTACTCTCGAACAAAGTTACGTTAGTTCCAGCCGGGCTACTACTATAAACCCGGCTGGAACTCCCTGGTCGTATCGACAGATTAGCAGAGACTTTGAGTACTATAATAAAACGTTTTTACACATGTCAACGTGTATGTCTATTAAACAGTTTTGTATTTTGTATACAAGTTGTATTTTCATCGATGTTGCGAGTACGTAAACCCAAGTCTGCACACTTGGCCATGACAACTACAACAGTGACTTTAGAGAACTACAATTCTACATTAATCTGTTTGATACGCCCCCGCGCGTGGTGAACTGTGGGAAGGCGAGCGATGGCAGCCTTACAGTGTAAACGCACTGTAAGGCTGCAGGAGAGACTTGATGTAGACGGGTGCAGTCCCGTTCACTGCTCGGAAGGTCAGTACCAGGGTCTTGAATCTGATATGGGCCATGATAGGTAGCCAGTGGAGAGAGATGAGGAGCGGGGTAACATGGGAGCGTCTGGGTAGATTGTAGACCAGGCGGGCCGCTGCGTTCTGAATCCTCTGAAGAGGGCGGGTTGCACATGCTGGGAGACCAGCGAGCAGCGAGTTGCAATAGTCCAACCTTGGCCGCCTTGGTTTAGTAAGTCTCCTTTTCCTTTTTTTCCCATTTGTAGCGTCTTTATAAATACATGGACTTCATCCATTTCATTTAGCGGTAAGCTTTTCTTACCGTCTTCGTTGACCATCATTTACATTTATTCATTAGCAGACGCTTTTATCCAAAGCGACTTCCAAGAGAGAGCTTTACAAAGTGCATAGGTCACTGATCATAACAACAAGATAGCCACAAAAACATTGCGAGTAGCCAAAACATGAAGCACACATTGTGAACAACCAAAGTAAGTGCCAAAGGGAAGAACCATAAGAGCATGTAGTTAAACAAGTTACAATTAAACAACATGAACCGCTATAAGTGCAAGTGTACCTGTGGAAAAAACAAGCAACAATAATAAAAACAATATATCACAGCGAGTACAAAAAGTTTAAATCCGCTACCACTAACCACAAGAGCAACAAGTCTCTAAGCAAGAGTCATTGTGATCCTTGAGGAAACTAACATCGGGTCAAGCGAACCATTCCTAAGTACCGTTGTACTCCCGGAACAAGTGCGTCTTGAGCCTTTTCTTGAAGGTGGAGAGACATTCAGTGTCTCTGATGGAGGTGGGGAGTTGATTCCACCACTGGGGGGCCAGACAGGAGAAGAGCTTGTGTTGGGACCGGGCGGTCTTGAGCGGTGGGACCACCAGGCGGTTGTCTGAAGAAGACCGTAGGTGACGGGTGGGGGTGTAAGGCTGCAGGAGAGACTTGATGTAGACGGGTGCAGTCCCGTTCACTGCTCGGAAGGTCAGTACCAGGGTCTTGAATCTGATACGGGCCATGATAGGTAGCCAGTGGAGAGAGATGAGGAGCGGGGTAACATGGGAGCGTCTGGGTAGATTGTAGACCAGGCGGGCCGCTGCGTTCTGAATCCTCTGAAGAGGGCGGGTTGCACATGCTGGGAGACCAGCGAGCAGCGAGTTGCAATAGTCCAACTTGGAGAGGACAAGTGCTTGGACTAGCAGCTGGGTGGAGTGCTCAGACAGGTATCTCCTGATCTTCCGGATGTTGTAGAGGGTGAATCTACACGACCGGGAGACTGCAGCAATGTGGGCCGTGAGGGAGAGCTCGTCGTCCATGGTAACCCCAAGGTTCCTGGCAGAGGATGAAGGGGTCACCGTCGCAGATCCCAGGGTGATTGAGAGATCGTGGGAGATGGAGGGTTTAGCCGGGATGATGAGAAGTTCTGTTTTGGCGAGGTTCAGCTGGAGGTGGTGCTCGGTCATCCAGGCGGAGATGTCTGTGAGGCAGGCCTCAATCCTAGCTGAGATCCCCGGATCGGTCGGGGGGAACGACAGGTACAGCTGCGTGTCGTCAGCGTAGCAGTGGTAGGAGAAGCCATGGGAGGTGATGATTGGTCCAAGTGAGGTGGTGTACAGAGAGAAGAGGAGGGGTCCAAGGACGGAGCCCTGTGGGACACCAGTGGAGAGCTGGCGAGGGCCTGACAGTTTGCCTCCCCAGGAGACCTGGTAGGATCTTCCCGACAGGTAGGATGAGATCCACTGGAGTGCAGTGCCAGTGATGCCCATCTCAGAAAGTCTGGAGAGCAGGATCTGGTGGTTAACCGTATCAAACGCTGCAGAAAGGTCCAGCAGAATGATGACGGATGACCTCGAAGCCGCTCTGGAAGACTGGAGGGCAGTGGTGACTGAAAGGAGGGCAGTCTCTGTGGAGTGGCCAGTCTTGAAGCCCGATTGGTTGGGGTCAAGCAGGTTGTTCTGAGAGAGAAAGTTTGACAGTTGGTTAGATAAGCCTTGCTACAACTCACTGGTGCTCTCCCTGTACCGTTGTTGGATCGCAGGCAGCTTGATGAAGCAGGTGCAGGTAAAGTTTTTACTGTAGCTTCCCCCCGATATATGGTCCAGTCTTGAACAGATGTTTTTCTTTTTATTTGTAATCCTTCTTTCTTAGTACATAAACATCCATAAACACCGTAAAAACTTGTGCCTCATCGGACAGTGCTAAAAACAATAACCCTTTACCGTTACATTCTAACAGTTTTTGAAACATTCCATATATATACACGTCTATGATCTTGCGCGAGCAAGGAACTCAGTTAAACAATAACTGTTTCTCAAACCAAATCAAAGAACAATACGGGGCAAAATCAACCAATAACAAAAACAAACACAATGACAACTGTAGAACCTTTACAGAGGTTGGGTCAGTTACAACAAGTGTTTGGAGCTTAGACCCCATGGGAAATAAATTATCAAAGGGCGTCTGCCCCGCATCCGAAGAGAAATCCTCCACGGAGTCCACACTGGTGGTGGTGGCGGTAGCCGACGACCCAGGGAGCCGAACAGGTGTTGTGCCGAAATCTCACTCCCTGACAGAATTCCACTCCCCTACGCGTGAACGTGCGCACTGCCTACTACAACATAATTCACATATTACCTCATTCCGAAGATAGAACAGTGTAGCACAACATCAACAGCGTTTCTCAAGTGCAGCTCAACATCACATCATTTTGGTGAAACAATCATTCAGATTTACATGTAGCACAACATACAAATATATATTTCAATGAAACTTGAATAAAATATCCTACTGACAGTTTTCTCAAAGCCTAAGATGAGGGAACCAAGGTTGAACAGTTTACTCGTAACAATCGCCTCAGTTCGCAAATCTATACATAGCAATAGCCTACGCTAGGAAGGCAGTGCGCTGTTCACACATATGAGGGTGGAATTCTGGCAGGGAGTGAGATTTCGGCACAACACCGGAACGAAGTCAACGGGCGGCGACAGGGAGGGTCGCGCACTTTGGTAGCATGGACAAACTAAACAGGGAGAAACACGTATTTAAAGGCACGGTATCATTATGATAGGCTGGCAGGCGGGGAAAGTTCTGTCACCGCTAATTGCTAGAAGAGAATGGCTAATTGATTGCCTACTGAAACCCATATGACAGCCTGACATGAGAAGAGGGAAAGAAGAGAGCGTTCATAGCGGAGAGGGTGAATAGTGGAACATATCGTGTGACCCCGAGTGCAGGGTTCGGTCTTGCCTGACTGAACTTGCGCTAATTTTCATAATTGTTTTTTAATTTTCTGTATGCAGAATTGACATTAGAAATGCGAAAATGATTTCCTATGTATTTTCATGCATTGATGCAGCTGATTTTACTTGCTTTCCATGCGTCTGTTATAACGGTCCCTAGCATGCCTCATCTGATGTGGAGATGATGATCCTCGGTAACAAATGTGACATGACTGAAAGGAGACAGGTGTCTAAAGATAGAGGAGAGAAGGTGAATCTGACTGCATTACTAATGAGCTTTTATTTGATTGTGTAATGCACTATCATCTGTATATCTCAGTATAATATCCCTGATTTGTTTATTTGGTGTCCCCAGGTAGCAATTGATTTTGGAGTAAAATTCTTGGAAACGAGTGCTAAGTCAAGTTTAAATGTTAAAGAGGTAAGGAGTATAAAATGTTATAATAATAGGTAGGCATACACAGTAGCCTACCTAAGTTGTAATTTAGAGCTATGCACTGAACTGTGAGCATGTTGACAATTGACTGCTGTTTTTCCCCTCAGGCTTTTTATACCCTAGGCAGAGACATCATGCATAACCTCAACACTAAAATAGTAAGTTATGGACATAATAAAAGTTAGCTTCAGTATACAGTGACAAATATACTCTCTACCTCTCTCTATATGTATACATACACACACACATACTGTATATACTATCAATACAATATTTCACAACAAAGTTTATTATGGAGCATATAACTCTTCCATTTCATGTTATTTTCCTTGTGTCAAACATACTTCCCCTCCTTTTTTTGTCAGACGGACAGCAATCCACCGGGAGGTAGTGGTCCTGTCAAAATCACAGAGAAGAAGTCAAAGAGAATCAAATTCTTCAAATGTACGCTGCTCTAGAGGTGCCTGTCAGTCTTAAAAGCAGCTGTGCTTAGTGTAATTGAGAAGTCCTAATGGTAGAGGCTCAGAGATCTAGCGGTGGTCTCCCAGATCGTGATCGTCGTGATCCCATCATAAGTCCCAAACTGCAGAGGAGTTCAAGCTGCTCACACCGTAATGACCTTCACATAGACTCAACTACCAACCCATGGAAGGCTATGATTTGTGTTAACATTGACTGGTATCATTACTGTCTCTGTGCTTGCAAAATTATCTCTGTGCTCTTGTACAGTTTTCAACTCAAAAGGTCCTCATACTTATTTGTTTTTGCATAACTTGGTATTTGACTCAGAGGCGGAGGTTTCATTATACATGTCCCACATGTAAACGACAAATCTGTCCTCCGCACTTTTTATTAAGGAAATTACGTTTAATGGCTGCATCCAAAAAACTGTCCCACGGACATTTGGAAACAAACCTATGCCCCTGGTTTGACTTAAATCAGGCTATATTCAGTACTACAGTAGCTATCAGGGTTGTGCACCCATAATAATGTGCATGTGAATGTATATTCAAGTGTTCTAACAAAGTGGTATGCAGGACTCACGCATTTGCTGTGAGACTCATGCATTTCAACCAGTTCACACACTCTCACGCAACACCTTGGATATCTCACGCAGAGATATATATATAATTAATGGACGAGGCAAAGGCATACGGAGCTAAGTTTTCTGCTGAGTTGATAGCTGTCTCGAGTTATACAGAGTTAAATGCCACCTACCAACCCCCTCCCCCGGTCTCCCATATTTTAGTACCCAAACGTTGACAGTTTACATAACATTTTACATTTATTTATTTGATCCAAAGCGACTTCCAAGAGAGAGCTTTACAAAAAGTGCATAGGTCAATGCTCATAAACAACGAGATAGCCCCAAAAACATTGCGGGTAGCCAAAACATGAAGCATACATTGTGAAAAGCAAATAAGTGCCAATGGAAAGAACCAGAAGAGCATGTAGTCAAACAAATTACATTTAAACCACATGAACCCCGAAAGTGCTAGTGTAGCTGGAGGAAAGCAAGCAACAATAATATAATTCACAGCGAGCACAAGTAGTTCAATCAGTTACAACTAACCAACAAGTTACAACTTGCTTACAACTATCTCATGCCAAACCTTTGAAAAAACTTGAGTGCCCTGGGTATGTTTCCATGAAGAGCGATGTAGCTACACAGTTACATTTACATTTATGCATTTAGCAGACGCTTTTATCCAAAGCGACTTCCAAGAGAGAGCTTTACAAAAGAGCATAGGTCACTGATCATAACAACGAGATAGCCCCAAACATTGCGAGCAGCCAAAACATGAAACATACATGGTGGAAAACCAAATAAGTGCCAAAGGGAAGAACCATAAGAGCATGCAGTTAAACAAGTTACAATTGAACAACATGAAACTCCCCACAAGAGTGCAAGAGTGTACCTGTAGAAAAAACAATCAACAGTAAAATATTTCACAGCGAGTACAAGAATTTGAAACCATTAACAACTAACCAACAAGAGAAACAAGTCTCTCAATACGAGTC
Organism: Osmerus eperlanus; assembly: GCF_963692335.1. NCBI lineage: Eukaryota > Metazoa > Chordata > Actinopteri > Osmeriformes > Osmeridae > Osmerus > Osmerus eperlanus. Next base: position 10,187,023 of record NC_085022.1, read on the forward strand.
ATTGTGATCCTGGAGGAAATTAACATCAGGTCCAGTTACAGCTCCTATAGCGAAATGTCAGTTTTTGGGGGACACCATCCTAATCGTTAGAAGTGGCTAATCCATTGTCATACTGTGTTACAGTCACAATTGCACATCTACTTTAAGTTGTGCATACTTGGAGGTCACTAGGTCAAGTTTACAGTCGGTGCGTTAGTTTTAGGCTCTATTTAATGATCTGCAGTGATCTCAAACCCCTTTTCAACCAACAAAGAATGGGTACTGTTCCTGTTATAGCACAACATTTTGAAACATCTGGGGCATTTCGACCAATAATAAATAGGTTCGGAAAAAATAAATAGGTTATTTTTTCCCATCTGGAACCCAAAAATTGCAGGTTTTTAATAGTGCAAACAATGGTTATGGAGATGAATCCAGTTCTGTGATTGGAGCGGAGCCCCATAGGGGTTTACACCTATTGGTTTACTCCTCTACGTACTCGTAGCCAAACACTGAAAGACAAAATGTATCCACCGCCAGGTGCCCCCTATATAAGAGGGCGTCAGCCCGCCGTTCATTCTCCCAAAACTAACTTATGTATTCAGCCTGGTTGAACAAAGGTGAGCTGGGAAGGTTCTTTGCTCTATAACCATTGTTCTATGTCGTGGAGCTCCGCCCCATAGGGGCTCTGCTCCTATTGGTTTAGGTGGAGCGAGCGAGGCCAGATATACACCCAGCGAGTCCTGGTCAAAGAACACAGAAACTCAACAGTATCTCCAACAGGCACGTTTCGTATTACTATGCCAAGGTTGGTACCTGTATAGAGACAGCATCACACACAACCCAACCCCAGATTCATCCCCAACGGTTCAAGGGGAGGAGTTCAGTAGGCATACTGTCCGTATGCAAATTCGGAAGGCACGCATCCCCCAATAAACAACAAGACAAGAACTCAGAGATGGTAAAAACTGCACCCTGACCTGAGTGGATCACACTGGCCGCAAAGTGCCACGATGCGCCGCGAACCGCCACTATTGGCTAAGAATGGCGCGAGGCTGTTTACACTAGACACGCATTTCTCCGCCCCGGTCACCAAAGCTCTCTATTTAGCAGTCGATCTACGTTCCTACCCTCACCTATGGTCACGAACCGTGGGTAGTGACCGAAAGAACGAGATCTCAAATACAAGCGGACGAAATGAGTTTTCTCCGCAGGGTGTCCGGGCTCTCCCTTAGAGATAGGGTGAGAAGCTTGGTCATCCGGGAGGGGCTCAGAGTAGAACCGCTGCTCCTCCGCGTCGAGAGGGGCCAGTTGAGGTTGCTCGGGCATCTGATAAGGATGCCTCCTGGACGCCTCCCTGGTGAGGTCTTTGTAAAATAAGTGCTATGGGTCATACACAGACATCCCAACCTGCAGAGACTCATTTCCGGGAGGTGGCTTCTCCCCCCACCCCCTGGGACGCAATCCGCACGCATGATGTACCCCCTCAACCAGCACGTACACGTACCCCCCCCCCCGGGACGCAATCAGGACGCGCGATATGCACCTGTTTCGACCATAAATGACCGTTGCACAGTTTCGCGCTCGCTCTAAATACTAAATCCCCGAATTCCGGTATATTGTATAGCATTTGCGGGCGTCCGGGAGCCGCTATCGAAATGCGGGAGACTCCCGGAACTTCCGGGAGACTTGGGATGTCTGCATACAACTCCATGTAGGCCTAGGCTACTTCGATGATTAACTTTGTGTTGTCAATCTTCACAAATTTCTTTGTTGGTTTGTGATGTAGCCTATGGGTTTCAGTGTCTCCTCTGCTTGAGTGTATGCCAGCTCGTCTATCTCGCTCTTAAACACACTGTTTAGAAACAACTGACTAATAAGTTGGCTTGACAGTCAACGCAATCATCAATCTGGGTTTTTTATTTTAAAATTTTTACATTTTGAGAATTGATCGAATATAGTTTTTGGCCGTTTGGTTGGCCATTTGATAACATGGGCGCGATCGTTTCGGCAGCTGGTCGAATTTTTCCGCGAGCCGCTTGCAAATCTGGCTGTAACCAGTGCTGGTTCCTGAGCAGGTGTTAGTGGTAGGAGGCAGGGGCGGTTTTAGCTAATTGGAGGCCCTGGGCAAAGAACAATTTTGAGGCCCCCCCATAAACAGCACCCCCCCAGAATAAGCACTTTCTGTTTGTAAATCTTACAGCTTAGATACCGATCTAACTAGACAACATTCCCAATCAAGGTGAACACTCAAATCATCTAAACTATAGACCATAGCATTACACATATCAAAACAGAACGAACACAACAATAGAACTCCAAACAACGGTAATTTTACTAAGCTAATGCCCTTACCTTAGTAGCGTTTCAGCTTGCCGCAGGGCATTCTGGGTACCAAGAGTAATGCACATTGTGTAACACACTTCGGTTGTGGATAGTATGTCCAGAAATAAAGCCAAGTCGCTCATTTAGTGGCAGAATCCATTGTTATGTATACAAAATATTACTATATATACTTAACACAAGTTATGAAAAGAGACCGCGTCCATTTTTTATTGTCGACACAATCAAATACAATTATATCTAAAACAAACTCACAAAGCGCTCGGTTACAATACCAAAGTTGAATTAGTAATGTTGTTAGCGATGCTAGCGTTATTTTGCTAGCTAGCCTATAACATTTCACTGGGTCTTGCAGCTGTTTGATTAACTGAAATTATTATGAAATACTTTAGCAAGTTATTGTATTTCCAAGCCCTGTAACTGAGACGACACAGTAAATAATTCCCCTTTCAAGTAATAAGCCCCCGTTCAAGTGTTGAGCATTAAATTAGCTGCATGGTCTGTAGAGATCTTGAGACGGTGACGAAGCCACTTTTTTGTTCTAAAACCGGACTATAAACCGCTTCAAAATATAAGCCGCACAAGAAAACTGTAAAATCGGAGTACAAGCCGCGGCTTATTTTCCGTAAAATACGGTAGTTGGTGTTGAAGTGGCTGTTTGTCTGCTGCTGCTAGCAATAGCTAAACTTGGCCCAGCAGCACTTGAAATATTATCAGAAATGTCTTCATCTTCCACGGACGCATTCTTTGATTGGAAAAACTGCGTTAGCTTAGGTAATTTCTCCCTTAACTTCTCCCTTTTCTTATTTCTTTTTTCACTGCCACTTTGAAATCGTTTAAAGGTGACAAGACATGCTGTTTTTGGATGCTTTTATATAGGCCTTAGTGGTACTGTATCAGAAGTCTCTTTCCCGAAATTCAGCCTTGGTGCAGAATTACAGCCACTACTAGCAGTCCCACAAGGAGCTTTCCTCAGAACGCGCTGTATTAGTGTCTGTAGCTTTAAATGCTAATGAGGAGCGGAGGGGCGGCCTCATGCGCTAATGTTTACAATGGATGTATCGCAATGGCTGTAGCCCCGTTGCTGTAAGATGCCTCGAATTTGACCATTCTCATCTGATAACCCTGGTTTGCAGAGGTACACACTCAGTCATTTCAATGAGGGGAAAGGCGGATATCGCGCGCGCCATAACACCAACAGCAGAACGGTTATCCAAATAACAAAGAAGTGTACAACACTCACGTTACAGCATGTATTCACACACATACTTGATGCTATCTACCTTTCCATTAGCGACAGTAACTCAGCTGTTAGCTGCAGAGCTAATGTTACAGCCACATTCTAAGGGTAGCAAGCTAGGTAACCATATACAGTAAAGCTACAAAATTATATAGCGTTAGTTAACTTACTTGTCCGAGGTTAGTAGCTGGACGAAGGAGAGTTAGTACTGATCCAGAATTTAATTTCAGCAAGGCCAGTTTTGTATTAGCTCAAGTTGAGGAAACAGTCGTGGCTGAAGTGTTTGGCGCAGACATACAAAACAAATGCGCCTACAACAGAAGTTGTGTAGGTGCATTTCCAGAGAAAATAAAATTAAGACACGGGGTCTTCAGAGTCTCGGATGAAGGAACTGTAAAAAGATTTTTGTTTTCCTTTGTACATCCAAACTGAGCAAATGTAATGCTTCGTTCATTTGCAAGCCATGATGTCTCTCGAGGATAAAAACACTTGCACGGTCGTAGCTCAGTTTCTTATGGGCGGGCCAGATTCTCTGGGCTGGCCATGCAGAGAGAGGGGAGGTAACCTTCCTCCTTGTGACGTCACAAGGAGGAGGTTTTCAAACAGAGCAATTGAGCACACCCAGGGCTTGGTTTACACCTATCGAAAATTGTAGCCACTGGGGGACCAAAGGCAGGCTAGGGGAACTCTATTAATATATTAATCTATTTTAATGTTAAAAAACCTCCTAAAGTGAAGTTTTCATGTCATGTCACCTTTAATGTTTCTGCGATCATACACACTCCACCACACGACAAATTCTCCTGACAGAAACGTCATGACCTGAATCATATGTTCCATGATGAATTTAAGATAAAATTTAGCTATAAAGAATAGAATTAAAGAATTGTGTTTTCATGCTTAATTTGAATTGTCATTCGTTTGCAATGACAAGTGATTTATTTTAATTATTAAAAAAATAAATTGTAAATACGACGAGGCCCCCCTGGTGGCCAAGGCCCTGGGCAACTGCCCGACTTGCCCAATGGAACGCACCGCCCCTGCTGGGAGGGACCAGCACTGGACGCAGAGCAGGAGGTTGGGACCAGCACTGGATGCAGGGCAGGAGGTTGGGACCAGCACTGGATGCAGAGCAGGAGGGTGGGACCAGCACTGGATGCAGAGCAGGTGAAAGAGCAAGGAGGTAGAAGGCAGCAGCAAGCAGTCACCAGGTGGGATCTGATTCTCAAGCCATCCCTTGCAACAGCAGGAAGCACACTCAGGGTACCAGGGCTTGTGGACCTGAAAGGCAGGCTAAGAAATAGCTGTTCTGCTTTGAGATTTGTGGATGGTATAGTCATAATAAACACTGATAAACATTGGATATGTCCAAGCATGTATTACAAATGTTTACAGATGTTTACATTTATTCATTTAGCAGACACTTTTATCCAAAGAGAGAGCTTTACAAAAAGTGCATAGGTCAATGATCTTAAACAACGAGATAGCCACAAAAAAACATTGCGGGAAGGCAAAACATGAGCATACACTGTGATAAGCAACCAAGTGCCAGTTGGAAAAAACATAAGAGCAAGTAGTTAAACAAGTTACAAATTAAACAACATGAACCTCAAAAGTGCAAGAGTGTACCTGTAGGAAAGCAACCAACTATAATATAATCTACAGCGAGTACAAGTAGTTAACTCAGTTACAACTAACCAACAAGTGCAACAAGTCCCTCAGTAAGTGTCATTGATTCCTGGAGGAAATAAACTAACTTGGGATTACGCTCTCAACAAAGGCAGTCGCATTTTCTTTCCCTCTCCTCCCCCTGACCTTCCCTGCTTGCTTCCCTGCTTGGCTTCTATCGTATTGTCTAGTTATTCACGGAGAAATGCTCTGAAGTTTCAATCATTTGGATAGTTTTTGAAGATATTACTCAAAATCAAATACTACAAAAAGGAACAACCTAAGAGGACTGAAGCCCAAGGAGAACAGAAGTATTTTGGGCTGCCCTCCAAGACTGACCACAGGCAAGCAAACTTAAGCTTGTTCCCTGTAGAACTATGGCTTGTAATGACTGCAAACAACTTACTCAGAGGATAGTCGAACTGGAGCTAAGAGTCAGAACCCTCTTAGATATCAGAGAGACCGAAGACTTTATAGATTCCATGCTACCTAGCCCGGAGGCTAAGCTACCTGCCAATGAGCCACCCTTGGAATCAGCTTTCTCTCCACCGGCCGTTGGACCGGATGAGTCATGGCCTGCTCTCGGCGCTAAACCAAAGAGGCCTAGCGCCGCTTCTACCTTCATCAGAGATGGGACTGTCACCAAGGATAAACAGCAAAAAAAGCGAGGCAGAAACTCTTCCCGCATCACCTCTCCTCCTGTCACACTCAGAAACAGTTTCGAACCACTGGGAACTTTCTCTCCCTTGTGTGTGGAATCCAAGGCGAAGAGGCACAGGAGTGCTAGCCACGCAGCTAACAAACATGAAGGGCCCAGATCGCCGACACACCATGACGGTAGCTACTACACACATGCAAATCCAACACATCATCGTCTGCTGCGACCGGGAGTCCCCCATTTCACTCCAAGCCCCTCTCGGACCACTCGGGGCGCTTTTCGACCCCCTATCAAGCCTAATCAGACAACAATATCACAGGATTATCAAGATCCAAGGTATGCTAAGACTACCCACAGCCCATCAACACTTAGAGGAGCTAACACTGCTAGCACTATAGAATCTACTGCTAGCACTAACGCAGTGTCTAACCTTGGCCTAGCACAAGGTCCTATCATTGCTAACCCAAATAAGATAAGAACTGGCCCCGCAGCTACTGACAAGGCAAACACAACACCACATATGGCCACTATCTTGATTGGAGATGCCATGACAGCACATGTTAAACTGGCAAAGACAGAAAATATTTGTCTTAGCAACACATCTGTCGAGGAACTGTCGTCAGAGGTACAAACAATCCTCAACAATAAACCAAACAACCCTAAGATTATCATCCACACTGGCTCGTTTGATATCCTACACAAGAAAACTGGCACTGAGATACTTAAAAAACATTTCACCCAGCTACTGAACACACTCAACAGATATCAAGATGTATTCATCAGTGGACCGATTGCATGCTTTCGCAGAGGAAAAGAAGCCTTCAGTCGACTACTATCTTTCAACACATGGTTGGCATCTGTCTGTCTGACACACAAACTGAGATTTATCCGTGCAGACCGTTTTCAAGCTGACGGACTCCACCCAAACCGTAGAGGATCTCGACTACTAACAGCAAATATCAATCACGTGCTCCTGACCACAAATCAAGCTTCTCTCCCTATCCCTGTTGTGTCTAAGCTGACTGACGCATCCCAAACAACCTCCCATGGAACAGAACAGAACATTCAAACAGCCTCCTGCAAGGACATGGGCCCTGCACAGATCTGCACCCCCCGGATGAATTCCCTTGTGATGGAACAGCTCAGTGACAGAGACTTTCCCAAAGAAAAGCTACGCTAGGACAGCCACCATGCTATTTCATTGGACATACCGGTCATCATCACAAACAGAAAATGGCATGGTAAAATGCATGGTTACAAACCTGAAACTAGTGTTAGAAGTCACAGAACTATCCATATTCTTCCAACAGATTTATCTACCCCTGTTTTATCTGTTAATACCCCACAGATGAAACTGGCCCTTCTAAATGTTAGATCACTAAATAACAAAACATTTCTAGTTAATGATCTGGTCAAAGAAAACAACTTAGACTGCATCTGTCTAACAGAAACCTGGCTAAACAATGACACGGCAACAGCAACTTTGATAGAAGCGTGTCAGCCCGATTACAGCTTTCACCAAGTTTCTAGGACATCAAAAAAAGGTGGAGGAGTCGCAGCTATTTTCTCCTCTAAACTGTTGTTCAAAATCACTGAGCTAGGTGAATTCACATCATATGAATATCTTGCTATAGAGCTCAAAACCGAATCAATACTTTTTGTTATTATATATCGGCCACCCAAGCTCTCGCCAATATTCATACAAGAATTCTCTGAACTATTATCACTATGTGTCACTAGATATGACAAAGTAGTTTTAAACGGAGACTTAAATATCCAAGTAAATAAAATAGCAGACCCAAGAACTATTGAGCTCTTAAATCTCCTTGACAGTTTCAATCTAACTCAACACATAACAGACCCAACACACCGACACGGAAACACACTAGATCTAGTGATAACAACTGGACTAAATATCAATAATATTTCAATAACTGATCTACCCCTCTCAGACCATCATTATATACTTTTTAATGTGGAAATTATCCTAACAAAAAACAAAAAAGAATTCTTAGTCCATAGAAGATATTTAGACGATACAGCTATGATTAAATTTTCTGAACAATTTGCTCTATATGAGCCGACTAACCATGATTGCTCTCTGAATGAAATGGTAGAGAACCTCAATGATGCACTATTATCTGTGTTAGACTCTGTTGCACCACTGAAAACCAAATTTAATATGACCTGGTTTCTCTCTTGAACAGAGATCTTATTGGGATTTTTATTTTTGTTTGAATTGTTTATCACTTGTATTATTGTTTTTATTGATTTTATGTAAAGCACCTTGAGCTGCAATTCTTGTATGAAATGTGCTATATAAATAAAGTCTTACTTACTTACTTACTTACTAACATCGGATCCAACAAATCTTTCTTAAGTACCGTTGTACTCCCGGAACAAGTGCGTCTTTAGCCTTTTCTTGAAGGTGGGGAGACAGTCAGTATCTCTGATGGAGGTGGGCAGATGATTCCACCATTGGGGGGCCATACAGGAGAAGAGCTTGGGTTGGGAGCGGGCGCTCTTGAGAGGTGGGACCACCAGACGGTAGTCAGAAGAAGACCGTAGGTGGCGGGTGGGGGTGTAAGGCTGAAGGAGAGACTGGATGTAGGCAGGTGCATAAATCTGATACGGGCTGTGATGGGTAGCCAGTGAAGGGAGATGAGGAGCGGGTGACATGGTAGCGTCTGGGTAGGTTGAAGACCAGGCGGGCTGCTGCATTTTGAATCCTCTGGAGAGGGCGGGTTGCACACGTTCCTACATGTAACTGAATGCAAAAAAGTAACAACCCACTAGCTAACAAAATAGGAGAATTCTGATGGCCTTATCACTCATTAATTAAAAACTTGTAAACAAATTGCATAGCAAAAAACTTTTGACTTTAAAAACGAAAAAATTATAGTAATAAAATTAATATATTTTGACAAAGCTTGCTACGTAAAGTACCTGTTTTGTTTGATGCCGGCTCACACATTTCCGATTTGCGTGATTGTATATTTCTGAATGCCATGGAAACACTCAAATCAATGACAATCGATTTAAAGAGCCGAAGTTACACAGACTCTTTTCATTCAGGTACGTCCTGATTTTCTATCCAGTGGTGTCCCAAGAACCGTTATTACTCGCATGGCGAGATACTGGCTCTGCCGGAACTTGAAAGATGGCGCGTTTGTCCGGATGGTCCGTTTCCTTTTTTGTAGTTTTTATTGCAGAATTTAAAAACAAACAAGGCAACATATAATCCACAACTTAAGTATAAGGATATATAGAAAACAGTCAGAGGAAACAGCTGTTAATAACATGAATAATAATAAGTAATACTAAAAATACAATAAAATTAAATGATTAATAACCCATAAGACATTGTCGTACAAGGGGAGAATTAATTCTAAGTTCAGTAATTTACTTCAGTCAGGAAGTGTTGGATGTAGGATGCCGTATAATTTTTGTTCCTTTGGACCTTTTTGATTTTTTATTTCAAATACAATTAAAATGCATTACAAAAAATACAAACTTGGGGGATGATTTTATAGTTCTACACTTGTGGATAAAACAATTTGCTAGACACAGAATTGTATTGTATTGAACAGAGTTCATTGTCTTTGCTTTGCAATATCAAAGCAAATGTTATGTAGTTTCTGGAAATAGAAGTAGGGAATTAAGAGATATTTTGTTGTATCCAATTGTATATATCACACCAAAATATATGTGTCGTATAAGAAAAGATTATGGTCTGTAGTTTCAACTCATTTTCACAAAATGTGCATGCATTATCATCAATACCAAAGCAGAGTCTAAGCGAGTCTTTAGAGGGGTAAATGTTGCTCATAACTGCAAGTAAATTAAGTGTGTTTCTTTCATGGGGGGGGGGGGTATAGGAAGTGTTAAATACATTGTTCTTTGTTTAGTTATTACATTTTTATCAAATTTATGCAGGATGGTATTTGTGTTGGGATTTTCAGGGTAAATGTTTTTAGTGAAACAACTTCTAATAAAAAGATTATTGAACTTTTTATCCTAAATTAAAATCCCTTTAATTGATAGTGGAGCCAGTCGTGGCTATATAATCTGGTATGCTCATATACATTTCTTTAGAAAGACTTAATTCTTTGGGAAGTGCTTTATGTAATTTAGTGAAATCTGATTGTGAGGGTTTGAAATTATGTTTAGTGCAAAAATGATCATAGTTTAAAAGATTGCCACTGGCATCCATTAAGTCAGTTATGGACCATATATTCCTCCCAAACCAATCTTCACAAAACTAAGATCTGTTGCGATGTAATACATATCTATTATTCCAGAGTACGAGGTGTGTGGTGAAAAGTTATGTACATATAACATTTTCCAATATAACAGTATTTTTTGTGGAACTCTGATAATGATATAGGTAATTTGTCAATATTAAAGTCTGCCCTTAACAGAAAAGCCAGATTGCCAACTTTTTTGAATAAGTGCTCTGGGATACAGTACCAAAATGAACCGCTGTGTTTGAACCAGGACTTCAACCATTTAATTTTTGAGGTTGCATTATCCCTTTCCAGCCTGAGCCAAAATTCTGAAAATTCCACTTGCTGCTAGAATATGATATTAATATGCATATTCATATTTACATTAATTTTCATATTAAATCATACACCTGAACTGTTTATATCACATTGAAGAAAAGAACTAGGGCTTGATATAAATAAATGTATGATTATTTAAGGCAAATCATCCTTTATCAAGGAGATTTCACGCAGACATTTTTTTTACAAAAATCTTCTCCGTCCACCATATTTCATCAGACAACTTCATTTTCAACCACTTTAATTACAAGATAGAGGAAAACGTAGAGTTGGCCAAACAAGGTATATATATTTAGCTTAAAGGGTACATAATCTAGATAGTTTTTTGTTTGTAAATTTGTAACACATATTAACAAACTTGTCTTTACTCAAAATATCGTCTCATAGAGACTAGCTGTTAGGCTGCATAGAAGGGAAGCTTATGAAAAAATTGCCAGAAAACGGAATAGCAGTCTAGCCTATCTATTGAAAGAACTGGAGAAGCACCTGTGCTCTTTTGTTAGCAAGCTAGTTTACAGGCTACAGTAGGTAGTCTATGTGTTTTCGCTATCTAGCTGTTCTTTCAGCTATCTTCCTTGCAAATCAGCGTTAATAAAAAGCAGATGAGATAGAGCTAGCTAGTCTAACTAACATTGACATTTGCTTGTTGCTTAATTGGTGATCTAGAAGACCGTACTGTTCAAACTATTTAAGAACATTTAATGTAGCGAACTAACACGTTAGCATGCTAGCGCAGCTAGCCTAGAATACCGTATTTCTTCGATTAAACGCTGCCCTCAAATAAACGCCGCCCTCAAATAAACGGCGCAACAAAAATGATGGAAAAAATTATGTGTAATAAATTTAATAGAAGAAATACGGTAATTAAGAAAAAATATTTATAATTGGCGACGCCGAGGGGCCCCCAAATAAATTCTGTTTAAGGCCTCATAAAGGCTTGGCCCGGCCCTGGGCGTAGGCCGCATGGGTCAGAGTTTGCGTGGAGGGGGCCGCACATTCTCCCGTCAAGTTTGTTTTTTAAGTCACAACCTTTGCATGGGAACTGGCGTACGCTCATTTTCATTTCCGTTTTGTGCGTACGCCACATTTATATATGAGACCCCTGGTCAAGACGGGTGTATCCCTTGCGCCAAAACAGACGTCACAACTTCAAAATTCGTTTTTAATGTCTTTCTAAGATAATATAGTGGTGACGACTCGAAAGCAAACTTTTAATGTCCTTATAAGTAAGTCCAAGGTGGATACAGCTATATATACAGCTCAACTAAGCCTCTTTCTGTAATTTCCACGTATGAAAACAGCAGATCTAATGCACGCTTCTGTGCATTTCTCGTGCGCACCAGAAAGTTTCTCGTGCGCACCAGAATTTTTTTCCCCCCCATGTCCCTTTAGGGGCTCCGTGCAATAATGAAAATCAATTCAACAAACTAATTTCCATATAATAACCCTGTTAACATATAGTCTATTGTGTACAGTTGCATTGCTGCACCTGTCAAAGTCTCTCCACTGGACCCTGTCACCACAATTTTTTTTTTTTTTTTTTAAGACAAAAAACATGTTTTGCATATTTAGATGAGTGCCTTTTTCTTGTGGCCATTTATTTTCCTCCATTTAAAATATATAGCCTATATATTGGCTAACAGTGATACCAAATGTATAATGTTTTATATAGTTTTTTATTTGCACAATTCAAGCAATACAATTACAAAATAAACAAACATAATAGAGATAAATTAATATCACTGTGCAGGAAGAGGCAAAAAGCCAACTGGGCTTATTTGAAGCCTCCACCTATATAATATTAAAATATTTTAGAAAATTACAAACATAAAATGAAATATGCATAAAATAGACAACAAAATAAAATACTATAATTGCGTTGTGTTATGGCTGTTTTTGACATAGTTACAATATCTATGTTTCTTTAAGCGGTAAAAAGTAAGTTCCTTTGTTATAGACAGACGAATGTAAGAAAGTGAGGCTCTGTGGTGTGGTTTACTCTGTACAAAACAGCAATTAACATTTCTTTTAGGCACTTTTTCAAACAATATATCGAGGAATTCTTTTTTGTTATGTGGGAAAAATCATTCCATAATTTGGTTCCCCTAAATCTGATAGAAAATTGACCTCTGCTTGTCAGTAATTTAGCAGGATGAAGATGTGAAGATTGACGAGTGGAGTATGAGTGAATCTGTGATGTGAATGGTCAGGAATATTTCCATCCCCTAAAAGTATCTTATACATAAAAATGCAAGTTAAAGAAATATTAATATCATAAATAGTAAGAATCTGCAGTTTCTGAAACAAAGGAGCAGCTGAGATGTGTGACTGTGATCCTGTGGCAATCCTAACAAAACGTTTCTGGAGGACCAGCATTTTTTGCAGAGAAGTAGGAAAAGTAATTGCCCAGACTATATTACAATATGAAAGATAAGGAAAAATTAAACTTTTAGAAAAATTTAAACAATATGGTTTGGATATTTGAATTTTCTAGATGTCGAAAATGCAGCTGCTTGCACCTGACGCCTCTGGTACTGCCACATCTTCGGGCTGCAGACTTTCCCTCACTTAGCTTGGCTTTTGGCGGTCTAAACATTTGTTCAATATTTTTTCATTTTGCAGCATTTGCTAGGAGTTCCTGTTGTTTTTTGTCTCTTGCTTTTTCCTCGCCACCCTTTTCTCCTTTTCTTTTCCTTTCAATTTCTTTGCAAAAGAAACAATGTTTTTAGCGATAGCTAAATATGACTCGTTTGAAAACAACTTTTAAATGTCCCATGACATGTAAACTTCACTTTAGGAGGTTATTTAACATGAATATGAGTTCCCCTAGTCTGCCTTTGGTCCCCCAGTGACTAGAAATTTTGATAGGTGTAAACCAAGCCCTGGGTATTCTTCTCCGCCTTTGAGAAAATTAAAGCTCAAACGTTCGGTTTTGAAAATCCTCTCCTTGTGACGTCACAAGGAAGAAGGTTACCTCCCCTTTCTGTGGCCCGCCCATGAGAATCTGAGCTATGACCATGCCAGTGCGATATCGGTTTTTCCTGGAGAGACATCATGGCTTGCAAACGAACGAAGCATAACAGTTGCTCAGTGTTTGAATGTACAAATGAAAACAACATTATTTTTACAGTTCCTTCATCCAAGCCTCTGAAGAACCAGTGTTTGCGCCAAGCATTTCAGCCACAACTGTTTCCTCAACTTGGGCCAATACAAAGCTGGCCTTGCTGACCGTCTAAAATTAAATTCTGGATCAGTACGAACTCTCCTTGGTCCGGCTACAAACCTCGGATAAGTAAGTCAACTAAGGCTCATTTTGTTGCTTTACTGTATATGGTTACCTAGCTTGCTACCCTTCATCATGTCAGAATGTCACCTTCAGAATGTGGCTGTAAAACAGCTAACAGCTAACAGCTCAGTTACTGTCGCTAATGTAAAGGTAGATAGCATCAAGTATGTGTGTGAATACACACACTGTAACGCGAGTGTTGTACACTTCTTTGTTATTTGGATAACCGTTCTGCTGTTGGTGTTATGGCATGCGCGATATCCGCCTTTCCCCTCATTGAAATGACTATGAGTGTGCACCTCTGCAAACCAGTGTGATCAGATGAGAATGGGCAAATTCGAGGCATCTTACAGCAACAGGGCAACGAGCCATTGCGATACATCCACTGTAAACATTGGTGCCGCCTCTCTCCTTCTCATTAGCATTTAAAGCAACAGACACCGAAACAGCTTGTTCTGAGGAAAGCTCATTGTGGGACTGCTCGTAGTGGCTGTAATTCTGCACCAAGGCTGAATTTCAGGAAAGAGACTTCAGATACAGTATTAGGGGACCACTAAGGCCTTTCTAAAAGCATCCAAAAACAGCATGTCATGGGACCTTTAAAACACTGTACGCAATCTCATTGCTTCCACCCACTCCAACGAATTGGCCGTACCCGGAAAACAAATCATTTTTGACCAATCGCGATCTGTAAACCGGACGGACAAGTGCACCGTTCAAGTTTACACGGGGGAACCCCCACCCTTTGGATTTTGGATCGCTCCAGTTAAACAGTTGCTTGGTATTCAGGCCGTCCTTAAAGTGAGCGTAAACTATTCGGCTGTATATTTTTTTTGCATAGTGCCGTGGCTTTAGCAGCCGTTAGTTGGTCCAGCCGTTCTGGAAATCTCCCGATTCTCCCGATGGCCAGTCCGACACTGCCTCTAGGTAATATGACACAGCTGCTGAGAAGCCACCTCCCGGAAATGAGTCTCTGCAGGTTTGGATGTCTGTATTATCCACCTTCCTAAATTTAAACTTGTTAAATTGTCTTACCACCACAAACATATTTTTTGTTGTTGTTCATAACAGAAGTCATTACATGCACAATGGTTGAGCCAGTTGTCATAATTGTAGGCCTAATTCACCATACAGCGCTTGTACATTTGCAATGCGTAGGCAGTTTTGACATCAGTAAACACATTAACAAAATTCACCGATCTATACTGAAAGTGTATCCACTTATTGTCATTCTGTTTGCTAGCCAGCCCCTTTGAAAAGCAGAACCCCCACAAAGCAGCTGGGCCGGACTCTGTCTCTCCTGCCACCCTCAAGCACTGCGCTGACCAGCTGTGTCCGGTGTTCACCTACATCTTTAACACCTCCCTGGAGACATGCCATGTGCAGCCCCACTGCAGTTTTCCTACAGAGCCAACAGATCTGTGGATGACGCCGTTAACATGGCCCTCCACTTTACCCTACAGCACCTGGACTCCCCAGCATCCTATGCCAGGATCCTGTTTGTGGACTTCAGCTCTGCCTTCAACACCATCATCCCCGCCCTGCTTCAGGACAAGCTCTCCCAGCTGAACGTGCCTGACTCCACCTGCAGGTGGATCACAGACTTCCTGTCTGACAGGAAGCAGTGCGTTAAGCTAGGAACACAAGTCTCTGACTCCCGGTCCATCAGCACCGGAGCTCCTCAGGGATGAGTCCTTTCCCCTCTGCTCTTCAGAATACAGCCCCACTCACCCCCATCACCCTGTGCGACTCCCCAGTCAACACTGTGGAGTCTTTCCGCTTCCTGGGCACCATCCTCTCCCAGGACCTCAAGTGGGAACTGAACATCAGCTCCCTCACCAAAAAAGCACAACAGAGGATGTACTTCCTACGGCAGCTGAAGAAATTCAACCTGCCAAAGACAATTATGGTGCACTTCTACACAGCCATCCATCCTCACCTCTTCCATCACCATCTGGTACGCTGCTGCCACTGCCAAGGACAAGAGAAGACTGCATCGTATCATCCGCACTGCTGAGAAGGTGATCGGCTGCAATCTGCCTACCCTCAAGGACCTGCACACCTCAAGGACCCTGAGGCGTGCGAGGAAGATTGTGGCCGACCCCTCCCACTTTGGTCACTCCCTGTTCCAGCTACTCCCCTCTGGCAGAAGGCTGCGGTCCATCAGGACCAAAACCTCACACCATAAGAACAGTTTCTTTACATCTGCTACTGGCCTCTTCAACAAGGCCAAGGACTCCCATTGACATTCATTCACTTATTTAACTATTATAAGTCCATCTAATGGCAATTCAGTATGCATAAGCCACCTTATCTCAGTATCCGATTGCAGTATGTTGACCACTCACGCTGCTCATTCTATTCTTATTTTTATATATATTTTATTTTTAAATTGTTGTATTCTTAGATTGTTTAGTTCTTAGAAATAGTTAAAGATCCTGTAAAGTAAATTCCATGTTTTGCTTCTAAGTACATTATATACGTGTGAAATGAGTTCCTGAAAGCATGTGCAAAGCGCTAAAACTTTGTCACACTGAAATGTGGAGACCGAAGAACAGTTTCTCTTCCGTTTTCAGATCAGGTTTTAATGGCCAAAAAATGCCCTATCTACGTCATTTCGCCCTATCTACGTCAGATCACTCAATGGCTCCTCCTGCTGTACTGTTATTGTAGCCTACATCAGCTAGCTAGCTAGCTTCAGGATGTCTCCCACCACCCGCAACTGCATCTTCCCTGATGCAAGAACTCCAGCTGCGCTGCAACGCCATTTAAGTTCCCTATTGATAATGAAAGGAAAAATAGGTGGATAGATTTTGTGAAGAGACACGCTCATGGAAAGCTTCGGATAAACTCCAACAGCCGCCTCTGCACTGACCATTTCACGGCGGACAGTTTTAACGTGGACCAGAGACAGACGGGGTTCACCAACACACGGCTTCTCTTGCAGCGCGGAGCCGTACCGAGCATCGCCCCTCCGGTGTTGTCGCCCAACTGGTTTCCACGCTAACTGGTTCCCCAGCTGTGTGTTCACATATCAGTCTTCCTTTATCACCTGATTCGTCACAAATTCACAAACATATTACCGGCGATTTTCAAGTCGGATCGCATATTTGCTGCGGCGAATATGAAAGTATGAAAGTATAGGCTACGTGCGCACTACATTACATCCATTCACAACAAAATAAATGGATATAAATCCAGTATAAATCGGCCTTCCTGGCATGGTGGCTGTCCCACCATGCTATTTCATTGGACATACTGGTCATCATCACAAACAGAAAATGGCATGGTAAAATGCATGGTTACAAACCTGAAACTAGTGTTAGAAGTCACAGAACTATCCATATTCTTCCAACAGATTTATCTACCCCTGTTTTATGTGTTAATACCCCACAGATGAAACTGGCCCTTCTAAATGTTAGATCACTAAATAACAAAACATTTCTAGTTAATGATCTGGTCAAAGAAAACAACTTAGACTGCATCTGTCTAACAGAAACCTGGCTAAACAATGACACGGCAACAGCAACTTTGATAGAAGCGTGTCCGCCTGATTACAGCTTTCACCAAGTTTCAAGGACATCAAAAAAAGGTGGAGGAGTCGCAGCTATTTTCTCCTCTAAACTGTTGTTCAAAATCACTGAGCTAGGTGAATTCACATCATATGAATATCTTGCTATAGAGCTCAAAACCGAATCAATACTGTTTGTTATTATATATCGGCCACCCAAGCACTCGCCAATATTCATACAAGAATTCTCTGAACTATTATCACTATGTGTCACTAGATATGACGAAGTAGTTTTAAACGGAGACTTAAATATCCAAGTAAATAAAAAAGCAGACCCAAGAACTATTGAGCTCTTAAATCTCCTTGACAGTTTCAATCTAACTCAACACATAACAGACCCAACACACCGGCACGGAAACACACTAGATCTAGTGATAACAACTGGACTAAATATCAATAATATTTCAATAACTGATCTACCCCTCTCAGACCATCATTATATACTTTTTAATGTGGAAATTATCCTAACAAAAAACAAAAAATAATTCTTAGTCCATAGAAGATATTTAGACGATACAGCTATGATGACATTTTCTGAACAATTTGCTCTATATGAGCCGACTAACCATGATTGCTCTCTGAATGAAATGGTAGAGAACCTCAATGATGCACTATTATCTGTGTTAGACTCTGTTGCACCACTGAAAACCAAAAAGAAGTGCACAAGCAGAACCTCCCCATGGCTGAGAAATAAAAATGTTAGTGAAACGAAAAGAAAATGCCGTGCAGCAGAGAGAAAATGGAGGAAAACAAAGATCACTATCCACTACAATATCTACAAAGATACACTAACCACCTATAATAAAACCATCCGTCTAGCAAGGAGAGAATATTTCTCCAACATTATTACAGAAAATGCCAGAAATTCCAGAGTTCTTTTCTCCACCATTGACCAGCTGCTAAACACTGTCCCTGCCCCACCTCCATCCTCAGCAGTTAAATGTGAAGAGCTTGCTTTGTTCTTCAAGAACAAAATAACTTTGATCAGAGCGAGTATTATTAATAGTGGGGTAGAAACTGACATCTGTAGATTCTGCAACATAACCATGAGCACATTTACCTGTATCACACTTAGTGAACTTTCCAAAATTGTCAGCGAATCTAACTCCACAACCTCAGATATTGATCCTATACCCACAACATTCTTTAAGCGAGTGTTTGATAGTGTCTCAGGTCCGGTGCTAGAGATTATAAACACATCCCTTAGAACTGGCGTCTTCCCAGATGCCTTCAAAACAGCTGTTGTAAAGCCCCTATTAAAGAAACCCAAACAGTCTACTTGCAAATTACAGACCAATATCAAACCTTCCATTTATTAGTAAAGTACTGGAAAAGATAGTTTTAGTCCAATTAAATTCTTTTCTTGAAGAAAATAACATCCTGGAAGTCTCGCAATCAGGTTTCAGGAAATATCACAGTACTGAAACTGCTCTCACCAAAATAATTAGCGACCTCAGACTAAACTCTGATGCAAATAAAGTCTCTATCCTTATCCTGTTAGATCTCAGTGCAGCATTTGATACAATTGATCACAACATCCTAATCAATAGACTGGAAAAGCTTATTGGGTTCACGGATAGTGTATTGAACTGGCTGAAATCATATATCACAGGAAGGAAGTTTTATGTTAGTTTAGATGACCATAGGTCCAAGAAACATGAGAACTGCTACGGGGTTGCTCAAGGAAGCTGCTTAGGTCCATTACTTTTTTCTCCTTATATGTTACCACTCGGCGACATAATCAGAGAACATAACATAGATTTCCATAGCTATGCGGATGACACACAACTATATATATCCACTGAACCCAACGATGCAACGGCCATCAATTCCATTACCAACTGCCTGTTGGCAATAAACAAATGGATGAATGATAACTTTCTTAAATTAAATGAAGACAAAACCGAAGTCCTACTATGTGGCCCCAAATCCAAAAGAGAGATGCTTATTAAGAATCTTGGAGGCTTAACCCCCTGTCTTAAACCAGAGGTGACGAGTCTCGGTGTAATCCTGGACTCAGATTTGAATTTCAACTCTCACATTAATAAAGTGACCAAAACAGCTTTCTTTCACCTGAGGAATATAGCAAAGGTACGACCATTCATAAACCAAAATGATGCAGAGAAGTTAATTCATGCTTTTATATCCAGCCGGCTGGAATACTGTAACGCACTTTTCACTGGTCTTCCCAAGAAAACCACTGAAAGACTACAGCTCATTCAAAATTCTGCAGCTAGATTATTAACCAAAACTAAAAGGAGAGAACACATTAGTCCTGTCCTAGCTACTTTACACTGGCTCCCTGTTACCTTCAGAATTGACTTTAAGGTCCTTGTCCTCACATACAAAGCTCTACACGGACAAGGACCTAGCTACATTGCTAACTCCTTTATAAACTACACACCAGCTAGAACACTGCGATCATCAAATGCAGGCCTATTAGAGGTCACCAGAAGCAGTCATAAGAAGATTGGTGATTCGGCCTTTGTCAATTACGCCCCAAAACTATGGAACAAATTACCCATAAATATTAGGGAAGCAAACACTCTAGACATTTTTAAAAGACAGCTTAAAACCTACCTTTTTACCGAAGCATTTAAGTAATTTTATCTCAAAAGGGTTTTCCTACTTTTTAAAGTTGTTTTCTCTCTTGAACAGAGATCTTATTGGGATTTTTATTTTTGTTTGAATTGTTTATCACTTGTATTATTGTTTTTATTGATTTTATGTAAAGCACCTTGAGCTACAATTCTTGTATGAAATGTGCTATATAAATAAAGTCTTACCTACTTACTTACTTAAGGTGCTATCAGAGCTAGCCCGTCTACGGAGAGCCTGTCCACTCCCTATTAAGCCCCATTGTACCAAATTTGGTTGCAGTTCTACAATAATTCCACTGGGGGTGATCGCGAGCGAGTGCAAAATGAATGGGAGTCTATGGAGCTAAACGGCTAAATTTGTCTCTTTCGCCTGATTGTCGTTGAGAAATCTCAGATTTGATTGTAGTTTTTGCAGGTTCAACATGGATTATAGGTCGAAAGTTGAATGAAAGAGTACTTATGTTTTTTATTTATTTGTTTATTTGTCAGGGACAATGCAGCGCACATTATTACATACATAGATAATGTTGTAGATGTGTTGCATAAAAGGTTTTTAGCCAATAGGCTACTTTGCAACCCCAGTCCCTGGTCAGACCTTTCTAAAAAGTTAGGCAAATACAATTTACTGCATAGTGTGAGTTACACAATCATGCAGCAGATGCGATGTATTAGTATATCAACATTTCACAGATTCATGACCACATTACACACAACAGCACATCACGTAACAACACAATACATTACAACAGGGACGTAACAACACAATACATTACAACAGGGACAACAGAGACACACTGTGTGCTCCTGCCTTTATGACTGACTTAGTGGCTACATGTTTGGTTTTCTTTCAGCCAGTGTTTCACCTTTCTATTAAATGTTTTCAGTTCGGTTTGTGTTTTTATTTCAGTCCATGTCCTTTCAATTTCTAAAAAGGGTGAGTCGTTTTTGCCCATAACACGCTAGCATTCTGCTAATGAATGCTGATTGGTTAGTGAAGGACTGATTACGACCAGAGATCCCGCTTGATGGCATCCGAAGCGGAACCAGAATGTCAGAGCATTAGCAACATTAGCAACATTAGCAACAACATTAGCAAACCAAAAATCTTTCTTGCATGTGTATTGACAGAGAGAGCCTAACCTGTCAGCTGTGTTGTCAATGCCTCGAGAGAAAAAAGGAAGTGACCAGAGCTTGCCGTAAAGCAGTATCTCTGGTCATACGATGTGTATGACGTCATTGACATTTTTTAAGTCTTTTTAGGACAATCTAACAGCCAGCAGGTTTTTTTGCCTCCCCTTTCGAATTCAATATTCAAATTACTAGACAAAAAATTATATCCTGAGAAAAGTGTATTTTGAGGGGTATAGCTCCATAGCCTGGTCCTAACCAGACTCTCGTACATTTCATTTGTACAAAGAGTCTGGCCTCGCTCCATTGACAAGCGTTGACTTCCTTGTAGGCGGGTACTCTGTTGAAGTTTTAAACTATTGGATCTGCCCAGAGCCACTCTGATCTGCCATAACCAATCGCTAGCCTTCGCCTTAGCCAATTCCTTCACCACTACTGTAACAGAGCTAGCTGCCGTAGCTGGAAAATCAAACTGTTCCCGAACCCCGTGGGGAGGAGGGCCACAACATCATGACCACCAACAAAACTCAACAAAGATTGTTCTTGCTCTGGCTTTAGCTTATGGATATTCGGCAGCGTTGCCACAACGGACCGAATGGCTTCACTCGCATCTTTCTCCGCCGCCATTACGGAACTACAACACAAACTAGCGCACAACATCAACGTCATCGTTCTCAGCCACTCCGGTCACTCCTCTCAGCCGGTTGAAAATCAACCTGAAAAATCTGACTTACGTACCAAATGGCCAGACCTAGTATGGAAGCAAAATCAATATTGAGAGGAAGTATGTAGGAGGGCAGAGCCAGGCTAATAGCTCCATAGACCTCCATACACTCTGCACTCGCCCATTAGCGCCCTCATGGAACAAGAGTGTAACTGCAACCAGTTCAGAACCCGGAAGTTTCCCGAGAGTGGCAGTTCTCCCCATATTAGACATTCTCTGGTGCTATTGAAGCAGCTGTTTGACCTTTTGCTTTTCTGTTTCATTGTTTGTATTAATTAATTATTGTTTGAAAAGGACCCCACAAAGGAGAGTTGACCACTTTGGATGGTCAACTCCTGTAGTTTTATGACCACCTAACTTGGAGACAGTTGGTCTGGATACAATGTTGATTGAATGATTGTATTGTTTTAAGGAGTGAGCCAATCACAGAAGAGACATGGGACAGTTACCTTGATTGATTGATTGGTGTATAGAATGACCAAATGTTATAAGTTTAAATAAGACTGAATTGTGAAGGCTACCACTCTGTCAAACGACTCTCTCATACAGGTCCTCCGGTAGGACTGGTCACAGAGTGCTCTGTTACGTGCTTTATTCGAATAAAGAATTTATATCTATTCGGCAGTCATCATATCAATCTAGAAATACAGTGCCGTCGGAAAACTTCCTTTACACACTTTTCTCCTCTTCCTCTCTTTTGTCCTCTGCTTCGCTTTTCTTTGCTTCTGTCCTTTCTTCTGCCTCTTTCTTTTCTTCTGCCTCTCTCTTATGCTTATCTTCTTCCCTGCTCTTCTTGTCAGGCTTTCTCTTGTTATCTGCTTCTCTTTTCTGTTTTCTCTTTGGTGTCCCCCCTCTTCTCTAGATCTCTCTCCCCATCTTCCTCTCACTCCTCATCTGCCTCTTTTTCATCCTCTTTTGGCACATTAACTGAGCCTTCACAAACCCTAACAATGTTTCTCTCACTACTGGCAGCTCTGGTCATCTCCATGCTCTCTCTCAAGCTTTTTGCCTTTCTCTGACTGGTGTCCCAGCTCTTTGGCCTGTGGAAAAACCTTTCCTCATCCACACACAGGAGGCCTTTCTCGGCAGTGTCATCCAGACCTTTATGCATTAAGGCTGTCTCCTCCATCTTTATGTGGTCTTCCTCAGTCTCTCTGGTGGGAAGAATCAGCACAGCCTGAGCAGGACTCTGCCCAGTCT
The DNA here is from genome assembly GCF_963692335.1 of Osmerus eperlanus. Lineage (NCBI taxonomy): Eukaryota > Metazoa > Chordata > Actinopteri > Osmeriformes > Osmeridae > Osmerus > Osmerus eperlanus. Next base: position 10,209,985 of record NC_085022.1, read on the forward strand.
GGGATTCCTGCTGTTCAGCCACTGCAGAGACGGTGGGCAGGTCAGGTTGCAAAACAGGAGACATTAATATAGACACATTAGGTGTCTGACCAAGAGGACTGGGATGGATCTTATATCTAAAGAAGGCTGGCCACTGACTTGGATTCTTGGTTAAATGGTCCATTAGAGAGCTGTAGTCAAAAGTTGAGAGGGCTTCATTTGATTCATCAGCTGGATTGTAGAGAATACCACTCATTGTTTTCCTCTCAGAGTAAGGAGAGGTGACAGTGCCTTCATGAGGATAGCTTTTCAAAGAACTGGACCTCTCTAAAGGGTAGGAGGAAGAAGTTTCAAGGTTGGCTCTTCCCAAATGTAGACCTTTTTTTAGGGGATTGCCAATGTCTACAAATGCCTCTGTAGATGTGTCTGTTATAGTCTCTCCATCAACTCCCTCAGAGGTAGGCTTCTGGTCACATGGGGATATCAGGATGTCCACACATGAGCTGTGCCGCATCCTGTCCCCTGCATCCACATCTAAGGTGTTACCGTACTCCTTGACACTGAGGGCAGAGACGTTGGTGGATTGTCGAAGACTCCTCTGTTGCTCAAGACCTGAATGAGCCATCTTGTCTGCCTCCCTCTGTTCTTCCATATCCAGGTGGAAGCGGTAGAGGCTGTAGCCATCAGAACTCTTGATGCTGCTGTTGCGGAACAAGCCAGATGGGTCGCGCACGGATGAGGCCCGGGAGAGCGTGCAGGTCAGGTCTGACCTGTCTACCCCAGCCAGCTTTTCCAGGGCTGTTGTCATGCGCCCATGGATGTCCTCCAGCTGGGCCAAGCGAAGGTCCACTGTCTGCAGGGAGGCCTTCATGGTATTCTCTCTCTCGTTTACCTCCTCCAGGCGCATGGACATGTTTTCAACCCTGAGTCCAACAAAAAGAAGAGGAACTTTAAGAAAAGGTACTTGTAAAAATTCCCCCAGGAATTGGATTCAGGCGTGTTACCTCTCTGTGGTAACTTTGACACGCTCATCTGTGGAGGACTGCTGCTCATCTTCCTTCTCACGGAAATACTCCTCCACACACTGTTCCTCAAACTCATACAGGTTTCTCAGCTCATCTGGAGTGAGCCTCAGCTCTGTGAAAAACATCAGTATTGCTTCAGGAATCCTCAGGAAAGTGCTTCATTCAGAGGAATACAATTTACACTTCAATTTCTGTTTTACAAAGACTTCTAATTGCCCTAGCAAATGGCTCATGTATCCTTTAAAAAATAAATACAATCGAAACACTTCTTTTTGTTTTGTTAGATGATTGACCTAACCTATAGCTTAGATGTTAGAACTGTGAAAACGAACTCACTGAGTCCTCTGTCTTTCTCATCCAGCTCCCCTTCCTGTTTCTTTTTGGCGCAGTGACGGAACAGCCTGTTGAAGATGATGTAGAGGTGGCTGAAGATGATGAGAGGGGGAGGCAGAATGGGCCGGTCATGGAAGGTCATGATCAGCTGATATCTCTGGAACTTCCACACCTGGTTGGAGATGGACTTCACTTCGAAGAATGTGTTACTGTGGGAAAGAAAGGTGTCCAGCTAAATTGAAATCTAGGATAGGCCAAACCAGTTGTTATTTCAAATTAAATGGATAATTGCAAACTTACTTGAAGACAGCAATGAGCAGATTGACCAGCAGGATATTGGCCACCAGCAGGTAGCAAGCCATGAGTGCAGGGGTTAGCCAGGCTCCAGGAATGCATGGCGGAAGCTTCTTCCCATCCTCATCATAAACATTTTCCCCACATGGAGCTAAGAGAAGAAGACATACACTGTTTTGACGCGGCAAACTTCCACATACCTCATTATTCCTTTATGTACTATTATCTGTATCAGACAAATACTCACGGTTGATTTCCATTGCATAGACTTCAAGTATTTCCACAGCAATGGATAGAAACAAAAATGTAATGATGTGATGAGAAATAAACACAGGCTACACATCAAACTCTGTCTAAGTCAAGACAAAATGCAAGTTCAATTTGTGCTGAAACTTTGTGCCTAATAATAATATTTTTATACTTAGGTGATTTGTGTAACTTTTGTCTTATTAATAGCTTGTCTTCACCGTGACAAAAGACACAGTTCCGTGTAGTAAACTATAGGGTAGATTATCCTATATATTGTGCAAAGGCATTGGCACCTGATCAGCTCCTTCTAGGTGCACAATGCAGGTGAGAGATCTATAATGTTGACAGACCAAAGGTCCTCAAGACAAGTGCCTGCATGTTTGCTAACAGGTCAACAGAGAGAGCCATGATCATTGTTGAATTGGAACAAACAAGCCTACTGTGAATAAGCATGAGACTGAATCCGCCCTGGAATCAGGAAACAGGAATCTTACTATGAATTCTAGCCTTACGGTCTATCGAGTCCGCAAACACTTCTCCATAGATCATCCAGTAGGGCATGTAGAAGATGTTCCTGGCCAGGCGCCAGGTGGGCTCCTCGTCAGGGTGTAGAATGGCCTGCCGGGCCACGCCGAAGCTCATCAACACCACCAGCATGATTACCACAAAGTACATCATGTCAATCATCTGGAAGCCAACCAAGAACAGCAGGGGAGTCATCTGTTAAACTCCAGAGCATTTATTTCCCAATCACAATGAAAAAAGTTACATGATTGTCTACAGTTAATCGCTGAACAAAGACATTGATGGTTCAGTCAAAGTCATTACCATTTTACCGATCATCATGACATAGGGTCCCAGGTATTTGTTCACTCCGAAGATGTCAAGCACGCGAATATACCAGAAGATGATGTCGATGCAGTAGATTACCCGACCCCAGCCCATATAGGGCTCGCTCTGCAGACGTAGAATAAGCCCAAGCAGGAAGGTGGTGATGGCCACTAGGTCTGTGATGTTCCAGTACTCCTCCAGCCACACGTTTATCTTCTGTTTCAGCTTCCCTGGCTCCGACATCAAGATCTGAATAGCAAGGCAAACAATGAACCTCTCCATATTATCTATCATTGTGAGTGTCTTGAGCTAATTCTTTTTGAGTACACTGTGTTTGATTGTACATACTGAGTAGTTACTTACACAGTAACTGATTTAATCACACCAGCAGTCTGTCTTTTTACCTGTCTGATTTTCTCAAAGCCTAGTGTGAGGATGTAGGAGATGACGGTCCACTCGTGTATAGATGGCCAGGGCTCCATCTTCACCAAGATGATGTAGTTGTATAACATCAAGTAGCTCAAGTAGGAGATCTGTCAGAAAGATTGCATTGTCAACACACTTTTCAAATCACCTAATTTTGCAGAATGGGACCGACTGTATGTGGTAGATCACTTACAGTGTTAAACCAGAACTTGGTGAAAGGAGCATTATAGAACTCATAGATCTTTTTCCCGATGGGAACCTTGTGAAATTTGGTGTTTCCTTCTTCCTCATCTCCCTTCCTGGATGTAGCATCACCACTGGCATCCTGGAGAAGCATGATGCTCACAGCACTCATTGTAACAATAATCTTGTCTCTCAGTCTCTCTTTGAACCACCAATCAGCATTATATAAAAAGGAGCACAGTCATGCTTTACTAAAGAAATCTACTCTGCATGTTGCATAGATGAGCTGTTTGGGTTGAACTGAACCTTGCTGGATTTGTTGTCGTCATTCTTGTCTTTGCTTTGGTCAACCTCTCCAGAGCCTTGAGAGGACATCTCATCTCCTAGACGGAAGTCCAGCAGCAGAATCAGGGGTGGGAAGATGATGCCTAGGATCACCTAGGAGGACACAGAGATACATTTACATGTGTTCCGTACTAAATTGATTGCTTCTGTTTAAAATGTTGTTGTGTACACATGTGTATGTGATGAGTATACGATCTTGCTACCTTAATACCAGGACTTTTGCCCATTCTCAGGCAACCCATCCACATGTCTGTGAGCAACATCTGACTGCATGTGTGAGCAATGAAGTCACGTTGCTTAGCAGCCACAGCCAACTTGAGACAGGTCGAGTTACTCCAGTTGGTCAGCTCATAGGTAAGGAGCTTCATGGCGACCTGCTCATCATGCTTATAGGACTGATCCAGGAGCTCATAGGCTAGCTGGCCAAATTCCCTGTGAAATGTAGACAATTATCCTTTTTGACTTATTAGGCATGTGTTTCATCTTTAAAACATGTATTTCAAAAGTACAAATCCATTAGGAAGTCATATCAAATTTCTCAGTTTTCATTGTTATGGCACAATATTGTGATTTTACACTCAGTTTAACCCACTTGGAGTTGTTCTCCAGGTCCTGGGAGATGTCGTCAACCAACTCGCTCTCTGAGGACTCGTGGGCCATGGCCTTATAGAGCTTACATGCTACCAGTGCTTTGGCCATGGTCTCCTCCCCTCTCTGCCATAGAAACAGTGCCATCTTCTGGCGCTTCATCAATACTGCCCATACCATGAGCTCATGGAACGGATACTTGAAGCGACAAACCTCAGGGTCGTCAATGTCAATTTCTACCTCCTCCTCTTTCTTTTTCTTTTTCTTTCCTTTAGGTCTTGGGTCATCATCCTAGTATGATGTAATTGGTAATATAGGTATGAGCATTATTTATTTTCATGCATTTTACAATCTCATAAATTGAGTGAGATAGTTAAGAAATGGTACATTTCATTTCTCCAAGTCATATTACCTCCATTCCCAAGAGTTTCAGGGCTTTTGGCTGCAAATAAAAGCCCAATAAAATCAAATATTGTCAAACATTCTTACTATCATTATCAGACATGTCTTGTGTTTCTTTGGAGATGTGTGCCTTTCCTCTCACCCTCTTTAGTCCATACAGGTTGTTGTAGAGATTACGGAAGGTCTTCCTGGTGTAATTGCAGCGGTAAGCCCCACCCATGAGGTGTTCCATCACCAACCCAATGTCTATCATGGTGATGTTATAATCTGGGGGGAGGTTTCCCTACAAAAGCACAAGAGCACAGCTTGCACAAGTTATTTGCCATGGCACAGGAAACAGTATTCTGACACAAAGGTTCCCCATGTGTGAGTTTGAATCATGATCTACCACCAAGAATGAAGGACATCAAATTACCTTCTTGACTTCCCTCACCACAACGTGCAAGGTGTTCGCAGGACCTAGTTTCTGTGGGATGGAGAAAATGTTAAACAAAAAGACACAAGTAAGAAACACCCATGCAGGGGGCATACAAGTCGCCACTAACTCCCCAGATGAACATGTTCTGTCTTCCAGCTAACCGTGTTATACAGCTCCTCCAGATGGGGGATGGTGAGGAAGTGGTGAATGTTCACACCATTCTCTATTAGCAGTTTGACAAAGTCCACCCTGTCCAGCACTAAGGCGTCCATCATGGCCTGCTCCAGAGAATTCACCTGGAGAGGGGTACCCATGGCCATGACTCAACTCATCTCTTTTCCTGTGTTCAAATGTCATCAGTAGTCAGAAACTCCAGATTCTAGGTTCTTACCCATCTAATGAGCTCCAGCTTCCTGGGATCCGTCTCCTCTGGAGGTTCGGGCTTGACTTTCCCCCCCTTGCCTTTCTTGCCCTTGGCCTTGTTTCTTGTGCCGCTGGCAGGGCTCTTCTGCCTCTCCTGGGTGGGGCCAGCGGTGGTGGTAATGCCTGTTGTATTGGGTAGAGCACTGGCAGGCTGTGGGGGTAGGCAGTGGTACTCATCATGGTTATTTGATTGACATTTACAATGACATTTAAAAACATAATATGGCAAATGCTTGACAATATGTATGTGAGGTGGAGAATACTCACAGGTAAATAGTGTCCATAGACAAATATCTGATTGCGAGCAATGTCCACTCTGTTCCATGCCAGAGCCAGGCTCAGCTGGTCTGGTGCAGATGCATTGGTGCCTGACAGCACAAAAACGCACGCACACACACACACACACACACAAATAGGGTGACCCCTTCATGTATCACTGGTGAAAACATTACCAAAGGTATTAACCTTTAACCTTAAGAAAAAAGTATTTTTTACTTTTGTTTCAGAGACAAAGGGTCTTGTATTATTTATTACCTTTCAGTAAAGCAGTCAAAATAGACATTTCAATATCTTGCTGTCCCTCTGAACCCATTCGAAAAACTGTTATCTATTTTTGAGAAAAGAAGAGAGGGAGAGGAAATTCTGAGTGAGTTTGAATGAGTGAACATACTTCAAGGCAGAACTGATGGATGAAGAGAAAAAAGAGGGATGTATGCATCTCAGGGAAATAAAACTGTTATGAGGTAAAGGTTTATGATACAGTACGACAAGAGCCATGTGGGTAGGATTCCATGCTTGGAAAGAATGTAATTCTCCAAAGACTTCATACTTTGCTTCTACCTGGTGTAATCAGGCTCTGGCTAATATGATTGATAATGTTAACTTTGTTGCTACAAGACTACGTCAAATAGATTAGCCTGTGGGGCTTGTCACATGTGCAGCCATGGTAAATGGGATTAGGTTGGCTGAATATATGGCCACCGGCCAAAGATCTCCCAGAGTTGGTCTCGGGATGCGTTGATAATAAGTGTGAGTGCGTCAGTGCAGGGCTGTAAGATTCAAACCTTGTGGGCCTCTTTGAGGAAAGAACTTGTTAAACTTTGGCTATATTTTTTCCAAATAGTGAGACTTGTCTATTCATGAAGCCTGTTATTGAGTTTAGATTAGATGCCACGTTGTGGACGGACTCTGGGGAGCGCAATTTAGCCTCTGAATTGGGCCTGCATTTGTCTGTCTCTACTGTTCACATGGAATGCATTTAGCTCAGCCTGTGGGATTATGATTGTGACACTGAAACACCTGCAGATTAGTAATAGAACAGTTTAAGGCCTCTTAGATAACCACACACAGCCCTGAAACCTAACAAAGATCTGCCTCTACCATTTGGTTTGAACAGCATAACAGCAGTCATCTAGGTCATTGAAATCGGCCTTGGGTTATGAATCAAATATTTACTTATCAGAGCTGAATTCTCTCCGGGCACTAGGCTGTCTAATTCATGAGAAATTCAGACATTCTGGTGGAATGATATCACTTTGGGCACTGAAAAGCGCGTGAGAATTAGCATGAGGAGAGAGACCTGGCGGAGGATTAAAGAGATGGATCCTCTCCTCCATCTTTGTCCTGTGGCGGAATGGAGTGAGAGAGGCGCTTTAACAGGTGGCTGTGTGCACTGATCTCCACAGCCCAGATGTATGGAGTATGCAGATTATCTCCTCCGGGTATTACAAACTACTAATCACATCACTTACCCACCCAGAAATCTGCTGTGGTTGCATAAATAGTGCTGCCGTTGACCTATTAGGCTGTCCAGCGAGTACTCTGAGAGACCCTTTGAAGGTGTAATCTGCCAACTGTGAAGACACTTAAAAGGTTGCTGCTTCTCTCCAGAACATCTCTATACACTGATTAAACATCTGTCTGTGTTTTATGTATCCATCCATAGCTGTCTTTGATCCTCACATAAGGCCTAGTGATGATGGGATGCATTCTGGGATGAAGCTACTGCAAGGCTCTGGACAGCTAGGACTGGGATAAGACACACATGACCAGCCTGTTACAATTGAGGGAGGTTGATGGGGGGGGGGGGGTTGCATAAATAGTGCTGCCATTGAACTATTAGGCTGTCCAGCGAGTACTCTGAGAGACCCTTTGAAGGTGTAATCTGCCAACTGTGAAGACACTTAAAAGGTTGCTGCTTCTCTCCAGAACATCTCTATACACTGATTAAACATCTGTCTGTGTTTTAAGTATCCATCCATAGCTGTCTTTGATCCTCACATAAGGCCTAGTGATGATGGGATGCATTCTGGGATGAAGCTACTGCAAGGCTCTGGACAGCTAGGACTGGGATAAGACACACATGACCAGCCTGTTACAATTGAGGGAGGTTGATGGGGGGGGGGGGGGTAGTATTGTAGTATTGATTCACATAGTACATGATGGAGGAAGACAGATGAGTGGAAGAATGAATGACATGTATGCTTTACCAAGAAGAGTTTATTAACACTTATACCACCTTAAATACATTACTTGCATATCATATTTTTATTTGACATTTGTAAGTATTCAAGTTGAATACTTCTTATTGATGGTATCTGTCTGTATACTGTACATCCTTTAGTTATTCTTCTACTCACCAGTTCCTTCTTCTTCATACACTCCATGATCAGCAGTTGGATTTGCTGGGACTGACTCTTGCTGTAGTTAAATGTTTTTTGAATGGTCACCAAGAGCTGGTCCCTCACATCCTCATTGATCAGTCTAGAAAAAAAACAATACAGGGCCATTATTCTCGGTGTGTGCCAGAAACTAATAACAGTGTTGAGTAGTGGATGCCACAATTGATATTGTCTCACCCCCCTTCCTCTGTGAATTTGTGTGCGAAGGACATGATATCTGCGGCACGCCCGCTGCCATCACACACCACCACAGGGACGGGGGGGTCGTCCCTAAGGCTCTCCAGCGCTATGGAGATGACATTGGGACCCCCTTCTACTATCAGACACACCACAGGGACTCCCTGACCCAGGCCTGAAACACACCATTTACTCAGTAATCATTTTGACTCAAGGTGGAGCATATGGATGGGCAACATGAAATGTGTCCCAGTCTACATGACAGTTCCCAGCATATGCAGTCTTTGTGTGGGGGAGGTCAGTGGTGACAGCTGAGCATCCCTTTGCTGTCCCTGCCTTATAACGAGCGTCAGGCATAGGATGACAAAGGGAAACCCACAGGTCACAGAAACACTCTCCATCCATCAGTCCATTAGTACTGCATGACAACAGGGAGCTCAGCAGGACTATGGTTCCAACTGCTGAGGGAATCAATGTTATGAAATGTTGTCATTAAATGTTTTCCTGACTTACGGGTATTGATCTTCTGCAGGGAGATGTGCTTCTCCAGCTGCCGGCGGAGTTTAACTTCAGCTCCGTACTTCCCACATGTGCCATTGTCTGACAGGATGAAATGGGAGTGGCTGTTGTTGAGCACAGACAGCTTGCTTAGAGGGTTGGACATGGTTTGGTAGGGTCTGGTCACCTGAAATGAACAGAACCACAAAGTGTCATTCTGAGAAAGTATAAGTAGCATATGGGACAGACTAATTGAATGAGTCTTTCTGGGAAGTGCTGCACAAATAAAACAGAATCACGTTGTACTCACATCTCTCCCTATAAGGTCCTCTTTGTTCTCGACAATCCCCCATGGAGCAATCCCTATGGCACACACCTTCCCTCTGGACTTGGAGGAGTGATCCTTCAGTGCATCCCCCACATGGCGGATTACCCCTGAGAAGACAGGAGTCGAAGACAGCAGGATTAGTAATCCTAGTTTTGCTATCAAATTGGACATAAACACTAAATCCTGGTTAATACTTCTGCGTCTGCGTTCTTAATGTCATGTGCAGGCAGGGCTCTCAAGTTTTATCAAAAGTTTGGTGAGAGATTCCCATACCTATCAATGTTTGGGTAAAAATGTGCTTAAAGTATTTGCTTAAACTTAATTAGAAACAGAGACAGAAGACGCAACTTGGCTTTTGAATATGTCTCAAGCAGACAAGGGATAATAAAGTATTCCATTTAGAGACAACCCTGTTCACACATGCAAAGGTGGCACTGTATAAAAACGTTTTTTTTTTTTCCATATGCTCATACTTGGTTGTACTCCTTCAGACTCTTAAACTTTCTCATACAGTCATATTTTGCAGTCAGTTCATCCCAGTAAAAGCTCTCATGAGTATTGACTACGGCAGCAGATTAATGTGTCCTCTGGCACTGTGTAAGCCATGTTTCTCTATGAAAGTGGTAGAATAGATGACAGCTTAGAGGATTGCCATAACAATATCAAACTGGTTTGCCACTGGCTTCAGAAGTGAGTCCGCAGTACTTGTCTGGCAGTCCTGCTAGACTGGCACTCACCAGTGCTTATTCCACTGGTGAAGATCCAGGCTCCCGTGGTGACTGCAGCTTTGATCAGTCCCTTCCCAAACACCTGCTTAAGTTTGGGTGGCAAGTCAAAGTTTTGGAGGCCTCCATGGACTGAGATGAGCAAGGTGGGCAGTTCCAGCTGCCAGTCCTTCACCATCAGGTGTAACAGGTTGTCAGGCTTGGTGTCATTAGACACTCGGATATACTGGAGAAGGAAAAGGAAAACCAGTCAACTCTGCATCTGTGAACCCTAGGGGCATGTATGACAGTAGTTAGATGTTAGGTGTACCATTGCCTTGTTGATGAAGCCACCACCCTGGAACTCAATGGTGCCGAAGGCATCGGTGGCAGAGGTCTGGGTGTGTTTGAGCACAGACCACCTTTCCTGGGGAGCATCGATCTGTACCAACTGGTGGTTCTCCCCCAAGGGCTTGTTGGTGATTGCACCAGGGGGGATGGCCACGTGCTGGGTCGTTAGCTGACCACAGGCACATCTAGGTGGAAGATACAGCACACAGCAAACATACATGACGTTCTAAAGAATCAGTATGAAAGATTACAAGGCATTTCCTCTGTTATCCACCCCAAATAATTTGAAGTTAGGCTTGCCTACAATGTTTGACTTATTTCCTGTTAGGTTATGTGCTAATGATGTCTAACAGGTCATTATCAATGCAGAAGCTAGAGAAAAGTGGGTTTATGTAATGTTCTTTTGTTAGTAAATCTGTGTGCCTGCTGTAAAGTGTTCTATGGTTTGCTAATTCCTGGCGAACTAGCTGTGAATGAAGATCAGAGAATCATTTTTGGCTCATTTGCAGACGCTGTCTCCTGTCCTTGTTACCCAGATTGTGACGGGGCTCTTTAATGTCAGTAGCCATCTCTGGTTGATACGTGCCTGTATGCACACAGACCTGTTCTTTCTGGCAGCTATTTGCTTGTCTGTGTCTGTGTTATGTGACAGAGAGGCCTTTATAAGGAGCAGGCAGACTCGTCTTCATGAGTGATGTATATCTTCAAAGCTGTCTTTGTTTCTCTCCACCTATTGTTGTTTACTCAAAAGACCATGCATCACAATGGGTACAATTACTGTATGTGAAGTGTATGTAGATTATTTTACCGGGCTGGGTCTTTGCTCGGAAATTTGTGAATACATTCTCTTTTCTGGAAGGTCCTCTCTATCCAACCTTTATGTGCCTACAAAGGTTTAAAAAAAGAAAGAAAAGGAAATTAGCCCCGCCACTCCATATAATAATTTCTTATAACTAGAAGGGCCTGGGTCCTTCCTGTCTTTATGCTGGAGGATGTTTGAAACTGTTTAACCAGCAGACACATTTGAGCAATTATTATTAACACAAAAGTGCATCTTTTGTCAGAAATGAAACATTACATTTATTTTAATCCTGACCAAAAGGTGAGACATGAGCATTTAAATCAACATGGTACAAAATGTGCCATGATTAACACTTGTTTATTATTAAACTAAGTGATTGTTGAATGGTTTGAAAGGGTAGGTTGAGCTCCAATGAAAAAAAGAGGGTTAAGATTTTAAGATACGCCATTGGTTTCATCCAGAGCATGTCTTGTTATGCTTGGAGTTATTAGTGCATGGCAAATTGAATAATAGGTCTGCTGTGAGTTGTCATTGTTCTTCTGTTCGATTCTGAGAAAGAGACAATGAAAATGTTCAAACAAAAGTAGCATTCCCACTAGATATATCAAGTTCTGCTTTAATTGTTGAGTGATCTAGCTCCAGTGCTGGGCAAAAATAGTATGGTTCACAGCAGTGCCAGTCTGGGCAAGTTGATGGTGTATTCCTAATTAAATGTTTTGAGATTATTATTCATCACAATGTACATTCAAAGGAGACAGCATGTCTCATGCTTTCAAAATATTTGGATCCACTACAAGTCCACAATTGTAGGAATTTATCAATTTTAGTTTGAAAATACAATAGAAATCATGAATTCTAGTTAAATTCAGTTTGTCTCATAATGTAACTGGTAACAGCTAGACACAGAAATCTTCAGACTACCATATTGAATAATTTGATTTCAATAATAATATGTCATGCAATATACAATTTCAACAAAACAGTATTCATGGGACTTCTTACATTCTTACCCTTCTTGAGAAAGATGTGATCAGTAGAAATAGTACAAAACAATAATAATAATAAAAAGTCTTATTGAGAAAAGTCCATAACCTATCGTCAAACTGCTGTCTATGGTCTCTATTTAAAACGTGATACATTGTTCAAACCCTAACTTCAACATAGTCCAAAATCATCAATGACAAAGGATGTAGATCTATCATACCATTCACTGCCATATGTAGCTTTTGAGAAATGTAGATCCGCTTACAGTGTACGTGGTCTTCCATGACCCCCAGAAAGTATTTCTTCTGAGGACTAAAGGATTGTGAACCAGGGTGGGTCAAAGAAAAGTTTAAAGTCTGCATGCTCAGTCAGACTCTATGGCTGGTTTTCTTTTGGCGCTGCCCTACTGGTGCTCTTTCCCAGTCTGCTGGTCTCACTGAATCCCACAGGACATGAACCTCCATCACTTTATGAGGGGCCGTTCATATGATGAGCATGTGAGCAGGCTCTTTGTTTGGCTAAGTCTCATGACTCCAGTTCAAGGTAATCCTTTTGGAAGTCCCATGACCCCTCTCTCCTTGCCCACAGGGTGTTTTCATCCCTTGCTTGAACAAGGCACAATAAATCGACTATAAATCGCCATCCCCTAATCTCCAACTTGTTGAAACCCCTTTTCACTTCCCAGTGAGGATATTTCTTGTGTAGGAAGATTGGGATGGAGATATGGTAAGAGTGTCCCATTCCTGGACATGTAGTCTGGTTCAGGAGGAGAGGCAGACAGGAGGCGATCCCCAACTTTTAATCTGAAAATGTCCACCCCCTCAAACCACTTTGATTTAATCTTAATTTGCATAATTGGGAGAATTGGATCGAGGCATTCTTTTGAAAGGGTCCTTTTTAAGACATGACTCGTCTTCAGTTAGGGGCAAGGTCATTTAATGCTAATTGCTATTAATATCTTGAATCTATTTCCTCACAGACTTTGGTTGAAAAAAACCATTAACACTTGGAAGTAGGACTACCATAGTAACACCTTATGTTAATGTTGATCTGCAATTCTCCATCTTTTCCTGCTACTAGTGAACTCTCTTGGGCAGTCTTTTCCTACATGAAAGTGGACGCATGTAGAGAAAGGATTTTAGAATTACGCACACACACGCAAAATTAACACACAAATTTCCTTTCCGAATACTCCTTTTATGGTTGGAACAGTTTAAGCCTGTCTATAAGTCGAGGTAAGAAAGACAGGGTTGGTTGCTTGCCTGCTTGCCTGCCTGCCTGCTTGTCTGTCTGTCTGCCTGCCTGGGAGGAAGAAAGCTAGGATCTCCCTCCCCCTCTTTCTCACCCACACACATGGACTGCTGTTAATTACAGCTGTAGAAAACAAAGAGCACTTCCAGAGAAGTAATGTCCATTATGACGCATCTATTTTAGCTTACTTAAACTCATTATCCACACCAATTAAAACGAAAATGTTGTCAGCAACCAGCAGTCTTGTTAAAGTGCCCATTGAACACTTAGTAAAACCTGCAAGAAGTAGAATTGGATTGGGTTTGGGTTGGGATTCGACCAAACTCAGCAAATTAATACAATTTATGGCAAGCTTGACAACAATAAACAGCATTCATTTGTTACATTAGATACAAAAGACAATTGTACAAGTTGCGAATTAAAACTGCATGTTCAGCATTAGGATTGTCAAGATATACTGGACAATAATTGATTATCTTAATTATTTTTTGCCACACTTACCAAGCAAAAAAATATATACTTAAGTACACTTACAAAGTACAAATATACATACATGTACTCAAGTTCAAAGTCAATTAGAGTGTGAATATACAAAATCTGTATTTGTTAGTATACTTCCAAATACGTAGAAAACAGGTAAATAAAAGGAAAATGTATGAAGCTCTCAAATACATTTACATTTGATTCAGGTAAACTCTTTGTCTGCTTAGGTTGACAGTCATATATGGTAAAAAAAAAAACGAAAAAAAATCTAAATCTTGAGACATAGATTACTTTTGAAACTCTCACTCTTCCTACAATTGTAATAATGAGAAATGTTTCTAATATTTCAGTGTTTTAAAGACAGCATAATATAGCTGTTTATAGGTGTATGTTGTACCCCAAACTATTTCACATGGAATCAGCAGACTTTGCCTGCTGACCCACCGCACCTCTTTGTTTCAGAGCTCAAGAAACTGCTGGGGCTGTCCAGCTGCCTGTGTGGCAACATAGACTCGAGTGATGTGTATGACAAGCTTCTCTTTCAATCTGTTAAGGGTTTTCTGCAAAAATATAATACAAATGTTAAATATTTTTGATACAGATCTTTCAGATAATCAAGAATTATTTATTCTAGTCTTCATGGTCTGGTCTATGTAACAAGGAATGTGCTGTGGCAGACATGTGCAATCATGTATTAAACATATTAAAACTGGGTTCCACATTCTGGCATTAAGCAAAAGAACAGCCAGACAACAATGAAAGTGAAATGGATCAGAATTGATTGGGGGGACCTGTGTGGAATGTGATGTCACCAAGGGTGAAGATAAAAGCTACTAATTGCTGAGCTGTTGGGATGAATGGAATGCCCAGAGTCAGAGCTTAATGCTATGTGACAGAGGGGAAACCCAGAGATTTCTTTAATGCTGAAGAATGTTGCATCTGATTCCCCTCCCTCAATCATTCTCAGGGTAGCTAGCAAGGAAGAGTTTATTGCTTTTCAATATTTCGCAAAAAATACATAAGAAACATACTGTAAGAGAACGTTAGTTTGCTAAGTTAATTAATTGTATTTAACCTTTTGAAAATAACCCTTTTTCTCTATCTGTTTGTAAAGGCACTCATTGTTTTCCATTGAGTCTGAAAATTCAGTTAGCCATCACATGAGTACAACATGCCTCTTATTAGTCATATGATTTGAGGCAGTCATAAGATGTGTTTTAACACTAGTGTGTCTTTATTTACCGTATTTCTTCGATTAAACGCCGCCCTCAAATAAACGCCGCCCTCGAATAAACGCTGCCCCAAAAAATGAACATTGTGTAATAAACGCCACCCTCGATTAAACGCTGCACCAAGAAAATAGGTAGCCGACTTCGCCACTAACGAATTCGCCTTTCATCAACCCCATGTTGCGTGCTACAGATCTGTTGCTGCTGGTGAGTACTTTCTGCACATCTTTCTGTTTGAAAGCTAAAGTGTAACGTTTCTGCATGCTGCTTCAGATTTCTACACAATGTAGAACACTTGAATTTGAGACAGTTAAAGTACTACCCACGCACACCTAATTGATAGCCGCCCTCGAATAAACGCAGCACCAAAAATGAACATTGTGTAATAAACGCCACAGCGTTTGATTTCGAAGAAATACGGTACTGTATTTCTTCGAATAAACGCCGCCCTCGAATAAACGCCGCACCAAAAATGAACGTTGTGTAATAAACGCCGCCCTCGAATAAACGCCACACCCAAAAAAATCTGAAAACGATTATTTAATTGGTTAAATTCAACCCCAGTATTTATTACACATGTACATAACTTTCTACACAACTTTCTGTTTGAAAGCTAACGTGTATGAACGTTAAGGCATGCTGCTTCAGATTTCTACACAATGTAGAACACTTGTATTTGAGACAGTTGTATTACCAACGCACACCTAATTGATGACCTAAATGCAATAAACTTAGCACTCCAGACTCAACTATAAACTTGTTTTCACTAATAAACAATTGACAGAATTGACTATTTTGACTGAATTCATCTATTGCAGGCTGTATTCTCATTGCAACTGTATGTGAGCTGGCAATCAATAGATTGATTTGTCCTCTAGTTGTTCCTTGTTTGTTTCCTTGAACACAAATATCCATCATTTGACCAAATAAGTCAGCATGAGACTGTGCAGTGTGATACGTCATATTTCCTACAATATGCATAATATACAATTCATAATAATAGTTTTTGTTGCTTCAATCATATTCACATCCTAATTAATTGTCAAAGCCTGATTCGTATTTGTGCTACTTATATGCGTTGATCTTTCTGTAAACAATTATTTCTGATGAACCTCAAGTTTATGAGATCATTATTAATCTGAATGTCATAACAACCCAGTGTAAATCCTGCAGCTCAGACAATGTTTTATCAAATTAAATCCTGGATGAGAGGTTACATGTCAATGTGCAAAAATGATTTGCAGTTTAGTAATTTCTTCTTTTGTCCTCTATTTTGTTAAAATAAATAAATTAATTGCACCAGCCTTTTCTTCATCGAGGAATAGATAATGGAAATGGAATAACTCAATATTTCACGTAAACTCCTGATGTCAATGACTTTTTCTGTCACAGAAACAGGCTACATGTTACAATAGAATTATGACTAAGAATATGAACACAAATGGACTCTACTTAATCCCATAATATAATGCTTAATACTTCCCATTTAGAAGCAACAAGCCCTAGTCTGTTTATTTAAATATGTCATGTGTAAAAGCCCAGACCCATTATAAAAGTCCTGCAGTTTCCCAACTCCGTATTCATGTTGGGCTGCTGAAATGGTCTCTGAATCGTTATCATCTTCAAAATCCTCAATTTCCAATTTGCCCCATATCTTTTAGGGACTAGTGGTCTGATCACTTTTCTCCTGATACAAATTATAGAACTGAAGCATCTGTGATGCCTTAAATAGTTACTCGTTCTTGCTTGCTTGCTTTCAAATGACATATTTAGTAAGAGTATGTTAATCACATGAAAGCAGACATTAGAAAGAATAAAGATCCCTAATCTGGCACAGCTGCTGGATGGTACCCATACTGGGCCATTATAAGGGATTACTCTACAGTACTGGACAAAATGGCTCTTCCATTGATTCCATTGAGACAGCTCTTGGTCATTCTGGGCTGAGAGGGCAAGCAAACATGTTTTTGAGCTCCAGTTTGACATGTGCCGTTCTTACACACTTCCCTGCTTTGCTCCCATACACTCACTAGCTATGACACCCAGTAATGGGTTGACTCTGTTTGTAAGGTTGGTAATAAGTCTCATGGGGCTATCTAACAGCAACACTATTGGTAGACTCTGTCACTGGAACTTCTTTGCACAAATATTTCATTTTCCATTCAGTTCCAGTTTTAAATGTGTGTGTGCACAGTATTGCATGATACAACATCCATCTCCACAAGAAAGATGCTAGAAGGGATAAGAATGGCAGAAAAGTATTAAACAAAAAGGTGAATTGTAATAACTATTCTTCAATATCTCAAACTGACTCCGTTAATCTCACAGGGTCACCTGTTGAATGTGAAGCTCTGGTGCACATGTATCTCAACAAGCTAGGCTTCCTCTTACCTTCTGGGAGCCGGACACAGAGCGCTTGATGGAGCCCTGCTTAAAGGAGCCACTTGCTGGTTTCCCCCCTGTCCTCATGCTCTCCATGTTCAAGTCCAAGTCTCTAGGGTTTCCTCACATCAGCGTGTCAGCGCAAGGGAGATTGTCCGTGTGCAGACCAGTGGTCAGCAGTAACAGCTACTACAAATGACACAACGTCCAGTTAGAGCCTCTGTACTGTACAGCCTCTTGTTGAAAAGTTTGGAGAAGTTCCGCTGTGGGTGAGGATCGTAGCTTTCCTTTGGCCTCTCCGCGATTCACTGACAACTGACAAGATATGGTCACCAGCAGGGGATATAAATCACTCAATGACACACTTGGACACATAGACCCTTTTGCTCTGTCTGGCATCCCATAATCGGGCTTAATGCGGTCAGCTCTTGGAAGCTTCAGAGTCTAATGGATGGAGATTTAATAAATGGTTATTGAAGGTAAATCTACTTTGCCACACCATGGCCCCAAACAAGGCTCAGAACAGCCGTGCAAGCTGAGAGGGCAGCACTCACCCCGTGAGACAGGACTGAGTGTCTGGAACAGAAAGCATGGGGCCTCTAAATGTGGCTGTGAGAGGCAGAGAAGCAAAGCAATGTCTGAAAGACAGGCACTACGAATGCATAGAAAGCCATGGAAGAGACAAGATAAATAGAGAAATACTGGATGGACTGACCTCACCTACCCAGAGAATATGTGCCTGGTGGACAATGTGCACCTGCACAATTTTTCTTTGTTAAAATTTGCTCAAACCGAACCCTTACCTCAAACAACCCCCTCTACAGGCCACAACCTGTGACAGCCAAAGACAGACATTTAGTCAAGATAATTACTGAAATGTTTCCTTTTCTTGAACTCTGTACACTTATTACATAAAAAACTAGAGAGGGTACAATTTCTGGGGAAATTGTAGGGTGTGCTTGCTTGCGTCGGTTGCACAGGGGTCCGTTTTTGAATGACATTTTTACAACTGATATTTCTGTATATTTTACATAAAAATGCATACTTATTATTAAATAAAGATTACATAGATTTAAAAGCATTTTTTTTTGCTGCTCATTTACAACTGAAAATACGAGTGAAGTGTAGAATGAAATAGATGTCTTCTCATTTCCCCTGCAAGAGGCAGCCTCATCGTTGAATCAAAACGAATAAATTTGGCAGACCGGTGTAAACATTGACCTAATCTCTATGATTTAAACGTCCTTTTTCCTTTTTCGTCTATTTTCAGGCATTTAGCCTACTCATTGCATTCATTCATTAATAAAGAACCCCCTTTGAAGATTATTCTACGACGTTACCGGCAGTAGAAGATGGAATCGCGATTCAAACAGTACCATCTGCTAACTGAAAATATGCCCCCCAAAACGTAAATAAGCTTGACATTTTTTTTGTGTGGAAAATCGCTCATTCATAAAAAGCTCACTGGTAGCGATCATGTAACAACGCAAAATGCGAACGCAAAATGCGATATAGCCCTGTGTGGAGAAGCTGCCCCGGTAAATTGTACTACTACAGTACGGTACAGTAGTAGACTACTGCTGTGTTCGTCTTGGTAGCGATTGCGTTGGTTGAATTGGATTTAACGTTCCGTTGTACGGTTTAGGATGAAATTAATTATTTTTATGAACAGATTGACAAAGTTTAGGCTGTGGCAATGAAGTTAAGGTTAGTAGTTACATAGACTTTTGATTTAAGTAAGGGGAGTGCCGAACATGTTCTGTCGCCGTTTGACTTCCTAAACAGCTGTTTTTGTAGTGTCTCGCGTAGGCTACAGCGTTGCAGTGAGCTACACTGGTTTGAAACCACAGGTAATGATAATTTCACCCACAAATCGTTTACTTGTAATCCAATGTCATAATAAATCATACAACGAAAATGTATTTGTGAGGAATGTTTATTTTAACGATTGAAAACAGATGCATCATAGACCACTGTAGTATGTGTTGCCCGGGCAACAGAGGCTAATGTCATGATGCTAATACTTCAGTGAAATAGTAGACTCAGAGCCTGTTTAAGGAGAGCCTGGCCGCTCTCTATTAAGCCCCATTGTACCGACTTTTGTTGCAGTTCCACCACTTTACAGTACACTGGGAGTGATCGCGGTCGAGTGCAGAATTAATGGGAGTCTATGGAGCTAAACGGCTAAATTTGTCTCTTTCACCTGATTGTCGTTGAGAAATCTCAGATTTGATTGTAGTTTTTGCATGTTCAACATGGATTACAGGTCGAAAGGTTGAATGAACGAGTACTTATGTCCTTTCGATTTCTTACAGGGTAAGTCGTTGTTGCCCATAACACGCTAGCATTCTGCTAACGAATGCTGATTGGTTAGTGAAGGACTGACTATGACCAGAGATCCCACTTGATGGCATCCGAAGCAGAACCAGAATGTCAGAGTATTAGCAACATTAGCAACAACATTATCAAACCAAAACTCTTTCTAGCATGTGTATTGACAGGGAGAGCCTAACCTGTCAGCTGTGTTGTCGATGCCTCGAGAGAAAAGTGGAAGTAACCAGAGCTTGCCGTCAAGCAGTATTTCAGGCCGTACAATGTGTATGACGTCAATGACATTTTAAAAGGCTTTTTAAAACAGAAAGGCGACTTTAAAAAAATCTATCACCCAGCGGTGTGTATTTTTTTGCCTCCCCTTTCGAATTCAGAATTCAAATTACTAGACAAAAAATGATATCCTGAGAAAAGTGGATTTTGAGGGGTATAGCTCCATAGACCTCCATTCATTCTGCACTCGACCGTTAGCGACCTCATATGGAACTGGAGTGGAACTGCAACCAGTTCAGAACCCGGAAGTTTCCCGAGAGTGGCAGTTCTCTCTTAGACATTCTCTGGTAGACTACTGTTTCCGAAAGTAGATGTACTTCCTTAATACATTTACATTTAGTCATTTAGCAGACGCTCTTACCCATAGCGACAGTAATGTAAGTACAGGGACATTCTCCCCGAGGCAAGTAGGGTGAAGTGCCTTGCCCAAGGACACAACGTCATTTTGCACAGCAGGGAATCGAACTGGCAACCTTCAGATTACGTTTTCGTGACGTTAGTGACGTAAATAGCGTCATTGTTGTGGCTAGCAAGTTAGCCACCGTTAGCTTCACTTTTCGCCACAAAAACTTAATTTCTACTTAAACCGTGCAACGGAACGTAAATCCCAATAGAAGCAACTCAATCGTACGGGACATGGAGAGAGAAAAAAATCTGGTGTGCACGAGAAACTTTCTGGTGCGCACGAGATACTTTCTGGTGCGCACCAGATACCGCATGCACAGAAGCGTGCATTAGATCGGCTGTTTTAATTCTTTGAAATGACAGAAAGAGGCTTAGTTGAACTGTATTTCCACCTTGGATTTACGTATAACGACATTAAAAGTTTGCTTGCGAGTCGTCACCACTATATTATCTCGGAAAGACATTTAAAACGAATTTTGAAGTTGTGTCGTCTGTTTCGGCGCAAGGGATACACTCATCTGGACCAGGTGATCACTTTCAGTCATGAACAATTACAAGCATCTGGCCAACTGCTTGGGTATAGGTGGATGTTTACAAAATGCAAGGAGAATGGATTACATGTAAGAAAAGAAGACATCCGCTTAATTCTAAAAGAACTGGACCCAAGGGGTGTTGAACTCAGAAGAAGCAGGCGTCTCCATCGCAGGAGCTATTTTGCGACAGGGCCCAATTATATTTGGCACTTAGATGCATATGACAAGCTAAAGCCATTTGCTATCTGTATAAGTGGGTGTATTGACGGCTTTTCGCTGAAAATCATCTGGTTGAACGCATTTACTACAAGCAGTGAGCCCAAAATCGTAGGAGGCTACTATATGGAGGCAGTGGAGAGAACAGGTGGCTGTCCACGGATTGCAAGAGGTGACCGGGGCACCGAGAATGTAAAAGTCAGAGACTTTCAGCGTTTTCTCCGTCGCAATATACACGACGGTTCTGCCATTGACAGCTACATTGAAGGAGCGAGTACAGCAAATCAGCGAATAGAAAGCTGGTGGGGCTTTCTCAGGAAGGAGTCGATTGAGTTCTACATCTCTCTGTTTGTTGATCTGAAAGACCGTGGTTTGTTCGACGGCGGATATTTGGACAAAAGTCTAATTCAGTACTGCTTCATGGGTATCATCCAGGTGAGCTACAAATGTATTTTCATCTTGTTACCCTGGCCCACATAACCATAAATCACTCTGTATTCATATTCTCCACATAGAAGACACTGTATGGGTGTGTTGGTGTTTAAACGTTAATGTAAAATTTGACAAGTGCATAATTCTTATTGATACAGTAGTTAATATATTTAGCATAGGCCTATTACCATAATTAAAACTCGATAAATGTCGCCTGGTTCCTTTGATGTCCAGCACGCATGTTTCTGTGTATTATATTGTATGTTCACTGATACATGATCAGTGGTAGCTGCTTTAGAAGAGAAAGAGAGGTCTGGGTTTTTGGTGGGAACGTTTAGAGAGACGGACCGGAGGCTATTTGATCCGTCCCTCTAAACTGTCCCACATTACAAGATAATATACACAGCAACATAAGTGTTGGACATCGCATGAACCTGGAAAAATTCACGTAGTAATAGTTATTATGGTAATAAATGCCAAACATATTAATGTATCATTATAAATAAATAACGACACATGAACATGGCTGAATATTTACTGCTTGGACAAATACTGCTATTTGATATAACTTTTGTAGTCAAAAGCTCGAAACAAGGTAGAATTGTTTGCCATCACATACAGTTTATCCTATGCCAAACTGATTAGAGTAGAAAGCATTTGTCATCAAACATTTAAATTGTTTGAATTTCCAGCCCTCTCATAATTTATGAAAGGCTCACATGATAATACTGTTATTAGTGATATCAGTTAACTTGTTCTCCTATTTTCTATCATGTTGTTTCTCCAGGACGAGTTGGATGAGATGATCTGTGTGTGGGATTCGCATGTCATCAGACCATCAAAGAATGACAGAGTACCAAGTGGTCGACCCAGAATCATGTACATGTTCCCAGAGCTCTATGCAACTCATGACTGTGTTTCCTCAGTGGAAAGCGCTGATGTACAGCTGTGTCGGAGTAGCTGCACATTTCGACCAGCAGTGCCATGTAACATAGACATCTACAACCTCTGCAATGTTCTGATGGAGAGTCACAGTTGGTTCTCACAGCTGATGCTTACCAGGCCTTGGATTTGTACCTGCATTTGAGGAATACGATCATATCCTCTCTTTAATTTGAGATGGTACTACACATATCCAGATCTAAATTAATTATCGGTCCACTGTGCATTTTTCTTTTTCTTTTTTCCAGCTTCATCTTGCTTTCATCAGTGTGATATCTGGGTTTTTTCCCATATCTGCTTTAGAATCAATATTTACTGAAGGCAAAATATTTGATTTGATAAAAAGTATCACAAAACATATGTTAATGTTAGACGTATTTATGGCTATCTGTATGTCATGACAATTGAACTATGAATTAGAAACATGAAAGAACCTCAGACACCACCCTAAATATAGGAAAATTATTTGATGGTTTGCAGTGGAAGTAAACACTTACGTTTGTAGTGGATATTAATTTGATATGAATGTTATGAATGAAGAATTACGTTTTTTTTATTTAACAATATTTTGCTATTGCTAGTTATTGTCAATTTCCCTTATGTGGCTCCAACCAAAATAGCCATCCCTTTCGAAATGGAATGTGCACTCACAGCCATTTTATCAAATTCTGACATGTAAAATATTTCTTTTTGAGTAACTACTGCATAAAACATGCACATGAACATGTAACATTTGCACATGCCTGGTAAATTAATGCATACACATAAACACAGGTCTGACAGACTCATCAGTATGCTTAAACAAAACTTGTATTTTGGACTTGAATACAGTTTCAAACTCCCAATAAACATAAAATTGGCAATACCATTCCTTTTTTTCAGTTTTTGTAAGTCGGTTACATCATCCGTCAGATGAGTTGTGTAACTCTTATTCATGTAATGCAATGTTTTCTTGGTGGTAATACTATGATCATAATGACAATAATCTGCTGTTTTGTTAGAGATTCTATAGGAACATCATCTTAATACAAAAAAATATTTTCAGTACCACTTTTTTTGTGCAAAATGAAATCATTGGTTCAAAACAAAATCATTGGTTCAAAACAAAATCATTGGTGCAAAACAAAATCACGGGTTTATCCCAAAAGAACCTCCAATAAAATAAAGGATGTCACCACACATTCTTTCACTTACTTATAGTGGGGTCTATAGATGTCGATGAAATATCAGTCACTTGCTCAAGTTTTGCAATTTCTATATGAAAGATTACTATTTTATGAATGAAACTTAGAAAGTAAGTATTCTTGTAATGACCTCTGCAGACAATTGTACTTGCGGCAATGACAGTGCTGACAATGTTGCACTAATAGCAATGGTCTATGCAAAGGATCCGGACACTGCCATCAGATACATAATGTAACTTAGAAGATGGACATAGAAGTGTGTAAGATCCCGTCCATCCATTACAAAATATTCATTTCAAAGCAATTGCCAAACAGGATGCTGTCAAACTGCACGAAAGTCTGTGTATGAACTGTAGGTGCATGGTAATTCAAGAACTGCTCCACATGTGTGTGCCACAGGCCTGCGACTTAAACCACACAACCTGTTAAAAGTTACTTCGATTGTGTCTTTGCACAGTACTGTGGATCCTGTGCAGAAGCGCAAGAATATCTCTTTTTTTAGGTCAGTGCTTCTCACATACCGTAGCAGGTGGTTAAGTGCTGTCTGCTCCTGTTGATTCAGGTTCTCACTTGATGGCTTTATTATCTTGGCTACTTTCTTGTTTGTTGCCCTCTTAGATTCATAAAGTTCCATTATGCTGTCTCTTGTTATGGGCATGGGGACAGCATTGTGAATACAGTGAATACTGGAGTGGAAACAGTCAATTATGAACTTTGGCTCTTGAAGAAGAACTTTGTGTGCCATTGTTAAAATGGCAGGCCGGAGGTTGTCTTTAGAAGGCAGGACATGTGAGCCCATTCTTGAGAAAAGGTCAAGTAAGTCCTCCTCAGCAGTTTCATCCATGTTGCCCTGTAGTGCTTTTTCAACCGATGCTCGCTCAGACACTGAAAGCAACCTGGCAAATGACATCATCAAGAGTTCTTCATCCACTGAACTGACTCCTTGACAACAGGCAAGAATAAAAGCTGGTGACAGTCTGATTGGGAGGATGTTGTGGTCCAAATATCCTTTCAACCAAACTCTTCCAACAGCTTGCCATTCCTTCTCTGAATAGTCTGGTCGCAATCTGGGCACTCGCTCATCTTCCCCCTCACACTGTTCCAAGAAGTGTTCCCAGAACGCAGAGTACACCTCTCTTGATACACCGTCACTGTCCACCGCTTTCTCATTTTTTAACTCCATTTTTAGATTAACCGTGAGTACTTTGGGTTCCATGAAGACATTAAGCACATCTTGAACTATGCTTACTCGTCTTAATTTCACATACTGGACTTCTTTTTCATTTTTTTCTGGTGATGCAGGAATACTGTTTATAAATACAGGTTTGTCGTTCAGTGATGAATGCTGCAACATTTTCACAAAAAATAAATTAGGTGTCATGACATTTCTTAAATGATTAGTTATTCATTATTCTCAAATGAAGATTATGCTATGGATTTACTCCTTTTATTTTTTATAACAGATTTAATCTTTAAACAGCTTGGGCTGAAGGATAAATGGACTGCATTTATATAGCGCTTTTCTACCTTAGCGGTACTCAAAGCGCTTTACAATGTTTGCCTCTCATTCACCCATTCATACTCTCAATCACACATACCGACGGCAGCGAGCTACCATGCAAGGCGCCGGCCTGCCCATCGGGAGCAACTTGGGGTTCAGAGTCTTGCTCAAGGATACTTCGGCACATGGCCTTGGAGGAGTCGGGGATCGAACCGCCAACCTTGCGATTAACAGACAACCCTCTCTACCCCCTGAGCCACAGCCGCCCCTAACAGCTAGGTACGTTAGCTAGTGGTACGTGCCAGTGGAGCGAGTGGTACGTGACAGTGGCGCGAGTAGTACGTGCCAGTGCCTCTACTGACACCTAGTGGTACGTGCCAGTGGAGCTAGTGGTACGTGACAGTAGCTAGTGGTACATGCCAGTGCCTTCGCTGGTACATGACAGTAGCTAGTGGTACGTGACAGCGCCTCTACTGGCACCTAGTGGTACGTGCCAGTGGAGCTAGTGGTACGTGACAGTAGCTAGTGGTACATGCCAGTGCCTCCGCTGGCACACCTATTGACAACCGTCTCTATAAGTTTGACTGTGCAGTGCTGCGACTCCAAATGTTTCTTCAAATTTGACGTCGTGTTTTTGTAGCTTGATAGCACTTTGTCGCCACCAGCACAGAGTGTTCAACGAACCTTGATATTTCCATCTTTAGCTGACAAATACTCAAAATAGTGATTGTATTTCCAACTCGAAAACGCGCATTTCTCTCTCTCCTGCTACATTGTTGTTTGTTAGTGATGTGTCGTTCGTGAACGATTCGTTCATTTTGAACAAATACTTACAAGGACTCGGGAGTAACTCGGGAGTCATCTCAAAGAGTGATTCGTTCATTTTCTTGTGGCCGTGCATCGGGACTGTTGCATAGGCTCGTCCAAGTAAACATAAATGATTAGTTCATTTCCCGACTCGGTCTTCAGGTACAAGTATTTGGATTTTTCACGTGACCTGCATAGGCTCTGTAGTGGTAGCTAGAGGAAACGCTAGAGGCAACGATTCGTTCATTTCCCGACTCGGTCTTTCTAAGAGTCTTTGGATCATTTTTCACGTGACCTGCATAGGCTCTGTAGTGGTAGCTAGAGGAAACGAACGATTCGTTCATTTCCCGACTCGGTCTTTCTACGAGTCTTTGGATCATTTTTTCACGTGACCTGCATAGGTTCTGTAGGCCTACTGGAGGAAACGAACGATTCGTTAATTTCCCGACTCGGTCTTTCTACGAGTCTTTGGATCCTTTTTTCACGTGACCCTCATTGTATTTTTTTGTAGAGGAAACAGTTTCCTCATTCCCTTTCACGTGGCCGCTGTTTTAGTAAGACGTGAATGATATTCGCTCCAGTCATCATACTGACTGGTTTTGTTATTTTCACTTTACATTTACACTTACAGTTTAGTGCAGTGTAATTGTTTGCCGTGATAATTAAATGCTAGTGTGATAATAAATGAACAAATCATACAAACTGTCATGATACATTATTTTAATGCAGGAATTTCTTTTAAAATAGTATCTGCTGGTGCACATGTCATGCACTAACCTAGATGAGAATATGATACGTGTTTGCAGTGGACGGATAGCAAGATTTTCAAGCCATGTCAAATCAAATGCTTAGTTTGCCTGCTCTTTTGAGTGCTGCAGCAGCCCATAACAACTGATCAATGAAATAACTTGCTGAGAAGTTATTAATGTAGCCTATACTTAAACTGACATTTACATTCACAACGTCATTACGAACAAAAGGATTTTCTCCCATATCACTTTTTGACACAGGTCGACTTTAGAATTATGTAACTTCAGTTGTGATAAAGATATCTGAGTGATTTAAACAGATTTGTATCCAGGATAGTTTGTAGTTTCCAATATGTATAATACCCAGAAAGTACATTTGCAATCATAGGGTGTCATTTATTGACAAAGTTCTTCATATGAAAATAATGAACTATTGTTAACAACTATATTTACTCAGAGTATCGAAATGCAAATGTAGGCTACCTATATTGACTTCAGTTATTACAATTAATGATATACGCCACTAGGAGGCGCTGATAACAACACAACGATGTGCATTAGAGACGAGAGTCTACAACGGTGGCTCATGTGCACGCTTAAATTCAGTTACTCTGAGTAAATAATTTGTTACCAATTCATTACGTGTGTACAAGTCTGCTTTACATTACAGTCACACCATTACACTATGTAATATAATGTCTAAATCGACTACTTTGTATGGTGAGCTTGTAGTGAGACATCAAAAGTATGGTTTGGATTCTGTTAGCACGAACAGTTTAACTTATTTCTTTAAATAAAAGTTTATAGCCTGTTCTCCGATTCTAAAATGGCCACGGGGCAGTTACACGACAGTAAACAAAAGCTGCAAGACACCCAATGCAACTGCCACGAGACACTTGCGTACCACTATCAACAGAACAGTAACTGTCATGTACCAGTGGAGGCACTGTCACGTACCACTAGCTACTGTCATGTACCAGCGGAGGTACTGGCATGTACCACTAGCTACTGTCACGTACCACTAGCTCCACTGGCACGTACCACTAGGTGCCAGTAGAGGCACTGGCATGTACCACTAGCTACTGTCACGTACCAGTGGAGGCACTGGCACGTACCACTAGCCACTGTCACGTGCCAGTGGAGGCACTGGCACGTACCACTAGCCACTGTCACGTGCCAGTGGAGGCACTGGCATGTACCACTAGCTACTGTCACGTACCACTCGCTCCACTGTCACGTACCACTTGCTACAGTACAGTACAGTTTCGGTTCCGGTTCGCTACTGTGTTAAACATTAAATGTATATTTATACTGTATATGTGTGTGTATATACATATGCATAGCAGATTGGGCCTGTGAAAACTATTTCCATTGAAGCTTACTCTTTCATCGTTTGTCTCTGTTGAAACACTGGGTGCTGAATCGGAAGATCTCTGTAGATGATCCACCTGATGATCATTTCCAGTTTTCTCGGTATGGTATTTACTGGTTTTGTTCCTTAGAGATCGTCTCTGCACTTTCCTGGTCTACAAATAAATTAGCAAATTATAGACTTGCACAGCTATGTTACCTTGTATGACGGGAGAGACACAAGTGGGATGAATATTATTAAATTGAATTTACAATTCATATGCTCCTGCAACACAACACTAAACTCAGATTGAGTACATAGCATTAATTGTTTTTTTGCAAGCTTACTCTTTCACATAGGTTGGATATTGACAGCTTTCTATCTGACTGCAAAAATCTCTGAGAAGAGCAGTGAATATGCAGCACAGTACATAGACTAACTAAGGCTACGGTGTGGAATGAGGTGGATCTTATTAAATGGGCTACCCTTTGAAAATAATACACTCTAATCAAATGCACTAATTTTTACATGACATAGTACTGTGTCATAATGCACCTGAGGTAGGTGTGACATGCAGACATAAGTAGTCTGCACCCATAGTGATTAATCCTTTTTTGTATGTTTAGGAACAAAACAGAAATACAACATATGATTACATATTACTGGCAAAAAAAAACCATGAAGGTGTCTTTTTTGTTTACTAATGGACACTACAATTTAATGTGAACTACTAAACCTTTTAATGCATTCTCTTTTGTGTGCATTCAATTCATCATCAAACAGTTGCTTACATTTAAACCATCTTTCAACTAGTTAATTTTTGTGTCTAATGATTTCTATAGCAACATATTTAATAACAGAAATGTGACGGATAGGAATGTACCTTCATTGGACTGTCCTTTGTAGGCTCGAAGTCCGAAGATGTATCAGAAAGAAGTATTGAGACGTCCTCAGGGTCAAGTTTATCCTTTTCCCGGGAGCAGGTATAGATGCGTAGCATTTCGTAGTTTAGTCTGGTCGTATAGCTGGCTCACCGTGTTCTCAAGGGGTACAGGGTTGTGACTGAAATCCCAGATATCAAATTGATGGTCTTCAACCAGTCCTTTCGAAGATTGTCCATTTGGAAAGAACAAGCCTTTGCCAATCTCCAGTAGCTCCTCCATAGTAACGGTTTTCTGAACAGTCAGGTGCCGTGTTCCACCTCCATGTCTTGTTCTGACCTGATGAAAATCCACTTTGTCGTAGTGGAGCCATCCCATTTCAATCCGCCGGTTGTCTTTGGTTGCATAGCTGTTGCCAACTCTACGGCTTGGGCCTGCTGCCGTGCCATTGTCGGCTGATGTTTTCAGTTGTTCCCGTTCCCTTAGTCTGTCTCTTACTCTCTGCATGAGACTGGGTTTCACTCCACTTTCGCTTGTCACAGTTCCTTGCCTACAAAATGCTCTTAGTGCGAGTCGGTCCCCATATCTCTCAATATACTGCTTTAACTCGTCATCAGTCATAACGTTTATGACGTTAATGTCGATCTGAAAACAGGAAGGCAAATTTGGTTTCTCGTTTTGACATTTAGGCTAATATTATGTCAAAACATTTGAAAAAACACCAAATGGCCAAAACGGTGGGAAAGGATCGTTAACTGCTAGCTAGCACAATTATCCTAACAACGTTACAGCTAACGTTATGTGGCTAAAGTTAAAGATCCTGTAAAGTGGACCTGGAAACGAGTTTTAAGTTCGCCACACCACAGAATAATGTGTTATTAACTACCCATCCAAATTCGAATGAAAAAATAACACGACAAGTATGTTAAATTAGGCTTTGAAATCGTGAAAAAATCAGCAGTCTTCTCTGCTTGAGACTGGGGGGGCGTGTCGCCTGAAGGAGCTGAAGCTCCGCCCCTCGCTGCCTAGTGCCTACCTCCGACCCAGATAATGGACGATATGTCAAGCCAATTAGAATGTATTTGTTCAATGAGTGAAACATACAGATGCATATAAATTAAATGTTCCCCTGAGCTGTAACAGTAAAAATGGACACCAGAGACAGCAGACAGTGAGCTCTCCAACTAGGCTACTTCTAACACATTAGCTACCATTTCACCAAAATACCATCATTCTACACCGAGTAGCCTAATATCAATTTAGCGGTTTGCACTAACTTATAGCAGAGATACCTCTGGAAATGTTATCTAGTATAATTATAACAAGCACACAGAACTGAGTGATGAACTGCTGGCGGCGGTGGATGGTCCAGGTGAGACCGGAGGATGAACGGCCGAAGGGGCGATGCTCGGGACGGCTCCGCGCTGCAAGTGAAGCCGTGTGTTGGTGAACCCCGTCTGTCTCTGGTCCATGTTAAAACTGTCCGCCGTGAAATGGTCAGTGCAGAGGCGGCTGTTGGAGTTTATCCAAAGCTTTCCATGAGCGTGGCTCTTCACAAAATCCATCCACCTATTTTTCCTTTCATTATCAATAGTGAACTTAAATGGCGTTGCAGCGCAGCTGGAGTTCTTGCATCCAGGGAAGATGCAGTTGCGGGTGGTGGGAGACATCCTGAAGCTAGCTAGCTAGCTGATGTAGGCTACAATAACAGTACAGCAGGAGGAGCCATTCAGTGATCTGACGTAGATAGGGCGAAATGACATAGATAGGGCATTTTTTGGCTCCGCCCATTAAAACCTGATCTGAAAACGGAAGAGAAACTGTTCTTCGGTTTAACTCCACATTTCAGTGTGTGTAAGTGTAAGTTTTAGCGCTTTGCACATGCTTTCAGGAACTAATTTCACACGTATATAATGTACTTAGAAGCAAAACATGGAATTTACTTTACAGGATCTTTAATATTTCACATTCACAGCATGAAGTCAGTTAACGGTTAACGTTACCTTATCATCTTTAAGTTTGTTGATTACACTATCCGGTATATTTCGTTTATTTTTCAGGAAGATGAATACCTCCTCCTTGGCATCCATTCTCACCAGTCTTCTCCTGCGCACCAGAAAGTTTCTCGTGCGCACCAGAAAGTTTCTCGGGCGCACCAGAAAGTTTCTCGGGCGCACCAGAAAGTATCTCGTGCGCACCAGAAAGTTTCTCGTGCGCACCAGAAAGTTTCTCGGGCACACCAGAAAGTATCTTGTGCGCACCAGAAAGTTTCTCGCGCACACCAGATTTTTTTTTCTTCTCCATGTCCCTTTAGGGGCTCCGTACAATCGTACAAGACGAAACTTTTGACACCTAGGTTGTCTATGTAGGCCAAATATTGACTGAGTTTTAGGGGGGCAAAAAGAATAATAATAATAATAATATATATGTGAGAACAAAGGTTGTGCCCTTGCAGAAAGCAAAGCACACCCAATAATAAGTATGCAGAATAACAACAGTGTTTTTGCTTGCAGCAAACACACTAATAATAAGTATGCAGAATAACAATAGTGGTTTTGCTTGCAGCAAACACACTAATAAGTATGCAGAATAACAATAGTGTTTTTGCTTGCAGCAAACACACTAATAATAATATATATGTGAGAGAAAAATGGTTGTGCCCTTGCCAAAGGCAAAGCACACCCAAATATGGATCTGGCAAATACTATAAGCTGTGTCACTCTGTGCAACAAAGAGGAAAGGAATTGTTTCTTCACTATCAAATAAAATGATCAAACAGAGCCTAATCCTAAAACACGGGATGCTCACGTAAACAGGTGATGTATTGTAGAATTAAAGTAAATAAAACCCCTCCATATACTAACAGCACACCCTGATGTTAAACGATAACTCATCACGATGCCTTTCTTAGTTCTCAACTGCTGCATTAGAAATTATTCAAAGGAATGGCTGACTGCATTACCTGGTTTGAGCTAAGGACAAACTCAAATCTGATGGAATCCTTCAGCACTGCAACGGCCTCTCAAGTAGCAAGGTGTGAGCTCATCAGTAAAGAGGTGACTGAAGATGAGGACTCCCATTCTTAGGTTCCCTGCAGCAGTCTGGCTCCTCAGAGGAATGGATAATGAATTGTTTCCCCTTGTAAGCAGACACAAATAAGCTTGATCACCTGTGGCTGGCTTCACAGTTTCCTGTCTAAGAGATTATCAAAGGCCTACATGTACACTGGGTAATGTCCTCAGTTGAGCCCTGAAGGAGAAGGTCATACAGTTCAGTCCCAGGTCAGCTGCTCTGACAATATAAACAAAAACAGCATATGTTTATAATTCCGTTTGATAATCACTGGGATAGATTATAGCATTTTTGTAATTA
This sequence comes from Osmerus eperlanus, assembly GCF_963692335.1. Classification (NCBI taxonomy): domain Eukaryota; kingdom Metazoa; phylum Chordata; class Actinopteri; order Osmeriformes; family Osmeridae; genus Osmerus; species Osmerus eperlanus. The sequence continues at coordinate 10,242,328 of NC_085022.1, forward strand.
AGCAGGGTTCTTAGAAATATTCTCATATTTGGCATGGAAAGTTAATTTCTGCACTAGGAATCTGCAATTATATTTTGGCCTAAGAATTTGGAGTGGAATTATAATATATGAAACACATGTTCCGGAAGATGAAGAGTCTTTCAGGGAGAATAGTCAAAAAGTAATCTTATCTTGTTTTCCACAGTAGCTATTATTATTGTTATGGGTCGGAAATAACCACTTTTACTGTCCAAATTATTTTGTTAAAATTATTTTTTACACACAATGAGAGTTTGCATAATACTGTAGCTAGCATTTAAAATAGGGTTTATAGTTTTCAGACCACAAGACCACAAAACCACAAGAGGGTGCTCAAACACATTTAATTCAAAAAGTACATAAAGAATTCATTTAAAGAAATAATATTTCATTTGAATGATAACCAGTGTATGCTTTATATAGATATTTGTCTAACATTTAAGAGCATTACAACACTAAAGAAGGGCTGAAACATGTTTGAACTCTATGGCCACAACAATACCGAGGGTGTGTCAATGAAAGCTTAAAGGTGCCATAGGTATGTATAGCATGATTAATTAAATTAAATATGAGAAACAGCGTGTCCGATATTTGTCTGAACTGTCGCGCTTTCCTCCAGCTTAATTGACTGTGGTTTCACAAAAATCTTTTGATTTCACGAAATCAACCAAGGAAGAAGACCCTTCTGACCGAAGGTGATTGGCTGGAACCGGATTGCTGGAACATAATTGGCTGGAAAGTAACGGGCCGGTCCTCTGACACTGAGATGTTCGTGTTGCTAAACTCTCAGACTATCATCCAACCTTTTGCTGAAATTAGTATGCATAGAATTATAGTATTAGTATATAAAAACTATCTATTATACATTTAATTCCAGTTCATTATTAACCTAATACAATGACGTCATGTGTTGCACACATTGCACTGTTTGTAGAAAGTATACAGTTCTTTGATAACATTGTCATTAATACTCTTTTGTAAATGTAATGATAATAACAGATGAGCTCTGTGCTTTTAATTTACGAACGCTGTCTGCCTGTGACACATTTCAACACAAACCAGCGAAAATATATAAGGTCTGGCAGGCAGGTTTAAACTCAGATTACTACCATATGTGATAGTTGGGAGAGAACTGGAGGCATCTTTTAGAGAAGCAGACATGTGATTAAGTACATTAACTGAGTTAATCCCTGTTTTGTCTTTTCCCCCAAAAATGTATATGCAAACCAGACAACAAAATTGTATGTAAAAATAAATAAATAAATAGAACCGGAATGAAATCAAGCTGCACTGATAAATCAAATGCATAATCCGAGGGTTCCAGATACACCCCTACTCAATAAAACCATTATATTTGCTGCACTCGTATGCTCCACATTCTGAATATTTTAGACTCTTTTTTCCCCCCCAGAGAGGTTGGATGGCAACAACAACATCAACAACAGCCGTTTCCCTAAATATCGCAGCAAATAAATTCCCACTTTGTAAGTCTCCCAGGGTTTACCATGGAGATTGATAACTCCCTCACCTGAGACTGTGAGCTACAGGTGCACCCAGTCCCCAGGTCCCTTTAGCATAGGACAACACACAGTGGGGGAGATTCAACCTTTTGCAGATAAAACAGCTGTTACACAGGAGTATTGCAGTTAGATGTGCTTGACAAAGTGAAGAAGAATTTGCATGGGTGAAGGGTGAAAACGCATGTTTGTGTGTGTGGAAGTGTGTGAGCGCTTGTGTCAATGGATGAAAACAAAACATAATGACTAAATTGATTGCTAGGAAAGCAACTCTACAGCAATATGAATCAAGAAGGGCATGTCAGAACATGCTATGACTGTGTTTTGCTTGAATTCTGTCGTCACCTTGAAAATAATTATGTGCATATTTTTGTTACACGTTTGTCATGTTCACTTACATATGTAACCAACAAAAACAATACAACATGTGCAAATTGATTATTTTTACAGTAAAATTACTGTGCTGTGCTTCCTGTGTCTATAAAAATTGTGTGTGGATGCAAAAAGAGAATCGTAGAGTAGGAACATCTACACAGCAAGTGTGAGACTGGCTAACGTAACTCTTTTCTGACACAATCAAGCTATTCCTGATTATAATACTTTAATGATCTATTAATTACCTATTAATAACAATAAAACTGTTTAAAATAGGCTGTTCAGGAAGTGAATGAGCAACAGCTGTTTCTATGAAGCTAAGTCCTAAAATAGAAATTAAATCATTGACATGTAGTGAAAGATCTTCATGCATCCTGTGACTAAAAATTTGAAAATTACGTCTTATGAATCTCAAGGGAACCAGGAGACCTTCGAGTGTAATTACAGGAGGTTCACCAGAGATCTCTGTGTGTACAGTCTTAATAGTGTCCTAAGCACAGAGGTTTCAAACAAGAATAATGTGTTTTATTTGTATGCAGTCTTTTGTGAATATTTGTCTGCAACAAGCTTTGTTCACAGGTACATTATTATTATATATTTAAGTAAAATGTATCTTTCCCACCCGCCAGCCTCATTGCCAGAAGAGAATCTATACATCAGAGTCGACGGACCGGCTTGAACAGTGAAACAAAAACATGGATGTTTACTAACTCTTTAAAGGTGAGGCCCTTGAGATGTATCTCTCAGAGCCGCAAGGAGGTTCACACACTGAAGTGGGGAGTTGGCTCCAGGGAGGGAGGATTATGTGCTATTTATCTTTGAGGCTCAGGAAGAGGGAGGGAGAGGGGGGAGGGAGTTGCCTCTGCAGAGACCTGTTGCAAGATCCATTTATCCTTCAGGGGTTCTGATTAGGATTTGAGAAGAGTAGAATGGGGGAATCCTATGAGCTATGTGCCTCTTGGGGGAAGCTTGGCCAGAATAAAGCCCAGTGGTGGGGGGAAGGACTCAGGCAGGGACTGTTGCTTAATCAGTCAGTCAGTCACCATATGGCCGGCCTGAGCACACAGCTGTTAGGCCTGGCCTGGATACTTGGACTGCCTAAGAGCACACAACTAAAGCAAACAGTTCCTAGAACCTGGCCCCATGAAGGGAAAGACATTCCGTGAATCCTCAGCTCTGAACAGAATCTGGATGGCGAGAGCTGGTTGGCTATCATAACTTCTCTATAGACCTCCTCATATAGGTAATTTCACGGTCTGACCTGGACAGAAGCACAGGTTAAAAGGGAGTCCCCCCTGTGGCTCACAGGCTGTTAAAACAACTTCTTGACCCACAGGAAGTCCATTCCAACGCCAAGCTCCATTTCACAACATGTCATACTTAACAAGGAGTGTTCTCCCCTTGGTGTGTATGGAATGCCGTGTTAGTCAAATTTAAATAAATAAATAGGTAAATAAATAGATGAATACATAAATAAATATGGCTATGAAATAAACCCTGAAATTAAAAAAGATGGCAATAAATCTATAAATATAGCATCATATAATTTACAGCTGAATCCATTTACTTACATCAATAGATAAATACATTTACTTAATTAAAAATGACGTTTTTGTAAAGACGACATTTATTTATTTAATGGGACTTCTATTTCCTAATGCCACATTTATTTATTTTCTGAGACTTTTATTTCCTAACACCACATATATTTCCGAACACCACATTTATTTCTGTGCTGTATTTATTTCCAATCCGACATGCAAACGAGAGGGGCGTGGTTATCTTCAGACCAAAGCAGCTGCACAAGATCAAAGGCAGACAGGGACACCTAGATTCGAGAGATTATGGAAGTCATAAGTAGTGTTAGAGATGGCATGCTGGCCTTAGTAGATCAAATTGATCAGCATGGCTTTTCAGGGGATATCATTTTGGCACACATTGTAGATTTTGTAGAGGTACTTGGGCGGATAAGGGCTCTAGACAACATAGACATTGACCACAAAGTCTTAAATAGTTTGAGACTTATCGAGTACCGTGTTCGTGTGCAAGATGGCAAGTGTAGAAAGCCACCATGGTGCTAAAAAGAATCTTCCTTTAGGATTAAGCGTATTTCTATCGTTGCCTATTATCTGGGTTCACAGTGACGATCTAAGTATTAATTTGTAAGATGTAGTTTCATGAGGGGCTGTGGTATCGTGGGAAATTTGGCTATTGCCTCAAGACAACCCCAAATACGTGATTAGACTACACATTTGGGTATTTTCTGGTGTGCCCATGATGAACCCATACAAAATGTTGCCTGAATGCCAATAAATTTGTGACTGAAAGCTCCTTTTCTATGGAGAATTGTAGGGGCCAAAACTAACTAATAAAATGCATAAATAATTTAATAATTGAATGGATAAATACTTGAATACATGACTAATGATATAATACAAAGCTTAAATAAATGACTGAAATAAATATAATTTAAAGGGGTCATTGATTGCAGAACCGAATTTACCTTGTCACAGTTGAATAACCACAGTTCAGTCGATAAAATGGATATACAGTGAACCTCAAAGTGCATTGACAGCTCTTTTCTATGTAAATCTCACAATTAAAAAATGTAGCTGTAAAACAGTCGGTTTTGAAAAATTCCCTGTTGTGACGTCACAACGGGGCTCCACCTTTCTTGGCTCTGGTCTGTACCTTTGTCACGCCCCAAAATTTTCTATGCGCTGCTCTGTGACCTTCCACAGAATTACAAAGAAGAACGTTTTCCTAGCATATTGACAATGGACTACGGTCGTAAATGCAGTGTTCCAGGCTGTACAGGGAATGCTGACACTTTTCAGAGTCTTCCTAAGGAACCAAACACTCAACGGGCTGTGATGTTTGTCTATGAGAAGATCCCTGTGCAGTTCAACCCTAAATTACACATTTGCTCGAACCATTTCACCGAGGACAGTTTTGAATGAAAACCTTGGACAATTTAAAGAAGGATTAGGGACACACTGGCTGCGATCTGCTGCGAAGCGCCTGGAAGTTCCGCCTTTTTTCTTTCGGCGCTCATGTTAGCAAATGGGACCGACCACACTGGCTGCGAAGGGCTGCGAAGCGCTGCGATTGCCTGCGATCTGCAGCGATCAATTCGGCAGCTGGTCAAATCTTTTCGCAAGACGCTTGCGAAATCGGCTGCAGGATGATGAAATACACCATATTAGTTGATATATTTGAATAAAAAAACATGTTATTAAGATTTTACTACATTAATTGTAGACTACGGTGAACATTTGTAAATTGTAGACTTTATAATTACACAATGTTGGTAACGAACGGCCTTTACATGTGGTTACCCTTATGAAAATGAATGAAAACTAGAGAGGGTACAATTTCTGGGAAATTGTAGTGTGTGCTTGCTTGCATCGGTTGCACAGGGGTCCGTTTTTTAATGACATTTTTACAACTGATATTTCTGTATATTTTAGGCTATATAAAAATGCATAGGGCCTACTTATTATTTATAAAGATTACATAGATTTAAAAGCATCTTTTTTTTGCTGCTCATTTACAACTCAAAATACGAGTGAAGTGTAGAATGAAATATGATGTCTTCTCATTTCCCCTGCAATAGGCAGCCTCATAGCTGAATCAAAACAAATACATTTGGCAGACCGGTGTAAAAATTAACCTAATCTCTATGACTTAAACGTCCTTTTAAGTTTTCCCTTCTCGTGATATTTTCAGGCATTTAGCCTACTCATATTGCATTCATTCATTAATAAAGAACCCCCTTTGAAGTTTATTCTACGACGTTACAGGCAGTGGAAGATGGAATCACGATTCAAACAGTACCATCTGCTAACTGGAAACATACCCCCAAAAACGTAAATAAGCTTGACATTTATTTAGTGGAATATCGCTCATTCATAAAAAGCTCACTGGTAGCGAACATTGTCAGTAACAACGCAAAATGCGATATAGCCCTGTGTGGAGAAGCTGCCCCGGTAAATTGTACTACTACAGTACAGTACTAGACTACTGCTGTGTTCGTCTTGGTAGCGATTGCGTTGGTTGAATTCGATGTAACGTTCCGTTGTACGGTTTACAGATTGACAAAGTTTAGGCTGTGGCAATGAAGTTCAGGTTAGTAGTCAGATAGTTTCACCTATTGAAAGACTTTTGATTTAAGTAAGGGGAGTGCCGAACATGTTCTGTCGCCGTTTGACTTCCTAAACAGCTGTGTAGATGTTTTTGTAGTGTGTCTCGCGTAGGCTACATCGTTGCAGTGAGCAACACTGGTTTGAAACCAAAGGTGATGATAATTTCACCAACAAATCGTTTACTTGTAATGTAATGTCATAATAAATCCTACAACGAAAATGTATTTGTGAGGAATGTTTATTTTAACGATTGAAAACAGATGCATCATAGACCACTGTAGTATGTGTTGCCCGGGCAACAGAGGCTAATGTCATGCTAATGCTTCAGTGAAATAGTAGACTACCGTTTCCAAAAGTAGATGGGGGCCTACTTCCTTAATAATATTGAAGGATTCAAAATCTTTGTGTCTATTCCAATATGTAAATATAGCTGCAAGCAGCGATGCGGGTTCCTCCCCAAAATGGCAAAATATTATAAACATGTACACTGTAGAAGATCGAGACTTGGACAACAAGAGAGAAAAACTACTTCATGTTTGGCCTACAAAAATAGGCTGAACGGGGATTTGAACTCAAGAGTATAAGGTTACTAATCAGTCTCTCTAGCCTCTCTGCTACACACCAACTGCTGAGGGCTAGGGCAGCGCTCATATTCAGCTCCTTGCGAGAATAGCCTGTGACAGTACATCAGCCGACTCTCTGGTCCCAATAAACTACACAACATGCACAATCAGGGTTACCAACAAGATTATATTAACTAACAAACAATAACATTACAAACATCTAACTGAACGAACACAACAACTGAAATCCCTCGCACGGCTATTGTAACCAAACTATTTTCCACAAGTCTTTGAGTTTTTTGACATGCCGCACTGCATGCTGGGTACCCAAGGGTGCTGACGCTGATTATTTAGCTGTGCTCCGACTGCGTGATATGAGTATTAGTTTTTGGTCAGTTTTGGGACAAAGGTTAAGAAACGGTTGACATTTCAAGGTGAAATTGCATGAAATTGCGCATGGTATTTCAGAATGATGTCTGCCTGTTTAATTAAACAAGTAATCAAAATTATGACAGGCCAAAAGACTGTGCCTGTATTCAAACCTGTGACTTGCACTTTGTAGGACACCGTTTCAACCCATTGAGCTACCCTCAAGGATGAGAATACGTGGTCAGTTACTGTACAAAAAAAAGAAGCTGTTTCTCCTGTAGCACGGATTGTTGGATACGGCCAAAGTTTAAACAGCTGTAATTCAATGATCTTTTGACATATCAAGGTGAAATTGTGCATGGTACTTCAGAATGATGTCATCCTGTTTAACTAAACAGATATTCAAAATTAAGACAGGCTCAACCACTGTGGCAGGATCCGAACCTACGACCTTATACTTAGCAGGTCACCGTCCCAGCCCATTGAGCTATTCTCAGTGTTGAATATTGTCATGTTCAGTTACTGTATGAAAAAGTAAGCTGTTTCTCCTGTGGTAAGCGTTGTTAGATTCAGCCAAGGTTGAAACAGCTGTAATTCAATGATCTTTTGACATATCAAGGTGAAATTGCGCAAGGTACTTCAGAACGATGTCATCCTGTTTAACTAGTACACCCCTTTCAGCCATTTTGTATTTGATTCAACTGTCTTAAATAACGTTTTTAGATACATCCATGATACATATCTGTTCAAAATTTCAAGTCAATTAGAGCTTTGGTTCAAGAGAAGAGGAATTTTGAAGGTTTTCCCAAATTATCACTGTACAGGAAAATCCATCATGGCGGACCTTATGGGTCCTTGAGGCTTTTTTGTTCCTCATGAAAAATGAGCCATGCACACCAAGTTTCAGAAGAATTGGAGCAATGGGGTGGAAATGCCATCACTTTGAAAATCGGACTTTAGGGCGTGGCCTGTGGCGCCCCCTACAGTCGAAGGTGTCCCATATTTGGTGTGGGGGTACCCACTTGGATGTAGTATCAATGTGCCAAATTAGACAATTTATTACCAACAACATGTTGAGTTATTGTGGCGCAAGGAGAAGAAGATTAATAATAAATATAGCTGCAAGCAGCAATGAGGTGGCCAAGCAGTCGAATGACCCATAAAACATGTTGTACATCCTCAGAAGAGGGTTACGAGTACACGCAACAAGTTTGGTGTGAATCCATCAAAGATTTGCTGAGATACGACCCAACTTCCTGTTTGCTGGCTTAACGGCACATTTTGATTGGCCGTACCGGGCAAACGGTTTTGAAAATCCAAAAAACATATGATGGCTTTTGTGAGGCTTGGTCTGAAGATGATCTCTGCCAAATTTGGTGAAGATTGGAAAACATTTGTAGGAGGAGTACAGAAAAAACGTTTTTTCAGTAATTCAAAATGGCGGCCGCATCAATTCGGCTGTTATCACAAGTTATCATGTGTCACACACGGGATGTCCCAAGATATCATGAGACAAAGGAATCACTTAATAATGGCAAACGAATCAACAGTTATTGGCCAAAACACATTTTTGCATCCTGCGGCCACGCCCAGTGATCACATGACACCAAATTGTTTGGACATCCTCAGATGAGGGTTCCGAGTCATCATACCAAGTTTGGTGTTGATTTCTCAAGGATTGGCTGAGATATGACCCAACTTCCTGTTTGGTGTCTTTGCTGCCGATTTTGATTGGCTGTACCGGACAAACGGTTTTGAAAATCAAAAATCTTTGGATAACTTCTGTGAGGGTTGCTCTGACGATGATGTGTGCCAATTCTGGGGAAGATTAAAGAAAAATTTTAGGAGGAGTAGGCTTTCAAAGGTTTTCGATAAAACCGGAAATGGCGGAAAATCTATATAACCGGAAATTGAAGACATAGGGTGTGTTGAACTCGTCTTGACCCAGGGAATCCAATGGTACCTCATTTTTGAAAATCGGTCATACGGTTCAAAAGTTACGTGTGTAAACACAAGTCCAACTTTGACCAGTTGGTGGCGCTAGAGTGCTTCAATGGGAGACATGAAACTTGGTGAATATAAAGAGGGGACTGTGCTTAATGAGTGTGCCAAAATTCACAACTTTTTACCATACAGTTCTAGGGGCTGCCATAGACTCCAATGGCAGAAGAAGTGTAATAATAATAAGAAAAGGTAGAAACACTTAAGTGGCTTCGCCGCTTCGCGGCTTGGCCACCAAATATAGCTGCAAGCAGCGATGCGGGTTCCTCCGCAAAATGGCAAAATATTATAAACATGTACACTGCAGAAGATCGAGAGTTGGACAACAAGGGAGCAAAACTACTTCATGTTTGGCCAACAACAGGATGAATGGGGATTTGAACTCATGAGCATAAGGTTACAAGTCAGTCTCTCTATCCTCTCTGCTACACACCAACTGTTGAGATTGTATGAATAGAAAGGGCAGAGTATTAGCTTTGGTCAGCTTTTGGACAAAGGTTAAGAAACGGTTGACATTTCAAGGTGAAATTGCATGAAATTGTGCATCGTATTTCAGAATGATGTTATCCTGTTTAACTAAACAGATAATCAAAATTATGACAGGCCAAAAGATAATGGCTGGATTCCAACCAACTACCTTATACTTTACAGGTCACCATGCCAGCCCATTGAGCTATTCTCAGTGTTGAATATTGTCATGTTCAGTTACTGTATAAAAAAGTAAGCTGTTTCTCCTGTGGTAAGCGTTGTTAGATTCAGCCAACGTTGAAACAGCTTTAATTCAATCATATTTTGACATACCAAGGTGAAATTGTTTGTGGTACTTCAGAAAGATGTCATCCTGTTGAACTAAACAGATAATCAAAATTATGACAGGCCAAAAGACTATGGCTGGATTCCAACCTACAACCTTATACTTTACAGGTCACCATCCCAGCCCTATTCTCAGTGTTGAATATTGTCATGTTCAGTTACTGTATAAAAACGTAAGCTGTTTCTCCTGTGGTAAGTGTTGTTAGATTCAGCCTAAGTTGAAACTGCTTGTACATTTCCTATAAAAACGGGATGACTGGGTTGCTGCTGTAAAGAATAACTTTCTCATCGTTTTTTTTTAACAGGTTGTTTGGAGTGCCATAACTTGTCATGGAAGGGAATTTTAAATCATGCCTAGCATCAGTGGGAATGTGTCCTGGCTTAGGTTACTGAAATGAATTTGTGCAACAGGCAAGGGATCCACCTGAACAATCAATTGACTTCATTAGAGAAAACCATTAGAGTTATCTCTACCATGCGTAGACTACAAGTAGCTAGCTACTGTGGTGAACCTGGCTTGTTTTGCAGTGGTTTACACAGTCTCGCTAAACAGATGATCAGAGTGTTGTGATGGGCTCAAATGAACACGCATTGCTATGTTTTTACAACCGGAGGATTGATTGGAAGACTAGAAACCGTTTTGCCAGAATAAAAAATAAAAAACTATGCTTATGACTGGTTTTGAACCTACAACCATTTGCTTACCAGCCAATTGAGCCATTCCCAGACATTGATTACACAAAACTGGATAATAAAAAAAGCTGTTTCTCCAATGGCGAGCATTGTCAGATTTGGTCGAAGTTCAAACATCTGTAATTCAGTCATATTTCGACATATCAAAGTGAAACTTTGCATGGTACTTCAGGGGCATCTCACCTTAAAGCCTATTAAGTTTGAACCATCCTTCAAAAATACATTTGATTTAGTGACACAAACATATTGAGGCAATGTGTACATTTACATAAATACACCCATTTCAGCCATTTTGTACTTGATTCAATTGCCTTAAGTAACGTTTTTAAATACGTCAATGATGCATATCTGTACCAAATTTCAAGTCAATTTCACCTTTGGTTCAAGAGAAGAGGAATTTTGAAGGTTTTCCCAAATTATCACAGTACAGGAAAATCCATCATGGCGGACCTTATGGGTCCTTGAGGCTTTTTTGTTCCTCATGAAAAATGAGGCATGCACACCAAGTTTCAGAAGAATTGGAGCAATGGGGTGAAAATGCCATCACTTTGAAAATCAGACTTTTGGGCGTGGCCTGTGGCGCCCCCTATGGTCCGATGTGGCCCATATTTGGTGTGGGGGTACCCACTTGGATGTAGTATCAATGTGCCAAATTAGAAAATTTATGACTAGGGACTTTTTGATATATTGGGGCGCAAGGAGAAGAAAAATAAATATAGCTGCAAGCAGCGATGCGGGTTCCTCAGCAAAATATTATAAACATGTACACTGTAGAAGATCGAGACTTGGACAACAAGAGAGCAAAACTACTTCATGTTTGGCCAACAATAATAGGCTGAACGGGGATTTGAACTCATGAGCATAAGGTTACTAGTCAGTCTCTCTAGCCTCTCTGCTACACACCAACTGCTGAGATTTTATGATTAGTAAGGGCTGAGTATTAACTTTTTATAGGATACTGAAACTCTTCTTGAGTTGATCTCTTTCCAGACTCTTAGTCAATGCACAACAAACAATAGTCATGTGGGCAACTGGGCTAGGGCAGCGCTCATATTCAGCTCCTTGCGAGAATAGCCTGTGACAGTACAGCAGCCGACTCTCTGGTCCCATTAAACTACACAACATGCACAATCAGGGTGACCAACAAGATTATATTAACTAACAAACAATAACATTACAAACATCTAACTGAACGAACACAACAACTAAAATCCCTCGCACGGCTGTTGTAACCAAACTATTTTCCACAAGTCTTTGCGTTTTTTGACATGCCGCACTGCATAATGGGTACCCAAGGGTGCTGACGCTGATTATCTAGCTGTGCTCCGACTGCGTGATATGAGTATTCGTTTTTGGTCAGCTTTGGGACAAAGGTTAAGAAACGGTTGACATTTCAAGGTGAAATTGCATGAAATTGCGCATGGTATTTCAGAATGATGTCTGCCTGTTTAACTAAACAAGTAATCAAAATTATGACAGGCCAAAAGACTGTGCCTGGATTCAAACCTGTGACTTGCACTTCGTAGGACACCGTTTCAACCCATTGAGCTACCCTCAAGGATGAGAATACGTGGTCAGTTACTGTACAAAAAAAAGAAGCCGTTTCTCCTGTAGCACGGATTGTTCGATTCGGCCAAAGTTTAAACAGCAGTAATTCAATGATCTTTTGACATATCAAGGTGAAATTGCGCATGGTACTTCAGAACGATGTCATCCTGTTTAACTAAACAGATATCCAAATTTAAGACAGGCTCAAATCACTGTGGCGGGATTTGAACCTACGACCTTATACTTAGCAGGTCACCGTCCCAGCCCATTGAGCTATTCTCAGTGTTGAATATTGTCATGTTCAGTTACTGTATGAAAAAGTAAGCTGTTTCTCCTGTGGTAAGCGTTGTTAGATTCAGCCAAGGTTGAAACAGCTCTAATTCAATCATATTTTGACATACCAAGGGTAAATTGTTTATGGTACTTCAGAGTGAAGTCATCTTGAACCCTATTAGGTTTGAAAAACCATCATTCAAAATGACATTTGATTTAGTGACACAAACGTATTGAGGCAATGTGGACATTTACATAAGTACACCCCTTTCAGCCATTTTGTATTTGATTCAACTGTCTTAACTAACGTTTTTAGATACATCCATGATACATATCTGTTCAAAATTTCAAGTCAATTAGAGCTTTGGTTCAAGAGAAGAGGAATTTTGAAGGTTTTCCCAAATTATCACTGTACAGGAAAATCCATCATGGCGGACCTTATGGGTCCTTGAGGCTTTTTTGTTCCTCATGAAAAATGAGACATGCACACCAAGTTTCAGAAGAATTGGAGCAATGGGGTGGAAATGCCATCACTTTGAAAATCGGACTTTAGGGCGTGGCCTGTGGCGCCCCCTACAGTCGAAGGTGTCCCATATTTGGTGTGGGGGTACCCACTTGGATGTAGTATCAATGTGCCAAATTAGAATTTTTTTTACCAATAACATGTTGAGTTATTGTGGCGCAAGGAGAAGATTAATAATAATAATAATAATAAATATAGCTGCAAGCAGCGATGCGGGTTCCTCCGCAAAATGGAAAAATATTATAAACATGTACACTGTAGAAGATCAAGACTTGGACAACAAGAGAGCAAACCTACTTCATGTTTGGCCAACAACAATAGGCTGAATGGGGATTTGAACTCATGAGCATAAGGTTACAAGTCAGTCTCTCTGCTACACACCAACTGCTGAGATTTAATGATTAGTAAGGGCTGAGTATTAACTTTGTATAGGATATTTACATTTAGTCATTTAGCAGACGCTCTTACCCAGAGCGACTTACGGTAAGTACAGGGACATTCCCCCGGAGGCAAGTAGGGTGAAGTGCCTTGCCCAAGGACACAACATCATTTGGCACAGCCGGGAATCGAACCGGTAACCTTCAGATTACTAGCCCAACTCCCTAACCGCTCAGCCACCTGACTCCCTTATATTCATACTCTTCTTGAGTTGATCTCTTTCCAGACTCTCAGTCAATGCACAACTAACAATAGTCATGTGGGCAACTGGGCTAGGGCAGAGCTCATATTCAGCTCCTTGCGAGAATAGCCTGTGACAGTACAGCAGCCGACTCTCTGGTCCCAATAAACTACACAACATGCACAATCAGGGTTACCAACAAGATTATATTAACTAACAAACAATAACACTACAAACATCTAACTGAACGAACACAACAACTGAAATCCCTCGCACGGCTGTTGTAACCAAACTATTTTCCACAAGTCTTTGCGTTTTTTGACACGCCGCACTGCATGCTGGGTACCCAAGGGTGCTGACGCTGATTATCTAGCTGTGCTCCGACTGCGTGATATGAGTATTAGTTTTTGGTCAGCTTTGGGACAAAGGTTAAGAAATGGTTGACATTTCAAGGTGAAATTGCATGAAATTGTGCATGGTATTTCAGAATGATGTCTGCCTGTTTAACTAAACAAGTAATCAAACTGGGTTGCTGCTGTATAGAATAACTTTCTCATCGTTTTTTAAAAAAGGTTGTTTGGAGTTCCATAACTTGTCATGGAAGGGAATTTTAAATCAATTTACAACCGGAGGATTGATCGATTGAAAAACAATGCCTCTGACTGGTTTTGAACCTACAACCCTTTGCTTACCAGCACATCTCAGCCAATTGAGCCATTCCCAGACATGGATTACACAAAACTGGATAATAAAAAAAGCTGTTTCTCCAATGGCGAGCATTGTCAGATTTGGTCGAAGTTCAAACAGCTGTAATTCAGTCATATTTCGACATATCAGGTGAAACTTTGCATGGTACTTCAGGGGCATGTCACCTTAAAGCATATTAAGTTTGAACCATCCTTCAAAAATACATTTGATTTAGTGACACAAACATATTGAGGCAATGTGGACATTTACATAAATACACCCATTTCAGCCATTTTGTACTTGATTCAATTGCCTTAAGTAACGTTTTTAAATACGTCAATGATACATATCTGTACCAAATTTCAAGTCAATTTCACCTTTGGTTCAAGAGAAGAGGAATTTTGAAGGTTTTCCCAAATTATCACAGTACAGGAAAATCCATCATGGCGGACCTTATGGGTCCTTGAGGCTTTTTTGTTCCTCATGAAAAATGAGGCATGCACACCAAGTTTCAGAAGAATCGGAGCAATGGGGTGGAAATGCCATCACTTTGAAAATCGGACTTTTGGGCGTGGCCTGTGGCGCCCCCTATGGTCCGATGTGGCCCATATTTGGTGTGGGGGTACCCACTTGGATGTAGTATCAATGTGCCAAATTAGAAAATTTATGACCAGGGACTTTTTGAGATATTGGGGCGCAAGGAGAAGAAAAATAATAATAATAAAAATACCAACAATAACAATAGGTTCCCTCCTACCGGAGGAACCTAATAATAATAATACTAACAATAACAATAGGCGCCTCGCAGCTTCGCTGCTTGGCCCCTAAATATAGCTGCAAGCAGCAATGGAGGGGCCAAGCAGTCCAGAGCAGGACATGGCCTCCATAGCACTTGTGCAACAATTAAGTCACAACAACCTGTTGCACTCATGCAACACACCAAGTTTGGTTGAAATATATGTTTGCGTTCAAGAGTACTGAGAGTTCAAAGTTATTTTTCTGGTATAACACCGCAGGCCTCTTCTGCTCATCATGGGAACGATGGAACCCAAGTTTGGTGACAATTGCGCAAATGGTTGCTGAGATATGCTCTTGCGCCTCGTTTGGCGGCTTCGCCACCGCTTTTGATTGTCTCTACCGAAAAAAGGTTTTTGAAAATTAATCTCATCGCTTTTGTGAAACTGGGTCTAAAGATCATCTTTGCCAAATTTGGTAAACATTGGACAAAAATTGGGGCGTGCAAAAGGTTTTTATACTTTTCCATGAAATCCAAAATGGCGGCCGCGTCAATTCGGTTATTATGAAAAGTTATTAATAGTCAGGCTTGATATCTCACAAGACATCAACAGACAAAGAAATTACTTTATTAAGGTAAACACTTCAACAGTTATTAGCCAAAACACGTTTATGCTTCCGGCCACGCCCCCTTTTAGTCACATGACACAATCTTTGGAGGACATCCTCAGAATACGTTTCCGAGGCGGCCTACCAAATTTAGTTTCACTGCCTCAAACAACTGCTGAGATATGACTTCACTTCCTGTCTGGTGGCTTTTCTGCTGATTTTGATTGGCTGTCACGGACAAACGGTTGTGGGTATCAAAATGCTCTACCATAACTTTTGTGCGGCTTGGTCTGAAGAGCATATCTGGTAATTTTGAAGAAGATTTGACAAAGATTGTAGGAGGAGTAGGCTTTCAAAGGTTTTTGATAAAACCGGAAATAGCGGAAAATCTATAAACCGGAAATTGACGCCATGGTGTGCATTGAATTCGGCTTGATCCAGGGAGTCCAATGGTACCTCATTTTTGAAAATGGGTCATACGGTTCAAAAGTTGCGTGTGTAAGCACAACTCCAACTTTGACCCATTGGTGGCGCTAGAGTGCCCGAGTATGGGACATGAAACTTTGTGAATTGTACCAGGGGACTGTCCCCAATGAGTGTGCCAAATTTCACAACTTTCGACCAAGCGCTTCTAGGGCCTGCCATAGACACCCAGTCTTAAGAAGTATAATAATAATAAATATAGCTGCAGGCAGCAATGGCGGGTTCCTCCTCAGCATTGCAAACCATTACAAAATTGACATGACACAGACATGTATTTCATACATGTACACAACATTTCAAGACAATTGGATCAATGGCTGATTTGAAGTCATTTTTTGAAATTCTTCACAAATTGTCACTGTAGAGAAATATCCATGCTGCCGACATTATGGGTTCTTGAGACTTATTTGTTCCCCATTGGCAATAAGGCATGCGTACCAACTTTTAGACATGTTGGACTGACAGGGTTAAAATGCCACCCTTTTGAAAGTGACAACTTTGAAGCGTGTTGTGTCAGGCCACCTGTGCTCTGGTCAGGCCCATCATGCAGAGATCCATTCTTTAAAAGCTTTGATTACAACAATAACTTTATGAAAGTGAGGATACACTTCACTAAAGGAAGTGTGTAGGTTATGTACTACTACTGCTTGCTCTGCCCACACACTTTCCCCATCCATGCGGTTTCCCTCTATCCCAGCGCAGGTCATGCCAAGGCATAAATGCGGCAGCCGTATGAGTATTAGAAGTAGCCCAAAAAACATACCATACACAGTCACACTGTTTTCAAAACTGAAACTGGTTACAAGACCATGGCTATTAGAACTCTACCTGAATTGAGCTCTCTCTAGAGTCTCAGTCAAACAACTGTCAAGAGTCATGTAGGGAACTGGACCAAGGTATAGCTAATGTCCAGCTGTTAGCAAGTGTACCTTGTGATGGTACAGCAGCTTAACAATACTTTGTCATGGTCAGACTCTCTGATCCCATTAAACTACACAACATGCACAATCAGGGTGACCAACAGTATTATCTTAAGTAAAAAACAATAACATTACACACATTTAAGTGAACGAACACAACAACTGAAATCCCTTGCACAGCTGTTGTAACCAAGCTATTTGCGTTTCCACAGCTATTTGCGTTTTTGGTGTGCACTGCATGCTGGGTACCCAAGGGCGCTGACGCTACAATATTTATTATCTAGCTGTCTTCCGGCTGTGTAATATGACGAGATGCTAGCGATGCAAACATGAAAGCTTGTCTCGGGGGGTCATGCATGTGATCTCACTACAAGCTTTTGATTACACGTGAGGACTGTTAGCAAAGTATTTCTATTCGTGTTTTGTTAGTGATTGAATGGTAATGTCAGCTAGCTAAAAACAATGTTAGTTAGCTTGGCTAAAATGGTTTTCATAGCAACAGATATCAACAAATCAGATCTATCTAACTTTATTCAGAAGGGGGGGGGGTGGGAACATATAAACTAGAGGTGAAATGGTAGGCATTGTTCTGCCTTGAAGCTGCGTGCGCATCCTCATTGTTTGTAACCACCAACCCATCTATATGTAAAGATAACATCCAAGCTAGCAATTTCGCCAAATTTGACTGCAGATTTTTTACACCATATGTACTTCGTTATGGTTTTTGAGTCAAACAACTTGCTAAATGATTAAATGTCTGTTAAATGTCAAATCCAACTTTAAATGTATAAAAGAGAGAATTAAACCTAGAGGTTGAAAAGGCTACGTTTGTCTAAACTGACATGCACAAACTCAGAGCACTGAGTTTCAACATCCATGTACACATTTTGTCTCTATTTTTTACTCTACTCTTTAACGCATGACTATGTTTAACTTAATGTCAGCACCTCTCTGTCATCAATTGTCTCTGGAGTGGGGGATGGGGGCTTCTTATCCAACAAATTACATCCCTGAACTTTTAAAACATATCAATGGCCTACTACAATTGTAAACATCCTTTGGCCTTCCCATGCTGGGAAGAAAACTACAGTTTTTCTTTGATTAAACGTTGACCTTGAATAAACGCTGCACCAAAAATGAACATTGTGTAATAAATGGCACCTTCGATTAAACGCCTCCCCCAAAAAATCAGAAAACGGTTATTTAATTGGTTAAAACACAGTATTTATTACACAAGTAATTTACAAGTGTAGCATACTATTATCCCATGAAACACTGGCAGGCACAAGTGTCTCTCTTGCTACAGATTTATTTGAAGCTTTTTCTCCAAATCCACCGTTAAAACTAAACTCACGCTGTAATGAGAAAATAAAGACCACTTTAGCTTAATATGAACATGCAATGACATGCACAGCATGTAAATAACATTCACCAAAGTCAAATACAGACACAAAACAACATACTTTGTTGGCTGCATGCTGTAGCCTACACAAGGGAATAGAGGTTTCCTTAGATTGCTAACAACCTCTATAACAACCTTAAACTTATCACTTAGAGTGAATGTGCATAAAGCTCCAGGACCTGACAACATCCCTGGCTGTGTTCTCAAGGCCTGTGCTCCTGAACTGGCAGAGGTGTTCACTGACATCTTTAACCTCTCCCTGTCGCAGTCTGTCGTCCCCAATAGGTTCAAGGGGGCCACCATCATCCCAGTCTCTAAGAAACCATCAGTGAGCTGTCTCAATGATTACCGCCCTGTTGCCCTGTTGTGATTAAATGCTTTGAGACTTTAGTCAAAGACCACATTACATCCTGCCTGTCACCTGCATTAGACCCACTCCAGTTTGCATATAGGCCGAACAGGTCTACAGATGATGTTGTAGCTTTGGCCTTGAACACTGCTCTCTTTCACTTGGATCAGAACAACATATACGTGCGGATGCTCTTCATCGACTTCAGCTCCGTTTTCAACACCATAGTACCATCCAGGCTCATCATAAAACTACAGGACCGAACATCAGTCCTTCCATGTGCAGCTGGACAGGACACAGGCAGTACGGCTAGGTAACATCACCCCACCAGTCTAACACTCAGCACTGGTGCCCCACAGAGTTGTGTGTTAAGCCCACTGTTGTACTCTCTGTTCACCTATGGTTGTGCAGCCACAAAAAGGTCCAACACTATCATTATGTTTGCTGATGACACCACCATTATCGGCTGCATCAAGAATGGTGATGAGTCTGCCTACAGAGCAGAGTTGGCAACAATGACATCCTGGTGTCAGCATAACAGCCTGTTGCTTAATGTAGCAAAAACCAAGGAGTTGATAGTGGACTACTGGCGGCTGCAGGGAGAACATGCACCCATTCACATCGCGGGCACAGCTGTGGAGAGTCAAAAGTTTCAGATTTTTTGGTATCAACATCAGTGAGGATCTGAGCTGGACACCATATTGGTGTGGTTACAAGGACAGCGAAACAGAGGCTCTTTTTTCAGCGGCGACTGTGGAAATTTGGCATGGACTGCACTATACTGACCAATTTTTACCGGTGCACCATTGAGAGCATACTGACTGGTGGCATTACAACATGGTTTGGCAACAGCACTGCCCAGGACAGGAAGACACTACAAAGAGTGGTCAAATCTGCACAGCGTATTACAAGGACTGCATTACCATCCATTCAGGACCTTTACAGCCAGCGGTGCAGGAGAAAGGCCAAGTGGATCATTTCTGACCCTAGTCATCCCTGCCACAGTCTTTTCTCCCTCCTGCCTTCTGGAAGGCGATACAAGAGTATAAGGTCCTGTACCAGCAGATACAGGGATAGTTTTCTCACACATGCCATCAGGATGCTGAACTGTCCTTGAAATATCTTTTTGCACTACAATTTTTCTTATTTTTTCTACCCTTTTTCTCCATTCTTTAGTATTAAATTTTTTTATTCTGCAAGTTGAACGGACATTGAGCACAAAGAATTTCATTACTTATAAATGCTGTTTATGAGTATATGATAATAAACTTGAACTTGAAACTTTTATCAGAGCTTTAAATTGTCTGTGCTTCGCTTGCTGTTGTCGACTCTCTCACTCATGAGCGTCCCAAAAGGCCTTCAAAATAAAGTCACGTAATAATTCTGAATACAATTATATAATTCTAAATTAAGACATTGCTTGAAAAAAAATTATACATTATTATAATGCAATTGCGACAATTGCATTCAGGCCTATAGATAGTTATACATATTGTATACAATATGGCGAGGTAGCTGACTTAACCATTCCTGAATGTGCTTTTCATCAACACCAAGTTTGCGTGCTATAGATCTGTTGCTGGTGGTGAGTGCTTTCTGCACAGGTTTCTGTTTGAAAGCTGTAAGAATGTTACGGCATGCTGCGTCAGATTTGTACACAAAGTAGAGACACGCGCGGCATACATTTTACACTGGGCTTTTGTTTGACTTCCTTGTCTATTCTGTGTTTGTCTATGGCTGCACTGCAGCTACAATTCACTGAATCTCTCTTACCAATTAAACGTTGCCCTTGAATGAACGCCACCCTCGAATAAACGCTGCACCACTAACTGCTCTATTAAAAGGGTTCACTATGAAGCAAACCATTCTAACAAAATAATAACAACATTTACAATGATTTCAACAAGAAGTCTCTCTGACTTGACAACTCTCTAAACAAGCAACTTTCCAAAGCAAAAAGCAATCTCTGACCAGTGTGGTAATTTTATGTTGACAACTAAACCGCTGATTGGAAGTGCGCAGCTGATTGCCAATCACGAGATAGGGAGACTGATAGCCAACCGCCAACAAACGCTGACTAGACCATACCTGCATGCAGCGAATAGAAAGAAAGAAGGGAGAAAAGAAAAAACACACAACCACAACTATACAGACTGAATTAGGACATTTTAAACATGGGTCCGTAACAAAGACATTGTTAAAAATGCTCATTCACATTCATTTTTCTCAATTAATCTTATCACTTAAACACACTGGTTTAGCATTTTTTCCCACAAGGAAGTCTAACCTCAACAGTGGATCCTTGGTCCCTGGATCTCTTGCTGGAACATGGCATCTAAAAAACACATAGAAAAACCATCAAAAACTATGAAATGTAACATACCACACTACTGCTTAACAATTTCATAGTCTTACATTATCATAACTTCATACTCAACAGTTGTAGTATACAGACCTTTAAGAAAATATTGAAATGGTTAGGATTCTCAAAACACCAATCTCTGTACTTAAAAAAAATATTTAGACATCCATTATTTACCTTTATTCAATTTACACTGTCTACATTCAAATTTAAGTCTGTAAAATGTAAACAGAGAAACGGACTCGACTATAAATACAAATTAAGACCAATTGAGAACAATTTATCTTGCAAATGGTTTTTACTTTAAATTCATGTTTCACCAAAAGAATCATCACAGTTTAACACAAATAACCAAACCTTACTGTTAAAATACTGCCAAGCCACTGACTCACATTAGAAAATTAAAACAAATAAACATAGCCTAGAAGATGTACCTGTAGGTCAATTACATAATCAAGAGCATGGAGTAGGAATGGATGGATGACAAAATACCCCGCCGAGCCCAATCCATTAAATATTTCCTACCCATAAGTTAATTTCCTGAAATGCAATAATTCACCAACATTTTGACAATTTCATGCTCCAAACTTTGTGGGAACAGTTTGGAGATGGCCCCTTCCTGTTCTAACATGACTGTGCAACAGTGCACAAAGCAAGGCCCATAAACACATGGATGAGCGAGATTGGTGTGGACGAACTTGAGTGGCCTGCACACAGTCCTGACCTCAACCCAATACAACACCTTTGGGATGAATTAGAGCAGGGACTGCGAGCCAAACCTTCTTGTTCCACATCAATGTTGGACCTCACAAATGCACTTCTGGAAGAATGGTAAAACATTTCCATAAACCTCTTAAACCTTGTGGAAAGCCTTCCTAGACGAGTTGAAACTATTATAGCTACAAAGGGTGGTCCGACATCATATCCTATGGTTTAAGAATGAGATGTCACTCACGTTCATGAGCGTGTAAAGGCAACCGAGCGAATACTTTGGCAATTTAGTGTATAAAATTGATACAAATATAAAATGTTATCAAGAGATAGGAAATCGTGCAGCATGGTACAAAATGCCGATTACAAACGTATTGTAGGTCTATAGGCTTTCAATGGAACTCCTAAACGATCAAACCATGAACCCAAACAAAGCTAGCAAGCAAAACAACCATGGTACCATTGCTACTTGCTTATGCTAGGTAGCTCTAACTGTGCAGCAAACTAGGCTACCTAGCTACAGTTTCAAAAAGAATAACTTACAATGTGAAGACCGTCAGAAAAACTTGGAACGAACAAACAAAATTACATCAACAATGACATGTAGCTAAAGATAGAATAACCCAACCGTAGGTAGGTACAGTACATAAATTTGAAACGCCGTCCACAAAAGCAAAAACTAGCCTTAAGGGTTATAGCTTGCTCGGCATTTATCTGACCTTGTCTATTTGTTTGTGTATGGCCGCACTGCAACTACAATTCACTGAATCTGTCTTACTAATTAAACGTTGCCTTCGAATAAAAGCCGCACCACAAATGATCATTGTGTAATACACGCTGCAGTGTTTAATCGAAAGACACATTTGGAACTCACCGTACTAATTTAAATTACATCAACAATGACATGTAAAAATAGAACAACCCAACCGCATAGTCACGCACAGTATACAAATTTCAAACGCGTCTCACAGAAGCAAGTATAATGTTAAAGATTTTACGACTTGCTAGCCTGTAATACTGTCTGTACAAAGAGATATTCTTAGCTCAGCTAGCCTACAGTAGATAGATTAGCTGCTATCCTGTTTACGACAGTATAACAGTCTTCAAGTTATCATACGAATACAAACGCTAAAATACATGTTTTGTACTGCCATTGTAGGATCTTATTACTCACTGTCAAATGTAACAATGAAAATCTCTGAGGGCTGCAGGAGTTCTCCAACGATAAAATAAAATGGTCGTCTTCTTGTGCGTGTACCAAGCTCGCGCGTGTGTCAAGGGGCTCTGGCCCCTTGTGTGTGAGAATGTGGAGCACGCGCGCACAGGAGCAAAGGGAGAGAGGATTTGGGGAAACAGCCCTAGAAATTAGCCAAGCATGCATGTTTCAAATATTCACTAAAAATCGAGTTTTCATGTTACAGTCAACTTTTTCTCAGATTTGTGTACTCAACATTCTCAAGAGTCTTCATATGAACTAGTGATTGAATCAGAGTATAGTTTTTTGGCCGGCGGATGTGTAAAGCATTATTTTAGCATTAGCAATAAATTCAATTTGCTTTATATCAATCATTTTTAGAGGTATGAAGTTGCCTTTGCACATGGTAACATGTTGTAGTGTCTTCCACGTGACATACCAAGTTTGGTGTTGATATCTCAAAGATTTGCTGAGATTTGACCAAACGTCCTGTTTGGTTGCTTTGTTGCAGATTTTGATTGGCTCTACCGGACAAACGGTTTTGAAAATCAGAAATCCCTACGATAACTTTTGTGAGGCTCAGTCTGGATATCATCTATGGCAATTTTGAAGAAAATTCGACCAAAAATGTAGGAGGAGTAGGGAAAAAACGCGTTTCCTTAATCTTTATTGTACAGAAAAATCCAATATGGTGGCCGTTATAGCTTCTTGAGGCTTTTTTATTCCTCATGAGAAATAAGGCATATGTAATGAATTTCAGAATTTTGGGACTTATGGCCTGCAAATGGCATCAATTTGAAAATTGACATATTGGGGCGTGGCCTGTAGCGCCACCTATTGTCTCACATGGCCCATGTTTGGTATGGTAGTTACTAATGGTCTGCAGTTTCAACATGCCAAATTTCACAACTTTTTACGGTACTGGTCTAGGGGCTGCCATTGACTCCCATGGGTAAAAAATAATAATACCACCAATAACAATAGGGTTCTCCTACCGGAGGAACCCTAATAAATATAGCTGCAGGCAGCAATGGCGGGTTCCTCCTCAGCATTGCAAACCATTACAAAATTGACATGACACAGACATGTATTTCATACATGTACACAACATTTCAAGACAATTGGATCAATGGCTGATTTGAAGTCATTTTTTGAAATTCTTCACAAATTGTCACTGTAGAGAAATATCCATGCTGCCGACATTATGGGTTCTTGAGACTTATTTGTTCCCCATTGGCAATAAGGCATGCGTACCAACTTTTAGACATGTTGGACTGACAGGGTTAAAATGCCACCCTTTTGAATGTGACAACTTTGAAGCGTGTTGTGTCAGGCCACCTGTGCTCTGGTCAGGCCCATCATGCAGAGATCCATTCTTTAAAAGCTTTGATTACAACAATAACTTTATGAAAGTGAGGATACACTTCACTAAAGGAAGTGTGTAGGTTATGTACTACTACTGCTTGCTCTGCCCACACACTTTCCCCATCCATGCTGTTTCCCTCTATCCCAGCGAAGGTCATGCGGCAGCCGTATGAGTATTAGAAGTAGCCCAAAAAACATACCATACACAGTCACACTGTTTTCAAAACTGAAACTGGTTACAAGACCATGGCTATTAGAACTCTACCTGAATTGAGCTCTCTCTAGAGTCTCAGTCAAACAACTGTCAAGAGTCATGTAGAGAACTGGACCAAGGTATAGCTAATGTCCAGCTGTTAGCAAGTGTACCTTGTGATGGTACAGCAGCTTAACAATACTTTGTCATGGTCAGACTCTCTGATCCCATTAAACTACACAACATGCACAATCAGGGTGACCAACAGTATTATCTTAAGTAAAAAACAATAACATTACACACATTTAAGTGAACGAACACAACAACTGAAATCCCTTGCACAGCTGTTGCAACCAAACTATTTTCCACAGCTATTTGCGTTTTTGGTGTGCACTGCATGCTGGGTACCCAAGGGCGCTGACGCTACAATATTTATTATCTAGCTGTCTTCCGGCTGTGTAATATGACGAGATGCTAGCGATGCAAACATGAAAGCTTGTCTCGGGGGGTCATGCATGTGATCTCACTACAAGCTTTTGATTACACGTGAGGACTGTTAGCAAAGTATTTCTATTCGTGTTTTGTTAGTGATTGAATGGTAATGTCAGCTAGCTAAAAACAATGTTAGTTAGCTTGGCTAAAATGGTTTTCATAGCAACAGATATCAACAAATCAGATCAATCTAACTTTATTCAGAAGGGGGGGGGGGTGGGAACATATAAACTAGAGGTGAAATGGTAGGAATTGTTCTGCCTTGAAGCTGCGTGCGCATCCTCATTGTTTGTAACCACCAACCCATCTATATGTAAAGATAACATCCAAGCTAGCAATTTCGCCAAATTTGACTGCAGATTTTTTACACCATATGTACTTCGTTATGGTTTTTGAGTCAAACAACTTGCTAAATGATTAAATGTCTGTTAAATGTCAAATCCAACTTTAAATGTATAAAAGAGAGAATTAAACCTAGAGGTTGAAAAGGCTACGTTTGTCTAAACTGACATGCACAAACTCAGAGCACTGAGTTTCAACATCCATGTACACATTTTGTCTCTATTTTTTACTCTACTCTTTAACGCATGACTATGTTTAACTTAATGTCAGCACCTCTCTGTCATCAATTGTCTCTGGAGTGGGGGATGGGGGCTTCTTATCCAACAAATTACATCCCTGAACTTTTAAAACATATCAATGGCCTACTACAATTGTAAACATCCTTTGGCCTTCCCATGCTGGGAAGAAAACTACAGTTTTTCTTTGATTAAACGTTGACCTTGAATAAACGCTGCACCAAAAATGAACATTGTGTAATAAATGGCACCTTCGATTAAACGCCTCCCCCAAAAAATCAGAAAACGGTTATTTAATTGGTTAAATTAAAACACAGTATTTATTACACAAGTAATTTACAAGTGTAGCATACTATTATCCCATGAAACACTGGCAGGCACAAGTGTCTTTCTTGCTACAGATTTATTTGAAGCTTTTTCTCCAAATCCACCGTTAAAACTAAACTCACGCTGTAATGAGAAAATAAAGACCACATTAGCTTAATATGAACATGCAATGACATGCGCAGCATGTAAATAACATTCACCAAAGTCAAATACAGACACAAAACAACATACTTTGTTGGCTGCATGCTGTAGCCTACACAAGGGAATAGAGGTTTCCTTAGATTGCTAACAACCTCTATAACAACCTTAAACTTATCACTTAGAGTGAATGTGCATAAAGCTCCAGGACCTGACAACATCCCTGGCTGTGTTCTCAAGGCCTGTGCTCCTGAACTGGCAGAGGTGTTCACTGACATCTTTAACCTCTCCCTGTCGCAGTCTGTCGTCCCCAATAGGTTCAAGGGGGCCACCATCATCCCAGTCTCTAAGAAACCATCAGTGAGCTGTCTCAATGATTACCGCCCTGTTGTGATGAAATGCTTTGAGACGTTAGTCAAAGACCACATTACATCCTGCCTGTCACCTGCATTAGACCCACTCCAGTTTGCATATAGGCCGAACAGGTCTACAGATGATGTTGTAGCTTTGGCCTTGAACACTGCTCTCTTTCACTTGGATCAGAACAACATATACGTGTGGATGCTCTTCATCGACTTCAGCTCCGTTTTCAACACCATAGTACCATCCAGGCTCATCATAAAACTACAGGACCGGAACATCAGTCCTTCCATGTGCAGCTGGACAGGACACAGGCAGTACGGCTAGGTAACATCACCCCACCAGTCTAACACTCAGCACTGGTGCCCCACAGAGTTGTGTGTTAAGCCCACTGTTGTACTCTCTGTTCACCTATGGTTGTGCAGCCACAAAAAGGTCCAACACTATCATTATGTTTGCTGATGACACCACCATTATCGGCTGCATCAAGAATGGTGATGAGTCTGCCTACAGAGCAGAGGTGGCAACAATGACATCCTGGTGTCAGCATAACAGCCTGTTGCTTAATGTAGCAAAAACCAAGGAGTTGATAGTGGACTACAGGCGGCTGCAGGGAGAACATGCACCCATTCACATCGCGGGCACAGCTGTGGAGAGTCAAAAGTTTCAGATTTTTTGGTATCAACATCAGTGAGGATCTGAGCTGGACCACCATATTGGTGTGGTTACAAGGACAGCGAAACAGAGGCTCTTTTTTCAGCGGCGACTGTGGAAATTTGGCATGGACTGCACTATACTGACCAATTTTTACCGGTGCACCATTGAGAGCATACTGACTGGTGGCATTACAACATGGTTTGGCAACAGCACTGCCCAGGACAGGAAGACACTACAAAGAATGGTCAAATCTGCACAGCGTATTACAAGGACTGCATTACCATCCATTCAGGACCTTTACAGCCAGCGGTGCAGGAGAAAGGCCAAGTGGATCATTTCTGACCCTAGTCATCCCTGCCACAGTCTTTTCTCCCTCCTGCCTTCTGGAAGGCGATACAAGAGTATAAGGTCCTGTACCAGCAGATACAGGGATAGTTTTCTCACACATGCCATCAGGATGCTGAACTGTCCTTGAAATATCTTTTTGCACTACAATTTTTCTTATTTTTTCTACCCTTTTTCTCCATTCTTTAGTATTTAATTTTTTTATTCTGCAAGTTGAACGGACATTGAGCACAAAGAATTTCATTACTTATAAATGCTGTTTATGAGTATATGATAATAAACTTGAACTTGAAACTTTTATCAGAGCTTTAAATTGTCTGTGCTTCGCTTGCTGTTAGGTTGTCGACTCTCTCACTCATGAGCGTCCCAAAAGGCCTTCAAAATAAAGTCACGTAATAATTCTGAATACAATTATATAATTCTAAATTAAGACATTGCTTGAAAAAAAATTATACATTATTATAATGCAATTGCGACAATTGCATTCAGGCCTATAGATAGTTATACATATTGTATACAATATGGCGAGGTAGCTGACTTAACCATTCCTGAATGTGCTTTTCATCAACACCAAGTTTGCGTGCTATAGATTTGTTGCTGGTGGTGAGTGCTTTCTGCACAGGTTTCTGTTTGAAAGCTGTAAGAATGTTACGGCATGCTGCGTCAGATTTGTACACAAAGTAGAGACACGCGCGGCATACATTTTACACTGGGCTTTTGTTTGACTTCCTTGTCTATTCTGTGTTTGTCTATGGCTGCACTGCAGCTACAATTCACTGAATCTCTCTTACCAATTAAACGTTGCCCTTGAATGAACGCCACCCTCGAATAAACGCTGCACCACTAACTGCTCTATTAAAAGGGTTCACTATGAAGCAAACCATTCTAACAAAATAATAACAACATTTACAATGATTTCAACAAGAAGTCTCTCTGACTTGACAACTCTCTAAACAAGCAACTTTCCAAAGCAATCTCTGAAACAGCTGACCAGTGTGGTAATTTTATGTTGACAACTAAACCGCTGATTGGAAGTGCGCGGCTGATTGCCAATCACGAGATAGGGAGACTGATAGCCAACCGCCAACAAACGCTGACTAGACCATACCTGCATGCAGCGAATAGAAAGAAAGAGGGGAGAAAAGAAAAAACACACAACCACAACTATACAGACTGAATTAGGACATTTTAAACATGGGTCCGTAACAAAGACGTTGTTAAAAATGCTCATTCACATTCATTTTTCTCAATTAATCTTATCACTTAAACACACTGGTTTAGCATTTTTTCCCACAAGGAAGTCTAACCTCAACAGTGGATCCTTGGTCCCTGGATCTCTTGCTGGAACATGGCATCTAAAAAACACATAGAAAAACCATCAAAAACTATGAAATGTAACATACCACACTACTGCTTAACAATTTCATAGTCTTACATTATCATAACTTCATACTCAACAGTTCTAGTATACAGACCTTTAAGAAAATATTGAAATGGTTAGGATTCTCAAAACACCAATCTCTGTACTTAAAAAAAAATATTTAGACATCCATTATTTACCTTTATTCAATTTACACTGTCTACATTCAAATTTAAGTCTGTAAAATGTAAACAGAGAAACGGACTCGACTATAAATACAAATTAAGACCAATTGAGAACAATTTATCTTGCAAATGGTTTTTACTTTAAATTCATGTTTCACCAAAAGAATCATCACAGTTTAACACAAATAACCAAACCTTACTGTTAAAATACTGCCAAGCCACTGACTCACATTAGAAAATTTAAACAAATAAACATAGCCTAGAAGATGTACCTGTAGGTCAATTACATAATCAAGAGCATGGAGTAGGAATGGATGGATGACAAAATACCCCGCCGAGCCCAATCCATTAAATATTTCCTACCCATAAGTTAATTTCCTGAAATGCAATAATTCACCAACATTTTTACAATTTCATGCTCCAAACTTTGTGGGAACAGTTTGGAGATGGCCCCTTCCTGTTCTAACATGACTGTGCAACAGTGCACAAAGCAAGGCCCATAAACACATGGATGAGCGAGATTGGTGTGGACGAACTTGAGTGGCCTGCACACAGTCCTGACCTCAACCCAATACAACACCTTTGGGATGAATTAGAGCAGGGACT
This sequence comes from Osmerus eperlanus, assembly GCF_963692335.1. Taxonomy (NCBI): domain Eukaryota; kingdom Metazoa; phylum Chordata; class Actinopteri; order Osmeriformes; family Osmeridae; genus Osmerus; species Osmerus eperlanus. The sequence continues at coordinate 10,271,844 of NC_085022.1, forward strand.
GCGAGCCAAACCTTCTTGTTCCACATCAATGTTGGACCTCACAAATGCACTTCTGGAAGAATGGTAAAACATTTCCATAAACCTCTTAAACCTTGTGGAAAGCCTTCCTAGACGAGTTGAAACTATTATAGCTACAAAGGGTGGTCCGACATCATATCCTATGGTTTAAGAATGAGATGTCACTCACGTTCATGAGCGTGTAAAGGCAACCGAGCGAATACTTTGGCAATTTAGTGTATAAAATTGATACAAATATAAAATGTTATCAAGAGATGGGAAATCGTGCAGCATAGTACAACATGCCGATTACAAACGTATTGTAGCTCTATAGGCTTTCAATGGAACTCCTAAACGATCAAACCATGAACCCAAACAAAGCTAGCAAGCAAAACAACCATGGTACCATTGCTACTTGTTTAATGCTAGGTAGCTCTATCTGTGCAGCAAACTAGGCTACCTAGCTACAGTTTGGAAAAGAATAACTTACGATGTGAAGACCGTCAGAAAAACTTGGAACGAACAAACAAAATGACATCAACAATGACATGTAGCTAAAGATAGAATAACCCAACCGTAGGTACGTACAGTACATAAATTTGAAACGCCGTCCACAAAAGCAAAAACTAGCCTTAAGGGTTATAGCTTGCTCGGCATTTGTTTGACCTCCTTGTCTATTTGTTTGTGTATGGCCGCACTGCAACTACAATTCACTGAATCTGTCTTACTAATTAAACGTTGCCTTCGAATAAACGCCGCACCACAAATGATCATTGTGTAATACACGCTGCAGTGTTTAATCGAAAGACACATTTGGAACTCACCGTACTAATTTAAAATATAGCTGCAGGCAGCAATGGCGGGTTCCTCCTCAGCATTGCAAACCATTACAAAATTGACATGACACAGACATGTATTTCATACATGTACACAACATTTCAATACAATTGGATCAATGGCTGATTTGAAGTCATTTTTTGAAATTCTTCACAAATTGTCACTGTAGAGAAATATCCATGCTGCCGACATTATGGGTTCTTGAGACTTCTTTGTTCCCCATTGGCAATAAGGCATGCGTACCAACTTTTAGACATTTTGGACTGACAGGGTTAAAATGCCACCCTTTTGAAAGTGACAACTTTGAAGCGTGTTCTGTCAGGCCACCTGTGCTCTGGTCAGGCCCATCATGCAGAGATCCATTCTTTAAAAGCTTTGATTACAACAATAACTTTATGAAAGTGAGGATACACTTCACTAAAGGAAGTGTGTAGGTTATGTACTACTACTGCTTGGTCTGCCCACACACTTTCCCCATCCATGCTGTTTCCCTCTATCCCAGCGCAGGTCATGCCAAGGCATAAATGCGGCAGCCGTATGAGTATTAGAAGTAGCCCAAAAAACATACCATACACAGTCACACTGTTTTCAAAACTGAAACTGGTTAGAAGACCATGGCTATTAGAACTTTACCTGAATTGAGCTCTCTCTAGAGTCTCAGTCAAACAACTGTCAAGAGTCATGTAGGGAACTGGACCAAGGTATAGCTAATGTCCAGCTGTTAGCAAGTGTACCTTGTGATGGTACAGCAGCTTAACAATACTTTGTCATGGTCAGACTCTCTGATCCCATTAAACTACACAACATGCACAATCAGGGTGACCAACAGTATTATCTTAAGTAAAAAACAATAACATTTCACACATTTAAGTGAACGAACACAACAACTGAAATCCCTTGCACAGCTGTTGTAACCAAATTATTTTCCACAGCTATTTGCGTTTTTGGTGTGCACTGCATGCTGGGTACCCAAGGGCGCTGACGCTACAATATTTATTATCTAGCTGTGTAATATGACGAGATGCTAGCGATGCAAACATGAAAGCTTGTCTCGGGGGGTCATGCATGTGATCTCACTACAAGCTTTTGATTACACGTGAGGACTGTTAGCAAAGTATTTCTATTCGTGTTTTGTTAGTGATTGAATGGTAATGTCAGCTAGCTAAAAACAATGTTAGTTAGCTTGGCTAAAATGGTTTTCATAGCAACAGATATCAACAAATCAGATCAATCTAACTTTATTCAGAAGGGGGGGGGGGGTGGGAACATATAAACTAGAGGTGAAATGGTAGGCATTGTTCTGCCTTGAAGCTGCGTGCGCATCCTCATTGTTTGTAACCACCAACCCATCTATATGTAAAGATAACATCCAAGCTAGCAATTTCGCCAAATTTGACTGCAGATTTTTTACACCATATGTACTTCGTTATGGTTTTTGAGTCAAACAACTTGCTAAATGATTAAATGTCTGTTAAATGTCAAATACAACTTTAAATGTATAAAAGAGAGCTATATAAAAGAGCTGTATAAAAGAGCTCCGTTTTCAACACCATAGTACCATCCAGGCTCATCATAAAACTACAGGACCGGAACATCAGTCCTTCCATGTGCAGCTGGACAGGACACAGGCAGTACGGCTAGGTAACATCACCCCACCAGTCTAACACTCAGCACTGGTGCCCCACAGAGTTGTGTGTTAAGCCCACTGTTGTACTCTCTGTTCACCTATGGTTGTGCAGCCACAAAAAGGTCCAACACTATCATTATGTTTGCTGATGACACCACCATTATCGGCTGCATCAAGAATGGTGATGAGTCTGCCTACAGAGCAGAGGTGGCAACAATGACATCCTGGTGTCAGCATAACAGCCTGTTGCTTAATGTAGCAAAAACCAACCGGCTGCAGGGAGAACATGCACCCATTCACATCGCGGGCACAGCTGTGGAGAGTCAAAAGTTTCAGATTTTTTGGTATCAACATCAGTGAGGATCTGAGCTGGACCACCATATTGGTGTGGTTACAAGGACAGCGAAACAGAGGCTCTTTTTTCAGCGGCGACTGGAAATTTGGCATGGACTGCACTATACTGACCAATTTTTACCGGTGCACCATTGAGAGCATACTGACTGGTGGCATTACAACATGGTTTGGCAACAGCACTGCCCAGGACAGGAAGACACTACAAAGAGTGGTCAAATCTGCACAGCGTATTACAAGGACTGCATTACCATCCATTCAGGACCTTTACAGCCAGCGGTGCAGGAGAAAGGCCAAGTGGATCATTTCTGACCCTAGTCATCCCTGCCACAGTCTTTTCTCCCTCCTGCCTTCTGGAAGGCGATACAAGAGTATAAGGTCCTGTACCAGCAGATACAGGGATAGTTTTCTCACACATGCCATCAGGATGCTGAACTGTCCTTGAAATATCTTTTTGCACTACAATTTTTCTTATTTTTTCTACCCTTTTTCTCCATTCTTTAGTATTTAATTTTTTTATTCTGCAAGTTGAACGGACATTGAGCACAAAGAATTTCATTACTTATAAATGCTGTTTATGAGTATATGATAATAAACTTGAACTTGAAACTTTTATCAGAGCTTTAAATTGTCTGTGCTTCGCTTGCTGTTAGGTTGTCGACTCTCTCACTCATGAGCGTCCCAAAAGGCCTTCAAAATAAAGTCACATAATAATTCTGAATACAATTATATAATTCTAAATTAAGACATTGCTTGAAAAAAAATTATACATTATTATAATGCAATTGCGACAATTGCATTCAGGCCTATAGATAGTTATACATATTGTATACAATATGGCGAGGTAGCTGACTTAACCATTCCTGAATGTGCTTTTCATCAACACAAAGTTTGCGTGCTATAGATCTGTTGCTGGTGGTGAGTGCTTTCTGCACAGGTTTCTGTTTGAAAGCTAAAGTGTAAGAATGTTACGGCATGCTGCGTCAGATTTGTACACAAAGTAGAGACACGCGCGGCATACATTTTACACTGGGCTTTTGTTTGACTTCCTTGTCTATTCTGTGTTTGTCTATGGCTGCACTGCAGCTACAATTCACTGAATCTCTCTTACCAATTAAACGTTGCCCTTGAATGAACGCCACCCTCGAATAAACGCTGCACCACTAACTGCTCTATTAAAAGGGTTCACTATGAAGCAAACCATTCTAACAAAATAATAACAACATTTACAATGATTTCAACAAGAAGTCTCTCTGACTTGACAACTCTCTAAACAAGCAACTTTCCAAAGCAATCTCTGAAACAGCTGACCAGTGTGGTAATTTTATGTTGACAACTAAACCGCTGATTGGAAGTGCGCGGCTGATTGCCAATCACGAGATAGGGAGACTGATAGCCAACCGCCAACAAACGCTGACTAGACCATACCTGCATGCAGCGAATAGAAAGAAAGAGGGGAGAAAAGATAAAACACACAACCACAACTATACAGACTGAATTAGGACATTTTAAACATGGGTCCGTAACAAAGACGTTGTTAAAAATGCTCATTCACATTCATTTTTCTCAATTAATCTTATCACTTAAACACACTGGTTTAGCATTTTTTCCCACAAGGAAGTCTAACCTCAACAGTGGATCCTTGGTCCCTGGATCTCTTGCTGGAACATGGCATCTAAAAAACACATAGAAAAACCATCAAAAACTATGAAATGTAACATACCACACTACTGCTTAACAATTTCATAGTCTTACATTATCATAACTTCATACTCAACAGTTCTAGTATACAGACCTTTAAGAAAATATTGAAATGGTTAGGATTCTCAAAACACCAATCTCTGTACTTAAAAAAAATATTTAGACATCCATTATTTACCTTTATTCAATTTACACTGTCTACATTCAAATTTAAGTCTGTAAAATGTAAACATAGAGAAACGGACTCGACTATAAATACAAATTAAGACCAATTGAGAACAATTTATCTTGCAAATGGTTTTTACTTTAAATTCATGTTTCACCAAAAGAATCATCACAGTTTAACACAAATAACCAAACCTTACTGTTAAAATACTGCCAAGCCACTGACTCACATTAGAAAATTAAAACAAATAAACATAGCCTAGAAGATGTACCTGTAGGTCAATTACATAATCAAGAGCATGGAGTAGGAATGGATGGATGACAAAATACCCCGCCGAGCCCAATCCATTAAATATTTCCTACCCATAAGTTAATTTCCTGAAATGCAATAATTCACCAACATTTTGACAATTTCATGCTCCAAACTTTGTGGGAACAGTTTGGAGATGGCCCCTTCCTGTTCTAACATGACTGTGCAACAGTGCACAAAGCAAGGCCCATAAACACATGGATGAGCGAGATTGGTGTGGACGAACTTGAGTGGCCTGCACACAGTCCTGACCTCAACCCAATACAACACCTTTGGGATGAATTAGAGCAGGGACTGCGAGCCAAACCTTCTTGTTCCACATCAATGTTGGACCTCACAAATGCACTTCTGGAAGAATGGTAAAACATTTCCATAAACCTCTTAAACCTTGTGGAAAGCCTTCCTAGACGAGTTGAAACTATTATAGCTACAAAGGGTGGTCCGACATCATATCCTATGGTTTAAGAATGAGATGTCACTCACGTTCATGAGCGTGTAAAGGCAACCGAGCGAATACTTTGGCAATTTAGTGTATAAAATTGATACAAATATAAAATGTTATCAAGAGATAGGAAATCGTGCAGCATGGTACAAAATGCCGATTACAAACGTATTGTAGGTCTATAGGCTTTCAATGGAACTCCTAAACGATCAAACCATGAACCCAAACAAAGCTAGCAAGCAAAACAACCATGGTACCATTGCTACTTGCTTATGCTAGGTAGCTCTAACTGTGCAGCAAACTAGGCTACCTAGCTACAGTTTCAAAAAGAATAACTTACAATGTGAAGACCGTCAGAAAAACTTGGAACGAACAAACAAAATTACATCAACAATGACATGTAGCTAAAGATAGAATAACCCAACCGTAGGTAGGTACAGTACATAAATTTGAAACGCCGTCCACAAAAGCAAAAACTAGCCTTAAGGGTTATAGCTTGCTCGGCATTTATCTGACCTTGTCTATTTGTTTGTGTATGGCCGCACTGCAACTACAATTCACTGAATCTGTCTTACTAATTAAACGTTGCCTTCGAATAGACGCCGCACCACAAATGATCATTGTGTAATACACGCTGCAGTGTTTAATCGAAAGACACATTTGGAACTCACCGTACTAATTTAAATTACATCAACAATGACATGTAAAAATAGAACAACCCAACCGCATAGTCACGCACAGTATACAAATTTCAAACGCGTCTCACAGAAGCAAGTATAATGTTAAAGATTTTACGACTTGCTAGCCTGTAATACTGTCTGTACAAAGAGATATTCTTAGCTCAGCTAGCCTACAGTAGATAGATTAGCTGCTATCCTGTTTACGACAGTATAAAAGTCTTCAAGTTATCATACGAATACAAACGCTAAAATACATGTTTTGTACTGCCATTGTAGGATCATATTACTCACTGTCAAATGTAACAATGAAAATCTCTGAGGGCTGCAGGAGTTCTCCAACGATAAAATAAAATGGTCGTCTTCTTGTGCGTGTACCAAGCTCGCGCGTGTGTCAAGGGGCTCTGGCCCCTTGTGTGTGAGAATGTGGAGCACGCGCGCACAGGAGCAAAGGGAGAGAGGATTTGGGGAAACAGCCCTAGAAATTAGCCAAGCATGCATGTTTCAAATATTCACTAAAAATCGAGTTTTCATGTTACAGTCAACTTTTTCTCAGATTTGTGTACTCAACATTCTCAAGAGTCTTCATATGAACTAGTGATTGAATCAGAGTATCAGTTTTTGGCCGGCGGATGTGTAAAGCATTATTTTAGCATTAGCAATAAATTCAATTTGCTTTATATCAATCATTTTTAGAGGTATGAAGTTGCCTTTGCACATGGTAACATGTTGTAGTGTCTTCCACGTGACATACCAAGTTTGGTGTTGATATCTCAAAGATTTGCTGAGATTTGACCAAACGTCCTGTTTGGTTGCTTTGTTGCAGATTTTGATTGGCTCTACCGGACAAACGGTTTTGAAAATCAGAAATCCCTACGATAACTTTTGTGAGGCTCAGTCTGGATATCATCTATGGCAATTTTGAAGAAAATTCGACCAAAAATGTAGGAGGAGTAGGGAAAAAACGCGTTTCCTTAATCTTTATTGTACAGACAAATTCAATATGGCGGCCGTTATAGCTTCTTGAGGCTTTTTTATTCCTCATGAGAAATAAGGCATATGTAATGAATTTCAGAATTTTGGGACTTATGGCCTGCAAATGGCATCAATTTGAAAATTGACATATTGGGGCGTGGCCTGTAGCGCCACCTATTGTCTCACATGGCCCATGTTTGGTATGGTAGTTACTAATGGTCTGCAGTTTCAACATGCCAAATTTCACAACTTTTTACGGTACTGGTCTAGGGGCTGCCATTGACTCCCATGGGTAAAACATAATAATACCACCAATAACAATAGGGTTCTCCTACCGGAGGAACCCTAAATATAGCTGCAGGCAGCAATGGCGGGTTCCTCCTCAGCATTGCAAACCATTACAAAATTGACATGACACAGACATGTATTTCATACATGTACACAACATTTCAAGACAATTGGATCAATGGCTGATTTGAAGTCATTTTTTGAAATTCTTCACAAATTGTCACTGTAGAGAAATATCCATGCTGCCGACATTATGGGTTCTTGAGACTTATTTGTTCCCCATTGGCAATAAGGCATGCGTACCAACTTTTAGACATGTTGGACTGACAGGGTTAAAATGCCACCCTTTTGAAAGTGACAACTTTGAAGCGTGTTGTGTCAGGCCACCTGTGCTCTGGTCAGGCCCATCATGCAGAGATCCATTCTTTAAAAGCTTTGATTACAACAATAACTTTATGAAAGTGAGGATACACTTCACTAAAGGAAGTGTGTAGGTTATGTACTACTACTGCTTGCTCTGCCCACACACTTTCCCCATCCATGCTGTTTCCCTCTATCCCAGCGCAGGTCATGCCAAGGCATAAATGCGGCAGCCGTATGAGTATTAGAAGTAGCCCAAAAAACATACCATACACAGTCACACTGTTTTCAAAACTGAAACTGGTTAGAAGACCATGGCTATTAGAACTCTACCTGAATTGAGCTCTCTCTAGAGTCTCAGTCAAACAACTGTCAAGAGTCATGTAGGGAACTGGACCAAGGTATAGCTAATGTCCAGCTGTTAGCAAGTGTACCTTGTGATGGTACAGCAGCTTAACAATACTTTGTCATGGTCAGACTCTCTGATCCCATTAAACTACACAACATGCACAATCAGGGTGACCAACAGTATTAACTTAAGTAAAAAACAATAACATTACACACATTTAAGTGAACGAACACAACAACTGAAATCCCTTGCACAGCTGTTGTAACCAAACTATTTTCCACAGCTATTTGCGTTTTTGGTGTGCACTGCATGCTGGGTACCCAAGGGCGCTGACGCTACAATATTTATTATCTAGCTGTCTTCCGGCTGTGTAATATGACGAGATGCTAGCGATGCAAACATGAAAGCTTGTCTCGGGGGGTCATGCATGTGATCTCACTACAAGCTTTTGATTACACGTGAGGACTGTTAGCAAAGTATTTCTATTCGTGTTTTGTTAGTGATTGAATGGTAATGTCAGCTAGCTAAAAACAATGTTAGTTAGCTTGGCTAAAATGGTTTTCATAGCAACAGATATCAACAAATCAGATCAATCTAACTTTATTCAGAAGGGGGGGGGGGGTGGGAACATAAACTAGAGGTGAAATGGTAGGCATTGTTCTGCCTTGAAGCTGCATGCGCATCCTCATTGTTTGTAACCACCAACCCATCTATATGTAAAGATAACATCCAAGCTAGCAATTTCGCCAAATTTGACTGCAGATTTTTTACACCATATGTACTTCGTTATGGTTTTTGAGTCAAACAACTTGCTAAATGATTAAATGTCTGTTAAATGTCAAATCCAACTTTAAATGTATAAAAGAGAGAATTAAACCTAGAGGTTTAAAAGGCTACGTTTGTCTAAACTGACATGCACAAACTCAGAGCACTGAGTTTCAACATCCATGTACACATTTTGTCTCTATTTTTTACTCTACTCTTTAACGCATGACTATGTTTAACTTAATGTCAGCACCTCTCTGTCATCAATTGTCTCTGGAGTGGGGGATGGGGGCTTCTTATCCAACAAATTACATCCCTGAACTTTTAAAACATATCAATGGCCTACTACAATTGTAAACATCCTTTGGCCTTCCCATGCTGGGAAGAAAACTACAGTTTTTCTTTGATTAAACGTTGACCTTGAATAAACGCTGCACCAAAAATGAACATTGTGTAATAAATGGCACCTTCGATTAAACGCCTCCCCACAAAAATCAGAAAACGGTTATTTAATTGGTTAAATTAAAACACAGTATTTATTACACAAGTAATTTACAAGTGTAGCATACTATTATCCCATGAAACACTGGCAGGCACAAGTGTCTTTCTTGCTACAGATTTATTTGAAGCTTTTTCTCCAAATCCACCGTTAAAACTAAACTCACGCTGTAATGAGAAAATAAAGACCACTTTAGCTTAATATGAACATGCAATGACATGCGCAGCATGTAAATAACATTCACCAAAGTCAAATACAGACACAAAACAACATACTTTGTTGGCTGCATGCTGTAGCCTACACAAGGGAATAGAGGTTTCCTTAGATTGCTAACAACCTCTATAACAACCTTAAACTTATCACTTAGAGTGAATGTGCATAAAGCTCCAGGACCTGACAACATCCCTGGCTGTGTTCTCAAGGCCTGTGCTCCTGAACTGGCAGAGGTTTTCACTGACATCTTTAACCTCTCCCTGTCGCAGTCTGTCGTCCCCAATAGGTTCAAGGGAGCCACCATCATCCCAGTCTCTAAGAAACCATCAGTGAGCTGTCTCAATGATTACCGCCCTGTTGCCCTGTTGTGATGAAATGCTTTGAGACGTTAGTCAAAGACCACATTACATTCTGCCTGTCACCTGCATTAGACCCACTCCAGTTTGCATATAGGCCGAACAGGTCTACAGATGATGTTGTAGCTTTGGCCTTGAACACTGCTCTCTTTCACTTGGATCAGAACAACATATACGTGCGGATGCTCTTCATCGACTTCAGCTCCGTTTTCAACACCATAGTACCATCCAGGCTCATCATGAAACTACAGGACCGGAACATCAGTCCTTCCATGTGCAGCTGGATAGGACACAGGCAGTACGGCTAGGTAACATCACCCCACCAGTCTAACACTCAGCACTGGTGCCCCACAGAGTTGTGTGTTAAGCCCACTGTTGTACTCTCTGTTCACCTATGGTTGTGCAGCCACAAACAGCTCCAACACTATCATTATGTTTGCTGATGACACCACCATTATCGGCTGCATCAAGAATGGTGATGAGTCTGCCTACAGAGCAGAGGTGGCAACAATGACATCCTGGTGTCAGCATAACAGCCTGTTGCTTAATGTAGCAAAAACCAAGGAGTTGATAGTGGACTACAGGCGGCTGCAGGGAGAACATGCACCCATTCACATCGAGGGCACAGCTGTGGAGAGTCAAAAGTTTCAGATTTTTTGGTATCAACATCAGTGAGGATCTGAGCTGGACCACCATATTGGTGTGGTTACAAGGACAGCGAAAGAGAGGCTCTTTTTTCAGCGGCGACTGTGGAAATTTGGCATGGACTGCACTATACTGACCAATTTTTACCGGTGCACCATTGTGAGCATACTGACTGGTGGCATTACAACATGGTTTGGCAACAGCACTGCCCAGGACAGGAAGACACTACAAAGAGTGGTCAAATCTGCACAGCGTATTACAAGGACTGCATTACCATCCATTCAGGACCTTTACAGCCAGCGGTGCAGGAGAAAGGCCAAGTGGATCATTTCTGACCCTAGTCATCCCTGCCACAGTCTTTTCTCCCTCCTGCCTTCTGGAAGGCGATACAAGAGTATAAGGTCCTGTACCATCAGATACAGGGATAGTTTTCTCACACATGCCATAAGGATGCTGAACTGTCCTTGAAATATCTTTTTGCACTACAATTTTTCTTATTTTTTCTACCCTTTTTCTCCATCCTTTAGTATTGAATTTTTTTATTCTGCAAGTTGAACGGACATTGAGCACAAAGAATTTCATTACTTATAAATGCTGTTTATGAGTATATGATAATAAACTTGAACTTGAAACTTTTATCAGAGCTTTAAATTGTCTGTGCTTCGCTTGCTGTTAGGTTGTCGACTCTCTCACTCATGAGCGTCCCAAAAGGCCTTCAAAATAAAGTCACGTAATAATTCTGAATACAATTATATAATTCTAAATTAAGACATTGCTTGAAAAAACATTATACATTATTATAATGCAATTGCGACAATTGCATTCAGGCCTATAGATAGTTATACATATTGTATACAATATGGCGAGGTAGCTGACTTAACCATTCCTGAATGTGCTTTTCATCAACACCAAGTTTGCGTGCTATAGATCTGTTGCTGGTGGTGAGTGCTTTCTGCACAGGTTTCTGTTTGAAAGCTAAAGTGTAAGAATGTTACGGCATGCTGCGTCAGATTTGTACACAAAGTAGAGACACGCGCGGCATACATTTTACACTGGGCTTTTGTTTGACTTCCTTGTCTATTCTGTGTTTGTCTATGGCTGCACTGCAGCTACAATTCACTGAATCTCTCTTACCAATTAAACGTTGCCCTTGAATGAACGCCACCCTCGAATAAACGCTGCACCACTAACTGCTCTATTAAAAGGGTTCACTATGAAGCAAACCATTCTAACAAAATAATAACAACATTTACAATGATTTCAACAAGAAGTCTCTCTGACTTGACAACTCTCTAAACAAGCAACTTTCCAAAGCAATCTCTGAAACAGCTGACCAGTGTGGTAATTTTATGTTGACAACTAAACCGCTGATTGGAAGTGCGCGGCTGATTGCCAATCACGAGATAGGGAGACTGATAGCCAACCGCCAACAAACGCTGACTAGACCATACCTGCATGCAGCGAATAGAAAGAAAGAGGGGAGAAAAGAAAAAACACACAACCACAACTATACAGACTGAATTAGGACATTTTAAACATGGGTCCGTAACAAAGACGTTGTTAAAAATGCTCATTCACATTCATTTTTCTCAATTAATCTTATCACTTAAACACACTGGTTTAGCATTTTTTCCCACAAGGAAGTCTAACCTCAACAGTGGATCCTTGGTCCCTGGATCTCTTGCTGGAACATGGCATCTAAAAAACACATAGAAAAACCATCAAAAACTATGAAATGTAACATACCACACTACTGCTTAACAATTTCATAGTCTTACATTATCATAACTTCATACTCAACAGTTGTAGTATACAGACCTTTAAGAAAATATTGAAATGGTTAGGATTCTCAAAACACCAATCTCTGTACTTAAAAAAAATATTTAGACATCCATTATTTACCTTTATTCAATTTACACTGTCTACATTCAAATTTAAGTCTGTAAAATGTAAACATAGAGAAACGGACTCGACTATAAATACAAATTAAGACCAATTGAGAACAATTTATCTTGCAAATGGTTTTTACTTTAAATTCATGTTTCACCAAAAGAATCATCACAGTTTAACACAAATAACCAAACCTTACTGTTAAAATACTGCCAAGCCACTGACTCACATTAGAAAATTAAAACAAATAAACATAGCCTAGAAGATGTACCTGTAGGTCAATTACATAATCAAGAGCATGGAGTAGGAATGGATGGATGACAAAATACCCCGCCGAGCCCAATCCATTAAATATTTCCTACCCATAAGTTAATTTCCTGAAATGCAATAATTCACCAACATTTTGACAATTTCATGCTCCAAACTTTGTGGGAACAGTTTGGAGATGGCCCCTTCCTGTTCTAACATGACTGTGCAACAGTGCACAAAGCAAGGCCCATAAACACATGGATGAGCGAGATTGGTGTGGACGAACTTGAGTGGCCTGCACACAGTCCTGACCTCAACCCAATACAACACCTTTGGGATGAATTAGAGCAGGGACTGCGAGCCAAACCTTCTTGTTCCACATCAATGTTGGACCTCACAAATGCACTTCTAGAAGAATGGTAAAACATTTCCATAAACCTCTTAAACCTTGTGGAAAGCCTTCCTAGACGAGTTGAAACTATTATAGCTACAAAGGGTGGTCCGACATCATATCCTATGGTTTAAGAATGAGATGTCACTCACGTTCATGAGCGTGTAAAGGCAACCGAGCGAATACTTTGGCAGTTTAGTGTATAAAATTGATACAAATATAAAATGTTATCAAGAGATAGGAAATCGTGCAGCATGGTACAAAATGCCGATTACAAACGTATTGTAGGTCTATAGGCTTTCAATGGAACTCCTAAACGATCAAACCATGAACCCAAACAAAGCTAGCAAGCAAAACAACCATGGTACCATTGCTACTTGCTTATGCTAGGTAGCTCTAACTGTGCAGCAAACTAGGCTACCTAGCTACAGTTTCAAAAAGAATAACTTACGATGGGAAGACCGTCAGAAAAACTTGGAACGAACAAACAAAATTACATCAACAATGACATGTAGCTAAAGATAGAATAACCCAACCGTAGGTACGTACAGTACATAAATTTGAAACGCCGTCCACAAAAGCAAAAACTAGCCTTAAGGGTTATAGCTTGCTCGGCATTTGTTTGACCTCCTTGTCTATTTGTTTGTGTATGGCCGCACTGCAACTACAATTCACTGAATCTGTCTTACTAATTAAACGTTGCCTTCGAATAGACGCCGCACCACAAATGATCATTGTGTAATACACGCTGCAGTGTTTAATCGAAAGACACATTTGGAACTCACCGTACTAATTTAAATTACATCAACAATGACATGTAAAAATAGAACAACCCAACCGCATAGTTACGCACAGTATACAAATTTCAAACGCGTCTCACAGAAGCAAGTATAATGTTAAAGATTTTACGACTTGCTAGCCTGTAATACTGTCTGTACAAAGAGATATCCTTAGCTCAGCTAGCCTAGATAGATTAGCTGCTATCCTGTTTACGACAGTATAAAAGTCTTCAAGTTATCATACGAATACAAACGCTAAAATACATGTTTTGTACTGCCATTGTAGGATCTTATTACTCACTGTCAAATGTAACAATGAAAATCTCTGAGGGCTGCAGGAGTTCTCCAACGATAAAATAAAATGGTCGTCTTCTTGTGCGTGTACCAAGCTCGCGCGTGTGTCAAGGGGCTCTAGCCCCTTGTGTGTGTGAGAATGTGGAGCACGCGCGCACAGGAGCAAAGGGAGAGAGGATTTGGGGAAACAGCCCTAGAAATTAGCCAAGCATGCATGTTTCAAATATTCACTAAAAATCGAGTTTTCATGTTACAGTCAACTTTTTCTCAGATTTGTGTACTCAACATTCTCAAGAGTCTTCATATGAACTAGTGATTGAATCAGAGTATAGTTTTTTGGCCGGCGGATGTGTAAAGCATTATTTTAGCATTAGCAATAAATTCAATTTGCTTTATATCAATCATTTTTAGAGGTATGAAGTTGCCTTTGCACATGGTAACATGTTGTAGTGTCTTCCACGTGACATACCAAGTTTGGTGTTGATATCTCAAAGATTTGCTGAGATTTGACCAAACGTCCTGTTTGGTTGCTTTGTTGCAGATTTTGATTGGCTCTACCGGACAAACGGTTTTGAAAATCAGAAATCCCTACGATAACTTTTGTGAGGCTCAGTCTGGATATCATCTATGGCAATTTTGAAGAAAATTCGACCAAAAATGTAGGAGGAGTAGGGAAAAAACGCGTTTCCTTAATCTTTATTGTACAGACAAATTCAATATGGCGGCCGTTATAGCTTCTTGAGGCTTTTTTATTCCTCATGAGAAATAAGGCATATGTAATGAATTTCAGAATTTTGGGACTTATGGCCTGCAAATGGCATCAATTTGAAAATTGACATATTGGGGCGTGGCCTGTAGCGCCACCTATTGTCTCACATGGCCCATGTTTGGTATGGTAGTTACTAATGGTCTGCAGTTTCAACATGCCAAATTTCAAAACTTTTTACGGTACTGGTCTAGGGGCTGCCATTGACTCCCATGGGTAAAACATAATAATAATACCACCAATAACAATAGGGTTCTCCTACCGGAGGAACCCTAATAATAATAATAATATTAACAATAACAATAGGTGCCTCGCAGCTTCGCTGCTTGGCCCCTAAATATAGCTGCAAGCAGCAATGGAGGGGCCAAGCAGTCCAGAGCAGGACATGGCTTCCATAGCACTTGTGCAACAATTAAGTCACAACAACCTGTTGCACTCATGCAACACACCAAGTTTGGTTGAAATATATGTTTGCGTTCAAGAGTACTGATAGTTCAAAGTTATTTTTCTGGTATAACACTGCAGGCCTCCTCTGCTCGTCATGGGAACGATGGAACCCAAGTTTGGTGACAATCGCGCAAATGGTTGCTGAGATATGCTCTTGCGCCTCGTTTGGCGGCTTCGCCACCGCTTTTGATCGTCTCTACCGAACAAACGTTTTTGAAAATTGAAAAGTCATATGATTGCTTTGTGAAACTGGGTCTAAAGATCATCTTTGCCAAATTTGGTAAACATTGGACAAAAATTGGGGCGTGCAAAAGGTTTTTACACTTTTCCATGAAATCCAAAATGGCGGCCACGTCCATTCGAATTTTATGAAAAGTTATTAATAGTCAGGCATTATATCTCACAAGACATCAACAGACAAAGAAATTACTTTATTAAGGTAAACACTTCAACCGTTATTAGCCAAAACGCGTTTATGCTTCCGGCCACGCCCCCTTTTAGTCACATGACACAATTTTTGGAGGACATCCTCAGAATAAGGTTCCGAGGCGGCGTACCAAATTTAGTTTCACTGCCTCAAACAACTGCTGAGATATGACTTCACTTCCTGTTTGGTGGCTTTTCTGCTGATTTTGATTCGCTGTCAAGGACAAACGGTTGTGGGGATCAAAAAGGCTCTACAATAACTTTTGTGCGGCTTGGTCTGAAGAGCATATCTGGTAATTTTGAAGAAGATTTGACAAAGATTGTAGGAGGAGTAGGCTTTCAAAGGTTTTTGATAAAACCGGAAATAGCGGAAAATCTGTATAACCGGAAATTGACCCCATAGGGTGCGTTGAACTCGTCTTCGTCCAGGGAATCCAATGGTACCTCATTTTTGAAAATGGGTCATACGGTTCAAAAGTTGCGTGTGTAAACACAAGTCCAAATTTGACCCATTGGTGGCGCTAGAGTGCCCGAGTATGGGACATGAAACTTTGTGAATTGGACCAGGGGACTGTCCCCAATGAGTGTGCCAAATTTCACAACTTTCGACCAAGCGCTTCTAGGGCCTGCCATAGACACCCAGTCTTAAGAAGTATAATAATAATAATAATTATACTAACAATAACAATAGGTGCCTCGCAGCTTCGCTGCTTGGCCCCTAATAAATATAGCTGCAAGCAGCAATGGAGGGGCCAAGCAGTCCAGAGCAGGACATGGCTTCCATAGCACTTGTGCAACAATTAAGTCACAACAACCTGTTGCACTCATGCAACACACCAAGTTTGGTTGAAATATATGTTTGCGTTCAAGAGTACTGATAGTTCAAAGTTATTTTTCTGGTATAACACTGCAGGCCTCCTCTGCTCGTCATGGGAACGATGGAACCCAAGTCTGGTGACAATCGCGCAAATGGTTGCTGAGATATGCTCTTGCGCCTCGTTTGGCGGCTTTGCCACCGCTTTTGATCGTCTCTACCGAACAAACGTTTTTTTAAATTTAAAATTCATCTGATTCCTTTTGTAAAACTAGGTCTAAAGATCATCTTTGCCAAATTTGGTAAACATTGGACAAAAATTGGGGCGTGCAAAAGGTTTTTACACTTTTCCATAAAATCCAAAATGGCGGCCACGTCCATTCGAAGTTTATGAAAAGTTATTAATAGTCAGGCTTGATATCTCACAAGACATCAACATACAAAGAAATTACTTTATTAAGGTAAACACTTCAACAGTTATTAGCCAAAACACGTTTATGCTTCCGGCCACGCCCCCTTTTAGTCACATGACACAATTCTTGGAGGACATCCTTAGAATAAAGTTCAGAGTAGGCATACCAACTTTGTTGTCACTGCCTCAAAGAACTGCTGAGATATGGTTTCACTTCCTGTTTGGCGGCTTTTCTGCAGAATTTGATTGGCTGTACCGGAAAAACGGTTGTGGGTATCAAAATGCTCTACCATAACTTTTGTGCGGCTTGGTCTGAAGAGCATATCTGGTAATTTTGAAGAAGATTTGACAAATATTGTAGGAGGAGTAGGCTTTTAAAGGTTTTTGATAAAACCGGAAATAGCGGAAAATCTATATAACCGGAAATTGACCCCATAGGGTGTGTTGAACTCGTCTTGGTCCAGGGAATCCAATGGTACCTCATTTTTTAAAATTGGTCATACGGTTCAAAAGTTGCGTGTGTAAACACAAGTCCAACTTTGACCCATTGGTGGCGCTAGAGTGCCCGAGTATGGGACATGAAACTTTGTGAATTGGACCAGGGGACTGTCCCCAATGAGTGTGCCAAATTTCACAACTTTCGACCAAGCGCTTCTAGGGCCTGCCATAGACACCCAGTCTTAAGAAGTATAATAATAATAATAATAATAATAATAATACTAACAATAACAATAGGTGCCTCGCAGCTTCGCTGCTTGGCCCCTAAATATAGCTGCAAGCAGCAATGGAGGGGCCAAGCAGTCCAGAGCAGGACATGGCTTCCATAGCACTTGTGCAACAATTAAGTCACAACAACCTGTTGCACTCATGCAACACACCAAGTTTGGTTGAAATATATGTTTGCGTTCAAGAGTACTGATAGTTCAAAGTTATTTTTCTGGTATAACACTGCAGGCCTCCTCTGCTCGTCATGGGAACGATGGAACCCAAGTCTGGTGACAATCGCGCAAATGGTTGCTGAGATATGCTCTTGCGCCTCGTTTGGCGGCTTTGCCACCGCTTTTGATCGTCTCTACCGAACAAACGTTTTTTTAAATTTAAAATTCATCTGATTCCTTTTGTAAAACTAGGTCTAAAGATCATCTTTGCCAAATTTGGTAAACATTGGACAAAAATTGGGGCGTGCAAAAGGTTTTTACACTTTTCCATAAAATCCAAAATGGCGGCCACGTCCATTCGAAGTTTATGAAAAGTTATTAATAGTCAGGCTTGATATCTCACAAGACATCAACATACAAAGAAATTACTTTATTAAGGTAAACACTTCAACAGTTATTAGCCAAAACACGTTTATGCTTCCGGCCACGCCCCCTTTTAGTCACATGACACAATTCTTGGAGGACATCCTTAGAATAAAGTTCAGAGTAGGCATACCAACTTTGTTGTCACTGCCTCAAAGAACTGCTGAGATATGGTTTCACTTCCTGTTTGGCGGCTTTTCTGCAGAATTTGATTGGCTGTACCGGAAAAACGGTTGTGGGTATCAAAATGCTCTACCATAACTTTTGTGCGGCTTGGTCTGAAGAGCATATCTGGTAATTTTGAAGAAGATTTGACAAATATTGTAGGAGGAGTAGGCTTTTAAAGGTTTTTGATAAAACCGGAAATAGCGGAAAATCTATATAACCGGAAATTGACCCCATAGGGTGTGTTGAACTCGTCTTGGTCCAGGGAATCCAATGGTACCTCATTTTTTAAAATTGGTCATACGGTTCAAAAGTTGCGTGTGTAAACACAAGTCCAACTTTGACCCATTGGTGGCGCTAGAGTGCCCGAGTATGGGACATGAAACTTTGTGAATTGGACCAGGGGACTGTCCCCAATGAGTGTGCCAAATTTCACAACTTTCGACCAAGCGCTTCTAGGGCCTGCCATAGACACCCAGTCTTAAGAAGTATAATAATAATAATAATAATAATACTAACAATAACAATAGGTGCCTCGCAGCTTCGGTGCTTGGCCCCTAAATATAGCTGCAAGCAGCAATGGAGGGGCCAAGCAGTCCAGAGCAGGACATGGCTTCCATAGCACTTGTGCAACAATTAAGTCACAACAACCTGTTGCACTCATGCAACACACCAAGTTTGGTTGAAATATATGTTTGCGTTCAAGAGTACTGATAGTTCAAAGTTATTTTTCTGGTATAACACTGCAGGCCTCCTCTGCTCGTCATGGGAACGATGGAACCCAAGTCTGGTGACAATCGCGCAAATGGTTGCTGAGATATGCTCTTGCGCCTCGTTTGGCGGCTTCGCCACCGCTTTTGATCGTCTCTACCGAACAAACGTTTTTGAAAATTGAAAATTAATATGATTGCTTTGTGAAACTGGGTCTAAAGATCATCTTTGCCAAATTTGGTAAACATTGGACAAAAATTGGGGCGTGCAAAAGGTTTTTACACTTTTCCATGAAATCCAAAATGGCGGCCACGTCCGTTCGAATTTTATGAAAAGTTATTAATAGTCAGGCTTGATATCTCACAAGACATCAACAGACAAAGAAATTACTTTATTAAGGTAAACACTTCAACAGTTATTAGCGTAAACACGTTTATGCTTCCGGCCACGCCCCCTGTTAGTCACATGACACAATCTTTGGAGGACATCCTCAGAATAAGGTTCCGAGGCGGCGTACCAAATTTAGTTTCACTGCCTCAAACAACTGCTGAGATATGACTTCACTTCCTGTTTGGCGGCTTTTCTGCTTATTTTGATTGGCTGTCACGGACAAACGGTTGTGGGTATCAAAATGCTCTACCATAACTTTTGTGCGGCTTGGTCTGAAGAGCATATCTGGTAATTTTGAAGAAGATTTGACAAAGATTGTAGGAGGAGTAGGCTTTCAAAGGTTTTTGATAAAACCGGAAATAGCGGAAAATCTATATAACCGGAAATTGACCCCATAGGGTGTGTTGAACTCGTCTTGGTCCAGGGAATCCAATGGTACCTCATTTTTTAAAATTGGTCATACGGTTCAAAAGTTGCGTGTGTAAACACAAGTCCAACTTTGACCCATTGGTGGCGCTAGAGTTCCCGAGTATGGGACATGAAACTTTGTGAATTGGACCAGGGGACTGTCCCCAATGAGTGTGCCAAATTTCACAACTTTCGACCAAGCGCTTCTAGGGCCTGCCATAGACACCCAGTCTTAAGAAGTATAATAATAATAATAAATATAGCTGCAGGCAGCAATGGCGGGTTCCTCCTCAGCATTGCAAACCATTACAAAATTGACATGACACAGACATGTATTTCATACATGTACACAACATTTCAATACAATTGGATCAATGGCTGATTTGAAGTCATTTTTTGAAATTCTTCACAAATTGTCACTGTAGAGAAATATCCATGCTGCCGACATTATGGGTTCTTGAGACTTCTTTGTTCCCCATTGGCAATAAGGCATGCGTACCAAATTTTAGACATTTTGGACTGACAGGGTTAAAATGCCACCCTTTTGAAAGTGACAACTTTGAAGCGTGTTCTGTCAGGCCACCTGTGCTCTGGTCAGGCCCATCATGCAGAGATCCATTCTTTAAAAGCTTTGATTACAACAATAACTTTATGAAAGTCAGAATACACTTTAGTAAAGGACGTGTGTAGTTTATGTACTACTACTGCTTGCTCTGCCCACACACTTTCCCCATCCATGCTGTTTCCCTCTTTGCCAGTGCGGGTGGTGCGGTGGCCGCATGAGGTTTAGGTGTAGTCCAAAAGTTGCCTCCCACAATCAAAACATATTAACCGCAACATTGTTTTCAAACTTTCTCAAAGATGGCTTGAAAACCACAGATATTGACTCTCTTCTTGAGTAGATCTCTTTCCAGAATCTCAGTCAATCCAGAATCAAGATTAGCCTCATAGGCAATTGGTCTGGTCTAGGGCACAGCCCACGTTCAGCTCCTTGCAAGTATAGCCTGTGATAGTAAAATGGCCGACTCTCTGTTCCCATTAAACTACACAGCATGCACACTCAAGGTGACCAACAAGATTATATTAACTAACAAACAATGGCCGGGTTTCCCAGATTCGTTAAGAAGCTCTTAACGCTAAGAGCTTCTTAAGAGCGTTCTAAGAACGCTCTAGAACGCTCTTAGAACGCTCCTAAGAAGCTCTTAGCGTTAAGAGCTTCTTAACGAATCTGGGAAACCCGGCCAATAACATTACAAACATCTAACTGAACGAACACAACAACTGAAATCCCTTGCGTAGCTGTTGTTTTTTTAACATGCCGCACTGCATGCTGGGTACCCAAGAGCGCTGACGCTGATTATCTAGCTGTGCTCCGACTGCGTGATATGACGAGATGCTAGTGGTGCGCTGAGGTCTCAGAGTCTCCTGCCCGAGTTCAAGTTCTGCCCGATTAGCAAGCTATTTTTACTAATGTTTTGTTAGCAATTGAATGGTAATGCAAGCTAGCTAAAAACAATGTTAGTTAGCTTGGCTAAACTGGTTTTCATAGCAACAGAAATCAACAAATCAGATCAGTCGAACTTTATTCAGAAATGGGGGGATGGCGGGAACATTAAAGGTGTAGGTACAGTAAAAGTGAAATGGAACGCGTCTTTCTGCCTTGAAGCTGCGTGCGCATCAACAAGACCCCATCTATATGTAAAGATAACATCCAAGCTAACAATTTCGCCAAATCTGACTGCAGCATTGTATACCATATGTACCGTGTTATGGTTGTTTGAGTTAAACAACTTGCTAAATGAATTAAATGTCAAATCCAACTATAAATGTATAAAAGAGAGTTCCAATCAAATCTGAATTTGTTTTAAACCTAGAGGTTTAAAAGGTTACCTTTGCCTAAACTGACCAACTCAGTTTCAACAGCCATTTACACATTTAGTCTCTATTTGTTACTCTATTCTTAAGGCATGTTTAACTTAATGTCTGCACCTCTCTGTCACCAACTGTCTCTGCAGTGGGGGCTTCACAGGGTGTCTACAGGTATAAACAAGTTAAATGTAAGACCTTTTAATACCACTTCCAAATGAAATTAAAGACCAAACTTACGATGGAAATACAAATCAAAAGTGGAAATATACAGTCATCTTTCCAAGTAAACACTGATGTCTGTTCAATATGAACAGTATGGTAAAATGACAATAATCGGTTGAGTTTAAGAACATTGACTAAATGTGTGTAATGCGGAAGGATAACACAAAAATGTAATTGCTGTCCTAAATTATACTTATTATTACACTAGGGTGGAAATGGTGGAGCAGAAACTAACAATTCCATGAATCCCATGGAAACAAAGGCAAATGTGTGAGATGTACTGATGTGGAGCACAAATGCTCCAAGAAGCAGTACTTCTCTTGAGTGGTTTTTATTCAGATGAATAATCATTGGATTCAGGTCAAAAGTCTATCACTTGAACTAGTTTCATCACTTAAGACACAAAGTCAGCAGCTTGGCATACTGGCACATGGAAAGGATTAAACATTTAGACTTTCATCAAAGTAATGCTGGCTTGTCCTTTTTCATCAATGTCCTCAAAAAAGCAGGCTGCAGAGCTACTGTGTCTGTGGGGTGACTGTCTCTGGAGGGCTGGCAGGCAGGGGCAAGCAGGGCCTGCAGGCAGGCAGGCAGGCAGGCCAGCTGGATCAAGCTGTTCTGGGGTCAGGGCTGAAGAGAAGCTGTCCAGCTAGAGAGGGGTAGTCCAGCAAGGGGTCTGTGTGGATCTCACCATCCTCGAGTCTGTTGCATCCTCTGTTGAACTCTGTTGAGCAGGCCTCTGCATGACCCTCCAGACCTGTCAAAGTGAAGAAAGGGTCCATGTCAGTTGTGAAAAATGAAGCTTTTCCCATCTACACTTGATACAGACTTCAGTTTTGACTGTGAAATGCAGTGTCATTACTTGAACTTGAATCCAAATGTGTTGACGTCATGGAGACCCATGCAGTCACTCAAAACACAGGTTCGATTCCAGGCTCTGGCAAGAGTATTTACCTCTAAACTGGTCAATATATACACATCTGACAAAAGACCAGCTCGACCTTTGCTTGTAAACAGTGATTCTGACTGTAAGAGACCTTTAAATAGCCTGACTTACCGAAATTGGCAAAACTAGCCTGGCTAACGTAGGTCGCTTTCTCAGGGCATATGACGAATGAAACAGGCTCGCCTTGAAAAAGTCTCCCTGCCGCATAGGCTTATTACAAAGACTTTCACGCCAAAAATCACCATTATGAGCCGACAGGTCTGTGGGGAATTGCTTTTTCTCCTAAAGGCTGCTCTCCTCGACCTTTTTGATGAACAATTCGTCGAGATGCAAAATGACTCACTAATTAAAAACACAGAGGAAAAAAGCTAGAGCTACAGTAGCTACTTTTCGAGTTTGGTTTTCCGTCACTTCAGAATCACGATCTATAAGGTCTAAAAGTGCTAAACCTTCACCATAATTCAAGAGTAGTGTACTTTCACAAACCCAATCATTAATTCTACCTTAAAATGTGTAAAACCAGGACTTACCGAAAGTGGCTGCCTCCAACACGGCTTTCACGGGAGACGACTTTCACGGGACACGGGAAACAACAATGGCCGCCGAAAAATTATTTATATTCGTAACAGCGAGCTGCGATTGGAAGCGAAATGAAACAGGGGCTAAAAAACGAGGGTGGGGGCTTGGTCAGCACACATTTTCAAGAAAGCATGCGTGTGTCAAGGGGCTCTGGCCCCTTGTGTGTGTGAGAATGTGGAGCACGCGCGCACAGGAGCAAAGGGAGAGAGGATTTGGGGAAACAGCCCTAGAAATTAGCCAAGCATGCATGTTTCAAATATTCACTAAAAATCGAGTTTTCATGTTACAGTCAACTTTTTCTCAGATTTGTGTACTCAACATTCTCAAGAATCTTCATATGAACTAGTGATTGAATCAGAGTATCAGTTTTTGGCCGGCGGATGTGTAAAGCATTATTTTAGCATTAGCAATAAATTCAATTTGCTTTATATCAATCATTTTTAGAGGTATGAAGTTGCCTTTGCACATGGTAACATGTTGTAGTGTCTTCCACGTGACATACCAAGTTTGGTGTTGATATCTCAAAGATTTGCTGAGATTTGACCAAACGTCCTGTTTGGTTTCTTTGTTGCAGATTTTGATTGGCTCTACCGGACAAACGGTTTTGAAAATCAGAAATCCCTACGATAACTTTTGTGAGGCTCAGTCTGGATATCATCTATGGCAATTTTGAAGAAAATTCGACCAAAAATGTAGGAGGAGTAGGGAAGAAACGCGTTTCCTTAATCTTTATTGTACAGAAAAATCCAATATGGCGGCCGTTATAGCTTCTTGAGGCTTTTTTATTCCTCATGAGAAATAAGGCATATGTAATGAATTTCAGAATTTTGGGACTTATGGCCTGCAAATGGCATCAATTTGAAAATTGACATATTGGGGCGTGGCCTGTAGCGCCACCTATTGTCTCACATGGCCCATGTTTGGTATGGTAGTTACTAATGGTCTGCAGTTTCAACATGCCAAATTTCACAACTTTTTACGGTACTGGTCTAGGGGCTGCCATTGACTCCCATGGGTAAAAAATAATAATAATACCACCAATAACAATAGGGTTCTCCTACCGGAGGAACCCTAAATATAGCTGCAGGCAGCAATGGCGGGTTCCTCCTCAGCATTGCAAACCATTACAAAATTGACATGACACAGACATGTATTTCATACATGTACACAACATTTCAAGACAATTGGATCAAAGGCTGATTTGAAGTCATTTTTTGAAATTCTTCACAAATTGTCACTGTAGAGAAATATCCATGCTGCCGACATTATGGGTTCTTGAGACTTCTTTGTTCCCCATTGGCAATAAGGCATGCGTACCAACTTTTAGACATTTTGGACTGACAGGGTTAAAATGCCACCCTTTTGAAAGTGACAACTTTGAAGCGTGTTCTGTCAGGCCACCTGTGCTCTGGTCAGGCCCATCATGCAGAGATCCATTCTTTAAAAGCTTTGATTACAACATTAACTTTATGAAAGTGAGGATACACTTCACTAAAGGAAGTGTGTAGGTTATGTACTACTACTGCTTGCTCTGCCCACACACTTTCCCCATCCATGCTGTTTCCCTCTTTCCCAGCGCAGGTCATGCCAAGGCATAAATGCGGCAGCCGTATGAGTATTAGAAGTAGCCCAAAAAACATACCATACACAGTCACACTGTTTTCAAAACTGAAACTGGTTAGAAGACCATGGCTATTAGAACTCTACCTGAATTGAGCTCTCTCTAGAGTCTCAGTCAAACAACTGTCAAGAGTCATGTAGGGAACTGGACCAAGGTATAGCTAATGTCCAGCTGTTAGCAAGTGTACCTTGTGATGGTACAGCAGCTTAACAATACTTTGTCATGGTCAGACTCTCTGATCCCATTAAACTACACAACATGGTGTAGGGTGACCAACAGTATTATCTTAAGTAAAAAACAATAACATTACACACATTTAAGTGAACGAACACAACAACTGAAATCCCTTGCACAGCTGTTGTAACCAAACTATTTTCCACAACTATTTGCGTTTTTGGTGTGCACTGCATGCTGGGTACCCAAGGGCGCTGACGCTACAATATTTATTATCTAGCTGTCTTCCGGCTGTGTAATATGACGAGATGCTAGCGATGCAAACATGAAAGCTTGTCTCGGGGGGTCATGCATGTGATCTCACTACAAGCTTTTGATTACACGTGAGGACTGTTAGCAAAGTATTTCTATTCGTGTTTTGTTAGTGATTGAATGGTAATGTCAGCTAGCTAAAAACAATGTTAGTTAGCTTGGCTAAAATGGTTTTCATAGCAACAGATATCAACAAATCAGATCAATCTAACTTTATTCAGAAGGGGGGGGGGGGGTGGGAACATATAAACTAGAGGTGAAATGGTAGGCATTGTTCTGCCTTGAAGCTGCGTGCGCATCCTCATTGTTTGTAACCACCAACCCATCTATATGTAAAGATAACATCCAAGCTAGCAATTTCGCCAAATTTGACTGCAGATTTTTTACACCATATGTACTTCGTTATGGTTTTTGAGTCAAACAACTTGCTAAATGATTAAATGTCTGTTAAATGTCAAATCCAACTTTAAATGTATAAAAGAGAGAATTAAACCTAGAGGTTGAAAAGGCTACGTTTGTCTAAACTGACATGCACAAACTCAGAGCACTGAGTTTCAACATCCATGTACACATTTTGTCTCTATTTTTTACTCTACTCTTTAACGCATGACTATGTTTAACTTAATGTCAGCACCTCTCTGTCATCAATTGTCTCTGGAGTGGGGGATGGGGGCTTCTTATCCAACAAATTACATCCCTGAACTTTTAAAACATATCAATGGCCTACTACAATTGTAAACATCCTTTGGCCTTCCCATGCTGGGAAGAAAACTACAGTTTTTCTTTGATTAAACGTTGACCTTGAATAAACGCTGCACCAAAAATTAACATTGTGTAATAAATGGCACCTTCGATTAAACGCCTCCCCCTAAAAATCAGAAAACGGTTCTTTAATTGGTTAAATTAAAACACAGTATTTATTACACAAGTAATTTACAAGTGTAGCATACTATTATCCCATGAAACACTGGCAGGCACAAGTGTCTTTCTTGCTACAGATTTATTTGAAGCTTTTTCTCCAAATCCACCGTTAAAACTAAACTCACGCTGTAATGAGAAAATAAAGACCACATTAGCTTAATATGAACATGCAATGACATGCGCAGCATGTAAATAACATTCACCAAAGTCAAATACAGACACAAAACAACATACTTTGTTGGCTGCATGCTGTAGCCTACACAAGGGAATAGAGGTTTCCTTAGATTGCTAACAACCTCTATAACAACCTTAAACTTATCACTTAGAGTGAATGTGCATAAAGCTCCAGGACCTGACATCCCTGGCTGTGTTCTCAAGGCCTGTGCTCCTGAACTGGCAGAGGTGTTCACTGACATCTTTAACCTCTCCCTGTCGCAGTCTGTCGTCCCCAATAGGTTCAAGGGGGCCACCATCATCCCAGTCTCTAAGAAACCATCAGTGAGCTGTCTCAATGATTACCGCCCTGTTGTGATGAAATGCTTTGAGACGTTAGTCAAAGACCAAATTACATCCTGCCTGTCACCTGCATTAGACCCACTCCAGTTTGCATATAGGCCGAACAGGTCTACAGATGATGTTGTAGCTTTGGCCTTGAACACTGCTCTCTTTCACTTGGATCAGAACAACATATACGTGTGGATGCTCTTCATCGACTTCAGCTCCGTTTTCAACACCATAGTACCATCCAGGCTCATCATAAAACTACAGGACCGGAACATCAGTCCTTCCATGTGCAGCTGGACAGGACACAGGCAGTACGGCTAGGTAACATCACCCCACCAGTCTAACACTCAGCACTGGTGCCCCACAGAGTTGTGTGTTAAGCCCACTGTTGTACTCTCTGTTCACCTATGGTTGTGCAGCCACAAAAAGGTCCAACACTATCATTATGTTTGCTGATGACACCACCATTATCGGCTGCATCAAGAATGGTGATGAGTCTGCCTACAGAGCAGAGGTGGCAACAATGACATCCTGGTGTCAGCATAACAGCCTGTTGCTTAATGTAGCAAAAACCAAGGAGTTGATAGTGGACTACAGGCGGCTGCAGGGAGAACATGCACCCATTCACATCGCGGGCACAGCTGTGGAGAGTCAAAAGTTTCAGATTTTTTGGTATCAACATCAGTGAGGATCTGAGCTGGACCACCATATTGGTGTGGTTACAAGGACAGCGAAACAGAGGCTCTTTTTTCAGCGGCGACTGTGGAAATTTGGCATGGACTGCACTATACTGACCAATTTTTACCGGTGCACCATTGAGAGCATACTGACTGGTGGCATTACAACATGGTTTGGCAACAGCACTGCCCAGGACAGGAAGACACTACAAAGAGTGGTCAAATCTGCACAGCGTATTACAAGGACTGCATTACCATCCATTCAGGACCTTTACAGCCAGCGGTGCAGGAGAAAGGCCAAGTGGATCATTTCTGACCCTAGTCATCCCTGCCACAGTCTTTTCTCCCTCTTGCCTTCTGGAAGGCGATACAAGAGTATAAGGTCCTGTACCAGCAGATACAGGGATAGTTTTCTCACACATGCCATCAGGATGCTGAACTGTCCTTGAAATATCTTTTTGCACTACAATTTTTCTTATTTTTTCTACCCTTTTTCCCCATTCTTTAGTATTTAATTTTTTTATTCTGCAAGTTGAACGGACATTGAGCACAAAGAATTTCATTACTTATAAATGCTGTTTATGAGTATATGATAATAAACTTGAACTTGAAACTTTTATCAGAGCTTTAAATTGTCTGTGCTTCGCTTGCTGTTAGGTTGTCGACCCTCTCACTCATGAGCGTCCCAAAAGGCCTTCAAAATAAAGTTACGTAATAATTCTGAATACAATTATATAATTCTAAATTAAGACATTGCTTGAAAAAAAATTATACATTATTATAATGCAATTGCGACAATTGCATTCAGGCCTATAGATAGTTATACATATTGTATACAATATGGCGAGGTAGCTGACTTAACCATTCCTGAATGTGCTTTTCATCAACACCAAGTTTGCGTGCTATAGATCTGTTGCTGGTGGTGAGTGCTTTCTGCACAGGTTTCTGTTTGAAAGCTAAAGTGTAAGAATGTTACGGCATGCTGCGTCAGATTTGTACACAAAGTAGAGACACGCGCGGCATACATTTTACACTGGGCTTTTGTTTGACTTCCTTGTCTATTCTGTGTTTGTCTATGGCTGCACTGCAGCTACAATTCACTGAATCTCTCTTACCAATTAAACGTTGCCCTTGAATGAACGCCACCCTCGAATAAACGCTGCACCACTAACTGCTCTATTAAAAGGGTTCACTATGAAGCAAACCATTCTAACAAAATAATAACAAATAAACAATAACAACCGCCAACAAACGCTGACTAGACCATACCTGCATGCAGCGAATAGAAAGAAAGAAGGGAGAAAAGAAAAAACACACAACCACAACTTTACAGACTGAATTAGGACATTTTAAACATGGGTCCGTAACAAAGACGTTGTTAAAAATGCTCATTCACATTCATTTTTCTCAATTAATCTTATCACTTAAACACACTGGTTTAGCATTTTTTCCCACAAGGAAGTCTAACCTCAACAGTGGATCATTGGTCCCTGGATCTCTTGCTGGAACATGGCATCTAAAAAACACATCAAAAACTATGAAATGTAACATACCACACTACTGCTTAACAATTTCATAGTCTTACATTATCATAACTTCATACTCAACAGTTCTAGTATACAGACCTTTAAGAAAATATTGAAATGGTTAGGATTCTCAAAACACCAATCTCTGTACTTAAAAAAAATATTTAGACATCCATTATTTACCTTTATTCAATTTACACTGTCTACATTCAAATTTAAGTCTGTAAAATGTAAACAGAGAAACGGACTCGACTATAAATACAAATTAAGACCAATTGAGAACAATTTATCTTGCAAATGGTTTTTACTTTAAATTCATGTTTCACCAAAAGAATCATCACAGTTTAACACAAATAACCAAACCTTACTGTTAAAATACTGCCAAGCCACTGACTCACATTAGAAAATTAAAACAAATAAACATAGCCTAGAAGATGTACCTGTAGGTCAATTACATAATCAAGAGCATGGAGTAGGAATGGATGGATGACAAAATACCCCGCCGAGCCCAATCCATTAAATATTTCCTACCCATAAGTTAATTTCCTGAAATGCAATAATTCACCAAAATTTTGACAATTTCATGCTCCAAACTTTGTGGGAACAGTTTGGAGATGGCCCCTTCCTGTTCTAACATGACTGTGCAACAGTGCACAAAGCAAGGCCCATAAACACATGGATGAGCGAGATTGGTGTGGACGAACTTGAGTGGCCTGCACACAGTCCTGACCTCAACCCAATACAACACCTTTGGGATGAATTAGAGCAGGGACTGCGAGCCAAACCTTCTTGTTCCACATCAATGTTGGACCTCACAAATGCACTTCTGGAAGAATGGTAAAACATTTCCATAAACCTCTTAAACCTTGTGGAAAGCCTTCCTAGACGAGTTGAAACTATTATAGCTACAAAGGGTGGTCCGACATCATATCCTATGGTTTAAGAATGAGATGTCACTCACGTTCATGAGCGTGTAAAGGCAACCGAGCGAATACTTTGGCAATTTAGTGTATAAAATTGATACAAATATAAAATGTTATCAAGAGATGGGAAATCGTGCAGCATAGTACAACATGCCGAATACAAACGTATTGTAGCTCTATAGGCTTTCAATTGAACTCCTAATAGATCAAACCATGAACCCAAACAAAGCTAGCAAGCAAAACAACCATGGTACCATTGCTACTTGTTTAATGCTAGGTAGCTCTATCTGTGCAGCAAACTAGGCTACCTAGCTACAGTTTGGAAAAGAATAACTTACGATGTGAAGACCGTCAGAAAAACTTGGAACGAACAAACAAAATTACATCAACAATGACATGTAGCTAAAGATAGAATAACCCAACCGTAGGTACGTACAGTACATAAATTTGAAACGCCGTCCACAAAAGCAAAAACTAGCCTTAAGGGTTATAGCTTGCTCGGCATTTGTTTGACCTCCTTGTCTATTTGTTTGTGTATGGCCGCACTGCAACTACAATTCACTGAATCTTGAGTCTTACTAATTAAACGTTGCCTTCGAATAAACGCCGCACCACAAATGATCATTGTGTAATACACGCTGCAGTGTTTAATCGAAAGACACATTTGGAACTCACCGTACTAATTTAAATTACATCAACAATGACATGTAAAAATAGAACAACCCAACCGCATAGTTACGCACAGTATACAAATTTCAAACGCGTCTCACAGAAGCAAGTATAATGTTAAAGATTTTACGACTTGCTAGCCTGTAATACTGTCTGTACAAAGAGATATCCTTAGCTCAGCTAGCCTAGATAGATTAGCTGCTATCCTGTTTACGACAGTATAAAAGTCTTCAAGTTATCATACGAATACAAACGCTAAAATACATGTTTTGTACTGCCATTGTAGGATCTTATTACTCACTGTCAAATGTAACAATGAAAATCTCTGAGGGCTGCAGGAGTTCTCCAACGATAAAATAAAATGGTCGTCTTGTTGTGCGTGTACCAAGCTCGCGCGTGTGTCAAGGGGCTCTGGCCCCTTGTGTGTGTGAGAATGTGGAGCACGCGCGCACAGGAGCAAAGGGAGAGAGGATTTGGGGAAACAGCCCTAGAAATTAGCCAAGCATGCATGTTTCAAATATTCACTAAAAATCGAGTTTTCATGTTACAGTCAACTTTTTCTCTGATTTGTGTACTCAACATTCTCAAGAGTCTTCATATGAACTAGTGATTGAATCAGAGTATCGTTTTTTGGCCGGCGGATGTGTAAAGCATTATTTTAGCATTAGCAATAAATTCAATTTGCTTTATATCAATCATTTTTAGAGGTATGAAGTTGCCTTTGTACATGGTAACATGTTGTAGTGTCTTCCACGTGACATACCAAGTTTGGTGTTGATATCTCAAAGATTTGCTGAGATTTGACCAAACGTCCTGTTTGGTTGCTTTGTTGCAGATTTTGATTGGCTCTACCGGACAAACGGTTTTGAAAATCAGAAATCCCTACGATAACTTTTGTGAGGCTCAGTCTGGATATCATCTATGGCAATTTTGAAGAAAATTCGACCAAAAATGTAGGAGGAGTAGGGAAAAAACGCGTTTCCTTAATCTTTATTGTACAGACAAATTCAATATGGCGGCCGTTATAGCTTCTTGAGGCTTTTTTATTCCTCATGAGAAATAAGGCATATGTAATGAATTTCAGAATTTTGGGACTTATGGCCTGCAAATGGCATCAATTTGAAAATTGACATATTGGGGCGTGGCCTGTAGCGCCACCTATTGTCTCACATGGCCCATGTTTGGTATGGTAGTTACTAATGGTCTTCAGTTTCAACATGCCAAATTTCACAACTTTTTACGGTACTGGTCTAGGGGCTGCCATTGACTCCCATGGGTAAAACATAATAATAATACCACCAATAACAATAGGGTTCTCCTACCGGAGGAACCCTAATAATAATAATAATATTAACAATAACAATAGGTGCCTCGCAGCTTCGCTGCTTGGCCCCTAAATATAGCTGCAAGCAGCAATGGAGGGGCCAAGCAGTCCAGAGCAGGACATGGCTTCCATAGCACTTGTGCAACAATTAAGTCACAACAACCTGTTGCACTCATGCAACACACCAAGTTTGGTTGAAATATATGTTTGCGTTCAAGAGTACTGATAGTTCAAAGTTATTTTTCTGGTATAACACTGCAGGCCTCCTCTGCTCGTCATGGGAACGATGGAACCCAAGTTTGGTGACAATCGCGCAAATGGTTGCTGAGATATGCTCTTGCGCCTCGTTTGGCGGCTTCGCCACCGCTTTTGATCGTCTCTACCGAACAAACGTTTTTGAAAATTGAAAAGTCATATGATTGCTTTGTGAAACTGGGTCTAAAGATCATCTTTGCCAAATTTGGTAAACATTGGACAAAAATTGGGGCGTGCAAAAGGTTTTTACACTTTTCCATGAAATCCAAAATGGCGGCCACGTCCATTCGAATTTTATGAAAAGTTATTAATAGTCAGGCATTATATCTCACAAGACATCAACAGACAAAGAAATTACTTTATTAAGGTAAACACTTCAACCGTTATTAGCCAAAACGCGTTTATGCTTCCGGCCACGCCCCCTTTTAGTCACATGACACAATTTTTGGAGGACATCCTCAGAATAAGGTTCCGAGGCGGCGTACCAAATTTAGTTTCACTGCCTCAAACAACTGCTGAGATATGACTTCACTTCCTGTTTGGTGGCTTTTCTGCTGATTTTGATTCGCTGTCAAGGACAAACGGTTGTGGGGATCAAAAAGGCTCTACAATAACTTTTGTGCGGCTTGGTCTGAAGAGCATATCTGGTAATTTTGAAGAAGATTTGACAAAGATTGTAGGAGGAGTAGGCTTTCAAAGGTTTTTGATAAAACCGGAAATAGCGGAAAATCTGTATAACCGGAAATTGACCCCATAGGGTGCGTTGAACTCGTCTTCGTCCAGGGAATCCAATGGTACCTCATTTTTGAAAATGGGTCATACGGTTCAAAAGTTGCGTGTGTAAACACAAGTCCAAATTTGACCCATTGGTGGCGCTAGAGTGCCCGAGTATGGGACATGAAACTTTGTGAATTGGACCAGGGGACTGTCCCCAATGAGTGTGCCAAATTTCACAACTTTCGACCAAGCGCTTCTAGGGCCTGCCATAGACACCCAGTCTTAAGAAGTATAATAATAATAATAATTATACTAACAATAACAATAGGTGCCTCGCAGCTTCGCTGCTTGGCCCCTAATAAATATAGCTGCAAGCAGCAATGGAGGGGCCAAGCAGTCCAGAGCAGGACATGGCTTCCATAGCACTTGTGCAACAATTAAGTCACAACAACCTGTTGCACTCATGCAACACACCAAGTTTGGTTGAAATATATGTTTGCGTTCAAGAGTACTGATAGTTCAAAGTTATTTTTCTGGTATAACACTGCAGGCCTCCTCTGCTCGTCATGGGAACGATGGAACCCAAGTCTGGTGACAATCGCGCAAATGGTTGCTGAGATATGCTCTTGCGCCTCGTTTGGCGGCTTTGCCACCGCTTTTGATCGTCTCTACCGAACAAACGTTTTTTTAAATTTAAAATTCATCTGATTCCTTTTGTAAAACTAGGTCTAAAGATCATCTTTGCCAAATTTGGTAAACATTGGACAAAAATTGGGGCGTGCAAAAGGTTTTTACACTTTTCCATAAAATCCAAAATGGCGGCCACGTCCATTCGAAGTTTATGAAAAGTTATTAATAGTCAGGCTTGATATCTCACAAGACATCAACATACAAAGAAATTACTTTATTAAGGTAAACACTTCAACAGTTATTAGCCAAAACACGTTTATGCTTCCGGCCACGCCCCCTTTTAGTCACATGACACAATTCTTGGAGGACATCCTTAGAATAAAGTTCAGAGTAGGCATACCAACTTTGTTGTCACTGCCTCAAAGAACTGCTGAGATATGGTTTCACTTCCTGTTTGGCGGCTTTTCTGCAGAATTTGATTGGCTGTACCGGAAAAACGGTTGTGGGTATCAAAATGCTCTACCATAACTTTTGTGCGGCTTGGTCTGAAGAGCATATCTGGTAATTTTGAAGAAGATTTGACAAATATTGTAGGAGGAGTAGGCTTTTAAAGGTTTTTGATAAAACCGGAAATAGCGGAAAATCTATATAACCGGAAATTGACCCCATAGGGTGTGTTGAACTCGTCTTGGTCCAGGGAATCCAATGGTACCTCATTTTTTAAAATTGGTCATACGGTTCAAAAGTTGCGTGTGTAAACACAAGTCCAACTTTGACCCATTGGTGGCGCTAGAGTGCCCGAGTATGGGACATGAAACTTTGTGAATTGGACCAGGGGACTGTCCCCAATGAGTGTGCCAAATTTCACAACTTTCGACCAAGCGCTTCTAGGGCCTGCCATAGACACCCAGTCTTAAGAAGTATAATAATAATAATAATAATAATAATAATACTAACAATAACAATAGGTGCCTCGCAGCTTCGCTGCTTGGCCCCTAAATATAGCTGCAAGCAGCAATGGAGGGGCCAAGCAGTCCAGAGCAGGACATGGCTTCCATAGCACTTGTGCAACAATTAAGTCACAACAACCTGTTGCACTCATGCAACACACCAAGTTTGGTTGAAATATATGTTTGCGTTCAAGAGTACTGATAGTTCAAAGTTATTTTTCTGGTATAACACTGCAGGCCTCCTCTGCTCGTCATGGGAACGATGGAACCCAAGTCTGGTGACAATCGCGCAAATGGTTGCTGAGATATGCTCTTGCGCCTCGTTTGGCGGCTTTGCCACCGCTTTTGATCGTCTCTACCGAACAAACGTTTTTTTAAATTTAAAATTCATCTGATTCCTTTTGTAAAACTAGGTCTAAAGATCATCTTTGCCAAATTTGGTAAACATTGGACAAAAATTGGGGCGTGCAAAAGGTTTTTACACTTTTCCATAAAATCCAAAATGGCGGCCACGTCCATTCGAAGTTTATGAAAAGTTATTAATAGTCAGGCTTGATATCTCACAAGACATCAACATACAAAGAAATTACTTTATTAAGGTAAACACTTCAACAGTTATTAGCCAAAACACGTTTATGCTTCCGGCCACGCCCCCTTTTAGTCACATGACACAATTCTTGGAGGACATCCTTAGAATAAAGTTCAGAGTAGGCATACCAACTTTGTTGTCACTGCCTCAAAGAACTGCTGAGATATGGTTTCACTTCCTGTTTGGCGGCTTTTCTGCAGAATTTGATTGGCTGTACCGGAAAAACGGTTGTGGGTATCAAAATGCTCTACCATAACTTTTGTGCGGCTTGGTCTGAAGAGCATATCTGGTAATTTTGAAGAAGATTTGACAAATATTGTAGGAGGAGTAGGCTTTTAAAGGTTTTTGATAAAACCGGAAATAGCGGAAAATCTATATAACCGGAAATTGACCCCATAGGGTGTGTTGAACTCGTCTTGGTCCAGGGAATCCAATGGTACCTCATTTTTTAAAATTGGTCATACGGTTCAAAAGTTGCGTGTGTAAACACAAGTCCAACTTTGACCCATTGGTGGCGCTAGAGTGCCCGAGTATGGGACATGAAACTTTGTGAATTGGACCAGGGGACTGTCCCCAATGAGTGTGCCAAATTTCACAACTTTCGACCAAGCGCTTCTAGGGCCTGCCATAGACACCCAGTCTTAAGAAGTATAATAATAATAATAATAATAATACTAACAATAACAATAGGTGCCTCGCAGCTTCGGTGCTTGGCCCCTAAATATAGCTGCAAGCAGCAATGGAGGGGCCAAGCAGTCCAGAGCAGGACATGGCTTCCATAGCACTTGTGCAACAATTAAGTCACAACAACCTGTTGCACTCATGCAACACACCAAGTTTGGTTGAAATATATGTTTGCGTTCAAGAGTACTGATAGTTCAAAGTTATTTTTCTGGTATAACACTGCAGGCCTCCTCTGCTCGTCATGGGAACGATGGAACCCAAGTCTGGTGACAATCGCGCAAATGGTTGCTGAGATATGCTCTTGCGCCTCGTTTGGCGGCTTCGCCACCGCTTTTGATCGTCTCTACCGAACAAACGTTTTTGAAAATTGAAAATTAATATGATTGCTTTGTGAAACTGGGTCTAAAGATCATCTTTGCCAAATTTGGTAAACATTGGACAAAAATTGGGGCGTGCAAAAGGTTTTTACACTTTTCCATGAAATCCAAAATGGCGGCCACGTCCGTTCGAATTTTATGAAAAGTTATTAATAGTCAGGCTTGATATCTCACAAGACATCAACAGACAAAGAAATTACTTTATTAAGGTAAACACTTCAACAGTTATTAGCGTAAACACGTTTATGCTTCCGGCCACGCCCCCTGTTAGTCACATGACACAATCTTTGGAGGACATCCTCAGAATAAGGTTCCGAGGCGGCGTACCAAATTTAGTTTCACTGCCTCAAACAACTGCTGAGATATGACTTCACTTCCTGTTTGGCGGCTTTTCTGCTTATTTTGATTGGCTGTCACGGACAAACGGTTGTGGGTATCAAAATGCTCTACCATAACTTTTGTGCGGCTTGGTCTGAAGAGCATATCTGGTAATTTTGAAGAAGATTTGACAAAGATTGTAGGAGGAGTAGGCTTTCAAAGGTTTTTGATAAAACCGGAAATAGCGGAAAATCTATATAACCGGAAATTGACCCCATAGGGTGTGTTGAACTCGTCTTGGTCCAGGGAATCCAATGGTACCTCATTTTTTAAAATTGGTCATACGGTTCAAAAGTTGCGTGTGTAAACACAAGTCCAACTTTGACCCATTGGTGGCGCTAGAGTTCCCGAGTATGGGACATGAAACTTTGTGAATTGGACCAGGGGACTGTCCCCAATGAGTGTGCCAAATTTCACAACTTTCGACCAAGCGCTTCTAGGGCCTGCCATAGACACCCAGTCTTAAGAAGTATAATAATAATAATAAATATAGCTGCAGGCAGCAATGGCGGGTTCCTCCTCAGCATTGCAAACCATTACAAAATTGACATGACACAGACATGTATTTCATACATGTACACAACATTTCAATACAATTGGATCAATGGCTGATTTGAAGTCATTTTTTGAAATTCTTCACAAATTGTCACTGTAGAGAAATATCCATGCTGCCGACATTATGGGTTCTTGAGACTTCTTTGTTCCCCATTGGCAATAAGGCATGCGTACCAAATTTTAGACATTTTGGACTGACAGGGTTAAAATGCCACCCTTTTGAAAGTGACAACTTTGAAGCGTGTTCTGTCAGGCCACCTGTGCTCTGGTCAGGCCCATCATGCAGAGATCCATTCTTTAAAAGCTTTGATTACAACAATAACTTTATGAAAGTCAGAATACACTTTAGTAAAGGACGTGTGTAGTTTATGTACTACTACTGCTTGCTCTGCCCACACACTTTCCCCATCCATGCTGTTTCCCTCTTTGCCAGTGCGGGTGGTGCGGTGGCCGCATGAGGTTTAGGTGTAGTCCAAAAGTTGCCTCCCACAATCAAAACATATTAACCGCAACATTGTTTTCAAACTTTCTCAAAGATGGCTTGAAAACCACAGATATTGACTCTCTTCTTGAGTAGATCTCTTTCCAGAATCTCAGTCAATCCAGAATCAAGATTAGCCTCATAGGCAATTGGTCTGGTCTAGGGCACAGCCCACGTTCAGCTCCTTGCAAGTATAGCCTGTGATAGTAAAATGGCCGACTCTCTGTTCCCATTAAACTACACAGCATGCACACTCAAGGTGACCAACAAGATTATATTAACTAACAAACAATGGCCGGGTTTCCCAGATTCGTTAAGAAGCTCTTAACGCTAAGAGCTTCTTAAGAGCGTTCTAAGAACGCTCTAGAACGCTCTTAGAACGCTCTTAAGAAGCTCTTAGCGTTAAGAGCTTCTTAACGAATCTGGGAAACCCGGCCAATAACATTACAAACATCTAACTGAACGAACACAACAACTGAAATCCCTTGCGTAGCTGTTGTTTTTTTAACATGCCGCACTGCATGCTGGGTACCCAAGAGCGCTGACGCTGATTATCTAGCTGTGCTCCGACTGCGTGATATGACGAGATGCTAGTGGTGCGCTGAGGTCTCAGAGTCTCCTGCCCGAGTTCAAGTTCTGCCCGATTAGCAAGCTATTTTTACTAATGTTTTGTTAGCAATTGAATGGTAATGCAAGCTAGCTAAAAACAATGTTAGTTAGCTTGGCTAAACTGGTTTTCATAGCAACAGAAATCAACAAATCAGATCAGTCGAACTTTATTCAGAAATGGGGGGATGGCGGGAACATTAAAGGTGTAGGTACAGTAAAAGTGAAATGGAACGCGTCTTTCTGCCTTGAAGCTGCGTGCGCATCAACAAGACCCCATCTATATGTAAAGATAACATCCAAGCTAACAATTTCGCCAAATCTGACTGCAGCATTGTATACCATATGTACCGTGTTATGGTTGTTTGAGTTAAACAACTTGCTAAATGAATTAAATGTCAAATCCAACTATAAATGTATAAAAGAGAGTTCCAATCAAATCTGAATTTGTTTTAAACCTAGAGGTTTAAAAGGTTACCTTTGCCTAAACTGACCAACTCAGTTTCAACAGCCATTTACACATTTAGTCTCTATTTGTTACTCTATTCTTAAGGCATGTTTAACTTAATGTCTGCACCTCTCTGTCACCAACTGTCTCTGCAGTGGGGGCTTCACAGGGTGTCTACAGGTATAAACAAGTTAAATGTAAGACCTTTTAATACCACTTCCAAATGAAATTAAAGACCAAACTTACGATGGAAATACAAATCAAAAGTGGAAATATACAGTCATCTTTCCAAGTAAACACTGATGTCTGTTCAATATGAACAGTATGGTAAAATGACAATAATCGGTTGAGTTTAAGAACATTGACTAAATGTGTGTAATGCGGAAGGATAACACAAAAATGTAATTGCTGTCCTAAATTATACTTATTATTACACTAGGGTGGAAATGGTGGAGCAGAAACTAACAATTCCATGAATCCCATGGAAACAAAGGCAAATGTGTGAGATGTACTGATGTGGAGCACAAATGCTCCAAGAAGCAGTACTTCTCTTGAGTGGTTTTTATTCAGATGAATAATCATTGGATTCAGGTCAAAAGTCTATCACTTGAACTAGTTTCATCACTTAAGACACAAAGTCAGCAGCTTGGCATACTGGCACATGGAAAGGATTAAACATTTAGACTTTCATCAAAGTAATGCTGGCTTGTCCTTTTTCATCAATGTCCTCAAAAAAGCAGGCTGCAGAGCTACTGTGTCTGTGGGGTGACTGTCTCTGGAGGGCTGGCAGGCAGGGGCAAGCAGGGCCTGCAGGCAGGCAGGCAGGCAGGCCAGCTGGATCAAGCTGTTCTGGGGTCAGGGCTGAAGAGAAGCTGTCCAGCTAGAGAGGGGTAGTCCAGCAAGGGGTCTGTGTGGATCTCACCATCCTCGAGTCTGTTGCATCCTCTGTTGAACTCTGTTGAGCAGGCCTCTGCATGACCCTCCAGACCTGTCAAAGTGAAGAAAGGGTCCATGTCAGTTGTGAAAAATGAAGCTTTTCCCATCTACACTTGATACAGACTTCAGTTTTGACTGTGAAATGCAGTGTCATTACTTGAACTTGAATCCAAATGTGTTGACGTCATGGAGA
This sequence comes from Osmerus eperlanus, assembly GCF_963692335.1. NCBI lineage: Eukaryota > Metazoa > Chordata > Actinopteri > Osmeriformes > Osmeridae > Osmerus > Osmerus eperlanus. Next base: position 10,311,910 of record NC_085022.1, read on the forward strand.
CCCATGCAGTCACTCAAAACACAGGTTCGATTCCAGGCTCTGGCAAGAGTATTTACCTCTAAACTGGTCAATATATACACATCTGACAAAAGACCAGCTCGACCTTTGCTTGTAAACAGTGATTCTGACTGTAAGAGACCTTTAAATAGCCTGACTTACCGAAATTGGCAAAACTAGCCTGGCTAACGTAGGTCGCTTTCTCAGGGCATATGACGAATGAAACAGGCTCGCCTTGAAAAAGTCTCCCTGCCGCATAGGCTTATTACAAAGACTTTCACGCCAAAAATCACCATTATGAGCCGACAGGTCTGTGGGGAATTGCTTTTTCTCCTAAAGGCTGCTCTCCTCGACCTTTTTGATGAACAATTCGTCGAGATGCAAAATGACTCACTAATTAAAAACACAGAGGAAAAAAGCTAGAGCTACAGTAGCTACTTTTCGAGTTTGGTTTTCCGTCACTTCAGAATCACGATCTATAAGGTCTAAAAGTGCTAAACCTTCACCATAATTCAAGAGTAGTGTACTTTCACAAACCCAATCATTAATTCTACCTTAAAATGTGTAAAACCAGGACTTACCGAAAGTGGCTGCCTCCAACACGGCTTTCACGGGAGACGACTTTCACGGGACACGGGAAACAACAATGGCCGCCGAAAAATTATTTATATTCGTAACAGCGAGCTGCGATTGGAAGCGAAATGAAACAGGGGCTAAAAAACGAGGGTGGGGGCTTGGTCAGCACACATTTTCAAGAAAGCATGCGTGTGTCAAGGGGCTCTGGCCCCTTGTGTGTGTGAGAATGTGGAGCACGCGCGCACAGGAGCAAAGGGAGAGAGGATTTGGGGAAACAGCCCTAGAAATTAGCCAAGCATGCATGTTTCAAATATTCACTAAAAATCGAGTTTTCATGTTACAGTCAACTTTTTCTCAGATTTGTGTACTCAACATTCTCAAGAATCTTCATATGAACTAGTGATTGAATCAGAGTATCAGTTTTTGGCCGGCGGATGTGTAAAGCATTATTTTAGCATTAGCAATAAATTCAATTTGCTTTATATCAATCATTTTTAGAGGTATGAAGTTGCCTTTGCACATGGTAACATGTTGTAGTGTCTTCCACGTGACATACCAAGTTTGGTGTTGATATCTCAAAGATTTGCTGAGATTTGACCAAACGTCCTGTTTGGTTTCTTTGTTGCAGATTTTGATTGGCTCTACCGGACAAACGGTTTTGAAAATCAGAAATCCCTACGATAACTTTTGTGAGGCTCAGTCTGGATATCATCTATGGCAATTTTGAAGAAAATTCGACCAAAAATGTAGGAGGAGTAGGGAAGAAACGCGTTTCCTTAATCTTTATTGTACAGAAAAATCCAATATGGCGGCCGTTATAGCTTCTTGAGGCTTTTTTATTCCTCATGAGAAATAAGGCATATGTAATGAATTTCAGAATTTTGGGACTTATGGCCTGCAAATGGCATCAATTTGAAAATTGACATATTGGGGCGTGGCCTGTAGCGCCACCTATTGTCTCACATGGCCCATGTTTGGTATGGTAGTTACTAATGGTCTGCAGTTTCAACATGCCAAATTTCACAACTTTTTACGGTACTGGTCTAGGGGCTGCCATTGACTCCCATGGGTAAAAAATAATAATAATACCACCAATAACAATAGGGTTCTCCTACCGGAGGAACCCTAAATATAGCTGCAGGCAGCAATGGCGGGTTCCTCCTCAGCATTGCAAACCATTACAAAATTGACATGACACAGACATGTATTTCATACATGTACACAACATTTCAAGACAATTGGATCAAAGGCTGATTTGAAGTCATTTTTTGAAATTCTTCACAAATTGTCACTGTAGAGAAATATCCATGCTGCCGACATTATGGGTTCTTGAGACTTCTTTGTTCCCCATTGGCAATAAGGCATGCGTACCAACTTTTAGACATTTTGGACTGACAGGGTTAAAATGCCACCCTTTTGAAAGTGACAACTTTGAAGCGTGTTCTGTCAGGCCACCTGTGCTCTGGTCAGGCCCATCATGCAGAGATCCATTCTTTAAAAGCTTTGATTACAACATTAACTTTATGAAAGTGAGGATACACTTCACTAAAGGAAGTGTGTAGGTTATGTACTACTACTGCTTGCTCTGCCCACACACTTTCCCCATCCATGCTGTTTCCCTCTTTCCCAGCGCAGGTCATGCCAAGGCATAAATGCGGCAGCCGTATGAGTATTAGAAGTAGCCCAAAAAACATACCATACACAGTCACACTGTTTTCAAAACTGAAACTGGTTAGAAGACCATGGCTATTAGAACTCTACCTGAATTGAGCTCTCTCTAGAGTCTCAGTCAAACAACTGTCAAGAGTCATGTAGGGAACTGGACCAAGGTATAGCTAATGTCCAGCTGTTAGCAAGTGTACCTTGTGATGGTACAGCAGCTTAACAATACTTTGTCATGGTCAGACTCTCTGATCCCATTAAACTACACAACATGGTGTAGGGTGACCAACAGTATTATCTTAAGTAAAAAACAATAACATTACACACATTTAAGTGAACGAACACAACAACTGAAATCCCTTGCACAGCTGTTGTAACCAAACTATTTTCCACAACTATTTGCGTTTTTGGTGTGCACTGCATGCTGGGTACCCAAGGGCGCTGACGCTACAATATTTATTATCTAGCTGTCTTCCGGCTGTGTAATATGACGAGATGCTAGCGATGCAAACATGAAAGCTTGTCTCGGGGGGTCATGCATGTGATCTCACTACAAGCTTTTGATTACACGTGAGGACTGTTAGCAAAGTATTTCTATTCGTGTTTTGTTAGTGATTGAATGGTAATGTCAGCTAGCTAAAAACAATGTTAGTTAGCTTGGCTAAAATGGTTTTCATAGCAACAGATATCAACAAATCAGATCAATCTAACTTTATTCAGAAGGGGGGGGGGGGGGTGGGAACATATAAACTAGAGGTGAAATGGTAGGCATTGTTCTGCCTTGAAGCTGCGTGCGCATCCTCATTGTTTGTAACCACCAACCCATCTATATGTAAAGATAACATCCAAGCTAGCAATTTCGCCAAATTTGACTGCAGATTTTTTACACCATATGTACTTCGTTATGGTTTTTGAGTCAAACAACTTGCTAAATGATTAAATGTCTGTTAAATGTCAAATCCAACTTTAAATGTATAAAAGAGAGAATTAAACCTAGAGGTTGAAAAGGCTACGTTTGTCTAAACTGACATGCACAAACTCAGAGCACTGAGTTTCAACATCCATGTACACATTTTGTCTCTATTTTTTACTCTACTCTTTAACGCATGACTATGTTTAACTTAATGTCAGCACCTCTCTGTCATCAATTGTCTCTGGAGTGGGGGATGGGGGCTTCTTATCCAACAAATTACATCCCTGAACTTTTAAAACATATCAATGGCCTACTACAATTGTAAACATCCTTTGGCCTTCCCATGCTGGGAAGAAAACTACAGTTTTTCTTTGATTAAACGTTGACCTTGAATAAACGCTGCACCAAAAATTAACATTGTGTAATAAATGGCACCTTCGATTAAACGCCTCCCCCTAAAAATCAGAAAACGGTTCTTTAATTGGTTAAATTAAAACACAGTATTTATTACACAAGTAATTTACAAGTGTAGCATACTATTATCCCATGAAACACTGGCAGGCACAAGTGTCTTTCTTGCTACAGATTTATTTGAAGCTTTTTCTCCAAATCCACCGTTAAAACTAAACTCACGCTGTAATGAGAAAATAAAGACCACATTAGCTTAATATGAACATGCAATGACATGCGCAGCATGTAAATAACATTCACCAAAGTCAAATACAGACACAAAACAACATACTTTGTTGGCTGCATGCTGTAGCCTACACAAGGGAATAGAGGTTTCCTTAGATTGCTAACAACCTCTATAACAACCTTAAACTTATCACTTAGAGTGAATGTGCATAAAGCTCCAGGACCTGACATCCCTGGCTGTGTTCTCAAGGCCTGTGCTCCTGAACTGGCAGAGGTGTTCACTGACATCTTTAACCTCTCCCTGTCGCAGTCTGTCGTCCCCAATAGGTTCAAGGGGGCCACCATCATCCCAGTCTCTAAGAAACCATCAGTGAGCTGTCTCAATGATTACCGCCCTGTTGTGATGAAATGCTTTGAGACGTTAGTCAAAGACCAAATTACATCCTGCCTGTCACCTGCATTAGACCCACTCCAGTTTGCATATAGGCCGAACAGGTCTACAGATGATGTTGTAGCTTTGGCCTTGAACACTGCTCTCTTTCACTTGGATCAGAACAACATATACGTGTGGATGCTCTTCATCGACTTCAGCTCCGTTTTCAACACCATAGTACCATCCAGGCTCATCATAAAACTACAGGACCGGAACATCAGTCCTTCCATGTGCAGCTGGACAGGACACAGGCAGTACGGCTAGGTAACATCACCCCACCAGTCTAACACTCAGCACTGGTGCCCCACAGAGTTGTGTGTTAAGCCCACTGTTGTACTCTCTGTTCACCTATGGTTGTGCAGCCACAAAAAGGTCCAACACTATCATTATGTTTGCTGATGACACCACCATTATCGGCTGCATCAAGAATGGTGATGAGTCTGCCTACAGAGCAGAGGTGGCAACAATGACATCCTGGTGTCAGCATAACAGCCTGTTGCTTAATGTAGCAAAAACCAAGGAGTTGATAGTGGACTACAGGCGGCTGCAGGGAGAACATGCACCCATTCACATCGCGGGCACAGCTGTGGAGAGTCAAAAGTTTCAGATTTTTTGGTATCAACATCAGTGAGGATCTGAGCTGGACCACCATATTGGTGTGGTTACAAGGACAGCGAAACAGAGGCTCTTTTTTCAGCGGCGACTGTGGAAATTTGGCATGGACTGCACTATACTGACCAATTTTTACCGGTGCACCATTGAGAGCATACTGACTGGTGGCATTACAACATGGTTTGGCAACAGCACTGCCCAGGACAGGAAGACACTACAAAGAGTGGTCAAATCTGCACAGCGTATTACAAGGACTGCATTACCATCCATTCAGGACCTTTACAGCCAGCGGTGCAGGAGAAAGGCCAAGTGGATCATTTCTGACCCTAGTCATCCCTGCCACAGTCTTTTCTCCCTCTTGCCTTCTGGAAGGCGATACAAGAGTATAAGGTCCTGTACCAGCAGATACAGGGATAGTTTTCTCACACATGCCATCAGGATGCTGAACTGTCCTTGAAATATCTTTTTGCACTACAATTTTTCTTATTTTTTCTACCCTTTTTCCCCATTCTTTAGTATTTAATTTTTTTATTCTGCAAGTTGAACGGACATTGAGCACAAAGAATTTCATTACTTATAAATGCTGTTTATGAGTATATGATAATAAACTTGAACTTGAAACTTTTATCAGAGCTTTAAATTGTCTGTGCTTCGCTTGCTGTTAGGTTGTCGACCCTCTCACTCATGAGCGTCCCAAAAGGCCTTCAAAATAAAGTTACGTAATAATTCTGAATACAATTATATAATTCTAAATTAAGACATTGCTTGAAAAAAAATTATACATTATTATAATGCAATTGCGACAATTGCATTCAGGCCTATAGATAGTTATACATATTGTATACAATATGGCGAGGTAGCTGACTTAACCATTCCTGAATGTGCTTTTCATCAACACCAAGTTTGCGTGCTATAGATCTGTTGCTGGTGGTGAGTGCTTTCTGCACAGGTTTCTGTTTGAAAGCTAAAGTGTAAGAATGTTACGGCATGCTGCGTCAGATTTGTACACAAAGTAGAGACACGCGCGGCATACATTTTACACTGGGCTTTTGTTTGACTTCCTTGTCTATTCTGTGTTTGTCTATGGCTGCACTGCAGCTACAATTCACTGAATCTCTCTTACCAATTAAACGTTGCCCTTGAATGAACGCCACCCTCGAATAAACGCTGCACCACTAACTGCTCTATTAAAAGGGTTCACTATGAAGCAAACCATTCTAACAAAATAATAACAAATAAACAATAACAACCGCCAACAAACGCTGACTAGACCATACCTGCATGCAGCGAATAGAAAGAAAGAAGGGAGAAAAGAAAAAACACACAACCACAACTTTACAGACTGAATTAGGACATTTTAAACATGGGTCCGTAACAAAGACGTTGTTAAAAATGCTCATTCACATTCATTTTTCTCAATTAATCTTATCACTTAAACACACTGGTTTAGCATTTTTTCCCACAAGGAAGTCTAACCTCAACAGTGGATCATTGGTCCCTGGATCTCTTGCTGGAACATGGCATCTAAAAAACACATCAAAAACTATGAAATGTAACATACCACACTACTGCTTAACAATTTCATAGTCTTACATTATCATAACTTCATACTCAACAGTTCTAGTATACAGACCTTTAAGAAAATATTGAAATGGTTAGGATTCTCAAAACACCAATCTCTGTACTTAAAAAAAATATTTAGACATCCATTATTTACCTTTATTCAATTTACACTGTCTACATTCAAATTTAAGTCTGTAAAATGTAAACAGAGAAACGGACTCGACTATAAATACAAATTAAGACCAATTGAGAACAATTTATCTTGCAAATGGTTTTTACTTTAAATTCATGTTTCACCAAAAGAATCATCACAGTTTAACACAAATAACCAAACCTTACTGTTAAAATACTGCCAAGCCACTGACTCACATTAGAAAATTAAAACAAATAAACATAGCCTAGAAGATGTACCTGTAGGTCAATTACATAATCAAGAGCATGGAGTAGGAATGGATGGATGACAAAATACCCCGCCGAGCCCAATCCATTAAATATTTCCTACCCATAAGTTAATTTCCTGAAATGCAATAATTCACCAAAATTTTGACAATTTCATGCTCCAAACTTTGTGGGAACAGTTTGGAGATGGCCCCTTCCTGTTCTAACATGACTGTGCAACAGTGCACAAAGCAAGGCCCATAAACACATGGATGAGCGAGATTGGTGTGGACGAACTTGAGTGGCCTGCACACAGTCCTGACCTCAACCCAATACAACACCTTTGGGATGAATTAGAGCAGGGACTGCGAGCCAAACCTTCTTGTTCCACATCAATGTTGGACCTCACAAATGCACTTCTGGAAGAATGGTAAAACATTTCCATAAACCTCTTAAACCTTGTGGAAAGCCTTCCTAGACGAGTTGAAACTATTATAGCTACAAAGGGTGGTCCGACATCATATCCTATGGTTTAAGAATGAGATGTCACTCACGTTCATGAGCGTGTAAAGGCAACCGAGCGAATACTTTGGCAATTTAGTGTATAAAATTGATACAAATATAAAATGTTATCAAGAGATGGGAAATCGTGCAGCATAGTACAACATGCCGAATACAAACGTATTGTAGCTCTATAGGCTTTCAATTGAACTCCTAATAGATCAAACCATGAACCCAAACAAAGCTAGCAAGCAAAACAACCATGGTACCATTGCTACTTGTTTAATGCTAGGTAGCTCTATCTGTGCAGCAAACTAGGCTACCTAGCTACAGTTTGGAAAAGAATAACTTACGATGTGAAGACCGTCAGAAAAACTTGGAACGAACAAACAAAATTACATCAACAATGACATGTAGCTAAAGATAGAATAACCCAACCGTAGGTACGTACAGTACATAAATTTGAAACGCCGTCCACAAAAGCAAAAACTAGCCTTAAGGGTTATAGCTTGCTCGGCATTTGTTTGACCTCCTTGTCTATTTGTTTGTGTATGGCCGCACTGCAACTACAATTCACTGAATCTTGAGTCTTACTAATTAAACGTTGCCTTCGAATAAACGCCGCACCACAAATGATCATTGTGTAATACACGCTGCAGTGTTTAATCGAAAGACACATTTGGAACTCACCGTACTAATTTAAATTACATCAACAATGACATGTAAAAATAGAACAACCCAACCGCATAGTTACGCACAGTATACAAATTTCAAACGCGTCTCACAGAAGCAAGTATAATGTTAAAGATTTTACGACTTGCTAGCCTGTAATACTGTCTGTACAAAGAGATATCCTTAGCTCAGCTAGCCTAGATAGATTAGCTGCTATCCTGTTTACGACAGTATAAAAGTCTTCAAGTTATCATACGAATACAAACGCTAAAATACATGTTTTGTACTGCCATTGTAGGATCTTATTACTCACTGTCAAATGTAACAATGAAAATCTCTGAGGGCTGCAGGAGTTCTCCAACGATAAAATAAAATGGTCGTCTTGTTGTGCGTGTACCAAGCTCGCGCGTGTGTCAAGGGGCTCTGGCCCCTTGTGTGTGTGAGAATGTGGAGCACGCGCGCACAGGAGCAAAGGGAGAGAGGATTTGGGGAAACAGCCCTAGAAATTAGCCAAGCATGCATGTTTCAAATATTCACTAAAAATCGAGTTTTCATGTTACAGTCAACTTTTTCTCTGATTTGTGTACTCAACATTCTCAAGAGTCTTCATATGAACTAGTGATTGAATCAGAGTATCGTTTTTTGGCCGGCGGATGTGTAAAGCATTATTTTAGCATTAGCAATAAATTCAATTTGCTTTATATCAATCATTTTTAGAGGTATGAAGTTGCCTTTGTACATGGTAACATGTTGTAGTGTCTTCCACGTGACATACCAAGTTTGGTGTTGATATCTCAAAGATTTGCTGAGATTTGACCAAACGTCCTGTTTGGTTGCTTTGTTGCAGATTTTGATTGGCTCTACCGGACAAACGGTTTTGAAAATCAGAAATCCCTACGATAACTTTTGTGAGGCTCAGTCTGGATATCATCTATGGCAATTTTGAAGAAAATTCGACCAAAAATGTAGGAGGAGTAGGGAAAAAACGCGTTTCCTTAATCTTTATTGTACAGACAAATTCAATATGGCGGCCGTTATAGCTTCTTGAGGCTTTTTTATTCCTCATGAGAAATAAGGCATATGTAATGAATTTCAGAATTTTGGGACTTATGGCCTGCAAATGGCATCAATTTGAAAATTGACATATTGGGGCGTGGCCTGTAGCGCCACCTATTGTCTCACATGGCCCATGTTTGGTATGGTAGTTACTAATGGTCTTCAGTTTCAACATGCCAAATTTCACAACTTTTTACGGTACTGGTCTAGGGGCTGCCATTGACTCCCATGGGTAAAACATAATAATAATACCACCAATAACAATAGGGTTCTCCTACCGGAGGAACCCTAATAATAATAATAATATTAACAATAACAATAGGTGCCTCGCAGCTTCGCTGCTTGGCCCCTAAATATAGCTGCAAGCAGCAATGGAGGGGCCAAGCAGTCCAGAGCAGGACATGGCTTCCATAGCACTTGTGCAACAATTAAGTCACAACAACCTGTTGCACTCATGCAACACACCAAGTTTGGTTGAAATATATGTTTGCGTTCAAGAGTACTGATAGTTCAAAGTTATTTTTCTGGTATAACACTGCAGGCCTCCTCTGCTCGTCATGGGAACGATGGAACCCAAGTTTGGTGACAATCGCGCAAATGGTTGCTGAGATATGCTCTTGCGCCTCGTTTGGCGGCTTCGCCACCGCTTTTGATCGTCTCTACCGAACAAACGTTTTTGAAAATTGAAAAGTCATATGATTGCTTTGTGAAACTGGGTCTAAAGATCATCTTTGCCAAATTTGGTAAACATTGGACAAAAATTGGGGCGTGCAAAAGGTTTTTACACTTTTCCATGAAATCCAAAATGGCGGCCACGTCCATTCGAATTTTATGAAAAGTTATTAATAGTCAGGCATTATATCTCACAAGACATCAACAGACAAAGAAATTACTTTATTAAGGTAAACACTTCAACCGTTATTAGCCAAAACGCGTTTATGCTTCCGGCCACGCCCCCTTTTAGTCACATGACACAATTTTTGGAGGACATCCTCAGAATAAGGTTCCGAGGCGGCGTACCAAATTTAGTTTCACTGCCTCAAACAACTGCTGAGATATGACTTCACTTCCTGTTTGGTGGCTTTTCTGCTGATTTTGATTCGCTGTCAAGGACAAACGGTTGTGGGGATCAAAAAGGCTCTACAATAACTTTTGTGCGGCTTGGTCTGAAGAGCATATCTGGTAATTTTGAAGAAGATTTGACAAAGATTGTAGGAGGAGTAGGCTTTCAAAGGTTTTTGATAAAACCGGAAATAGCGGAAAATCTGTATAACCGGAAATTGACCCCATAGGGTGCGTTGAACTCGTCTTCGTCCAGGGAATCCAATGGTACCTCATTTTTGAAAATGGGTCATACGGTTCAAAAGTTGCGTGTGTAAACACAAGTCCAAATTTGACCCATTGGTGGCGCTAGAGTGCCCGAGTATGGGACATGAAACTTTGTGAATTGGACCAGGGGACTGTCCCCAATGAGTGTGCCAAATTTCACAACTTTCGACCAAGCGCTTCTAGGGCCTGCCATAGACACCCAGTCTTAAGAAGTATAATAATAATAATAATTATACTAACAATAACAATAGGTGCCTCGCAGCTTCGCTGCTTGGCCCCTAATAAATATAGCTGCAAGCAGCAATGGAGGGGCCAAGCAGTCCAGAGCAGGACATGGCTTCCATAGCACTTGTGCAACAATTAAGTCACAACAACCTGTTGCACTCATGCAACACACCAAGTTTGGTTGAAATATATGTTTGCGTTCAAGAGTACTGATAGTTCAAAGTTATTTTTCTGGTATAACACTGCAGGCCTCCTCTGCTCCTCATGGGAACGATGGAACCCAAGTTTGGTGACAATCGCGCAAATGGTTGCTGAGATATGCTCTTGCGCCTCGTTTGGCGGCTTCGCCACCGCTTTTGATCGTCTCTACCGAACAAACGTTTTTGAAAATTGAAAATTCATCTGATTGCTTTTGTGAAACTGGGTCTAAAGATCATCTTTGCCAAATTTGGTAAACATTGGACAAAAATTGGGGCGTGCAAAAGGTTTTTACACTTTTCCATGAAATCCAAAATGGCGGCCACGTCCATTCGAATTTTATGAAAAGTTATTAATAGTCAGGCTTTATATCTCACAAGACATCAACAGACAAAGAAATTACTTTATTAAGGTAAACACTTCAACCGTTATTAGCCAAAACGCGTTTATGCTTCCGGCCACGCCCCCTTTTAGTCACATGACACAATTTTTGGAGGACATCCTCAGAATAAGGTTCCGAGGCGGCGTACCAAATTTAGTTTCACTGCCTCAAACAACTGCTGAGATATGACTTAACTTCCTGCTTGGCCAACAACAGGCTGAATGGGGATTTGAACTCATGAGCATAAGGTTACAAGTCAGTCTCTCTACCCTCTCTGCTACACACCAACTGTTTAGATTGTATGAATAGAAAGGGCAGAGTATTAGCTTTGGTCAGCTTTTGGACAAAGGTTAAGAAACGGTTGACATTTCAAGGTGAAATTGCATGAAATTGTGCATCGTATTTCAGAATGATGTCATCCTGTTTAACTAAACAGATAATCAAAATTATGACAGGCCAAAAGATAATGGCTGTATTCCAACCAACTACCTTATACTTCACAGGTCACCATGCCAGCCCATTGAGCTATTCTCAGTGTTGAATATTGTCATGTTCAGTTACTGTATAAAAAAGTAAGCTGTTTCTCCTGTGGTAAGTGTTGTTAGATTCAGCCAACGTTGAAACAGCTTTAATTCAATCATATTTTGACATACCAAGGAGAAATTGTTTGTGGTACTTCAGAAAGATGTCATCCTGTTGAACTAAACAGATAATCAAAATGATGACAGGCCAAAAGACTATGGCTGGATTCCAACCTACAACCTTATACTTTACAGGTCACCATCCCAGCCCTATTCTCAGTGTTGAATATTGTCATGTTCAGTTACTGTATAAAAAAGTAAGCTGTTTCTCCTGTGGTAAGTGTTGTTAGATTCAGCCTAAGTTGAAACTGCTTGTACATTTCCTATAAAAACGGGATGACTGGGTTGCTGCTGTAAAGAATAACTTTCTCATCGTTTTTTTTTAACAGGTTGTTTGGAGTGCCATAACTTGTCATGGAAGGGAATTTTAAATCATGCCTAGCATCAGTGGGAATGTGTCCTGGCTTAGGTTACTGAAATGAATTTGTGCAACAGGCAAGGGATCCACCTGAACAATCAATTGACTTCATTAGAGAAAACCATTAGAGTTATCTCTACCATGCGTAGACTACAAGTAGCTAGCTACTGTGGTGAACCTGGCTTGTTTTGCAGTGGTTTACACAGTCTCGCTAAACAGATGATCAGAGTGTTGTGATGGGCTCAAATAAACACACATTGCTATGTTTTTACAACCGGAGGATTGATCGGAAGACTAGAAACCGTTTTGCCAGAATAAAAAATTAAAAACTATGCTTCTGACTGGTTTTGAACCTACAACCATTTGCTTACCAGCCAATTGAGCCATTCCCAGACATGGAATACACAAAACTGGATAATAAAAAAAGCTGTTTCTCCAATGGCGAGCATTGTCAGATTTGGTCGAAGTTCAAACATCTGTAATTCAGTCATATTTCGACATATCAAAGTGAAACTTTGCATGGTACTTCAGGGGCATCTCGCCTTATTAAGTTTGAACCATCCTTCAAAAATACATTTGATTTAGTGACACAAACATATTGAGGCAATGTGTACATTTACATAAATACACCCATTTCAGCCATTTTGTACTTGATTCAATTGCCTTAAGTAACGTTTTTAAATACGTCAATGATACATATCTGTACCAAATTTCAAGTCAATTTCACCTTTGGTTCAAGAGAAGAGGAATTTTGAAGGTTTTCCCAAATTATCACAGTACAGGAAAATCCATCATGGCGGACCTTATGGGTCCTTGAGGCTTTTTTGTTCCTCGTGAAAAATGAGGCATGCACACCAAGTTTCAGAAAATTTGGAGCAATGGGGTGGAAATGCCATCACTTTGAAAATCGGACTTTTGGGCGTGGCCTGTGGCGCCCCCTATGGTCCGCTGTGGCCCATATTTGGTGTGGGGGGTACCCACTTGGATGTAGTATCAATGTGCCAAATTAAAAATTTATGACTAGGGACTTTTTGAGATATTGGGGCGCAAGGAGAAGAAAAATAATAAGAAGAATACCAACAATAACAATAGGTTCCCTCCTACCGGAGGAACCTAATAAAACTAACAATAACAATAGGTTTCCTCCTCACGGAGGAATCCTAATAATAAAACTAACAATAACAATAAACTAACAATAGGTGCCTCGCAGCTTCGCTGCTTGGCCCCTAATAATAAATATAGCTGCAAGCAGCAATGGCGGATTCCTCCAAACATTGCAAACCATTGAAAAATGTATATTCTTTACAAATTGTCACTGTATATAAAAATCCATGCTGCAGACTTACCAATGGGATACCAAATCTGAAATGCAATACCATCAAGATCCACAGGGGCCTTTATTTCAACCCAAGGAGTGAAGGGAGGGGGCTTAGTGAGCCTACCCATTCAAGAAAGCCTTGTATCTTTGTGCATCAGGGCGTGGCCAGTAGCGTCACCTATGGGTGATGTTGGGCCATTTGTGGTGTGGTAGTTACTGTTAACCTATACTATCAATGTCTCAGGATTAGAAGAACTTTTTACCATTGCATACAAAATCGGAAATGCAATACCATCAAGATCCACAAGGCCTTTGCTTAAGACCAAGGAATGAGGGGGGCTTGGTCAGCCCACACTCGTCTTGCCAAGCCTGCGCGTGTGTCAAGGGAAAGGCTGAGTGTGTGAGAATGTGGAGCACGTGCGCGCTGAAGAGCAGGGGAGACGTTTCATTGGAAATTTCGTTAGCAATTAGCCAAGCATGCATGTTTCAAATATTCACCACAAATCGACTTTTCATCTTACAGTCAACTTTTTCTGAGATTTATGTACTAAACATTCTCAAGAGTCTTCATGAACTTGTGATTGAACCAGAGTTTTTTGACTGGCGGATGTGTAAAGCATTATTTTAGCGTTAGAAATAAATTAGATTTCCTTTATTTCAATCATTTTTTAAGATATTAATTTGCCTTCTCACATGGGAACATGATGTAGTGTCTTTCACGTGATACACCAAGTTTGGTGTTGATATTTCAAAGATTTGCTGAGATTTGATCCAACTTCCTGTTTGGTTGCTTTGTTGACGATATTGATTGGCTGTACCAGACAAACGGTTTTGAAATTCAAAAATCTGTTGAAGAATTCAGTGAGGGTTAATCTGACGATGATACCTGCCAATTCTGGGGAAGATTGGACAAAAATTGTAGGAGAAGTAGTGAAAAAACGTGTTTCCTAAATCTTTATTGTACAAAAAAATCCAATATGGTGGCTGTTATAGGTTCTTGAGGCTTTTTTGTTCCTCATGAGAAATAAGGCATATCTAATGAATTTCAGATTTTTGGGACAAATGGGATGCAAATGGCATCACTTTGTAAATGGACAATTGGGGCGTGGCCGTAGCGCCACCTATGGATAATGGTGCGTCATTTGTGGTGTGGTAGTTACTCCTGGCCTATACTATCAATGTTTCAGGATTTTGAGAACTTTTTCTAAAATGCATTACCATCAAGATCCACAGGGGCCTTCACTTCAAGCCAAGGAATGAGTGGGGGCTTGGTCAGCCCACAATTGCCTGAAATGTTGTGTATGCGTCTCGCCAAGCCCGCGCGTGTGTCAAGGGAAAGGCTGAGTGTGTGAGAATGTGGAGCGCGCGCGCTGAGGAGCAGGGGAGACGTTTCATTGGAAATGTCTTTAACAATTAGCCAAGCATGCATTTTTCAAATATTCACCAAAATTCAACTTTTCATCTTACAGTCAACTTTTTCTGAGATTTGTGTACTAAACATTCTCAAGAGTCTTCATGAACTTGTGATTGAATCAGAGTATCAGTTTTTGACTGGCGGATGTGTAAAGCATTATTTTAGCGTTTGAAATAAATTAGATTTCCTTTATTTCAATCATTTTTTAAGATATTAATTTGCCTTCTCACATGGGAACATGATGTAGTGTCTTTCACGTGACACACCAAGTTTGGTGTTGATATTTCAAAGATTTGCTGAGATTTGATCCAACTTCCTGTTTGGTTGCTTTGTTGACGATTTTGATTTGCTGTACCGGACAAACGGTTTTGAAATTCAAAAATCTGTTGAAGAATTCAGTGAGGGTTGCTCTGACGATAATACCTGCCAATTCTGGGGAAGATTGGACAAAAGTTGTAGGAGAAGTAGCGAAAAAACGTGTTTCCTAAATCTTTATTGTACAAAAAAATCCAATATGGCGGCTGTTATAGGTTATTGAGGCTTTTTTGTTCCTCATGAGAAATAAGGCATATCTAATGAATTTCTGAATTTTGGGACAAATGGGATGCAAATGGCATCACTTTGTAAATGGACAATTGGGGCTTGGCCGTAGCGCCACCTATGGATAATGGTGCGTCATTTGTGGTGTGGTAGTTACTCCTGGCCTATACTATCAATGTTTCAGGATTTTGAGAACTTTTTCTAAAATGCATTACCATCAAGATCCACAAGGGCCTTCACTTCAAGCCAAGGAATGAGTGGGGGCTTGGTCAGCCCACAATTGCCTGAAATGTTGTGTATGCGTCTCGCCAAGCCCGCGCGTGTGTCAAGGGAAAGGCTGAGTGTGTGAGAATGTGGAGCGCGCGTGCTGAAGAGCAGGGGAGACATTTCATTGGAAATTTCGTTAGCAATTAGCCAAGCATGCATGTTTCAGATATTCACCACAAATCGACTTTTCATGTTACAGTCAACTTTTCCTCAGATTTGTGTAGTAAACATTCTCAAGAGTCTTCATATGAACTTGTGATTGAATCAAAGTATCAGTTTTTGACCGGTGGATGTGTAAAGCATTATTTTAGCGTTAACGATAAATTCGATTTGCTTTATATCAACCATTTTTGGAGATATGAAATAGCCTTTGCACATGGTAACATGTTGTAGTGTCTTCCTTGTGACATACCAAGTTACGTGTTGATATCTCAAAGATTTGCTGAGATTTGACCCAACTTCCTGTTTGGTTGCTTTTTTGCTGATTTTGATTGGCTGTGCCGGACAAATGGTTTAGAAAATCAAAACGCCATGTCTTTGATGACAGACACATTACAGTTTATGCTCCGGAAGATGGAGACATTGGAGGAGAACCAGCGAGAGGCTCTCCCATTCAGGCGACTACAGGGCAGACACACGTAAGAGGTGCCAGTGATGGACCTACAGGTGGCCAAAACACAGGCTGAACTCCAAGACCTTGAGGAGCGCCTTAAGGTGCTGGAGTTGCGAAAGAGAGTGGTAAGTGTTTGGAGATGCCATGAACTATGGCTTACACTCAGCGTTCAACGTTCACATTGGTGCTGACAATAAGTTCATGACTTCTAATTCCAGACGCTGTGATGAAGTGGAAGACGGGACTGGAAGAGAAAGCTGTGGAGCTCCCCATAGAATAGACACTCAAACACACCCCGGCAGCCCATTCAAAACAAGCCAGGTGAATGAATCATGATTGCAGTTTCCATATCCAACCTTTCACATGGCTATGTGACAAAAATCTAGAATCACATATTTTTTTGATGATGTATATTATTTTAGATGTGATTTTTTATGACTTGTATAGCCCCTTTTTTCACATGCAATTATGTTGATAGAACACTAACTTATTTTGTGCTCCATTGTCAGGGCCAACAGATAGGACCTGTAGCGGGGACTGGCTGAAGATTTTAATTCACTGTTTGGCACTTTGTTTGAAATAAAATGACAATGTTACATGGAAATGCTGCCTTGTTTATGATTAGCTTGAGTTAGGCTACACATCACACAAACATAGTCCTCCTAAAGTTGGCTACCATGTAGCCTATTATACAAGAACAAGTAGCATTTTGGGCAAATGAGGTCTGCATATGAACCGTCCCAATATAAGCAGTAGAATTGAGAAATATAGGTTACTTAGTTAACGTTGCAGTTACGGACTGGCAGCGTCACAAAATTACGTTGCTAGGAGGTCGCGGTTACGGACTGGCAACGTGATTTTGTGACGTTGCCGTTACCTCATGGCGTCTTTCACTACCCACGTACGCAACGTATGTTTGGTCATCGAATGACGTTGCGGCAACATAAGGGCAACGTAACTGTGTTAGCTGGGAAACACTTTATTTAAATGCATTTTAAAAGCCTGAAACCTCCTCCCCCTACTCCTATTCCTCCCCCTCATCCTCTCCCTCCTCCTCGTCCTCCTCCTCCTCGTCGTCCACCAGTTTGTCCGGAATCAACACCTGCAACATTAGCTACAGTTAGACAGCCGATCAAATGCAAAGAACATTAAGTGGAAGTGTATTTTATCCATATAATGATCCTGGAGTTATTTTTAGGACTGTAACAAGTGAAACGGAAAGTTTCCCTGACCTTCAGTATACAGATATTTACAACCATCATCTACTCATCGTGAACATTTGTCTGACGTAGCAACAGTAACTAGAGATCATGCGCGTCTGAGTCCGTAACCAGGACAACAATGACGCTAAGTGGCAATGACAGCCAACTGTCATTATGATACTTTTCTTGCGTCTTGGTTCATTGTAGCTCTAGTCTAACTGTCTAAAAGTAGCTTGCTACTCTAGAGCAGGGGTGGGGAACGTCCGGCCCGCGTCCGTATGCAGCCCGCGAAATCATTTGGTCCGGCCCGCCATGGCACTGCAGGAACCATATTATTAGGTGCATTATTTGTTGGCAGCAGCACTATTTTAATATGTGAAAGAGGACCGTGGAGGCGCGCAGCGTTGCGTACCAATGTACCAAAAAATGCTGCGCGCGAGCATTAAGTGTGGAATTCCTTTCTAGAAAATCAAATCCAGAATACGTTGTTGGTTTGGGCTAAGCCCCGAATGTTTACAACGTATGGCTCCGCGCCTGATTAACACTCAGATCGATAAGCAGTCTCAAAAATGGTAGCAATATAAAAAATAAACCTCACCAAAGAGAAGCAGTTCCAGCCATCACGTTAGGGGTGAGTTAATTAAATGTTTGACCAAATATAGCAGGCACATTTTTAAGTTGATAATTCTGTACGGCCCCCGAATGATTTTATAAATATCCAAATGGCCCTTGGCAGAAAAAAGGTTCCCCACCCCTGCTCTAGAGCTACTTGACTAAAGCTGTAGCCTTCATCTGTCCAAAAGTAGCTTCAGCTGTTTTGTATTTTCTGCTGATCGGAGTTATACGAACTCAAACATGTTCTGAGGGCAGAAAGCAAAATGATTGGTTTACAGATTCAACCAATGAGATTGAAGGTGAAAGCGGGCTCAGAAGACGTTTGTGTTGGGGATCGGAATTGTCAGGACGTTATAGAGGAAATCTCTGGAATTGTGAAAGGTAAGTGAATATTTAGTTACAATTCAACAAACTTCGACGTTTGCAAAGATAATTGGCAAACATTGATCCGCATAACTAATAATCATCTTACCGTATGCATTACAATTGATTTGACTCCTTAACAGTAATCTCCCGCTCTAGCTAGCTAGCTAGCTACACCATGAGCAGTTTAGCTAAGCTTAGCTTAGCTGCAATGTTAGATGTGGTAAAACGCGCTTAAAAAAAAATGTTAGCCCGCTTTCTATAAAGCCATTAAGCAACAATATAATTGCTACAGACATTTAAACAATTTATTAATCTCCCGCTCTAGCGCTGCAAAGGGTTAAAAAATCCCTCACCTTTCGGCGAAATTCGCAGTTTTGAAACCAAAATAGGTGACCTACGTGAATCGTGTAGATTCGATGAGAAATTGTGTTTTTTTTTTTTGGGGGGGGGGGGGGGGGTAGTATTCATATTCAGTGAACTGCGAACAGGTGCCCGTGTCAGAAGGGAGCGCGAGTGCATGGAAATATTAACTGTATGTTGACATAGACTTAGCTAACGTCAGCTACAGCTTGATGAATTGAGTCATTGAACACAGCAGGAGAGACCGCAACGTTAGCCAGCTAGCTAAAGCTCCGGTGGAAAATTATTAGAAAGAGAATGGTCAGAAAATAGCTGAGAATTGGGGGTATGTATATAAAAGGTTTATCTATTTGACTTTTTAACTATATTTCATCTAACCTGTCCTGTACATGTGGTATCCATCCAAACAGGACATTTGCCACTGCAAAGGGATGCCAGGGACCATGGGACATTTGCACAAGGGAGCATGCCATTCAGAGAGATTGCATTTCTTGTGGCATCTTTACAGCTGTGGTAAAACATTACAATTTTATAAAATACAAGCTAAGTAAATGACAGAATTTTCATTTTTGGCCAAACTATCCCTTAAGGACAACATTAAAACGTTGTCACTTTTTTGTAAGTTTGCAGAGGCCTTTCTTCGTGGGGACCAGGGGTATATTAACTGCCCTTCAATTCATGAGGAAAGAGAAAGACTAGCGCTTCTACTCTTCACTTCACTTGGTAGGTACAATACAGGTTTATACCTATAGTTTTCTGTTGGTTTGAGTTATAAAACTATAACTACAACAAGTGTTTCTTGCTTTCTTTAGAAAGGTCAAGCATTTGTGGTGTCTGCCATAAGGCTGTTGCTAAGAGCAAGGCAAGTTGTTTTTCAAGTCTCAAATGATGTTTCATAAGAAAGAAATGTACCTCCGTAAATTAGTCTCTTCTAACCAACATGTAGACCAAATGTTCAAAATGTGGATTGAGCGTACATGAGAAATGTGTGCAAAACGATCAGGAGACTGCTCTTTGTTTTCTGTGCAAAGGTAATGTATTTTTTATTACATACATTTTGAATTATAACGCATACTTATTTATCTTTTGTGTACAAAATGTGCCCTGATGCATTTTTTATATATATATATTTTTAGTACAAAGTGAAACAACATCAGAACATAAAGAAAACAAACAAGCAGGTAAGGCTTATAGAGTTTTATTTATGGAAAGTCATGTTGCAGAATATAGCAGTCTTTAGACCAGGGCTCCTCAACCAACCACACATGGTCCAAATGTATTCCCTTTATTGTGCCATCATGATTTTACAACTCTTTGACTGTGAAAAATCATTGCATTGCCTAAAACAGCAGAGTGCTCTTTGATGCACATCTAGCTGTGAGTTTGAGAGTGCACAACAATATTCAGTCACCAGACCAGAGTGAGAATGTTTAAAACATCTGGTCACTTTCCCAGTCTGCAGATGAATGCAAAGCTCCTTTAGTTTGAACTGAGATGTTGTACATCCCATATCATAATATCACAGACCATATTCACAGCAGCACCATCTTTGATTTTTAATAGAAATGAAAGTGAGGCTTTGAGGGACAGACATGCAGCTCTTCACTGGATTGTGCTGTTATTTATGTTTTTGGACTGTTTTGCTGATGAAACATGGAAAAATCTTTCCATGTATTTTCAGTAGACAAAAAACTTCTAAGTGATCTAGGTGCTTTACAGCGTTTTACAACAGATGCAATTGAAAACATGGTAAGTCTATCCCTTACAGCCTCACTTTCATAACTGTCATGGTGCTGATCTGAATAAGGTCTATTACCCTACAGAATTAATAGCATTTATTTATTTTTTCATGTTAACAATGAAAGACTCTATTGGGGCCTTGTCGGCCCCCACTATTATTTTCATTGGGATAATCTGACCTTTCAAAGGAAATGGTTGAAGAGCCCTGTAATAGACGTTGCAATATATATATTTCAACATCTTTTTTTCTTCATTTCATCGTTCAAAAGTGTAGTTACTTGTGTTTTGTCTACACTCTCTTTGCAGAGACTGCCAAACAGATAGATGAGGAAGTGGTGGAGAGAGGTTAAGCAAATAATTCCTCTTAGAAAGAATTAGAGATTCATTAGTACAGGAGACATTGTCCCACTAGGATTCAAGGACATACATATATTAGATTAAAACAGGGGTTGGCAACTTTATGGTAATCATTGTGTGATATCAACTCACTCTCCCTAACACCAAATGAAAAATTATATCTATATTCCAAGAAAATGTTGTCGATCTGAAGACTCCCATTTATGTTAAGCTGAGTTTTAAAGAGTTTTTTTGTAGCTCTTGTTATCTTTTACAGATGGCTTCCTTGTAGAAAGCGTACTGAAAGTGTCAGACTTTCAACAGGCAAAGAGGTAATGCAGCAAGCAGGATTAGTGTAGAGAAGAAGAGAACAGGTTATCTTACTGAGGCTGAATAATATACTGTTGTGTTTCACGATGTACATTAAGTAATGTGCTGTGGGCATGGCTGATTAGGTGCTTGCTTACTTGATCGATGTATACTTTAGTCCTTTAGCCCGGATCAAAATACTTAAGCATCTTCTAATTTAATATTACAGATATCTAGTCTCTTCAAGTGAGTTACAGAGGAGATGCTCACCACTTGAGTGTTACTCCAGCAACACTGTGGTTTCGTATTTGCGCAAAGCAAAGGCACAGAAAAAATTGAGGAAAAGCTGACTGGCATGGGTGTGCAGCCCACCAAGCAAACCAAACTGACTTCACTGTGCACTAAACTGTGTGAAGGTAAAAAATGTTAAGGCAAGTGTGTTTTTAGATTAGGTTTTATGGTTTTACTAATAATTCTGTTTATGTCATTCCATTTCAGATGAATGCAGTGAGCTGGTCGATGATGTTATGTTCCTGGCAGCCAAGTTTACGCCACAAAAGAAAGTGGTCCAGGAAATGTCTGAAAATGAGTATGTTCATGATGCAATTTACAAAACTGAAGCCTGCAGGTAAAGTACATTTTTAAGTTTTTCTTTTTATGTTTTTAATGACTGTAAATTTAAACTAAAAGCTGTATGTACTTCAATTGCAGGAAGACCTTACAAACACTTTTAACCACCTTAAGGGGCAACTGGGAGCTGTTTGGACAGGCAACCCATGGACTTGGGCCTGGTTTAATGGGGGGCACATTTGAGTTCATTGACACATGCCTCAAAGAAAAAATCTAAGCACTTAAATCCTCTACGAAGGATATGTGAACCTTATTACATAAGGAAAGTAGTCTATTGTAATGTTGAAACAAAAGACCATTCAAAAAAATCATTATTAAGTGAATTATTTAATCAACATGTGTTTCTTCATTTTGTTCTTATACAAAGCACTAATGGGAGTCTTCAGATGGACATTTTCCTGGAATATATATATTATTTTTCATCAAGACTAAAAAGATATCAGGGGTTGGATACCTCTGAAACACAGAAGGGTAATCATAGTTACACAAGCAATGGTAAGATAGAACATTTACATTTAGTCATTTAGCAGACGCTCTTATCCAGAGCGACTTACAGTAAGTACAGGGACATACCCCCCGAGGCAAGTAGGGTGAAGTGCCTTGCCCAAGGACACAACGTCATTTGGCACGGCCGGGAATCGAACTGGCAACCTTCTGATTACTAGCCCGCTTCCCTAACCGCTTAGCCACCTGACTCGCCTTAGTACTTATTTTATATTTAATAGGTTACAGCTCTCAACATATTTATTTTGTTCTTATACAAAGCACTCATTGACAAAACAAGATGTTAGCATCAAGGGGGGGAAAAAACTAACCATTTTGTCTAGGCAAAGCATTTCTTATCTGTCTACAAGATCAACCACGTTTTTTCTTCTTTTTGACCGTGTAAGTTACTGCATCTTTTGCTTTTTTGACACTTTTACGATATTTATGAAGTGCAGTCACTTTTCTCTTTCTTGACAGTCTGCTAAACTGTGAAAAAACTAATTTGTGCGCCCTCTGTACTAAACTGTACACTTCCTTATCCTCAGGACATTTTTCTGATTGGCTCCACACGCCTTTCAGTGTAACCTTTTTTTCCTCACTGGACATTAAGCAGTGGGAATCATCGGATATGTTCTCGCAAGATGTTGTGTAGAGAATGTTGTGAGCTAATACACACACATACCTCTCCATAGCTATTTGCAATGCATGTGCAAAATTTAGACTCTTTACGACTTACAATTCCTACGCTCCCATCAAAATGATAAACGGTAAGGTTTTCATTATCTGTGAGGTAGGATTCATTGTCAACTATTTTTCTTGCTGCTTCTGCCCTAAGGTCTTGAATTCCAAGTCCTTGTTTCTCTGCAATGTTCTGTGAGAAAATGAGGTGTTTGCACACAGATCCACATTGGAATCTTTTGCAATTGCATTTATGCATCACCAGGGCCCCGTTCGTCGTAAGGGTTGAAGCTAAGTTAATCAATTGTCCCTTTAGCCCGTTAACATTAGCGAGATGAGTGAGAACAGCAAATATCGGTTCTTCAACGGCTGATCCGCATCCAAATCATGTGGTTAATTTCAATC
This sequence comes from Osmerus eperlanus, assembly GCF_963692335.1. Classification (NCBI taxonomy): domain Eukaryota; kingdom Metazoa; phylum Chordata; class Actinopteri; order Osmeriformes; family Osmeridae; genus Osmerus; species Osmerus eperlanus. The sequence continues at coordinate 10,335,321 of NC_085022.1, forward strand.
AGGCTAAACTTATCAGGGAAATTGCACGTGTACGTCCTACTTCAAAAGGCAGGAAAATCACCAAAACCGTGATTTTCTAACGGTATAATGGTGGAAAAGACGAAAGAGAGAGAGCGGTGATAGGCTATTCTCGCCATCCGAGCAAACTATTATAATGAGTCTCTACGAAGGCAATAAGCATATTATCATGGCTAAGTCAAACACCGCCACCGCTGCCAGAACAAGACAAGCAGCTTGGCAAAAAATTGCCGATAAGCTAAATGTGAAAGTTTTGGGGAAATTTATAGGCTCATCTTAAGTGCCTCATTACCCCAATCAATCAGATCACATTTAAAGAAATGTGCCTGCTGGCAGTAGGCTTAATGGAAATTAATAATCGAATGAGATCTTGCTAGCGAAAATAATGATCTCAACTCTTTCAGAATAAGTAGGCTAGATAAAAACAAGGCCAAAGAGTATCTAATTGATACGAATTCATAGACACTTATGAGTATATATGTAGGCTACTGCGCTTATATCATGTACTATCTATGTGTATATGCATGTAGGCCTATGTGTAAATCCCTCTTTGATTTCATTGACTGGGGCATGGCCAGGGAATATGATGAATTGATTCATCAGCTGGTTAAGCGCCAAGTACACTTTTCTTACAGCAACGCATGCTGCGGCTTTGCCAATGTTTTCTGCATCGCCTATACTGTATACAAATGTAGCCTATACCTGACGCAAAAAAACTCAAGGCTATGCAGAGTCTGAAGCACAGTTAAAGTTTCTAGTATCTTTATTGTCAATTTCTTCACATGTCAAGACATAAAAAGGAATCGATATGACGTTTCCCACTCTCCCACAGTGAAACATATAAAAAGCACAGGCACAACAGATAAGACATTTCCTAAAACATAGTGTTACATATTCACATACAGCAGCATAAGCTCATAATAAAGCATAAAGCTTGCTGCGGCGTGTGATATTTGCAATGTACGGCCCGAGAAGGTCTTGCAAATAAGTGAGTCCTTGCTGAATCGATATCGCTCAAACAAGAACTCATCCGTGTGAAACAAAGGATCTTGGCAATCGCGAAGAACTCTATTGGTATGGAAAGCTAATCGAACTAAAATATAGCTCCTTGGTCAACTGGGTCTCTCAAAAAGGGAGCTGCCATGTTATTTTCCGGGGGTGTGGCAAGCTTATCCAGCTACACTTACGTTAGCCTGCTCTGGAGCAGGTTAGTGCTAATTGATGTGTTACTTTATTTATCGAAAGTTGCTTCCACGAACCAAAAAGAGGGGCGTTTTTTATCTTAGTCTGAAAATTAGCTCGCTAAACCGCTTAGCGAGCTACGACGAATACACCCCAGGTCAACTCTGTGAGATTGTGTGCTTGTATTGGGTGGAACCAAACACACTCCATTTTCATGCATCTCCACTTTTGAGTCCAGGCCTTTTGCAACCATAGACTGGGCGGCATTAGTCGTCTCTTCACTGTTTGCTCCCTTGATTCGTCCAGTTTCTTTAAGGTCATCCAGGTAACTGAACAATGAAATGACAGCCAAAGTTAAGAAATGGTCAACTGATGTAATAATGAAATGAAAAGCAAATACCCTTAGACATTTGTATAGATTTCATAGGCTATAAACTAGCCTATGGGGGGGGGGGGGGGGGGGGGCACAACTGTATAGAACAAAGGGGGGGCAAACTCTTTGTATACTGTTTTATATTGGATTAGTTTTACAACAATCAACAACAGAGCTTCCTGTATCCAAACAAGTTGATAATGGCAACAGGTAGTGGCCAGAGGTAATATCTATGCAATATATAATCAGGGTACCACAAAAAAATAGTAATATAATTAACTTATATTTACCTGTAATATTTTTGGACATCACCACACAGTAAGCGAAGAAGCTGATCAATCCTGCTATTCATCCTCCCCTTAAGAAACTGATACTTCATTGTGAGGAAAAATCTGTGTACAAAAGTTAATAAACTTGGAACATCCTTAATGAATATTTGTCATGAATATCATGTTATTTACACTATATTTTCAAGTGTAAGTTGAGGGTATTGTGCTATAATTTTAATAGTTGACCTTTCTGCCTTGTTGTTGGTTTCGCTGTTATGGTGATAGAATGACCTGCCAAAGTTGGACCACAAATCTCCCAAACAAATCCACTGATTCTTGAGGTAGGTCGATCCATGTGAAGTATCTAGACAGGTATCGAGCTCTTCGCACTTTCTAGCTGACATGCTGTTAAACTCTTCTTCCTGTGAAGAAATAAGACACAACATTGTAAAGTTATGCCACTTTATTTTACACACATCTAAAGGGGTAGTTCACCCAAAACTGAAAATTGTCATTGTGTGTCTTATATTATACTTTACTCAACCTCATGTCACTCCAAACCTATATGAGTTTATTTCTTCAATAGAACACAATAGATATTTTGAAGATATTAATATATATTTTGAATAATGGTTCAGAGGGTTTTTTTCTTCCATGTAATGAAACATAATGGGGTCCAAAACAACATAAATATAAACTTGACCAATCCCTTTAAAATCCATAGTATACAACTCAAGATTTATTTCCATGTACTGAAATTTCTAAAGAATAAAGTGATTTATTATATAAAAATATTACCGTTAAACAGGATTTCAGTGACACCATTGCTTAAATCACAATATTTCGTTGATTCACTGGCAAGTTCCCTCCATCTCTTCTAACCATCCACCTATGCACAGCCTACAAAAACATTCAAAAGCTAGTCATGATGTTATAATTTTTACATGACCTTTTAAATCAAATTGTATTTTTAAAATGAATATGTCTGTGACTAGTGATAAATTCCTTAATTGTAACTCAATAAGGATAATTAAAGGCCCAATATATATATATTTTTTCCAGTACAAAAGATATATTAAACCTACCTGGAGTACATGAAACCAGCAAAGAAGAACCTTGCCTGTTGGAAAAACTCTTCTTATGACATTGAGTTCCTTAAGGTCACGGTCAATCATTATTGACCTACACAATGAGGAATTGAGAAAGAATTAAGATATGTCAACATCTGTAAAGTTTGTCAAAATGAACAGCTTGTGTAAAAATAAAGTTTTGCTGCCAAAACTTTATTTTTGCTACCCTAAGTTTTTAGCTTCTGACCTGGGAAGAAATCCTGGGTTGTGTTTTGCAAGCTTTTCCAAGCAGATAGCAAGTATGTCTGCTGATTCCTACAAAGTAAGCAAATGGGACTGCTCTCCCAATACTGTTGGTCAAAAGAAGTGCATAAAATGCATAACCATATGATGTCATGGCTTTGTAAGTAGCATCCATGAATACCATGGTATGGGGATGTTCTCTAAGTATATCCTTTTGCCAGGGTGTCTGCACTACAATTATTAGTGGATTGATTTTCCGGAGGGTGTGCTCCAACTTTAGGGGGATCACACTCCTCAACCTCCCTGGGAAAGTCTATTCAGGGGTGCTGGAGAGGAGGGTCCGTCGGATTGTCGAACCTTGGATTCAGGAGGAGCAATGTGGTTTTCGTCCTGGCCGTGGAACTGTGGACCAGCTCTATACCCTCGGCAGGGTTCTGGAGGGTGCATGGGAGTTCGCCCAACCAGTCTACACATGTTTTGTGGATTTGGAAAAGGCGTTCGACCGTGTCCCTCGGGGGCTCATGTGGGGGGTGCTCCGGGAGTACGGGGTACCGGACTCCCTGATCGGGGCTGTTCGGTCCCTGTACGACCGGTGCCAGAGTTTGGTCCGCATTGCCGGTAGTAAGTCGAACTTGTTCCCGGTGAGGGTTGGACTCCGCCAGGGCTGCCCTTTGTCACCGATTCTGTTCATAACTGATATGGACAGAATTTCTAGGCGCAGCCAGGGCGTTGAGGGGGTCCGGTTTGGGGACCTCAGGATCGGGTCGCTGCTTTTTGCGGATGATGTGGTCCTGTTGGCTTCATCGGGCCGTGACCTCCAGCTCTCACTGGAGCGGTTCGCAACCGAATGCGAAGCGGCTGGGATGGGAATCAACACCTCCAAATCTGAGGCCATGGTTATCGACCGGAAAAAGGTGGAGTGCAATCTCCGGGTCGGGGAGGAGATCTTGTCCCAAGCGGAGGAGTTCAAGTATCTCGGGGTCTTGTTCACGAGTGAGGGAAGGATGGAGCGCGAGATCGACAGGCGGATCGGTGCGGCGTCCGCAGTGAGGCGGGCTCTGCATCGGTCCGTTGTGGTGAAGAAGGAGCTGAGTCGAAAGGCGAAGCTCTCTATTTACCAGTCGATCTACGTTCCTACCCTCACCTATGGTCACGAACTGTGGGTAGTGACCGAAAGAACGAGATCGCGAATACAAGCGGCCGAAATGAGTTTTCTCCGCAGGGTGTCCGGGCTCTCCCTTAGAGATAGGGTGAGAAGCTCGGTCATCCGGGAGGGGCTCAGAGTAGAACCGCTGCTCCTCCGCGTCGAGAGGGGCCAGTTGAGGTGGCTCGGGCATCAGATAAGGATGCCTCCTGGACGCCTCCCTGGTGAGGTGTTCTGGGCACGTCCCACTGGGAAGAGGCCCCGGGGAAGACCCAGGACACGCTGGAGGGACTATGTCTCTCGGCTGGCCTGGGAACGCCTCAGGGTCCCCCAGGAAGAGCTGGTGGAAGTGGCCGGGGAGAGGAAAGTCTGGGCCTCCCTGCTTAGGTTGCTGCCCCCGCGACCCGACCCCCGGACAAGCGGAAGATGATGGATGGATGATTTTCACTCAAAGGCTGGTAGTAACAAATGTTTTCCTGCAGCTCGGACGTGACTAGCTTGTCCACACTAATGCAGTCTTTCGCATCAGGACAACTGAAGAGCATTAATGGTCTTCTTGATTAATCGGATATCTTCAGGTGTAACATAATATCGCCGATTATATTTGTCCGTATGTCCATGACACGCTGCCCAGTCCACACATTTTAAAAGTGTTTCTGAAATTGACAGTCCTTGATCGAGCCACATTTCAATGAAGGTTATTAACTCTGGGTCAATCCGATTTTTTACTCCCTCTTCTTTCATGCACACATCATGTCCATTATGTTGAAGCATTTTGTTGACCACAGCAGCTGTGAAACTACCATCTTTGATTATTTTGAAGGACACATAAGCTATGCAAGAATTAGCTCTTGTCTTTTGGTTCTCCTTTGCTTTTCCCCCTTGCTTTGGTTGATCTTTCACATCCATAGTAAAAGTAGTCTTTATGACTTGACACAGGGGACTTGAAGATGCTTTTTGTTTCCTCTTCCAGTTTCTTAATGTAACCCTGCATGAATTCATTCTCCTCCCCAGAAAAAGGTATGACCTGTTGAATGACTTGGGCATCCTTTACTTTCTTTAACTTTCGCCTTATCCCTTCAAGCCAAATATTCTCCATTAACCTGGAAAAGTAAAAAATACAATACAATACAATTATTAATAAAAAAAATAATAATTTAGGTACAAAATTCAAGTTATACGTACAAGCATACATGTACTTATTACTTTGTACAAAACAATAACACTCACGAAAAATGAACCTATGGCGCACTCCTGCCCTGAGAGCAGCGCACAGTCCTGCCCTGAGAGCAGCGCATAGTCCTGCCCTGAGAGCAGCGCACAGTCCTGCCCTGAGAGCAGCGCACAGTCCTGCCCTGAGAGCAGCGCACAGTTGACTAAATATAGAAGCAGGAAACAAACCTATGGCGCACTCCTGCCCTGAGAGCAGCGCACAGTTGACTAAATATAGAAGCAGGAAACGAACCTATGGCGCACTCCTGCCCTGAGAGCAGCGCACAGTTGACTAAATATAGAAGCAGGAAACGAACCTATGGCGCACTCCTGCCCTGAGAGCAGCGCACAGTCCTGCCCTGAGAGCAGCGCACAGTCCTGCCCTGAGAGCAGCGCACAGTCCTGCCCTGAGAGCAGCGCACAGTTGACTAAATATAGAAGCAGGAAACAAACCTATGGCGCACTCCTGCCCTGAGAGCAGCGCACAGTTGACTAAATATAGAAGCAGGAAACAAACCTATGGCGCACTCCTGCCCTGAGAGCAGCGCACAGTCCTGTCCTGAGAGCAGCGCACAGTCCTGCCCTGAGAGCAGCGCATAGTCCTGCCCTGAGAGCAGCGCGTAGTCCTTCCCTAAGAGCAGCGCATAGTCCTGCCCTGAGAGCAGCGCATAGTCCTGCCCTGAGAGCAGCGCACAGTCCTGCCCTGAGAGCAGCGCACAGTCCTGCCCTAAGAGCAGCGCACAGTCCTGCCCTGAGAGCAGCGCATTGTCCTGCCCTGAGAGCAGCGCACAGTCCTGCCCTGAGAGCAGCGCACAGTCCTGCCCTGAGAGCAGCGCACAGTCCTGCCCTGAGAGCAGCGCACAGTCCTTCCCTGAGAGCAGCGCACAGTCCTGCCCTGAGAGCAGCGCACAGTTGACTAAATATAGAAGCAGGAAACAAACCTATGGCGCACTACTGCCCTGAGAGCAGCGCACAGTTGACTAAATATAGAAGCAGGAAACAAACCTATGGCGCACTCCTGCCCTGAGAGTAGCGCACAGTCCTGCCCTGAGAGCAGCACACAGTCCTGCCCTGAGAGCAGCGCATAGTCCTGCCCTGAGAGCAGCGCGTAGTCCTTCCCTGAGAGCAGCGCACAGTCCTGCCCTGAGAGCAGCGCACAGTCCTGCCCTGAGAGCAGCGCACAGTCCTGCCCTGAGAGCAGCGCACAGTCCTGCCCTGAGAGCAGCGCACAGTTGACTAAATATAGAAGCAGGAAACAAACCTATGGCGCACTCCTGCCCTGAGAGCAGCGCACAGTTGACTAAATATAGAAGCAGGAAACGAACCTATGGCGCACTCCTGCCCTCAGAGCAGTGCACAGTCTTGCCCTGAGAGCAGCGCACAGTCCTGCCCTGAGAGCAGCGCATAGTTGTCATGGAAATTTTGGAATACAGTTATAATATGTGTGTTTTATAATGTGTTTTAAGGGAAGTCTAAAAGTTTGTTAAGAAGCTTAATACAGTGACAGTCGATTCAACCCATTTGGTAGAGATGCCATTTGCAGTTTTATAACTAGGAGACGTGAAGTCTAAGAGACGGGAAGTCTGGGTGACCTGAGAGGGTTCTTGTCACCTGGGGAGGAAGAGACAGTTGGTCTGGAGACAATGTGAATTCAACTGTATTGTTATTGTGATCTGCTGCTCTGACCCTTCCTGTTGCAATGGGTGGGGTTAATCAAATACTTGTTTGAAGTGCCCACACAAAGGAAAGTTGACCATTTGACTGGTTTGGGGAGAGAGGCCACAATAAAGAACCGTGGGAACTTGATATGAAGTCACTGTCACTGAGCAGTGCTGACCAATCACAGAGTTCAGAAAAACCATTTGATCTAAAGTTTATATAAGGCAGGGTTTTGGGGTTGTTCTGGATCACTCTGGCGAACGACCTGTGGCTAGCACCTCCTTCGTTATGACTGATCACAAAGTACTTTGTTAAATCATGATCTGTATAAGCAAAATAAATTTATTGTAACCGCCATCTCTTGACTATTCAAATCTACACAGTGCCACTAGAATTTTTCCTTATCACTTGGTGGCCAGTAGGGGGATCCTCATTGGTCTACGGCGTTCAGCAGGCGGCTCCCCTCGGCGAATTGATCTTCCGGCAAAAAGCCGCCTTTCCTTCCGCCATGCGTGAGACAGCAGGGCCAGGGGGGGCGCCCGTTGGACGTTTTGTGGCTGACGCGGGGTCTTCAAAAGAACCGGTGAGATATTCTTTTGGTTACTGTGTGATATTGAATTGTCTAAATGTGTGTTTTTAGGCTATTGTCAATAATTCGGTTAAGTAAGTAATTGGGCAGAGGTAAAACTGTCCTGTACGTGTAAAGTCGTACGAATTAATAAGGTAAGGTTGTTGAACCTACCTTTTACGTGAAAGTCGTAAAAAAATGTCTGCAGAAGTGTGTCGACGGACACACACAGAGGTAGTGTTGTTGACGAACAAACACATAGAGGGAGATAAATTCACATGTTATATCGTGTTATGTGTCTTTTTGAGACCCTAAGGATTAGAATATGTTGGGTTAGTGATAGTTTGAGAAATTGTATTGGCATTGGTGCAGTTCTTATTTATTAACGGCCTAAACGTGATTCTAAGTCCCGAGAGAAAAGTATACTTGTGAGGAAATCAGCTGTGTGAGTGAGTGTTTACAAAGGGTTTGAGTCCCTGAAGGTGGAGAACAAAAAAGATAGGATGTATCCTGAGGGATTTTCAAAACAAAGGTTTGAGTTTTTTACACACGTGTTCATTTTTGTTTTATATGTTTTTTGAGGTTAAAAGAAGTATGAGTAACTAATGGTGTCTATTATTCAAGCTATATACAAATTACAAAAATCAAAATTTTAATTATTTTTCGAAATTTTAATTATTTTTTTTCGGTTTGAATATTTGTAATTTATGATTGTGCAGTTATTTTCATTGAAAGTTGGGAAGTCGGAATTTAATTGTTTTTAGAAACAAAAAGGAGTAATTGTGTCTTTATTTTCCGTTGTTGGTTATCGTTTATGGATTGTAATTCTAAAAATGAATGGTCTGGAGGCAGAATTGACCTGTCTAAACATCGATTACATGAAACAAAAGTATGGTAACGATAGTTTATTGCAAATGAAAATATGGATTGATAAATGTGGATTTTCGAGTGTGGAGTCGTTTTGTTTTAAGGACCTTATTGTATTGCGAAATAGGTTCGTGGGGAGAAATAGATACACAGTTTTTTTAAAGTGGAGAAAAGAATAGATTTTAGCCTGATTGGAGAGCTTTTTCTGATTGGATGGAGATAGGTCAGATATCTTCTGACATCTGCCATCTTTATAGATTTGCTTTGGATTCCTGCAAAGATTGAAGCTTGTGCCTTGACTTGCAATTGCCATTGTGTTTTAAAGAAGGAAAGGTTAAAGTCCTCTCCGGAACAAAGGGTTTGAGTCCCTGTTGTGTTTGGAATAAGCGTGTTGTGGGCTATGGTCAAAGCTGATGCAGAGCGTGTTGACATGCTGTTGAAGAAAACATGTAGGCCAACACGAATTGCTAGGTAAGGTCAATCCAAAATGCGTGCTTTAATTGTGGGAATTTGAGCAAAATGTACGTGAATGTCCGGAGATGTGTCATCTTTGTTGAAAGTTTTCTAGAAATTGTGAGCGAACTCTCAAATCAGAGGGGTTCGTGACCGGAAGTTGAGTTTCGAAATGGTGGCGTACAATGTTTATCGGTTATGACACTGTTGGTAGAGGAGAGACGATTGTTTTACAACTCTGTGTTAACCGTTATATGTTTGATGTTAGACTTTACATCGGTCTGATTACCGCCAGAAGGCATTTGTTTTTGAAGACGGAGACATTCTGTTTTGAAAATGCTAATGTTAATTCTTTGACTGAATTCTCCACTTGAAAAGAGGCGCATGCGCTTGAGCCTAGCGGAAGTTGATTCTTTCAGTAAAGCTCATTATGCGTGCAGTGGCCCACCCGCCATGAGTGCAAAACAAAAAAAAGAAAAAAAAAAGTGCATTTGACGTTGAATTGTGAAGTATATTGGTTGGGAAAACAGATGTGTGTTTCTGTTTCTTTGTCAAACTTAAGAAAATATTGTGAGTTGCCATACTCTTGATTGGGAAATTATGTACAGACCGATTTTCTATATTATGAGCTTGATTCGTTATTGAATAACGCGCTGGAAATTTAGTGTTTGGGTAGGATAATTGGTAAAAGGCCAGTTTTGGCAATAAAAGCGGTATTCATTTTAAGAATTACAATCCCGGGGTTATTGAAACTTTTATAGAAAGTTATGTGTTCAAACGGAAATGTTATGTTGTTTAAGGAATATTTTTGTTTATGTCTGGAAATGTTCGATGGTTTTTAATTAATTTTGTGGAAGTTCACAGATGTTACTGTTGTTTAAAGAAATATGTAAAGGGTTATGAAGAAGTGATTAGAAAGATTGAGCCAGTCCGAGGGACTGAAGTGTATACAAGGGGAACTAGTTCGAGAGACCGAATTGCGTTTGTTGTTAAGGGCAAAGGTGCTACATATGTGTGTTTATTGCTGCTGAGATGATTTGTTGAAATGTGTTGGGTTTGGTGGTATTCATATTTACCTATTTAAATGGACTTGAAGTTGAAGCTTTGTTCAACCAGAATGCTAATACATGGGTAAACTGTCGTTCTCTGACGAGTGATATTAGGTGCATATGTAGATTTCGGAGCCTAATTTTTATGTTGAAGTTAAAATAGTACTAATAGTTGATAGAATTGTAAATATTGAGGTTCTGTTGTAAATATAACCATGGGTAATTGTTTTACATGTTGTAAGAGGGTAGACTTGTCCCTAGAAAGAAATCCGAAGGCTGACATGATTCTAGCGAATTTGCCAGTCCGCTGTCTGTTGAACCAAGTCTTTTACAAATTGCTAGGATAGCTGGGATCTGAGAGGAAGAAAATCTAGGCTGTGACTGTTGGTTAATGGCTAATGGTGAAAACGTGGAGGAAGTGCATTTTGTTCTGTCCTGAGACAAAGGAGAGTCCAGGAAGTTGAATTTGCAACTATGGCAACGACATTGGCTAACAAACTAACACACCGACAGGCGGGTACAGGCTAGTAAAGGAATTGCAGCTTGATATTTGAGATCCAGGATGAGTAACCGCAGGACGCATGCGCAGATGGAAATTGAGAAATTGACTAAGACGAAAATTTTGAGAAATAGATAAATTTGAAGCGAATTTACATATTAATTTGGTTATTTTTGAAATATGTTACGTGATGAGTATTTTGAGACATTTGCTAACAAGGTTTTTGTTTGTTTGAGGACATTTTAAATGAGTTTCAGAAATTCCGAGGAAAGGTGGGGGCTAAAAGAGTCCCGTTACGTTGAGTTTTACAAAGGTGATCCCAGAGGGTGTAATTCTGCATAATTATGTGAGTATTAATGGTGAAAGATGTGTCCGTTTAGATGAATTCGAAGTTTGGTGTCTGAATCACACATCTGTGGTGTGTGATGGTATCCATAAAAATGCAGAAATTAGACCCTGGTTCATAAATTAGTTCTAATTGAATTGGAAAAGTTATACTTTAGCAAAATTAAGTGAATAGATGGTAAACGCCAACCATCGGTATTGTTTAAAAGAAATGAAAAAAGGTTGAGAGTTTTTGCTTTGTTCCAGAGCGCGCTGTTTGATTCGAGTTTGAAATGCGCGATTGTTTATTTGAGTTGATTCACTAACAAAGAGTAATTGAGATAGCTGGTAAATATAGGAATATTCAAAGGTGTATACATTACATGCTTTGATAAAACTTTTGAGGAGTTAAAGAATAAGGTTTTGTTTTACGGGTTTATGTTAAATTGTGAATTTAAAGGTTTAAAAGAAAAAGGGAGAGTTTATATTTTCTTTTGTCTTAAGGGCATGGTACAATGTTTTGGGATAAACAGTTAGGCTGTGATGAGGTTGTATCATTATGGTATTGGTTCATAAAGTGGGTTATGATCATTTGGTTTTGAAATAATTTGGGAAGACTCATTAAGTCTGATAAATTGTGGTTATGATGGTTTGTGCTAAGTAGCTTGTTCTGGACTGCAGCCAAAGCAAGTTATGAAGTTCTACCTATCTAACCTATATAGAAATATAGATGGGGTATAAGTTTGGCTAATGGTTACATTAAGAACATTTTATGGTCTATGTTTCATTTTGGAATCATACAGATTAAATTCTGGTTTAGGGTAGTGATGCTGGTTTTCTACATGTCTTGGAAAAAGAGAGATTTGATTTGGTGAATTTAAATACAGGGAAAAATTAAAAGGGAATCTGAAATGTAAAGGTATTCATTTGAACTGTTCCTAAAGGTTTTTATAAGAAAAGATAATATGAGACTAAAAGATGGGGTAATTTGGTTGTTTTCTAAAATAGTTTTATTTTATACAAATTGGTTCAAAAGTTGGTTGCTTCAGTGTAAGCTTGTTAATTCATAAAAGGGAAAAGAGTTAAAATATTTACTGATAGTTAAATACATCATTGGTGTTACATATGATTTGGGAAAGGTATGGAAACAGGAAGTTTCTTATTTTCACTTATAGAACAACTTGCTGTATGCAAATGTGGAATTCACTCTAACAATTATGATTATTCCACAGGGAAAATGCTAGTGCTGATACTAGCTGGAGCAGTTTCTAGATTGCCTGAATGCATTGATGAACTAACTAGAATATGTTTTTGATGTGATATGTTTACAGGAAGTGATGAGATGATGTTGCTATGTCCGGATGAGCCTAACTTGATAAATTTGGGCTTACAGGACTCTTTTGAGGAAAATTGTTGTGTGACCTTGATACAACATTTGTTACAGATTCTTTAAGGGAAGCACAGGCTTCTTAGAGAGGAAGAGATGACGTTTAGGAATTTATGACTGACTGATGACTGACTGATCCAAACAGAGAGTGACTATGGGGGTTTTATGGTTTTATGAATTTAGTTTCAGTAGTTTGGATTTGTGATAGGATTGTGAGGGTTTGATATGATATTGCTGAGTTGAAAATATTGGACTGTATTTAACCCAGAGTGAGAATTTTGTTTTGTTTGAGTATATTTGATAAGAATTACAGAATACAGCGGACAGATGGAGAAAGGAATGGTGGAATGGAGATTCGAACTTGGACAAATCCACAAGAAAATGCGTTTTGGAAAAAGGAAGGATATGAGAATAAAAATGGAGGTTGTATGGTCTGCATAAAACATTTATCTTGAGATTTTGCTAAGTTAACACATGGAAAGATCATGCCTCTACAGTTTGTGTGATATCAAGAAGAATGCATTATTTTAGCATACAAGAGGATTTGTAATGGATGCATAGTCATTTTGTTAATACTTCATATGTGGGACAAGTATTATGAGAAAAGGAATTTAAACACGATAAGCTTCACAGTTAAGGTTAGAGAAACTATTTGGGTATTGATAGATGGATTTTGTAGAGTTAAATTTTTGGAGAAGTGATACTGTTTAATGATTGTTGGATGGGAGGAAGTTTTAGACTTCTCAGGGGCTCAGTGATCAAGCTTTTGTTAATTTAGATCATTTTCGATGGGATTTTTCTTTGAGGTTATGTAATGATAATGGGTCACACTTGTTTAAGGAAGTTATTTTGGTGTTGATAGGATTCAACATTGTGTTAAACACTTCGGTTGAATGAGAGAACAGAACTTTGAAGACTAAGTCAGACGACAAGAAGTCAGTTACCTTTAACTGACCTCTGTGAGAATGTGCTTATCACTGTGCAACCTTTTTGGAGTCTATTTTGTGTGAGATTCACAGGCAGGTGAAGGAGGCTATTCCTATGACTGGACCGCTGCATGATTTGATACCAGATGACTGGATCGTGGTGAAGGACCTGAAACGCCTGGTAAAACCCAAGGTGGACGGGGCCATACCAGATTCTCCTGACGACTAATCCGGCGGTTAAGATCGGAGAGGAGAGCAACGTGGATACACGCTAACCATTGCAAGCGTGCACCTTGTCCGGAGACGGAAGCAGAGGATACGCGTTCTGCGTAGTACCAAGGAAATTTCCGAGCTGTACGCGAAGTGCAGTGTCGTTGAAAGTTGCCCTGAGCAATTTGATCGTCGTTTGCAATCGATTCGACTAGACTACACCGCCTGACAGAAGTTTGCCTACATTCAACTGAAGATGGCCACTACGGATGCACGACCATGGCATCAGTTCCGACAACCTGGACTTTGTGGTGTACGGGGTACAATGGGTTTGTCTTGAGACTAGCATTTCTTATGTTAATGTTTGAATTATTTTTCTTAATTAACGGTTTGGGTTTATGGAATTGTAAAAAAAAAAAAAAAAAAAAAAATTGGGAATTGTCATGGAAATTTTGGAATACAGTTATAATATGTGTGTTTTATAATGTGTTTTAAGGGAAGTCTAAAAGTTTGTTAAGAAGCTTAATACAGTGACAGTCGATTCAACCCATTTGGTAGAGATGCCATTTGCAGTTTTATAACTAGGAGACGTGAAGTCTAAGAGACGGGAAGTCTGGGTGACCTGAGAGGGTTCTTGTCACCTGGGGAGGAAGAGACAGTTGGTCTGGAGACAATGTGAATTCAACTGTATTGTTATTGTGATCTGCTGCTCTGACCCTTCCTGTTGCAATGGGTGGGGTTAATCAAATACTTGTTTGAAGTGCCCACACAAAGGAAAGTTGACCATTTGACTGGTTTGGGGAGAGAGGCCACAATAAAGAACCGTGGGAACTTGATATGAAGTCACTGTCACTGAGCAGTGCTGACCAAGCACAGAGTTCAGAAAAACCATTTGATCTAAAGTTTATATAAGGCAGGGTTTTGGGGTTGTTCTGGATCACTCTGGCGAACGACCTGTGGCTAGCACCTCCTTCGTTATGACTGATCACAAAGTACTTTGTTAAATCATGATCTGTATAAGCAAAATAAATTTATTGTAACCGCCATCTCTTGACTATTCAAATCTACACAGTGCCGCTAGAATTTTTCCTTATCATAGTCCTGCCCTGAGAGCAGCGCGTAGTCCTTCCCTGAGAGCAGCGCATAGTCCTGCCCTGAGAGCAGCGCACAGTCCTGCCCTGAGAGCAGCGCACAGTCCTGCCCTAAGAGCAGCGCACAGTCCTTCCCTGAGAGCAGCGCATTGTCCTGCCCTGAGAGCAGCGCACAGTCCTGCCCTGAGAGCAGCGCACAGTCCTGCCCTGAGAGCAGCGCACAGTCCTGCCCTGAGAGCAGCGCACAGTCCTGCCCTGAGAGCAGCGCACAGTCCTGCCCTGAGAGTAGCGCACAGTTGACTAAATATAGAAACAGGAAACAAACCTATGGCGCACTCCTGCCCTGAGAGCAGCGCACAGTCCTGCCCTGAGAGCAGCGCACAGTCCTGCCCTGAGAGCAGCGCACAGTCCTGCCCTGAGAGCAGCGCACAGTCCTGCCCTGAGAGCAGCGCACAGTCCTGCCCTGAGAGCAGCGCACAGTCCTGCCCTGAGAGCAGCGCACAGTCCTGCCCTGAGAGCAGCGCACAGTTGACTAAATATAGAAGCAGGAAACAAACCTATGGCGCACTCCTGCCCTGAGAGCAGCGCACAGTCCTGCCCTGAGAGCAGCGCACAGTCCTGCCCTGAGAGCAGCGCACAGTCCTGCCCTGAGAGTAGCGCACAGTTGACTAAATATAGAAACAGGAAACGAACCTATGGCGCACTCCTGCCCTGAGAGCAGCGCACAGTCCTGCCCTGAGAGCAGCACACAGTTGACTAAATATAGAAACAGGAAACAAACCTATGGCGCACTCCTGCCCTGAGAGCAGCACACAGTTGACTAAATATAGAAACAGGAAACAAACCTATGGCGCACTCCTGCCCTGAGAGCAGCGCACAGTCCTGCCCTGAGAGCAGCGCATATTCCTGCCCTTAGAGCAGCGCTATCTTTGCAGCGCTAGAGCGGGAGATTAATAAATTGTTTAAATGTCTGTAGCAATTATATCGTCGCTTAATGGCTTTATAGAAAGCGGGCTAACATTTTTTTTAAAGCGCGTTTTACCACATCTAACGTTGCAGCTAAGCTAAGCTTAGCTAAACTGCTCATGGTGTAGCTAGCTAGCGAGCTAGAGCAGGAGATTACTGTTAAGGAGTCAAATCAATTGTAATGCATACGGTAAGATGATTATTAGTTCTGTGGATCAATGTTTGCCAATTATCTTTGCAAACGTCGAAGTTTGTTGAATTTTAACTAAATATTCACTTACATTTCACAATTCCCGAGATTTCCTCCACAACGTCCTGACAATTCCGATCCCCAACACAAACGTCTTCTGACCCCGCTTTCAGCTTCAATCTCATTGGTTGAATCTGTAAACCAATCATTTTGGTTTCTGCCCTCAGAACATGTTTGAGTTCGTATAACTCCGATCTGCGTATTTTCTGTATCCTTAAAGAGACGACACCACTAGTGTGTAGGCATCCGATTTAGAGCTAGCTAGTGCTATCGATAACATTGTTAGCTACTGTACAAATTAAGACATTTACATTTAGTCATTTAGCAGACGCTCTTATCCAGAGCGACTTACAGTAAGTACAGGGACATTCTCCCCGAGGCAAGTAGGGTGAAGTGCCTTGCCCAAGGACACAACGTCATTTTGGCACAGCCGGGAATCGAACCAGCAACCTTCGGTTAACTAGCCCAATTCCCTAACTGCTCAGCCACCTGACTCCTTGAGATGTTACAACGTCTCAATTTAGCCGACTTAAAAAACCAGTGCCAACTCAAATTGGCTAGAAATTAATATACAATCATTTTCGATATGGCTATTTCACGTTGGATAAACATACAAATACATAGATAGTAGAGCTAAAGTTTGTATTAAAACATATTTACCTCTAATACTGTCCTTTGGGTGGCCCACCTTCACAGGAGTGCGCTAAATTACTCTAAACTGGCCAACTACACAAAAAACACTATTAAATAGTGTTAGTAAATAATAACTTAAATAATAACAAAGAACTATACTATCAACACTAAAACTTAAGTTGAAGATATATTTAAAGGAATTGATTATCAAACGGTATTATAGCTATAAATGAAGGATGCGGGATCAAAAAGTTTTGCTGTCTGTCAACGACTTCTTCACTCAACAACAGGGTTCACGTCACGAGCGGTGACGTCCGCGAGAGATGTGCTGTAATAGGCTAGTATGGAACGTTTCTAGAGACGCAGCTGGTGCTTGGATAGGCTGGATCCAGCTTAGATGTTTTGTTTCAGTGATGGTACATCCCCAAATTATTTATTACTATAATGTATTACTTTGCTCAAATGCAAATTATTGGTACCATACATAAACAATTGATTTAATACTGTACAGTTTCCACAGTGACAGTAGGCTATAGCTCGAGCAAGTCACATCACAGAATGACACACAAACGAAAATATCCGTTCGGAATTTAGATGGTTACGTTATGACCAACGAATGACGTTCTGGAACCCCCCGAAAGTTTTAAACATCATGTATGTCATATCATAACCAACCAGGGACGTTCCTGGGACGTTCCTAAAACGTCCCGAATGTCCCCCAATTTTTTTTAACATAATGTCATATCATAACCAATCAGGGATGTTCCTGGAACGTTCCTGGAACGTCCCGAATGTCAACTAAATGTTTTAACATAACGTCGTATCATAACCAACCTGGGACGTTCCTGGAACGTCCCCTGAAAGTTTAAAAATAAATGTCTATAACTGACTAAATTGTGACCTTTTAGGAACTTTAATAACATCCACACAACGTCCTAAGGACGTCCTAAGGATAACGTCAGGTATAACCTATAGGGGACCAAATAGGAACGTCCCCAGGATGTCCCTTGTTAGCTGGATTATATGTTTGAGCCATCTAATTCAAAATCACCTTAAATTAATTGAGTGAGTTACGAAATGCTTTGCTATCTATATTACTCCTAAGTATTATAGCTAGCACAGAGGTGCAATTAGAATTCCCATTGGAGAAAAACTTTTTGTTACATTTTTTGAGGAATACTGTTTACACCGATGCAATAACAATTTACTGTAAAAGCGCTTGACTTCTCTTCTCTTGATAACAGGATGTATAATGTTGTGGAGAAGGACTGGTTGGGATTGTAGCCCAATGCTGGACCTTTAAAGAAAATGGGGTAAGTATACTTTAAGAGTATCATGTCACTAATTCTTCCAAGTTGTACATGACATCTGTTTTTGGATTAAGTTTATTCGTTTTAATATCAATATGCTCATACTATGAACATAAACTACATTCCACTTTCATTTCTGTACAAATTATCCTACCACTGTCACACGGCCTAGCACTGTGTCCCTGGGAAATTATGGCAAATTGATGAATGACCGTTTATAACAGTTACAATAATTGTATGAGCCAGGGCAACCCTAAAAGCTATGTTTTGAAGCAAAAGCATGACTTTTGCATCACCAAATGCCATACTCCTAGGTGTCAACTCTGGTCTGGTGGAGGAGAACCCATTGGGGTCCCAGGAAAACAGCTGGCAGCCAGGCAAGTGCAAATATAAGACACTCAAAAAAATACTCAAACCATTGCCAACTCATTGTAAGGCATACCTAAGTTGTTCTGATCGTGGGGGAAACATATTTGTCAAAACAACAAATGTTGTCATACTAATGCTTTGTATACCCACAGATGCACGGTCCCGCAACGTCGCCAAAGACGTTGCGGTAACGTATGTTTGGTCATCGAGTGACATTGCGGCAACGTAAGGGCAACGTAACTGTGTTAGCTGGGAATACAACTGGATGGAACATTATGACCTGAAGTTGTAGCAGTTTGCTGTGAGTAAGCATCGATCTGCTGACGTCGAGTGCGAAAAGGTTGTTGTAACATTTCACAATTTCTGAGGCCTGTTCCATAAAGGCCGCTCAAAAAAGTTAGACTTAAAGTCCCAAACCTGACTTATGATAGTCAAGCGGGGCTAAAGCGGTTCCATAAAGGCCAATTCCAGCTCACGCACTCTTACTAATTCAAGTCAGATTTAAGTAGTCAAGCTATAATTGTGCGTGCACCCTATTCTTAAGCAGCCCGAGAGGTAAAACATGGATCATGTCGAATGCCCTACCAGAGAAGGAAACACCTTGGATCACTGCTACTCTACAATCAGCAAAGCATACCATGCGGTCCCCCGAGCAGCACTGGGTCACTCTGACCACGCCATGGTCCACCTGATTCCTGCATACAGGCAGAAGCTAAAGCGCTGTAAGCCTGCTGTGAGGACATCAAAACAGTGGACCAGTGAAGCTATGGAGGATCTGCGGGCGTGCTTGGACTGCACTGACTGGGACATGTTCACGACTGCTACCAATAGTCTGGATGAGCTCACAGAGGCTGTGACATCATACATCAGCTTCTGTGAGGACTGCTGTATACCAACACGCACCAGGGTAAGCTACAACAACGACAAACCCTGGTTTACAGCTAAACTCAGAAGGTTGAGGTCAGAGAAAGAGGCCGCGTTTAGGAGTGGGGACAAAGACAGTTTCAAGGAGTCGAAGAACAGGTTTAGCAAGGCGGTGAGGGAGGCTAAACGACTGTACTCAGAGAGACTAAAACACCAATTCTCTGCAAACGACTCTGCTTCTGTCTGGAGAGGGCTTAGGCAGATTACCAACTACAAGCCCAGAGCCCCCCACTCCACTAACGACTCCCGCCTGGCCAACGACCTGAATGAGTTCTACTGCAGATTTGAAAGACAATTGGACAGTCCTGAACTACCCCTTCCCACCCAGGAGGCCTCCCACCTCCCCCCCTCTACAGTGACGACTCTCTCCATTCAGGAGGGTGAAGTTAACAGACTTTTCAAGAGGCAGAATCCCCGCAAAGCAGCTGGGCCGGACTCTGTCTCTCCAGCCACCCTCAAGCACTGCGCTGACCAGCTGTCTCCGGTGTTTACCTACATCTTTAACACCTACCTTGAGACATGCCATGTGCCAGCCTGTCTCAAGTCCTCCACCATCATCCCTGTGCCCAAAAAGCCAAGGCCAACAGGACATAATGACTACAGACCCGTCGCCCTGACCTCTGTGGTAATGAAGTCTTTCGAGCGCCTGGTGCTGGCACACCTTAAATCCATCACTGACCCTCTACTGGACCCCCTGCAGTTTGCCTACAGAGCCAACAGGTGGACGATGCAGTTAACATGGCCCTCCACTTCACCCTACAGCACCTGGACTCCCCAGCATCCTATGCCAGGATCCTGTTTGTGGACTTCAGCTCTGCCTTCAATACCATCATCCCCGCCCTGCTTCAGGACAAGCTCTCCCAGCTGAACGTGCCTGATTCCACCTGCAGGTGGATCACAGACTTCCTGTCTGACAGGAAGCAGTGCGTTAAGCTGGGAACACAAGTCTCTGACTCCCGGTCCATCAGCACCGGACCACCTCAGGGCTGCGTCCTTTCTCCTCTGCTCTTCTCCCTGTACACCAACAGTTGCACCTCCAGTCATCCGTCCGTCAAACTCCTGAAGTTTGCGGACGACACCACCCTTATTGGGCTCATCTCTGGTGGAGACGAGTCTGATTATAGGTGGGAAGCGGCCGACCTGGTGCAGCCAGAACAACTTAGAGCTCATTGCTCTTAACCCTCGTGCTGCCTTCGGGTCACATGACCCAAAGGTTCATAACGAACCATCGTTGTGTTTACCCAATTTTACCCAATACAAAAACAAATTAAAATAATTTTCTTTTAACCTTTGCAATGTGGGGGGTCTGAGACAGCCTAGCTGTTAAAAGAAAATGCTTCACTTTTTCTTTGTATGCGGTAAATTTGTCGCAATACGACGGTGGGTCACAATGACTGATGGGTCAGAATGACCCGAAGATAACACAAGGGTTAAGACAGTGGAGATGGTTGTGGACTTCAGGAGGAACACAGCCCCACTCACCCCCATCACCCTGTGTGACTCCCCAGTCAACACTGTGGAGTCCTTCCGCTTCCTGGGCACTATCCTCTCCCAGGACCTCAAGTGGGAACTGAACATCAGCTCCCTCATCAAGAAAGCACAACAGAGGATGTACTTCCTTCGGCAGCTGAAGAAGTTCAACCTGCCAAAGACAATGATGGTGCACTTCTACTCAGCCATCATTGAGTCCATCCTCACCTCCTCCATCACCGTCTGGTACGCTGCTGCCACTGCCAAGGACAAGAGCAGACTGCAGCGTATCATCCGCACTGCTGAGAAGGTGATTGGCTGCAATCTGCCTACCCTCGAGGACCTGCACACCTCGAGGACCCTGAGGCGAGCGAGGAAGATTGTGGCCGACTCCTCCCACCCTGGACACTCCCTGTTTCAGTCACTCCCCTCCGGCAGAAGGCTGCGGTCCATCAGGACCAATACCTCACGCCACAAAAACATTTCTTCCCTTCCGCTGTTGGCCTCTTCAACAAGGCCAAGGGACCACACTGACTCTAATGACTTCTTGCTTAAAACACACTGCTTTTTGCACTGCATTACAAAATGGTATCTTGTACATTTGTATTTTTTGTAATATTTGTATTTTTGTATTTTTATATTGTAATTTACGGCAACTTATATTTTATTTTATTGTATATTTAATTCTATTCGAATCCCACTTAGTACTGCTAGTTTATGTACCCTTAGCATAGATAGTCCACATATTTAAATTTTAGGTATATGTTTATTGTATGCACCTTCCTGCCAAAGCAAATTCCTTGTCTGTGCAAACTTTCATGGCGAATAAATCCCATTCTGATTCTGATTCTGATCATACAATCCACCACGGCAAAAGCAATGCACACGACCACGTGACTTCTTCCAGAAAGAACGTTCCCTTTAAATCGTGTACAACGACAGCTCCCTCATCCACCGCTTCATCAAAATAAAATGACACGCCATGATTGACGTGAAAGATAGGCTACGTAGGTCGAGGACCTTTTTAGACCTTTACTTCGTTGATTAAAAAACAGACACCACCAGATTATTATTTTTTACCCATGGGAGTCAATGGCAGCCCCTAGACCAGTACCGTAAAAAGTTGTGAAATTTGGCATGTTGAAACTGCAGACCATTAGTAACTACCATACCAAACATGGGCCATGTGAGACAATAGGTGGCGCTACAGGCCACGCCCCAATATGTCAATTTTCAAATTGATGCCATTTGCAGGCCATAAGTCCCAAAATTCTGAAATTCATTACATATGCCTTATTTCTCATGAGGAATAAAAAAGCCTCAAGAAGCTATAACGGCCACCATATTGGATTTGTCTGTACAATAAAGATTAAGGAAACGCGTTTTTTCCCTACTCCTCCTACATTTTTGGTCGAATTTTCTTCAAAATTGCCATAGATGATATCCAGACTGAGCCTCACAAAAGTTATCATAGGGATTTCTGATTTTCAAAACCGTTTGTCCGGTAGAGCCAATCAAAATCTGCAACAAAGCAACCAAACAGGACGTTTGGTCAAATCTCAGCAAATCTTTGAGATATCAACACCAAACTTGGTATGTCACGTGGAAGACACTACAACATGTTACCATGTGCAAAGGCAACTTCATACCTCTAAAAATGATTGATATAAAGCAAATTGAATTTATTGCTAATGCTAAAATAATGCTTTACACATCCGCCGGCCAAAAACTGATACTCTGATTCAATCACTAGTTCATATGAAGACTCTTGAGAATGTTGAGTACACAAATTTGAGAAAAAGTTGACTGTAACATGAAAACTCGATTTGTAGTGAATATTTGAAACATGCATGCTTGGCTAATTTCTAGGGCTGTTTCCCCAAATCCTCTCTCCCTTTGCTCCTGTGCGCGCGTGCTCCACATTCTCTCACACACAAGGGGCCAGAGCCCCTTGACACACGCATGCTTTCTTGAAAATGTGTGCTGACCAAGCCCCCACCCTCGTTTTTTAGCCCCTGTTTCATTTCGCTTCCAATCGCAGCTCGCTGTTACGAATACAAATTATTTTTCGGCGGCCATTGTTGTTTCCCGTGTCCCGTGAAAGTCGTCTCCCGTGAAAGCCGTGTTGGAGGCAGCCACTTTCGGTAAGTCCTGGTTTTACACATTTTAAGCTAGAATTAATGATTGGGTTTGTGAAAGTACACTACTCTTGAATTATGGTGAAGGTTTAGCACTTTTAGACCTTATAGATCGTGATTCTGAAGTGACGGAAAACCAAACTCGAAAAGTAGCTACTGTAGCTCTAGCTTTTTTCCTCTGTGTTTTTAATTAGTGAGTCATTTTGCATCTCGGCGAATTGTTCATCAAAAAGGTCGAGGAGAGCAGCCTTTAGGAGAAAAAGCAATTCCCCACAGACCTGTCGGCTCATAATGGTGATTTTTGGCGTGAAAGTCTTTGTAATAAGCCTATGCGGCAGGGAGACTTTTTCAAGGCGAGCCTGTTTCATTCGTCATATGCCCTGAGAAAGCGACCTACGTTAGCCAGGCTAGTTTTGCCAATTTCGGTAAGTCAGGCTATTTAAAGGTCTCTTACAGTCAGAATCACTGTTTACAAGCAAAGGTCGAGCTGGGGCCTGTTGCACAAAACTAGGATAAGGGATTAAGCCAGGATATCTTGGTGATCCTGGCTCAATTGATCCGTAATCCGGTTGCACTAAAGATGGATAGGGGGCAGGAGGATATGTTATGGTATAAATTACCATGGAGATTTATTCTGTGGAGCTAGCCTGCTCCAGACCAGGCTAAATTCCAGGATCTATTTAATCTCATCCCTAATGTCAGTCAGCAGTCACCACAAATGGAAACCAATAGTTATTTCACTGCTCACTATACATTGTTATCACATATAACTAGACCCACTGTCATTATTTAAACTTTTTTGATCATTAATTTCAATGATTTTGGATAAAAAATGATTTTTAGATGATGTTGCTATCATTAGATAATTTACAGTTTCCCATAGACTATAAGGCTATATATAAAATGATAGAATATTAGGGCCACAG
Organism: Osmerus eperlanus; assembly: GCF_963692335.1. Taxonomy (NCBI): domain Eukaryota; kingdom Metazoa; phylum Chordata; class Actinopteri; order Osmeriformes; family Osmeridae; genus Osmerus; species Osmerus eperlanus. The sequence goes on from NC_085022.1 coordinate 10,358,851, forward strand.
AGGGGAAAAAAACACAAGTCATAATATTGTAACCAGTTGTTTTAAAGGAGGACAGTTGTTAAAATGACAGATGTGGGGCATTTCGTGAAATTGTACTTCAGTATGGTTTCATAAACAAAGACATGCTGATGTGCCAGAATATTAAGTATCACATTGTCATAAGTATCAAAACTGTAAAAACAATATGTAGCTTTTCTGCAGAAAGAACCAGCCTCATAAATTTATGACTATCCTTTTTCTTCAGTGTGGCCCTAGTACTCTGTCATATAAACAAATACACATTCCATATGAATATAAAAACACAATGTGTAACATTATGTTCCTTTATTGAATAAGGACAAAACAAAGCAGGTAAACCATCAGCTCCTTTCGAAACTGAAGTCACAGTGACTCTACAAGATGGAAAGCACAGAATCCAAGCATATTATACAAAATGATACATACACATTCAAAGGTCTGTATATAACACACCCTGCATGTCTGCACAAATCCATACACATCAACTGAACAGACAAATGAATGGATGCAGTAGCCTCCCTGCAGCCTTGTATTACACACAGTATACCGCACAAACATCATAAGAGGCCAAATTCGTAAAAAAAACGAACCCAAAAAAACCCAAATTCCTCTGCCACCGCAGGACATATTTAACCAAAATTGAAAGCACACATACTAACTAAAATAATTCAACACATATTGGTCCCTCAGCAGCCGACCACTGTCGTCATCAGGGAAGATTGCCGGATTGTCCCAGTCCATGGCTGGTGGCACTCTGGGGGGCCCTCTCCTTCCTCAGGCAGGCCACATTGTGGAGGACAGCACAAGCCACAGTAATATCACATGCCCTAACAGGGCTGACCCTTAATTTGTGAAGGCAGTGAAAGCGTGCCTTCAGGAGGCCAAAGGTCATTTCAACTCTGGCCCTGGTCCTGGCATGGGCATGGTTGTAGGCCTGCTGTGTTTCCTGGGGGTCTGTGAAAGGTGTCAGGAGAAAAGGCTGGCAGCCATACCCCCTGTCTCCCAGCAACACACCAGAGAATTCACCTGTCAACACAAAATCTCATCATTACTACCTCATAAACACAGTGATATTCTTGACACAGCCATGATGGTTATAAATAGGGGTTGTGTGGCTTACCTTGTGATAGGCACTGATAGATTTCAGAGGCCCGAAAGAATCTGGAGTCATGGACTGAGCCAGGCCATTTTGCCACAACATTGCTGATCACACAGTCAGCATTGCAGACCATCTGAAATCATAAGATGAGGAATATTACACCAATCAATGCACATCACTGGCAATGCAGAGTGTTCGTCAATGGACAATATCAAAAAGTTATGTTCACCTGAACATTAATGCTGTGAAAGGATTTCCTATTCACAAAATCGGCCTCATGGGCACCTGAGGGGGCTTTTATCCTTATGTGTGTGCAGTCCACTGCACCAATGACATTGGGGAAACCTGTCACACAAAGTAATGAGTATCCTACTATGTGTTAACAGTTGTCCTGTAATTTGTAGATCCTCTTACCTGCAATCCTATAGAACTCCTCTTTGATGTCACAGAGTCTTCTGTGGCCAGGGAAGGAGATGAAGACATCTGCTAATGCTTTGATAGCCAGACACACACTCCTTATTGTGCGGCAAATTGTGGCCTTGTTCAGCTGTTCTGCATCCCCCACTGAGTACAGGAAGGCTCCACTAGCAAAAAAGCGCAAGGCCACACAAACCATTTGCTCCACACTCAGTGCATGGCTCCGTGCAGTGCGGTGCTTAATCCTGGGACCCAGTAGTCTGCATAGATACCTGATGCCATCTGCAGAAAACCTGTATCTTTCATATAGATGGTCATCAGCTGTGTCATCTTCTTGGAGCTGGGGGAGGAAAGAAAAATAATGATTAATACATTTGTGTTACAGTTAGCATACAGTGTACATTGAAGGCATATCTCACCTCCCTCTCAAGTTTTTTTTATTTCAAGGTCCAGTTTCCTAATTGTCCTCTTTTTTATTTCGGACTCCAGTGCAAGATTTTCCATCTTTTTCTTCTTGTACTGAATGTCTATGTCTGCCAGTTCTATTTGGCGCCGGAGGTGGTTGCCATACAACTTTCTGATAGCTTGTGAGCTCTGTGAACACAATACAATTAGCGCAGCTGGAATTTGGCAGGATGTGGTGTCCTTTTATTAATACGCACTATGTTGCCAGGCTGGTTTTCCCACTGTATAGCATCTGGGTCCTGTAAAAGAAATTAGATTTTTTTTGATTTTGATGAGGACTCCTCACCATTGTAGAGTAAATAGTACTTTCACAGTCTTAACATGATACCTCATGCCTTCTGGAATCCAGAGAGATGGTCTCCTCCTCATCATCGTCTCCATCATGTGCTGTTGCTGCTGCACTGGGGCCTTCACCCTATCACATTTAATCGGATTCATATTGAAGCTAGTAGACAAGACATGCCAGGCCTACAGTATGCCTTTGATGGAGTACTCACTGGATCAGCATCGTCTGGTGCTTGTGCTGGTGGCTCTAACAGGAACACAGTGCTGCCAGACACTGCAAGGCAATAGGTAAACCAAAGTCAGACAGTCCAAATTGATTCAATATGAATGTGGTTGTATCCCATGTAGAGATGGAAGGACATACCTTGAATGAAGCGGGTGGCATCTTGGGAGGAACCTATGCTCGTCTCTTTTCCCCCAGGGATCCCCTCTAAGACGGGCCTGCCTTTATTTAGCTCCAAGGCCATGTCCTCTGCTGGGGTAAGGTCAGCCTTTGGTGACCCACCACCCGTGCCTTGTCTGTGGGTATTCTTTTTCACTGCTAAAACAGTACAGACAATGTGTGAGCAGGCACCTTCTGGGTACAATATATGCTTGTGCTTTGTTAAATATTAGTCAGGGACCATACCATTCTGCAGAATGTTCTTGTATTTGATTTTGACCTGCTGCCATGTCCGTTTTGGCCCGTTCATGTTTAATCTACACACACACACACACACACACACACATTTAATGGAGTCACACTGCAAAAAATTACTTGGTATTTTTGTCTTGTTTTCAGTAAAAATATCAAAAAATGTATCATAGCTTTATACAGTGTGATGGAGTTACTTTACACAATTTCACTCATATCTGCAGTGCATTTCAATTAAAAATTTAACCGTTTCATAATTACAGTACAACTGCATTTTTGGAGATGTGAATTAAATATTTGAATTGTAATTGTGATGTTTCAGCGGAGCGGTGAGTGTGTAATTGTGCACTACTTACGCATTCAGGCGGTCTGCAATACTTTGCCACGCTTTTTCTCTTTGCTTTATCACTGTGGCGGTGTTGCCTTTCTTCTTAATTATATCTTTTACCTCCTCGTATGCCTCCATGAGGATTTGTGCTTCCGACGGGGAAAAGTACGCGGCTCTAGTTGCCATGGTAAATCAGTTAACCCTTGTGTTATCTTCGGGTCATTCTGACCCATCAGTCATTGTGACCCGCCGTCGTATTGCGACAGATTTACCGCATACAAAGACAAAGTGAAGCATTTTCTTTTAACTGTTGGGCTGTCTCAGACCCCCCACATTGCAAAGGTTAAAAGAAAATTATTTTTATTTGTTTTTGTATTGGGTAAAATTGGGTAAACACAACGATGGTTCGTTATGAACCTTTGGGTCATGTGACCCGAAGGCAGCACGAGGGTTAATCTGTGATCTGTGGCGGGGTCTATTTGAGTGAGCCGTGAGCGCGCACCTATCCAGGATTGGTTTCACCTGGCTTAATGAATCCGTGTCTGCTCATCCTGGCTTGGTCTTTGTGCAACCAATTAAGCCTGGACGCACATGTTTTGGCTTCATTGAGCTCAGCTGAGTCATTTATCCCGGATGTCTTAATTCTACTTTTGTGCAACAGGCCCCTGGTCTTTTGTCAGATGTGTATATATTGACCAGTTTAGAGGTAAATACTCTTGCCAGAGCCTGGAATCGAACCTGTGTTTTGAGTGACTGCATGGGTCTCCATGACGTCAACACATTTGGATTCAAGTTCAAGTAATGACACTGCATTTCACAGTCAAAACTGAAGTCTGTATCAAGTGTAGATGGGAAAAGCTTCATTTTTCACAACTGACATGGACCCTTTCTTCACTTTGACAGGTCTGGAGGGTCATGCAGAGGCCTGCTCAACAGAGTTCAACAGAGGATGCAACAGACTCGAGGATGGTGAGATCCACACAGACCCCTTGCTGGACTACCCCTCTCTAGCTGGACAGCTTCTCTTCAGCCCTGACCCCAGAACAGCTTGATCCAGCTGGCCTGCCTGCCTGCCTGCCTGCAGGCCCTGCTTGCCCCTGCCTGCCAGCCCTCCAGAGACAGTCACCCCACAGACACAGTAGCTCTGCAGCCTGCTTTTTTGAGGACATTGATGAAAAAGGACAAGCCAGCATTACTTTGATGAAAGTCTAAATGTTTAATCCTTTCCATGTGCCAGTATGCCAAGCTGCTGACTTTGTGTCTTAAGTGATGAAACTAGTTCAAGTGATAGACTTTTGACCTGAATCCAATGATTATTCATCTGAATAAAAACCACTCAAGAGAAGTACTGCTTCTTGGAGCATTTGTGCTCCACATCAGTACATCTCACACATTTGCCTTTGTTTCCATGGGATTCATGGAATTGTTAGTTTCTGCTCCACCATTTCCACCCTAGTGTAATAATAAGTATAATTTAGGACAGCAATTACATTTGTGTTATCCTTCCGCATTACACACATTTAGTCAATGTTCTTAAACTCAACCGATTATTGTCATTTTACCATACTGTTCATATTGAACAGACATCAGTGTTTACTTGGAAAGATGACTGTATATTTCCACTTTTGATTTGTATTTCCATCGTAAGTTTGGTCTTTAATTTCATTTGGAAGTGGTATTAAAAGGTCTTACATTTAACTTGTTTATACCTGTAGACACCCTGTGAAGCCCCCACTGCAGAGACAGTTGGTGACAGAGAGGTGCAGACATTAAGTTAAACATGCCTTAAGAATAGAGTAACAAATAGAGACTAAATGTGTAAATGGCTGTTGAAACTGAGTTGGTGCATGTCAGTTTAGGCAAAGGTAACCTTTTAAACCTCTAGGTTTAAAACAAATTCAGATTTGATTGGAACTCTCTTTTATACATTTATAGTTGGATTTGACATTTAATTCATTTAGCAAGTTGTTTAACTCAAACAACCATAACACGGTACATATGGTATACAATGCTGCAGTCAGATTTGGCGAAATTGTTAGCTTGGATGTTATCTTTACATATAGATGGGGTCTTGTTGATGCGCACGCAGCTTCAAGGCAGAAAGACGCGTTCCATTTCACTTTTACTGTACCTACACCTTTAATGTTCCCGCCATCCCCCCATTTCTGAATAAAGTTCGACTGATCTGATTTGTTGATTTCTGTTGCTATGAAAACCAGTTTAGCCAAGCTAACTAACATTGTTTTTAGCTAGCTTGCATTACCATTCAATTGCTAACAAAACATTAGTAAAAATAGCTTGCTAATCGGGCAGAACTTGAACTCGGGCAGGAGACTCTGAGACCTCAGCGCACCACTAGCATCTCGTCATATCACGCAGTCGGAGCACAGCTAGATAATCAGCGTCAGCGCTCTTGGGTACCCAGCATGCAGTGCGGCATGTTAAAAAAACAACAGCTACGCAAGGGATTTCAGTTGTTGTGTTCGTTCAGTTAGATGTTTGTAATGTTATTGGCCGGGTTTCCCAGATTCGTTAAGAAGCTCTTAACGCTAAGAGCTTCTTAGGAGCGTTCTAAGAGCGTTCTAGAGCGTTCTTAGAACGCTCTTAAGAAGCTCTTAGCGTTAAGAGCTTCTTAACGAATCTGGGAAACCCGGCCATTGTTTGTTAGTTAATATAATCTTGTTGGTCACCTTGAGTGTGCATGCTGTGTAGTTTAATGGGAACAGAGAGTCGGCCATTTTACTATCACAGGCTATACTTGCAAGGAGCTGAACGTGGGCTGTGCCCTAGACCAGACCAATTGCCTATGAGGCTAATCTTGATTCTGGATTGACTGAGATTCTGGAAAGAGATCTACTCAAGAAGAGAGTCAATATCTGTGGTTTTCAAGCCATCTTTGAGAAAGTTTGAAAACAATGTTGCGGTTAATATGTTTTGATTGTGGGAGGCAACTTTTGGACTACACCTAAACCTCATGCGGCCACCGCACCACCCGCACTGGCAAAGAGGGAAACAGCATGGATGGGGAAAGTGTGTGGGCAGAGCAAGCAGTAGTAGTACATAAACTACACACGTCCTTTACTAAAGTGTATTCTGACTTTCATAAAGTTATTGTTGTAATCAAAGCTTTTAAAGAATGGATCTCTGCATGATGGGCCTGACCAGAGCACAGGTGGCCTGACAGAACACGCTTCAAAGTTGTCACTTTCAAAAGGGTGGCATTTTAACCCTGTCAGTCCAAAATGTCTAAAAGTTGGTACGCATGCCTTATTGCCAATGGGGAACAAAGAAGTCTCAAGAACCCATAATGTCGGCAGCATGGATATTTCTCTACAGTGACAATTTGTGAAGAATTTCAAAAAATGACTTCAAATCAGCCTTTGATCCAATTGTATTGAAATGTTGTGTACATGTATGAAATACATGTCTGTGTCATGTCAATTTTGTAATGGTTTGCAATGCTGAGGAGGAACCCGCCATTGCTGCCTGCAGCTATATTTAGGGTTCCTCCGGTAGGAGAACCCTATTGTTATTGGTGGTATTATTATTTTTTACCCATGGGAGTCAATGGCAGCCCCTAGACCAGTACCGTAAAAAGTTGTGAAATTTGGCATGTTGAAACTGCAGACCATTAGTAACTACCATACCAAACATGGGCCATGTGAGACAATAGGTGGCGCTACAGGCCACGCCCCAATATGTCAATTTTCAAATTGATGCCATTTGCAGGCCATAAGTCCCAAAATTCTGAAATTCATTACATATGCCTTATTTCTCATGAGGAATAAAAAAGCCTCAAGAAGCTATAACGGCCACCATATTGGATTTGTCTGTACAATAAAGATTAAGGAAACGCGTTTTTTCCCTACTCCTCCTACATTTTTGGTCGAATTTTCTTCAAAATTGCCATAGATGATATCCAGACTGAGCCTCACAAAAGTTATCGTAGGGATTTCTGATTTTCAAAACCGTTTGTCCGGTAGAGCCAATCAAAATCTGCAACAAAGCAACCAAACAGGACGTTTGGTCAAATCTCAGCAAATCTTTGAGATATCAACACCAAACTTGGTATGTCACGTGGAAGACACTACAACATGTTACCATGTGCAAAGGCAACTTCATACCTCTAAAAATGATTGATATAAAGCAAATTGAATTTATTGCTAATGCTAAAATAATGCTTTACACATCCGCCGGCCAAAAACTGATACTCTGATTCAATCACTAGTTCATATGAAGACTCTTGAGAATGTTGAGTACACAAATCTGAGAAAAAGTTGACTGTAACATGAAAACTCGATTTTTAGTGAATATTTGAAACATGCATGCTTGGCTAATTTCTAGGGCTGTTTCCCCAAATCCTCTCTCCCTTTGCTCCTGTGCGCGCGTGCTCCACATTCTCTCACACACAAGGGGCCAGAGCCCCTTGACACACGCATGCTTTCTTGAAAATGTGTGCTGACCAAGCCCCCACCCTCGTTTTTTAGCCCCTGTTTCATTTCGCTTCCAATCGCAGCTCGCTGTTACGAATACAAATTATTTTTCGGCGGCCATTGTTGTTTCCCGTGTCCCGTGAAAGTCGTCTCCCGTGAAAGCCGTGTTGGAGGCAGCCACTTTCGGTAAGTCCTGGTTTTACACATTTTAAGCTAGAATTAATGATTGGGTTTGTGAAAGTACACTACTCTTGAATTATGGTGAAGGTTTAGCACTTTTAGACCTTATAGATCGTGATTCTGAAGTGACGGAAAACCAAACTCGAAAAGTAGCTACTGTAGCTCTAGCTTTTTTCCTCTGTGTTTTTAATTAGTGAGTCATTTTGCATCTCGGCGAATTGTTCATCAAAAAGGTCGAGGAGAGCAGCCTTTAGGAGAAAAAGCAATTCCCCACAGACCTGTCGGCTCATAATGGTGATTTTTGGCGTGAAAGTCTTTGTAATAAGCCTATGCGGCAGGGAGACTTTTTCAAGGCGAGCCTGTTTCATTCGTCATATGCCCTGAGAAAGCGACCTACGTTAGCCAGGCTAGTTTTGCCAATTTCGGTAAGTCAGGCTATTTAAAGGTCTCTTACAGTCAGAGTCACTGTTTACAAGCAAAGGTCGAGCTGGTCTTTTGTCAGATGTGTATATATTGACCAGTTTAGAGGTAAATACTCTTGCCAGAGCCTGGAATCGAACCTGTGTTTTGAGTGACTGCATGGGTCTCCATGACGTCAACACATTTGGATTCAAGTTCAAGTAATGACACTGCATTTCACAGTCAAAACTGAAGTCTGTATCAAGTGTAGATGGGAAAAGCTTCATTTTTCACAACTGACATGGACCCTTTCTTCACTTTGACAGGTCTGGAGGGTCATGCAGAGGCCTGCTCAACAGAGTTCAACAGAGGATGCAACAGACTCGAGGATGGTGAGATCCACACAGACCCCTTGCTGGACTACCCCTCTCTAGCTGGACAGCTTCTCTTCAGCCCTGACCCCAGAACAGCTTGATCCAGCTGGCCTGCCTGCCTGCCTGCCTGCAGGCCCTGCTTGCCCCTGCCTGCCAGCCCTCCAGAAACAGTCACCCCACAGACACAGTAGCTCTGCAGCCTGCTTTTTTGAGGACATTGATGAAAAAGGACAAGCCAGCATTACTTTGATGAAAGTCTAAATGTTTAATCCTTTCCATGTGCCAGTATGCCAAGCTGCTGACTTTGTGTCTTAAGTGATGAAACTAGTTCAAGTGATAGACTTTTGACCTGAATCCAATGATTATTCATCTGAATAAAAACCACTCAAGAGAAGTACTGCTTCTTGGAGCATTTGTGCTCCACATCAGTACATCTCACACATTTGCCTTTGTTTCCATGGGATTCATGGAATTGTTAGTTTCTGCTCCACCATTTCCACCCTAGTGTAATAATAAGTATAATTTAGGACAGCAATTACATTTTTGTGTTATCCTTCCGCATTACACACATTTAGTCAATGTTCTTAAACTCAACCGATTATTGTCATTTTACCATACTGTTCATATTGAACAGACATCAGTGTTTACTTGGAAAGATGACTGTATATTTCCACTTTTGATTTGTATTTCCATCGTAAGTTTGGTCTTTAATTTCATTTGGAAGTGGTATTAAAAGGTCTTACATTTAACTTGTTTATACCTGTAGACACCCTGTGAAGCCCCCACTGCAGAGACAGTTGGTGACAGAGAGGTGCAGACATTAAGTTAAACATGCCTTAAGAATAGAGTAACAAATAGAGACTAAATGTGTAAATGGCTGTTGAAACTGAGTTGGTGCATGTCAGTTTAGGCAAAGGTAACCTTTTAAACCTCTAGGTTTAAAACAAATTCAGATTTGATTGGAACTCTCTTTTATACATTTATAGTTGGATTTGACATTTAATTCATTTAGCAAGTTGTTTAACTCAAACAACCATAACACGGTACATATGGTATACAATGCTGCAGTCAGATTTGGCGAAATTGTTAGCTTGGATGTTATCTTTACATATAGATGGGGTCTTGTTGATGCGCACGCAGCTTCAAGGCAGAAAGACGCGTTCCATTTCACTTTTACTGTACCTACACCTTTAATGTTCCCGCCATCCCCCCATTTCTGAATAAAGTTCGACTGATCTGATTTGTTGATTTCTGTTGCTATGAAAACCAGTTTAGCCAAGCTAACTAACATTGTTTTTAGCTAGCTTGCATTACCATTCAATTGCTAACAAAACATTAGTAAAAATAGCTTGCTAATCGGGCAGAACTTGAACTCGGGCAGGAGACTCTGAGACCTCAGCGCACCACTAGCATCTCGTCATATCACGCAGTCGGAGCACAGCTAGATAATCAGCGTCAGCGCTCTTGGGTACCCAGCATGCAGTGCGGCATGTTAAAAAAACAACAGCTACGCAAGGGATTTCAGTTGTTGTGTTCGTTCAGTTAGATGTTTGTAATGTTATTGGCCGGGTTTCCCAGATTCGTTAAGAAGCTCTTAACGCTAAGAGCTTCTTAAGAGCGTTCTAAGAACGCTCTAGAACGCTCTTAGAACGCTCCTAAGAAGCTCTTAGCGTTAAGAGCTTCTTAACGAATTGTTTGTTAACATTCTTAACATTGTTTGTTAGTTAATATAATCTTGTTGGTCACCTTGAGTGTGCATGCTGTGTAGTTTAATGGGAACAGAGAGTCGGCCATTTTACTATCACAGGCTATACTTGCAAGGAGCTGAACGTGGGCTGTGCCCTAGACCAGACCAATTGCCTATGAGGCTAATCTTGATTCTGGATTGACTGAGATTCTGGAAAGAGATCTACTCAAGAAGAGAGTCAATATCTGTGGTTTTCAAGCCATCTTTGAGAAAGTTTGAAAACAATGTTGCGGTTAATATGTTTTGATTGTGGGAGGCAACTTTTGGACTACACCTAAACCTCATGCGGCCACCGCACCACCCGCACTGGCAAAGAGGGAAACAGCATGGATGGGGAAAGTGTGTGGGCAGAGCAAGCAGTAGTAGTACATAAACTACACACGTCCTTTACTAAAGTGTATTCTGACTTTCATAAAGTTATTGTTGTAATCAAAGCTTTTAAAGAATGGATCTCTGCATGATGGGCCTGACCAGAGCACAGGTGGCCTGACAGAACACGCTTCAAAGTTGTCACTTTCAAAAGGGTGGCATTTTAACCCTGTCAGTCCAAAATGTCTAAAAGTTGGTACGCATGCCTTATTGCCAATGGGGAACAAAGAAGTCTCAAGAACCCATAATGTCGGCAGCATGGATATTTCTCTACAGTGACAATTTGTGAAGAATTTCAAAAAATGACTTCAAATCAGCCATTGATCCAATTGTATTGAAATGTTGTGTACATGTATGAAATACATGTCTGTGTCATGTCAATTTTGTAATGGTTTGCAATGCTGAGGAGGAACCCGCCATTGCTGCCTGCAGCTATATTTAGGGTTCCTCCGGTAGGAGAACCCTATTGTTATTGGTGGTATTATTATTATGTTTTACCCATGGGAGTCAATGGCAGCCCCTAGACCAGTACCGTAAAAAGTTGTGAAATTTGGCATGTTGAAACTGCAGACCATTAGTAACTACCATACCAAACATGGGCCATGTGAGACAATAGGTGGCGCTACAGGCCACGCCCCAATATGTCAATTTTCAAATTGATGCCATTTGCAGGCCATAAGTCCCAAAATTCTGAAATTCATTACATATGCCTTATTTCTCATGAGGAATAAAAAAGCCTCAAGAAGCTATAACGGCCGCCATATTGGATTTTTCTGTACAATAAAGATTAAGGAAACGCGTTTTTTCCCTACTCCTCCTACATTTTTGGTTGAATTTTCTTCAAAATTGCCATAGATGATATCCAGACTGAGCCTCACAAAAGTTATCGTTGGGATTTCTGATTTTCAAAACCGTTTGTCCGGTAGAGCCAATCAAAATCTGCAACAAAGCAACCAAACAGGACGTTTGGTCAAATCTCAGCAAATCTTTGAGATATCAACACCAAACTTGGTATGTCACGTGGAAGACACTACAACATGTTACCATGTGCAAAGGCAACTTCATACCTCTAAAAATGATTGATATAAAGCAAATTGAATTTATTGCTAATGCTAAAATAATGCTTTACACATCCGCCGGCCAAAAACTGATACTCTGATTCAATCACTAGTTCATATGAAGACTCTTGAGAATGTTGAGTACACAAATCTGAGAAAAAGTTGACTGTAACATGAAAACTCGATTTTTAGTGAATATTTGAAACATGCATGCTTGGCTAATTTCTAGGGCTGTTTCCCCAAATCCTCTCTCCCTTTGCTCCTGTGCGCGCGTGCTCCACATTCTCACACACACGCATGCTTTCTTGAAAATGTGTGCTGACCACGCCCCCACCCTCGTTTTTTAGCCCCTGTTTCATTTCGCTTCCAATCGCAGCTCGCTGTTACGAATATAAATTATTTTTCGGCGGCCATTGTTGTTTCCTGTGTCCCGTGAAAGTCGTGTCCCGTGAAAGCCGTGTTGAAGGCAGCCACTTTCGGTAAGTCCTGGTTTTACACATTTTAAGCTAGAATTAATGATTGGGCTTGTGAAAGTACACTACTCTTGAATTATGGTGAAGGTTTACCACTTTTAGACCTTTTAGATCGTGATTCTGAAGTGACGGAAAACCGAACTCGAAAAGTAGCTACTGTAGCTCTAGCTTTTTTCCTCTGTGTTTTTAATTAGTGAGTCATTTTGCATCTCGGCGAATTGTTCATCAAAAAGGTCGAGGAGAGCAGCCTTTAGGAGAAAAAGCAATTCCCCACAGACCTGTCGGCTCATAATGGTGATTTTTGGCGTGAAAGTCTTTGTAATAAGCCTATGCGGCAGGGAGACTTTTTCAAGGCGAGCCTGTTTCATTCGTCATATGCCCTGAGAAAGCGACCTACGTTAGCCAGGCTAGTTTTGCCAATTTCGGTAAGTCAGGCTATTTAAAGGTCTCTTACAGTCAGAATCACTGTTTACAAGCAAAGGTCGAGCTGGTCTTTTGTCAGATGTGTATATATTGACCAGTTTAGAGGTAAATACTCTTGCCAGAGCCTGGAATCGAACCTGTGTTTTGAGTGACTGCATGGGTCTCCATGACGTCAACACATTTGGATTCAAGTTCAAGTAATGACACTGCATTTCACAGTCAAAACTGAAGTCTGTATCAAGTGTAGATGGGAAAAGCTTCATTTTTCACAACTGACATGGACCCTTTCTTCACTTTGACAGGTCTGGAGGGTCATGCAGAGGCCTGCTCAACAGAGTTCAACAGAGGATGCAACAGACTCGAGGATGGTGAGATCCACACAGACCCCTTGCTGGACTACCCCTCTCTAGCTGGACAGCTTCTCTTCAGCCCTGACCCCAGAACAGCTTGATCCAGCTGGCCTGCCTGCCTGCCTGCCTGCAGGCCCTGCTTGCCCCTGCCTGCCAGCCCTCCAGAGACAGTCACCCCACAGACACAGTAGCTCTGCAGCCTGCTTTTTTGAGGACATTGATGAAAAAGGACAAGCCAGCATTACTTTGATGAAAGTCTAAATGTTTAATCCTTTCCATGTGCCAGTATGCCAAGCTGCTGACTTTGTGTCTTAAGTGATGAAACTAGTTCAAGTGATAGACTTTTGACCTGAATCCAATGATTATTCATCTGAATAAAAACCACTCAAGAGAAGTACTGCTTCTTGGAGCATTTGTGCTCCACATCAGTACATCTCACACATTTGCCTTTGTTTCCATGGGATTCATGGAATTGTTAGTTTCTGCTCCACCATTTCCACCCTAGTGTAATAATAAGTATAATTTAGGACAGCAATTACATTTTTGTGTTATCCTTCCGCATTACACACATTTAGTCAATGTTCTTAAACTCAACCGATTATTGTCATTTTACCATACTGTTCATATTGAACAGACATCAGTGTTTACTTGGAAAGATGACTGTATATTTCCACTTTTGATTTGTATTTCCATCGTAAGTTTGGTCTTTAATTTCATTTGGAAGTGGTATTAAAAGGTCTTACATTTAACTTGTTTATACCTGTAGACACCCTGTGAAGCCCCCACTGCAGAGACAGTTGGTGACAGAGAGGTGCAGACATTAAGTTAAACATGCCTTAAGAATAGAGTAACAAATAGAGACTAAATGTGTAAATGGCTGTTGAAACTGAGTTGGTCAGTTTAGGCAAAGGTAACCTTTTAAACCTCTAGGTTTAAAACAAATTCAGATTTGATTGGAACTCTCTTTTATACATTTATAGTTGGATTTGACATTTAATTCATTTAGCAAGTTGTTTAACTCAAACAACCATAACACGGTACATATGGTATACAATGCTGCAGTCAGATTTGGCGAAATTGTTAGCTTGGATGTTATCTTTACATATAGATGGGGTCTTGTTGATGCGCACGCAGCTTCAAGGCAGAAAGACGCGTTCCATTTCACTTTTACTGTACCTACACCTTTAATGTTCCCGCCATCCCCCCATTTCTGAATAAAGTTCGACTGATCTGATTTGTTGATTTCTGTTGCTATGAAAACCAGTTTAGCCAAGCTAACTAACATTGTTTTTAGCTAGCTTGCATTACCATTCAATTGCTAACAAAACATTAGTAAAAATAGCTTGCTAATCGGGCAGAACTTGAACTCGGGCAGGAGACTCTGAGACCTCAGCGCACCACTAGCATCTCGTCATATCACGCAGTCGGAGCACAGCTAGATAATCAGCGTCAGCGCTCTTGGGTACCCAGCATGCAGTGCGGCATGTTAAAAAAACAACAGCTACGCAAGGGATTTCAGTTGTTGTGTTCGTTCAGTTAGATGTTTGTAATGTTATTGGCCGGGTTTCCCAGATTCGTTAAGAAGCTCTTAACGCTAAGAGCTTCTTAGGAGCGTTCTAAGAGCGTTCTAGAGCGTTCTTAGAACGCTCTTAAGAAGCTCTTAGCGTTAAGAGCTTCTTAACGAATCTGGGAAACCCGGCCATTGTTTGTTAGTTAATATAATCTTGTTGGTCACCTTGAGTGTGCATGCTGTGTAGTTTAATGGGAACAGAGAGTCGGCCATTTTACTATCACAGGCTATACTTGCAAGGAGCTGAACGTGGGCTGTGCCCTAGACCAGACCAATTGCCTATGAGGCTAATCTTGATTCTGGATTGACTGAGATTCTGGAAAGAGATCTACTCAAGAAGAGAGTCAATATCTGTGGTTTTCAAGCCATCTTTGAGAAAGTTTGAAAACAATGTTGCGGTTAATATGTTTTGATTGTGGGAGGCAACTTTTGGACTACACCTAAACCTCATGCGGCCACCGCACCACCCGCACTGGCAAAGAGGGAAACAGCATGGATGGGGAAAGTGTGTGGGCAGAGCAAGCAGTAGTAGTACATAAACTACACACGTCCTTTACTAAAGTGTATTCTGACTTTCATAAAGTTATTGTTGTAATCAAAGCTTTTAAAGAATGGATCTCTGCATGATGGGCCTGACCAGAGCACAGGTGGCCTGACAGAACACGCTTCAAAGTTGTCACTTTCAAAAGGGTGGCATTTTAACCCTGTCAGTCCAAAATGTCTAAAAGTTGGTACGCATGCCTTATTGCCAATGGGGAACAAAGAAGTCTCAAGAACCCATAATGTCGGCAGCATGGATATTTCTCGACAGTGACAATTTGTGAAGAATTTCAAAAAATGACTTCAAATCAGCCATTGATCCAATTGTATTGAAATGTTGTGTACATGTATGAAATACATGTCTGTGTCATGTCAATTTTGTAATGGTTTGCAATGCTGAGGAGGAACCCGCCATTGCTGCTTGCAGCTATATTTATTATTATTATTATACTTCTTAAGACTGGGTGTCTATGGCAGGCCCTAGAAGCGCTTGGTCGAAAGTTGTGAAATTTGGCACACTCATTAGGGACAGTCCCCTGGTCCTATTCACAAAGTTTCATGTCCCATACTTGGGCACTCTAGCGCCACCAATGGGTCAAAGTTGGACTTGTGTTTACACACGCAACTTTTGAACCGTATGACCCATTTTCAAAAATGAGGTACCATTGGATTCCCTGGACCAAGACGAGTTCAACGCACCCTATGGGGTCAATTTCCGGTTATATAGATTTTCCGCTATTTCCGGTTTTATCAAAAACCTTTGAAAGCCTACTCCTCCTACAATCTTTGTCAAATCTTCTTCAAAATTACCAGATATGCTCTTCAGACCAAGCCGCACAAAAGTTATGGTAGAGCATTTTGATACCCACAAACGTTTGTCCGTGACAGCCAATCAAAATCAGCAGAAAAGCCACCAAACAGGAAGTGAAGTCATATCTCAGCAGTTGTTTGAGGCAGTGAAACTAAATTTGGTACGCCGCCTCGGAACCTTATTCTGAGGATGTCCTCCAAAGATTGTGTCATGTGACTAAAAGGGGGCGTGGCCGGAAGCATAAACGTGTTTACGCTAATAACTGTTGAAGTGTTTACCTTAATAAAGTAATTTCTTTGTCTGTTGATGTCTTCTGAGATATCAAGCCTGACTATTAATAACTTTTCATAAAATTCGAACGGACGTGGCCGCCATTTTGGATTTCATGGAAAAGTGTAAAAACCTTTTGCACGCCACAATTTTTGTCCAATGTTTACCAAATTTGGCAAAGATGATCTTTAGACCCAGTTTCACAAAAGCAATCAGATGAATTTTCAATTTTCAAAAACGTTTGTTCGGTAGAGACGATCAAAAGCGGTGGCGAAGCCGCCAAACGAGGCGCAAGAGCATATCTCAGCAACCATTTGCGCGATTGTCACCAAACTTGGGTTCCATCGTTCCCATGAGGAGCAGAGGAGGCCTGCAGTGTTATACCAGAAAAATAACTTTGAACTCTCAGTACTCTTGAACGCAAACATATATTTCAACCAAACTTGGTGTGTTGCATGAGTGCAACATGTTGTTGTGACTTAATTGTTGCACAAGTGCTATGGAGGCCATGTCCTGCTCTGGACTGCTTGGCCCCTCCATTGCTGCTTGCAGCTATATTTATTATTACACTTCTTCTGCCATTGGAGTCTATGGCAGCCCCTAGAACCATATGGTAAAAAGTTGTGAATTTTGGCACACTCATTAAGCACAGTCCCCTCTTTATATTCACCAAGTTTCATGTCTCTCATTGGAGCACTCTAGCGCCACCAACTGGTCAAAGTTGGACTTGTGTTTACACACGTAACTTTTGAACCGTATGACCGATTTTCAGAAATGAGGTACCGTTGGATTCCCTGGATCGAGACGAGTTCAACACACCCTATGACGTCAATTTCCGGTTCTATAGATTTTCCGCCATTTCCGGTTTTAGCAAAAACCTTTGAAAGCCTACTCCTCCTACAATTTTTCTTCAATCTTCCCCAGAATTCGAACACATCATCGTCAGAGCAACCCTCACAGAAGTTATCCAAAGATTTTTGATTTTCAAAACCGTTTGTCCGGTACAGCCAATCAAAATCGGCAGCAAAGACACCAAACAGGAAGTTGGGTCATATCTCAGACAATCCTTGAGAAATCAACACCAAACTTGGTATGATGACTCGGAACCCTCATCTGAGGATGTCCAAACAATTTGGTGTCATGTGATCACTGGGCGTGGCCGCAGGATGCAAAAATGTGTTTTGGCCAATAACTGTTGATTCGTTTGCCTTTATTAAGTGATTCCTTTGTCTCATGATATCTTGGGACATCCCGTGTGTGACACATGATAACTTGTGATAACAGCCGAATTGATGCGGCCGCCATTTTGAATTACTGAAAAAACGTTTTTTTCTGTACTCCTCCTACAAATGTTTTCCAATCTTCACCAAATTTGGCAGAGATCATCTTCAGACCAAGCCTCACAAAAGCCATCATATGTTTTTTGGATTTTCAAAACCGTTTGCCCGGTACGGCCAATCAAAATGTGCCGTTAAGCCAGCAAACAGGAAGTTGGGTCGTATCTCAGCAAATCTTTGATGGATTCACACCAAACTTGTTGCGTGTACTCGTAACCCTCTTCTGAGGATGTACAACATGTTTTATGGGTCATTCGACTGCTTGGCCACCTCATTGCTGCTTGCAGCTATATTTTTGAAGTAATTTTTGATTTTGTTCAAGATGTGAAGACAAAAACATTATTAGCCCACATCAAGTGCAATTAACCATGGCCTTCTTCAGTGTTTTGAATTTTATCCTACAATTTTCAATTGCTGCCACGTTCTTTTTTGGGCTATTATTCTCAATCTCCTGTTGAGAATATCGACCATAGGCTAGCCTGTCAGAATGGTTTCAGACAGCTCATCAACTTACGCTAATTATCAGTAGGCCTAAATGCATATATATATATGTGTTAAGTAGATTTGGTAGGTCTACAATTTACGCATTTTAACGGTCGTAATGGTTTGACAAGTTGTCTCCCTTGCCATGTTAATTGCGGCAACATTGCCCTTTTTGGGAACAAAAAAACTCAAAAAATCAATTTACGCTGTTGAAACAACACACCTCTGCTGCTTTACGCTATACTTTTTGCGACATAACTCCTCTTTTCGACGATCGCCTGATCTGGGCTGCACAGTCTAAGCTTATTGAGGTCTAGCTTGAATTAGCGTTGCCTGTTAGTGGAACGGAACGTTAGTGGAACGGCTTGAGGCTTAAGTCTAAGTTGACGTTTACCCAAGTGAGACTTATTCGTGTTAGCGCGACTTGCGTTAGCGACGTTGATGGAACACCCCCCTGCAGTACTGTTCAAGGGCACTATTATTGCATCTTAAACACTGACAGCTGTCTCGAGGGCGTGAGTTACATTCTAACACAGTAAGCTATGTCTTTTCTAGTCACGCATAGGCCTACTAGTTGGTTTTATTGAAAACTGCTTACAGTTTTTCACAATTGTTAACACACAAAAAGCAAAAATTCAGCACAATTTTCACAACCTTTACTTCATGTACCAATTGCTCGACCCAATTTGGCACTACTTCACACTCCCTTATCTGCATTAGACTCTGACTTTCCTTGTTTACACACTGATGTCAATTACACATCACCTTGTTGTCAAAACACTACACATAATGTTCAGTTGTTGCACACACTTCTCAAGTAAAATCTCGAAGCATCAACCTACAACACACAACTATTCAAATCTCTAAACACTCAGGTCTGGTGAGCAATTTGCAATCAGGACTGCAGCATAAAAGGGGCCTTGGGCCTCTGTTTTGTTTGGTGGACAATGGAGAACTTCTATTCAATGGAGAACTTCGCCGAAATCTATTTGCCTTGTGTCCTGTAATACTGCATATCAATAGAATACAGTGTGCTCACAGTATTTGTATTTTGCAGGACAAAGAGAACCACACCTTGGAGGAAGAACACACACTTTCACAGCCGAACAGGAGACTGAAATTGTAACTAGAGAGGCTACAATTTCTGGGGAAATTGTAGGGTGTGTTTGCTTGCGTCGGTTGTACAGGGATTCTAATGCCATTTCTACAACTGATATTCCTGTATATTTTATATAAAAACGCATAGGGCCTACTTATTATGTATAAATATTACATAGATTTAAAAGCATCTTTTTTTTTGCTGCTCATTTACAACTCAAAATACGAGTGAAGTGTAGAATGAAATATGATGTCTTCTCATTTCCCCTGCAAGAGGCAGCCTCATAGCTGAATCAAAACGAATACATTTGGAGACCGGTCTAAAAATTGACCTAATCTCTATGACTTAAACGTCCTTTTAAGTTTTCCCTTCTCGTGATATTTTCAGGCATTTAGCCTACTCATATTGCATTAATTCATTAATAAAGAACCCCCTTTGAAGATTATTCTACGACGTTACCGGCAGAAGATAGAATCGCGATTCAAACAGTACCATCTGCTAACTGAAAATATGCCCCCAAAAACGTAAATAAGCTTGACATTTATTTAGTGGAAAATCGCTCATTCATAAAAAGCTCACTGGTAGCGATCATTGTCAGTAACAACGCAAAATGCGATATAGCCCTGTGTGGAGAAGCTGCCCCGTTAAATTCTACTACTACAGTACAGTACTAGACTACTGCTGTGTTCGTCTTGGTAGCGATTGCGTTGGTTGAATTCGATTAAACGTTCCGTTGTACGGTTTAGGCTGAAATTAATAATTTTCATGAACAGATTGACAAAGTTTAGGCTGTGGCAATGAAGTTCAGGTTAGTAGTCAGATAGTTTCACCTATTGAAAGACTTGATTTAAGTAAGGGGAGTGCCGAACATGTTCTGTCGCCGTTTGACTTCCTAAACAGCTGTGTAAATTAGATGTTTTTGTCGTGTGTCTCGCGTAGGCTACAGCGTTGCAATGAGCAACACTGGTTAGAAACCACAGGTAATGATAATTTCACCAACAAATCGTTTACTTGTAATGTAATGTCATAATAAATCCTACAAAGAAAATGTATTTGTGAGGAATGTTTATTTTAACGATTGAAAACAGATAAAGCTACATCATAGACCACTGTAGTATGTGTGGCTAATGTCATGATGCTAATACTTCAGTGAAATAGTAGACTACTGTTTCCGAAAGTAGATGTACTTCCTTAATAATATCAGCTTATACTGTACATTACACATCACAATTGTGTGTCATATCACAAAGTAAAATGAGTAAATAGTTATCACCCTGGCCTCTTTGCTTGTGGCGTTTCTGCAGCTGCCTTGCAGTAAAGCTATAGTTAGCCTAGCTATCCCCCAAGTTAACAGATGCGAAACGAATGTTCTGCCAAAGGTAGTCACGCGTGTTTTCGTGACGTTAGTGACGTAGTGACGTTAGTAACGTAAGTGACTGTGGCTAGCAAATTAGCCACCGTTAGCTTCACTTTTCGCCACAAAAACTTAACTTAAGCCTAAACCATGCAACGGAACGTAAATTCCAATAGAAGCAACTCAATCGCTACCAAGACGAAACTTTTGACACCTAGATTGTCTATGTAGGCCAAATATTGACTGAGTTTTAGGGGGGCAAAAAGAAATAAAAAATAATAATAATATATATGTGAGAGAACAAAGGTTGTGCCCTTGCCGAAGGCAAAGCGAGAGGGTACAATTTCTGGGGAAATTGTAGGGTGTGCTTGCTTGCGTCGGTTGCACAGGGGTCCGTTTTTTAATGACATTTTTACAACTGATATTTCTGTATTTTATATAAAAATGCATAATTATTATTTATAAAGATAACATAGATTTAAAAGCATTTTTTTTTGCTGCTCATTTACAACTGAAAATACGAGTGAAGTATAGAATGAAATAGATGTCTTCTCATTTCCCCTGCAAGAGGCAGCCTCATCGTTGAATAAAAACGAATACATTTGGCAGACCGGTGTAAAAATTGACCTAATCTCTATGACTTAAACGTCATTTTAAGTTGTTCCCTTCTCGTGATATTTTCATGCATTTAGCCTACTCATTGCATTCATTCATTAATAAAGAACCCCCTTTGAAGATTATTCTACGACGTTACCGGCAGTAGAAGATGGAATCGCGATTCAAACAGTACCATCTGCTAACTGAAAATATGCCCCCCAAAACGTAAATAAGCTTGACATTTATTTAGTGGAAAATCGCTCATTCATAAAAAGCTCGCTGGTAGCGATCATTGTCAGTAACAACGCAAAATGCGATATAGCCCTCATAGACCACTGTGGTATGTGTTGCCCGGGCAACAGAGGCTAATGTCATGCTAATGCTTCAGTGAAATAGTAGACTACCGTTTCCGAAAGTAGATGTGGGCCTACTTCCTTAATAATATCAGCTAATATTGTACATTACATTTCATAATTGTGTTTCACAACACAAAGTAAAATGAGTAAATAGTTATCACCCTGGCCTCTTTGCTTGTGGCGTTTCTGCAGCTGCCTTGCAGTAAAGCTATAGTTAGCCTAGCTATCCCCCAAGTTAACAGATGCGAAACGAATGTTCTGCTACAGGTAGTCACGCGTGTTTTCGTGACGTTAGTGATGTAGTGACGTTACGTCAGTGACTGTGGCTAGCAAATTGGCCACCGTTAGCTTCACTTTTCACCACAAAAACGCAATTTCTACTTAAACCATGCAACGGAACGTAAATAAAAATACAACCAACGCAATCGCTAACAAGACGAACCTTTTGACACCGCCGTTGTGTATGTAGTCCAAATATTGACTGATCCTTAGGGGGGCGAAAATAAACAATAACTAGAAAGGTACATTTCCTGAAGAAAATGTGTGTGTTTGCTGAAAGCAGTTGAAACGATTGTTTTGATGGCTTGAATAGTGAAGAAGGTTTTACAAACATTTTAAAAGAGGTATGTGCTTTAAAAAGAAAATGGTGAGAAAAAGTGTTAAAAGTATATCTGTCATTGTTATGCATTGCGAAATTTTCTTACTATTGAAAATGGAGAAAAAACAGTGATGAAAAGAGTATCTTATTGACTTTCATACATTTTTAATCGTTAAAAGTAGTGGTGGGCATAGATTAATTTTTTGAATCTAGATTAATCTCACTGTAATGTTGGCGTTAATATAGATTAAAATGGCTCATTTGAATTCCACCGAAGGCATTCAGAATATGTGTGCTACCCAAATAATGACTAAAAGTAAGTCTTTGAGAACGGGTTTCTCAAGCCAGGTGGCGCATTAGACCAGGGGCTCATCTCCTGTTTCCAAAATGCATCACAAACTGCTTGAGAAAGCTGTTCTATATAATTGGTGATGAAAATAAATTATGTTCAATAAGATGTACTTGTGTTTATTAACTGTTTATTAGATTAGTTAGCTTTGCTGATAGAGCTGTGCTGACGGGCTTGCCTCGGTTGCACTCAAACAGTAGTTTGACGACGACTCTTCCCCTGCGCTACATCAGTGCTTGGCCCGGCATCTTCCGCATTAGCTAAGGGATGCTTTGCGTTTAGGTGGTATTTGAGACTGGAAGAACTCCTACAGTAAACTAATTCCGCATAGCACAAGGTGCAAACAACCTTAGTCTTGTCGAGGTTTCCATTGGGAAGCTTCTTAAAAATACACTTTCTGAAGCAAACCAGGCGGCTTCATAGCTGCATCCATGTTAGCACGTTACGTTTGATGTGATAATTTCATACACAAGGCATACACACAGGTTCAAAGACTCGTTCTCGCCCTCTACAGTGCAATTCGGCTAGGTATACATCCGCGCTAAAATATCAAGGTGAAAGTCATTATAGCTTGCGTAGTACAGACCCAGCTCCCAACCCAACTTTGAGAATAGATTAACGGCGATATTTTTTTATCGCCCGATAAGAGTCTCACGTTAACGCAGCGTGTTAACGCCGATAACGGCCCACCACTAGTTAAAAGTATTAAAGAATGAAAGATTGACAAACAGAAAAAAGTTTGAAGTTAGAAAAATGAGCAAATATAGTGATGAAGAGTATATTACATAACAGTTATCAATATCATAGCAGACAAAAGTATGTCAGCAGTATGAAGGTGGAAAAAAAGTGTTGCTTTGAAACCAAAATGGTGAGACAGTGTTAAAAGTATATCTGTCATTGTTATGCATTGCAATATTTTCTCACGGTTGAAAAAGGAGAAAAAAGAGTGATGAAAAGGGTATCTTATTTAATTTCATAAATGTTAAAGCGTTATGTTAGAGCCATTTGATTTAATTCTAAACCTTTTACATTTTTAAACCTTAGTATTAGTTAGACTTGTACACTTCTTATTTAAGATTCTTATATGTTTAATGTGTGCACCTTCCTGCCACAGTAAATTCCTTGTCTGTGTGATGTTTCTTGGCGAATAAAACCCATTCTGAAAAGTATTAATAATTGAAAGATGTAGAAACCGAAAAAAGTTTGAACAGTGGAACAGTGAAGAGCGTTGGCCAATCGTATTGGTTCCTTGTTTCTTGTAACGTAGCAACTGTTGGTCATTGTCAACATTTCTAACCTAGAATCTAGGTTTTAGGTTCAAGATGAAGGAGAAACTAGAAAGGCATTTCCTGCTGAAAATGCGTTGGAATGCTGAAAGATGAAATTATTTTTCTTAAATTGCAGAAAATACAGAAATGAGAAAATACCCGCAAGCTGAAATGAATGTCAAGAAATGTGTGAGTCACACAAAAGAGGCAGTGTGGAAACTGAACTGCATCATCTAACAACGCTAAGAGCTGAAATACAATGCGGGAGAAGCTAAAAGCTGAACTGTTAAACAGAAGAAGAAGTAGGCCTAGGCTAGCTAGTCATAAAAAGAATATTATTGTCTTATCAGCTGAAATTATAGTTGGGATAGTAATAGCAGTAGCAGATGTGTGCATTGAGTGCGTTTACTCGGCTTTCTTAGTAGGATTCAATGTGTTGATGGAATGAAACATACAGCAGTAGGGCCGATACAGGAAGACACGGCGACACTTTGTTGCAGAAGGATGACGGTGCAAGTTTTGTCCGTGGAGCATACAACGATTAATAAAAAAGAATCATGTAGACACGTTTATTGAGTAATCGCATAACTAATTACACATGTAAACGGAGTAATCGTATTATTGGCATAAACCGACAATTGCTAGTAATCGGGTTTCTCATGGTCAAGTAAACGTACCAATCACCTATTTGAGAGACTGAGTGGTGCGTGTCTGTCGTTACGGTGATGGTGCAGCTATGATTGCTAACGCGCTGAGGGCAGAGAATAAGAGAAATGTAGCTAGAATCCACACCTCAAACATGATAACCTAGACGCAAAACTGTACGTCCAATCCAAAATCTAAGGATATTTTCCGAGACCCAAGACTCTGCCGAAACCAGAGATATTCTTTATATGTCTGTGCAGTCAGAAATACGACTCTACCTGCAGTTTCGAAAACGTGTTCCTTTTGCATTCCTGGTGCGTGTTTGTTTGGGTGCCACGGTGATGGCGCAGCTGTGATGGCTAACGAGCTGGGCAGAGAGAATAACTAATGTAGCTAGAATCCACACCTCAAACAAGTTAACCTAGACGCAAAACTATACGTCCAATCCAAAAAATAAGGATATTTTCCGAGACCCAAGACTCTGCCTAAACCAGAGATATTCTTTATATGTCTGTGCAGTCAGAAATACGACTCTACCTGCAGTTTCGAAAACGTGTCCCTTTTGCTTTCCTGGTGCGTGTTTGTTTGGTTGTCACAGTGATGGCGCAGCTGTGATGGCTAACGAGCTGGGCAGAGAGAATAACTAATGTAGCTAGAATCCACACCTCAAACAAGTTAACCTAGACGCAAAACTATACGTCCAATCCAAAAAATAAGGATATTTTCCGAGACCCAAGACTCTGCCTAAACCAGAGATATTCTTTATATGTCTGTGCAGTCAGAAATACGACTCTACCTGCAGTTTCGAAAACGTGTCCCTTTTGCTTTCCTGGTGCGTGTTTGTTTGGTTGTCACGGTGATGGCGCAGCTGTGACGGCTAACGAGCTAGGCAGAGAGAAAAACGAACATTTACCTAGCATCCACACCTCAAACAAGTTGACCTAGACGCAAAACTATACGTCCAATCCAAAAAATAAGGATATTTTCCGAGACCCAAGACTCTGCCGAAACCAGAGATGTCCTTTATATTTCTGTGCGGTCAGAAATACGACTCTACCGGCAGTTTCAAAATCTTGTTCTTTTTGCTTTCTCTGACGATTTTGTCACCAGATTTGCATTGGTCTCTATGGGGCGAGAGTTGGACTTTGTCTCGCTTTCGTGGGGCTCTGAACAAATGTGTACGTCTGTTGGATTCAACAGACAACTGTCTACGACCAGCACAAAATTAGCTATCTATTGATCCAAAAACGAAGCATGAAGAGCGAAAATTGTGGCAATGCTGGCAAACTAGAAATATTTTTTCAACGACATCCGAAGCTGCCCTCCACTCTAAGCGTTTCAGTCTGCAGTCTAGGGTTTCACGTAAACACCCATGTAAATCTCAGAAACGGCTTGAAAAGGTCATGAAACATAATCAGTGATATTGAAAAAAGTTGAATAGATATCAAAAAGCTGAATTATTTAAAAATAGTTTAGGGTTTTGTCAACATTTTAAAGTTGAAATGGTGGCTCTAGCTGAAAGATTGAGGAAGAAGAAGGATTTGGAAGTTGAAGAAGTTTAAAGAAGTTTGAGAGGATTTGAAAGAAAACTCCATTGGAAACCCATGTTAAAAATATTATGAATATTGATTTATATTAATTCAAGAATAAGAGGTACAAAGCTGAAAAGTCATAGCACCCATGGCCTGAAAC
Source organism: Osmerus eperlanus (assembly GCF_963692335.1). Lineage (NCBI taxonomy): Eukaryota > Metazoa > Chordata > Actinopteri > Osmeriformes > Osmeridae > Osmerus > Osmerus eperlanus. Next base: position 10,384,872 of record NC_085022.1, read on the forward strand.
TGCTGAATTTTTTGATAGCTGAACGGTTTTAATAGCTGAAGATTTGAAGGCGCTGAAAGGTGCCACGGAAGAAATAGAAGATAAATAATAATAAGTTGAATAAAGATTCAAAGAACAATACTTGGAATGCTGAAGCAGCATTCCAACAATAATAATAAGTTGAATAAAGATTCAAAGAACAATACTTGGAATGCTGCTTCAGCATTCCAACAATAAGTTGAATAAAGATTCAAAGAACAATACTTGGAATGCTGCTTCAGCATTCCAACAACTAATCATGTGTGCCTGCACAACCAGTCCTGTTCAGACACTGAATTTAAAGATGACATCAAAATAATAATCCATAGTGCAGGGTTGCCGATGTTGTCGTTGTCCCTGGTGAGTTTTTTAAATTCAATCTCGTCACATTATGTGACTTTGTTGTGCAACTGGAAAAGCTAGCTACTCTAACTCAGAATGCTGCTGCAAAAAAAGCAGAACTATTGTGGGTGGTAAATAAGATCATGCTACATCTAGCCAGCGGATCATTTCTTGCAAGTGTGTCAAAGTGGTATTTTTACAGACTGTATTAACACCGTAGGCGTGAATAATGCATGCATCGTCATTGTCGTCCATCTTTAGCCGAAGAAGCTAGAGAGAGGATGCAATGGGAGATTTCCTACAGTAATCTAGATACTGCTTCAAATTGAAAACGGAGACAATCTTTTGATTAAAGACAAGTTCCTTAACCTCTGTTGTCAATATCGCCGATAAAAAATAAATACTGTTACGAAGCATTTGTTTGTAGGTAACGAACGATAGACGTAGCTAGTTTCGCCGTTCTATGGCAGCTAGTACAGTACTGTATGATGACAGTCGTAGCTAGCGTTGTAAGCACTCCTCACTAGAATGACCAGAACTTTAAAACAAAAGATAAAATTAGCTCGTCTAATGTATGGTGGACTGAGAAAACATATTTGTCAAAGCGGAGCGAGCGGATGTCGTGGGAGAATTCCTAATGTGTTAGATTTACTGCTTCAAATTGAAAACGGAGAAGATATTTAGAGTAAAGACAAGTTTCTTAACGTCTGTGTTCAATATGGTCAACTAAAAGTAAAAACGTTTCAGTTACGAAGCTTTTGTTCGTAGTAATGCCAGCTGCAGTAAACCTTTCGTGACCCCGGTTTGGCTGTTCGTGACTGGATGAGTCGGATATGACAGTGTTGAGCCTCGATTTTTGCAGATTTCTGTGAAACTTTCTTAAAGAAAAATAATCTAGCTAGATTATGTACACTTTAAGATCAATGTACATACCTTGTTTGGCCAATTTGGTCGATTGTGGAAAAAAGTAGAACCGTTTTTAGTTATGGAGAGCCATCGCGCTAGCTTGGAATTGCGTTATCCCACTCATCACTTCAGTGGTCATAACTTTTAAACAAAATAGTCTATCTTAAATATGTCTGCTGTTCTGAATTCACGACAAACGTACGCACATTTCATACGCTCTAACATATCCTCTATCTTGTAGTGAAAGTGGTTAAAAATTAGGTTTTCTAAAAAAGTAATGCACACAGAGAAGATTTTTGTCAGAATGGCTCCGTGAAATCGTCTTGATAAAGGATGATTTGCCTAACATGATCATATACATATTTACATCATTAGAAAGCCCTAAATCTTGTCTTCAAAATGGTATAAACAGTTCAGGTATATTATTTGAAAAAGTCTGCATATTCAGGCAGGAAAGTGTTAACCATGCATGACGTCACAATTGAATTTGACTTGAACATTCTGAACCATTGAAACCCATTTTGTTTTAGCAACTTTAATACCTTAAAAACTTTAAAAGTTATCAATGAGAAAAGTAATAGCACACTAGAGCAGTTCAGACTTTATCAAATGAAGTTTGAACGGTGTTTCTAGCTTAAACGGTGTGAAAGGAGTAGGTGACGGAAAAAAGTGGGAGGAAAAAAAAACTAGAGGGTACAATTTCTGGGGAAATTGTAGGGTGTGCTTGCTTGCGTCGGTTGCACAGGGGTACGTTTTTGAATGACATTTTTACAACTGATATTTCTGTATATTTTATATAAAAATGCATACTTATTATTTAGAAAGATTACATAGATTTAAAAGCATTTTTTTTGCTGCTCATTTACAACTGAAAATACGAGTGAAGTGTAGAATGAAATAGATGTTTTCTCATTTCCCCTGCAAGAGGCAGCCTCATCGTTGAATCAAAACGAATACATTTGGCAGACCGGTGTAAAAATTGACCTAATCTCTATGACTTAAACGTAATTTTAAGTTTTTCCCTTCTCATGATATTTTCAGGCATTTAGCCTACTCATTGCATTCATTCATTAATAAAGAACCCCCTTTGAAGATTATTCTACAACGTTACCCGGCAGTAGAAGATGGAATCGCGATTCAAACAGTACCATCTGCTAACTGAAAATATGCCCCCCAAAACGTAAATAAGCTTGACATTTATTTAGTGGAAAATTTCTCATTCATAAAAAGCTCACTGGTAGCGATCATTGTCAGTAACAACGCAAAATGCGATATAGCCCTGTGTGGAGAAGCTGCCCCGGTAAATTGTACTACTACGGTACAGTACTAGACTACTGCTGTGTTCGTCTTGGTAGCGATTGCGTTGGTTGAATTGGATTTAACGTTCCGTTGTACGGTTTAAGATGAAATTAATTATTTTCATGAACAGATTGACAACGTTTAGGCTGTGGCAATGAAGTTCAGGTTAGTAGTTAGATAGACTTTTGATTTAAGTAAGGGGAGTGCCGAACATGTTCTGTCGCCGTTTGACTTCCTAAACAGCTGTGTACTGTAGATGTTTTTGTAGTGTGTCTCGCGTAAGCTACAGCGTTGCAGTGAGCTACACTGGTTTGAAACCACAGGTAATGGTAATTTCACCAACAAATCGTTTACTAATGTCAGAATAAATCCTACAACGAAAATGTATATGTGAGGAATGTTTATTTTAACGATTGAAAACAGATAAAGCTACATCATAGACCACTGTAGTATGTGTGGCTAATGTCATGATGCTAATACTTCAGTGAAATAGTAGACTACTGTTTCCGAAAGTAGATGTACTTCCTTAATAATATCAGCTTATACTGTACATTACACATCACAATTGTGTGTCATATCACAAAGTAAAATGAGTAAATAGTTATCACCCTGGCCTCTTTGCTTGTGGCGTTTCTGCAGCTGCCTTGCAGTAAAGCTATAGTTAGCCTAGCTATCCCCCAAGTTAACAGATGCGAAACGAATGTTCTGCCAAAGGTAGTCACGCGTGTTTTCGTGACGTTAGTGACGTAGTGACGTTAGTAACGTAAGTGACTGTGGCTAGCAAATTAGCCACCGTTAGCTTCACTTTTCGCCACAAAAACTTAACTTAAGCCTAAACCATGCAACGGAACGTAAATTCCAATAGAAGCAACTCAATCGCTACCAAGACGAAACTTTTGACACCTAGATTGTCTATGTAGGCCAAATATTGACTGAGTTTTAGGGGGGCAAAAAGAAATAAAAAATAATAATAATATATATGTGAGAGAACAAAGGTTGTGCCCTTGCCGAAGGCAAAGCGAGAGGGTACAATTTCTGGGGAAATTGTAGGGTGTGCTTGCTTGCGTCGGTTGCACAGGGGTCCGTTTTTTAATGACATTTTTACAACTGATATTTCTGTATTTTATATAAAAATGCATAATTATTATTTATAAAGATAACATAGATTTAAAAGCATTTTTTTTTTGCTGCTCATTTACAACTGAAAATACGAGTGAAGTATAGAATGAAATAGATGTCTTCTCATTTCCCCTGCAAGAGGCAGCCTCATCGTTGAATAAAAACGAATACATTTGGCAGACCGGTGTAAAAATTGACCTAATCTCTATGACTTAAACGTCATTTTAAGTTGTTCCCTTCTCGTGATATTTTCATGCATTTAGCCTACTCATTGCATTCATTCATTAATAAAGAACCCCCTTTGAAGATTATTCTACGACGTTACCGACAGTAGAAGATGGAATCGCGATTCAAACAGTACCATCTGCTAACTGAAAATATGCCCCCCAAAACGTAAATAAGCTTGACATTTATTTAGTGGAAAATCGCTCATTCATAAAAAGCTCGCTGGTAGCGATCATTGTCAGTAACAACGCAAAATGCGATATAGCCCTGTGTGGAGAAGCTGCCCCGGTAAATTGTACTACTACGGTACAGTACTAGACTACTGCTGTGTTCGTCTTGGTACAGTAGCGATTGCGTTGGTTGAATTGGATTTAACGTTCCGTTGTACGGTTTAGGATGAAATTAATTATTTTCATGAACAGATTGACAAAGTTTAGGCTGTGGCAATGAAGTTCAGGTTAGTAGTCAGATAGTTTCACCTATTGAAAGACTTTTGATTTAAGTAAGGGGAGTGCCGAACATGTCGCCGTTTGACTTCCTAAACAGCTGTGTAGATGTTTTTGTAGTGTGTCTCGCGTAAGCTACAGCGTTGCAGTGAGCAACACTGGTTTGAAACCACAGGTAATGGTAATTTCACCAACAAATCGTTTACTAATGTCAGAATAAATCCTACAACAAAAATGTATTTGTGAGGAATGTTTATTTTAACGATTGAAAACAGATGCATCATAGACCACTGTAGTATGTGTTGCCCGGGCAACAGAGGCTAATGTCATGCTAATGCTTCAGTGAAATAGTAGACTACCGTTTCCGAAAGTAGATGTGGGCCTACTTCCTTAATAATATCAGCTAATATTGTACAATACATTTCACAATTGTGTTTCACATCACAAAGTAAAATGAGTAAATAGTCACCCTGGCCTCTTTGCTTGTGGCGTTTCTGCAGCTGCCTTGCAGTAAAGCTATAGTTAGCCTAGCTATCCCCCAAGTTAACAGATGCGAAACAAATGTTCTGCTACAGGTAGTCACGCGTGTTTTCGTGACGTTAGTGACGTAGTGACGTTAGTAACGTCAGTGACTGTGGCTAGCAAATTAGCCACCGTTAGCTTCACTTTTCGCCACAAAAACTTATCTTGAGCCTAAACCATGCAACGGAACGTAAATAAAAATACAAGCAACTCAATCGCAACCAATACGACACTTTTGACACCTAGGTTGTCTATGTAGGCCAAATATTGACGAAGATTTAGGGGGGCAAAAATAAATAATAATAAATATATATGTGAGAGAACAAAGGTTGTGCCCTTGCCGAAGGCAAAGCACACCCAATAAGTATGCAGAATAACAATAATGTTTTTGCTTGCAGCAAACACACTAATAAATAAATATATATGTGAGAGAACAAAGGTTGTGCCCTTGCCGAAGGCAAAGCACACCCAAATATGGTTCGTGAGAACCACGCTATCACACTCCGACAAATACAAACTAGGATCCTGGCTGACCAATGCTACATTCAGGAACGTCCAGACCGTCAGCATGTTTTCTGTGTGTACCGAAATAAAACTTTTTTGGCTGCATATTTGTGTGCTATTTTATGTTTGACTATGAAAAAAGTAGGCCTACACTGAGACATTTTACAGAAGGAGAAATGGCTCATTCTCCAGAGCCATTGTCATTACAGTTTTTCTCAAATGCTAAAACACATTTCACAAACGTTTCCTCCATGTTCCCCAATGTCTAAACACAACACCCTTTTCTAAAGCTACATAAACACAACCACACCTTCTCACTTCAAAACTCAAACTTTCACACCAAAAGAGCAGCTCGAAGCTTTCGAAAATGTAAACACTATACACATCATTACACACTACAGCAAAACAATTGAAAACACAATGCTCAATTTGTGAGAAGGTTCTTTGTTTCATAACTGCCAATGCATATTTTTAGAAACTTTACAGTAATGGATCTTCTTAGATCTCTGCAGAGGATTAGGCATTTAGATTTGTGAGTTTCATATGAAGAGTATAAATCTATAGTAAATTCTGCATGTACACTACTGTAACACAACTCAATGCAAAAACAATCTATTGCACACAACAGTACTCTTGAAAACATGATCAGGGTGTGAAGTTTTTTTATTTACTTTATTCACACCACACAATCACTGTGCGGCATCATGTCGCTGAGCTGCATCGGGCCATATTGTCTCTTGCCAGGCACCGCGGGAAAAACGCCTTGGAATGGCGCATCCATCCTTGGAAGGCCTCCACTGGGATGTCAACACAGGCCAGTTCCATTGCCCTTAGGAGGTTATCTCTAGTGTATGGTTGTCTGTCATAAACCTTCCATCTCCACGATGAGAAGAACTCTTCTATAGGCAGGGGTGCACATAACCTATTCAGTGAGTTACTCAGGTGAGTACCAGGAGATGGTGTTTGGTACTCACCACATATGTAGCGTGGTCTTAATAAGTGCAGTCTTCCTCACTCTCCTCCTCAGTGTCGCCACCAATGTCCTCTTCAGTGTCACCCCCACTGTCCTCTGCTTCAGCTTCCTGCATGGTAGATGATGAAGATGCTGCAGATGCACCTCCCTGTCCTTGGTTGAGCCTCCGATTAGCTGTCTCCATCCACAGGTCGACAGCTTGCTTTGGGTCAAATGTCTCTGTGGTCTGCTTTGACAAGTGAATGTGCATCAGGGCTGAGAGACGAGCATGTGACAGACGAGATCTGTACTTGGTTTTTATTATGTTTAGATGTGAGAAACCCCTCTCACAAGCTGCACTGCTTAAAGGCAGTGTAAGAGACAGCTTAACCACCTTGTTGATGTTGGAGTAAGCATCTGGGTTACTTGTATTTACTATTTGGACCAAGTCATACACAGAAGAGGATCCCAGGCGTTTTCCTGCCTGCTTTAAGCGCATCCATTCTGTCACAGTGGTGTCTTTGTCAAGTTGCAAGGTGGCCTCATATTTCTTGAGAATGCTGCAAACTGTTGTGTTTCCAAAACTGTGGAGGTCTTGCATTTCCCGAGGCCATGTTGAGGGATCAAATACTAAGAAATGATCACATGACTTGAGGGAGTTATATCTGACTTCAAACTCTTCAATTAACCTCCTGAGTAAGTTTGTCTTGTCTCTGTCAGCATTTGCATTAGAAACAGTGTGTGCCCTGTGGCCTTCCCCATCAAGCAGAAGTGTAAACTGTCCAATGGCCACCATGAGTTCGTCCTTACATTCTCCAATGGTCAGCTTTTCCTTCTGAAACCTAATGGATGTGGTCTTCAAAATGTTGCCTATGTCAAGCATGTTTGACAGAAAGCACTGAAAACGCTCTGTGCAGATATGCTGCAAGTCACTGTTATCACTTGTAGCCATGCATTTTAATGGCTGGCAATAGTCTTGATATTTTTAGCAGTGTTTCATGCCTCCATGCAGACCATCTTATGTTGTGAAACTTTCCCAGTTTCACAAAGGAGATCCCATTTTCTTCACACAGCTTCTTCAGTGCAGCAGTTTTTTTTGCTCCACCTTTCTGTAAATAAAACTGCAGCAGCTTGACCACAGAGCCATTAAATGTCTCACAGTAAGGAACGTTGCGATCAGCTGATTTTGCGCAATTCTCCAGTGTGTGTGCGGTGCACAGAATGTGCACAAGGGAGTCTCCAACCGCAGCAAGTCGCCGGAGTTTTGGCAAAACGCCGTTGTTGATTCCGACGTTGACAGCAGCCCCGTCTGTGCATACAGCGACCAACTTTTTTGTCCAGTCATCTAGGCCTGTGTCATGGAAAAGTCTCACAAGTCCGTCTGTTATGGCCTGCGCGGTTCGGTCAGCACCCAATTCAATCAGTCCAATAAAGTCCGAGGTAAACTCTCCGTTGCTGGACACAGAAACGATGTAAACGATTTCCTGTTCAGTTTTTGTGATGTCCTCAGATCCATCAAAAAGCAGCCCCCAAAATTCAGCAGACTGCAACTTGGCTCGTAACTCCCCGTTAATGGTGTAAGCGATGCTCTGCATGATCCGTGTGCCACCTTCACGTGAATGATATGCACCTCCGACATTTACTCCTAGCCGCTTCAGTAAAGGAATATCTTCAGAATAGGAAGACATGGGGCGTGCGTGTTTTGCTTTATGGAAGGCGAGGAGAAAAATATTAGACAGAGCTTGTCGCTGTTCTTCATTCAGCTTGTCTCGCCATCTGGCAAGTGGGCGACTGGATTTCTTCTCGGCTCGCTTGTTTATTAGCAATGGCTTGTGCCACGTTCATGTGCTCTTTGCTCTTATCATGTTTCTCAAATAAAGGATGGTTGAAATTCTTTGAGCCTTTAAAAAACGCACCTGTTTTGTCAGCTAGTTGTGGATTTGATCGGCAAATCTTGCACCACATTTCAGTGCGCTCATCATTAGCATCAAGCCACTGCACATCTTGGAGCCACTTTTCCGAAAAAAGTCTTTTCTTCGGCTCTGGCTCCAGTTGGCGTTTCTTAGTAGGTGGTGAAACGCCGAAGAAGCTACTTAATGTTTGTTGTTTTTTGGACATCTCTGACAGTAGTTGTCGACAAGCAATATGTCATGTGTAAGTTTAGTTGACAAGATCGAGATCGAGTAGGCCTAAGCAAAGGCGCGTAGTAATACAAGTGGCATTACGCATTCCTGATTTGTGTCGCGCATGCGTACCTGCGTACCAGTTATGTTCAGGAAAGGGGAGTAGGGTGGCAGACAGACGTTTAAAAAGTGGTTACTGTTGGTGGTGAACCACTCTCTGATTAGGTTTGTTCTGTGGAAGCGTACATTGTCCCAAATTATCACATAAATGTGATGTGCGGGCCCAGGATGGTGTTGTTGGCGGTCCAGGAGGATGTCTTTTAGCTCCTCTAGGAAGGTGAGGAGACGTTGGGTGTTGTAAGACCCAAGGACAGCACGCCGGTGGACAAGCCCCTCCAAACCCATGGCCGCACAAAGAGTAATATTACCCCCCCGTTGGCTAGGAACCTCAGTGATGGCTCTTTGGCCAATGATGTTACGGCCTCTTTGCTTTAGTTTCTGCATGTTGAAGCCAGCCTCATCCAGGAAGAGGTACTCATGAGGTCTGGCCATTGCGTCCAACTGTAATATCCTCTGTGAAAATGTGAAAGTGCACAGGTGTTCAGAACAACAGTCAATCAGGTAGCACAGTATTGTCCAGAAGTAATGTAGGCCACTGAGCAACACAGTATGTCCACTAACTGTACTGTGAACATGGATGTATACTTACTTGCACATACTCGTAACGTAGGTCTTTGTGTCGCTCAGAGTTGCGCTCAAAGGGAACCCTATAGACCTGTTTCATCCGCATCTTTTGGCGCCGGGGAACTCGGTCTATTGTGGCCAAGCTGACATCATCAATGCTCTCAAAGTTGACATTATCGGCAATGACTGTCTCTGATCTCCCGGAGTCTGATGAGGTTGTTCTCACGAACCATATCCACAATGAGGGTTTCTTGTGCCGCTGTAAATATGGCAACCCTCCCACCTCTATGTGGCATTGTTTCAACTCTAAAGAAAGAAACATTTGTTGTTAATTGACATGTTTTACAATACAGTAACAACTGATTTGAAACCAATAGACTACTTTCACAGGCTTGTAAAATTGTATTGTGACAAAGAAAGCAATAGAGTACAATACCTGTTGTGTTGTCTGAATGCCCTGATAATGGTGGCCACGGTGAACCTACTCAGGTTTGGACAGACTCTTAGTCCTGCTTCAGCCATTGTCATGCCATGGACAATGACATGGTCAATGACTGTTGCTCGCATCTCGTCCGTCGTCGTCTTCCAGGCCAGCTCTTCTCCCTCCTCTGACTCGAATTCCTCTTCCCCTAACTCTGCCTTCATCCATTGTGTTTGTTTGGAATCTTCAGCAAACTATACACTCTGAACTTGCTTTTATACATGTGGTCACAGCATTAGCAAGAGGTGTCTTCAATTTTGAGTCGTTGTGTGTAATGAATGACGCCAGGTGTGTTCATTGTGTTCAAATATTGCTGACTGTGGCAAGCATTTTGCATCACATGAGCTTTCATTTGAGAATATGCGAGTTCTTTTGCAACTTGTGTTTTAACAAGGAAAAATGTGTTAAGTGTGTTAAGATTTATGAGAACGGAGGATTGTGTTTTGTGAATTGTGTCTTCATGTGAAATGTGTTTATGATATTGGAAAATGATGGCTAGATTTAGTAAATGTGTTTAGACAACTGGTCATTTGGTTTAGAGGATTGGCTTTTGTGTTTTAGCATTTGAGAAAAACTGTAATATGCTGTGTTCCATTTCTATAATTGTGTTTTCAATGCTTGTTAGTGTGCAGCAAATGCTTAGTCGTGTGTACTCTTATGAATGGTATGTGTGTGTGAAAATATGGCTGTGTGTACCAAATGAGAACACAAGTTCCATTTTGCGAACCGGTAAGAGATTTGATGGCAAAGAGTCATCTTGCAAAGGGAGGTCAGGAAAGTCAGGTTTAGCATTTTGTGTGTGAGGTTTTCAGTTTTGTGTGTGCAGTTTTGAGAAAGCCGTTATTGTTTTGAGAAACGTGTTTTAACAATTGTGAAAAACTGTAACTATAGTATTACTGCATTCAGAAGCATCTACCTGGTTCTGAATTACAATGACAGTCACAGACAACACTTGCCGATATCAGATAGATAAGATAGCCTTCCCAGATTGCCAGTGTTTATGTAGTGCTCATGCCTAAGTAGTCTAGGTGAGTACCTCAGGGATGTTGTTGAGTGCTTCAGATGTTGAATAGCTTGTGAAAAGAGGTCCTCGTTCTGTAGCATCAGCATGGTAGGTTAATGCAGGGCCTTGGGGCTGAGCGTCCAGTTGAATGGAGCCTGTCAGAGTAATCTCTCCTCACCAGTGCCTGCAAGGCACCTCACACTCCAGCCATCGCATTGATCCATACTCTGTGAATAGGGGAACTGATGGTCACAGGCAAATGGGTGAAACAACAGAACCGTGACCTGTGTCCATTTTGCTCTTTTGAGTGGCATTGTATAGAACAGACAAAGGCTCTAAGCATAGTCATGGCTCAGCTTCCTATGTGACCTGAAGAGGAATGTCAAATGAAGCTGCATCCATCTTTGCCACTTAAGTAGGTTCTAAACCATCTGGTATAAATACCCCCCCGCCTTGATAACTGATTTGGATAAATATGTAGAAAGTAAATACATGCATGGCCTTGGGTTCAGACCAATTCTCTCATATTGCTGAAATACAAATGGTACATTGACATTTCGTTCTGTTCAACATTTTATTTTAAAACACAAAATCCCCAAATGTATTATTGTAAGGTGACATTGGTTTTATATTTTTTAACAAAACAATGGTCTATTTTGAATATTCAACCCTCCAACCCCCCCACATATTTAGTTGAGTCACCTTTCACTACAATAATAGCTTTAAGTCTGTTGGGGTAAGTATGTACCTTTCTTCTGGGATTTTCTCCAAGTGGTTCAGGTTGGTTGGTCATGGCTTGTGGACTGCAATTTTCAAATTGTGCCACAGAGTTTAAATGGGATTAAGATCCAGACTTTGACTGAGCCACTGTAAAACGTTCATTTTTTTGCTGTTGAGCCACTCCAATGTTGCTTCTCTTTGTGCTTGGAATCTTTGTCCTGCAAAAGTTCCTTAGATTTCCTAAAATTCTTTCAAACTTCAAAGTTCCTTTTGCAGTTTACTTCAAAGTCTATAGATCTCTGTTGTTAGATTCTGATGGTGTTTTTACACACAGGAGGCTTGGAGGCCAGTAATACTGTAACATGTGTAACCTGTATATCCTTCTGGGTAGAAGCCATGCCACACTCTATTCCAACGAGAGATGACTTGGTTACGTCCTTCTGTTATACCTCACTGACTTGACATTGGATGACCTCACGAGATTACCTGGCTTGAACACAGTGTGACCCACCAACAGCAATTCCTACCATGGCAATACGGGTATGACTCAGTGTGTTATACTGAAAAACCCTAAAAAAGTATTACTGTTCCATGTCTATCTTGGACTGTGGTTATTGTTCCATTTGAATAACGCCTAGTTTCTCTCTGACAAATCTGGTATGCAGGTAGAATTCTGTCTGGGCTGCTCACCTCTGTTTATAACATTTTACATTTAGTCATTTAGCAGACGCTCTTATCCAGAGCGACTTACAGTAAGTACAGGGACATTCCCCCTGAGGCAAGCAGGGTGAAGTGCCTTGCCCAAGGACACAACGTCATTTGGCACAGCCGGGAATCGAACCGGTAACCTTCAGATTACTAGCCCGACTCCCTAACCGCTCAGCCACCTGACACCTGACCTATAAGGTTGGTGAATATTAGTCATCATGGGAAGGCCATTCTGAGACTTGTTAACATCCAGGACTCTCAAATGTCATTTCATCATAATGGTTGGTTATGACAGAAACAAAGAGCAAACTCCTAGGCCATTATGTTTTGATGATTCAATTAGCAAAGGCAAATATATTGTTGTATGGTTTACAAATGGAATGGTTATGCCTGCAGAGCCCTAATCTTAATAAATGAGAGGATGTTATATCTCAGTGTTTCCCAACCGGGGTGCCGCGGCACCATGGGGTGCCGTCTGATGAGAGCAGGGGTGCCGTGTAAAAGTCCTTCAACCAACAGCGGACTGGCCATCGGGAGCACCGGGAGAATTCCCGGTGGGCCGAGACACGTCTGGGCCGGAGGGCCGCTTGCCTTATAATTTTTTTAACTACTAAGAAAATGTAGGCAGAAGACTGAGCGACACAGTTGGCCGTCCTCCATTTCCCCAAGGCCGGTTGGCCAAATGAACGTCTGGGCAGCCATTACCCCGCCCCCTTTGTCTCGCTTACACTCGACAGTGACACTGAGGCTGTGTCTACTACCGCGCACTTTACTAAGTACACTTTACTAAGTACACTGCAATACAGTGCACTTAGATCTCTAGTGCACTCTGTCGCTGAGTAGTGCTGTCTCAAATGGAACACTTAAGTTAACCACTTGGCGGGAAGTGACGGACGCAAATCTGATTGTGACACCCGCGAATCTAAGGCGAATCTGCTCGCGAGTCATTTCGTCCGCCATTATTTTACAAATGAAAAGCTGCCGAAAGGGCTCCTCCTCTTCCGCTACGTAGCCAATATGGCGCCCGTTTAGGGCGAGTAGTGTCCATCGTTGTACACTGCATTTTTTGACCGTTTGCAGTGCGTCATCCGGGTACTTTCAGTGCACTGAATTCTGCTGGTTCTGTCAGTGTAAGCGCCCTAAGCACTGAAAGTTTAAGGCCGAATTATACGAGTCGGACGGATTGATTGAATTTATAGTACTCCGAAGGCTGTGGGTGCTGAAAACAATTCACCGCCAGAAGAGTAGGTGGCGCAACGGTTTTTTGTAATGCGTGTGTCTCACGGTCAATGCGTGAGGGGGGGGGGGGGGGGGTGCTTGACGACCCTGTAAATAAATAAATAATAAAATTCATAGTTTACCCACCTCTATTTTTACCACTACACCACTGGTCGCTGTGGATAAGAGCGTCTGCTAATTGACCAAATGTAAAAATGTAAATGTACTAATGTAAATCATGGCTGTACGGTTTTCTTATCAAAATTCAGTCATAAAGCCTAAATGTTCTCAGTTTAATTTGGACAAATTTGACATCATGAATAATTGTAACTATGTAAAATACTGACGTTTCACATTTCGAGTAATCTAAACTTTCAAGTTATTGTCTGAAGTTGGGAGAGGGTAGGCAGGTTCATTTAGGGCCAAGCGATATCCAATGAAAAGGCAGCTTCCCTGACGACGCTGCCAAATGCTACCGGTCGACACGCCCCCAGCATGGATACAGTCGGCAAGAACTGGTCCTCAGTAGACAGTCACTATACTGTAGAGAATATAGCAGCCGCAATGGGAGTTACAAGCAAGTTTTCCGGTTTATTATTACCTGCAGAATTTCGTTAAAGAGAGATCCTCTTGTTTTGTCTGTTTACATTTTTGTTTTTAACGTTTCCCAGTGAGATGTTGATATTGTTAGAAAGCCGGTAAGATCTCATAGTCCTCTTATGAGAGCGACCTAATCAGCATCACACAAAGGGAACCACGGAACAAGTTCTTATAATAGGCCGACAATTTTTTCTTTGAATGTCTTAGAAACGTAGGGACTGTTTCTATTACGGAATGGATCACTTTGCAGCAGAGTGCCTTGTTTCCATGTCCAGTCGTGCAATTGTCCATGGCCCTAAAGGGAATAGAGAGATAAAACCAGAAACTGCGACTGCTCCCAGGAACGGAGAGGAGATTAAAGAACCTTTGGTAAAAGACAATTCCTCTCTCTTTGTGGTGGCTAGAATTTTGGCGGATTTCAACCAGCAAACCCCCAACAATTTCGCCGATCAGGCAAAAATAAAGGAGGAAAGCCTAGCGCCACCGAATATAACGAAAGATGATGGAAACTCTGCCACACCTACCACCATCTCCGACCCTACGCTCAAACAAAGAGGCAAACGATTGAGAGGTCGAATTGAGCACGAATCACCCCAGAAAAAGCACAAATGCCATTATTCAGGGTGTGAAAAAGTTTATGGGAAATCATCCCACCTCAAAGCTCACCTAAGGACACATACAGGTCAGTGTCACTGGAACGAAATGTACAAAATACTTTAAGGAACCATTTTCTTTTTTTCTCAATTCTACTGCAGAATTTCCTTTATTTTATATATATATATATATATATATATCAAGTTATAGCACATTGATGTCGATGTGTCAGTGTCGCCCACACTGACACATAGATTACATGGATTCTTGTGATCATTTTCACACTCATAGATTGGACAATTTGACAAATTAAGATGTTTCTTAACAACTTTAAGAAACATCTTAATTTGTCAAATTGTCCAATCTATGAGTGTGCTAGAACAAGTTTTGTTCAACTAACAAAACTTGTTCTAGCAAAATACTCTTAATTTGATATGGGGGAGGGTGTCACAAATACTACCACGCCCACTCAAAGCACCCAGCCTTTGTCGGAAACTAGTTCTCCCCTTCCCCCTTTGGCTTGATATTCATCTCCTCTTTCAGGGCGTATTACCCCGACTGCAGTGCAGAAACAAACTTGTTTTGTTTGCACACATAAGCTAAATACAAGAAACCTGCGAAGCACTGGCAACCTTTGGTCTGTATGACCATGGACAAACTTAACTGACCCAATGATTGGTCACTTTTTGTTGTTCAAAAGTGCATACCGGACATACATCAGCATGCAGTATTGTTAAATCTGACAAGTTGTTGTACCGTCACGATGCATCAACTGAAAGCAGGGATATCCACATACCAACATTAGGTATTCGCTCTCTCGAAACGTTCCCGATACATTGTTGATGCACAAATTGAAACATTAACACCTAAACGTACAAGTTTGTTGGTAATAGTTTTCCTGTCTGCTTGAAAGTCTTTGTTGTGAAGTGCCACACCCCCACTAGACAGTCTGCCAACTGATCTGGCCAGTAACAGACTCAGCTAGTTGAGCGCAGACGTGAGGAAGAGAAAGATCCAATGCATAGTTCACCTCAGTACACATTTAAGTATAAACTCAACTGCATTTTCTCTATTTACCGTAATAGCCTACATTCCAGTGCGGTGACATTGTTCAGGTCCACACGTATTCTTATACCCAATCAAATACTTTGTCTTCAAGCTCGTTAAGGTTACATTTACATTTAGTCATTTAGCAGACGCTCTTATCCAAAGCGACTTACAGTAAGTACAGGGACATCTCCCCGAGGCAAGTAGGGTGAAGTGCCTTGCCCAAGGACACAACGTCAGTTGGCATGACCGGGAATCGAACTGGCAACCTTCGGATTACTAGCCCGATTCCCTCACCACTCAGCCACCTGACTCCCCTAAGGTTATTTGTAAATACATTTAAAAATGTGAATATGTTTTGTAACGTTTCATACATTTGCTGTGATACTACACTTTAAAAAGTACATACACTACATAGGATCATTTGTAAAGATGAAAGAAAATAAAAAATAAACAAAAGGTTCCATGTAAAGCAAATAGTTCCAGATTAAACCATAGTACACAGTATGTAAATGTGTGCTATGGCTACTGCAAAGACACACCTACTGAAATTGAGGGAATAATACAGACACACGTAGAAAGGCACTGTGTGATGCTATATCAGTGTTTGGGAGTATAAGAAGTCTCTTCGTATTATCGGAAGGACAATTGATCTATTACATGAACTATATACATGTTTTTATGTTACAGAAAACTGCAATGACAGTCTCTCAGTGTAAGACACTCACAGCCTTTGTGTCTGAGGGTCACAAAATAATTTTTTTTTTTTTATAAATCCCTTTTAAATGACTGCATACTGAATTATCACGCTCAGATTGAAGACATTTAATCAATATCAAAACAAGGTAAAATCTGTCAGGGATCATCACATTTAAAGGTCCCCCATTATTATATGAATGTATTTTCCTTTTGGAATGTGAAGAATGCCTTGATTAATTGCTTGTCTCTGAGTCTTGCCCATATGTCTTTCTATTGGGGCGTTCTACAGTCTCTTGCTCACGATTGGTTTGTTTCATGAGTGTTCCTGCTCTTTTGTTTGGGTAATCAGAGAATGTGGGTCATCTGAGTTCAGCTGCCCTTCTTCAGCCAACCTGCAGTGTCCCAGAGTGCCTTTCCCCCGCACTCAGCACGCTTCCTTTCAGCCCCAACTAGCTGAGCAGAGAGTGAACCGATCATTTTAGCCAACACCACCTTTGTACAGAAATTGATGGGGGAACGCAGTCTTTGAGAACAGAGGGCCAGAAAGCAGGAGTCCTTATTTGACTTTTGAAATCCCCAAACTCCACCCTCTTTAAAGATCTGTGGTATATAATTTGTCAGGGTACAACAGGAACAACATTTTAGTCAGTTTGGCAGAACATACATATAGAAAAACTGCTGTTTAAGCACTAGTTAAAGATAAGCTTTGACATGAAAACAAATGGCATGTAAGAGGCGTTAACTGTTTTGACTTATCTAGAACAGGTCAAGCAGTGAGTTCAGACCACATCTTTAGAGAAGTGTTTTTCATTGCAGTTACAGGGAGATGTTAGGCTTCTGTGGACTGTAGTCTTTACCTGATTATGTGTCTTTCTATTCACTTTGCCCTCACTGATAATCAAATTTGGTTACATAAGGTATTCTGCTTTTCCTAACCACTAAACTGGTGTCTTTACTTCTACTGATAACTCCTCATTGTCAAAGTCAAATAGCATACTCGTTATCTAATTTATCTGATTGGCTGACCCGTGATGTTGCCCTGTAAACTGTATTTCTGCATGTTAGTTTAATAATGCTGTCAGAGGTTCGAGCTAACCAGTCTATGCTCAAAATTTAATCTGTTAACTGTACAACTTCATAATGGGATCCTTACAGTTACAACAGGCAATGAGATGCCTTACATGTACCTAACCTATAACTATGTTGGGGGAAAGGGGTCATACAGTTGGTTGTTTAGGATGAAACATGAAACAAAGCATGTCTCCTGTGGTATTATAGAAAGAGAATTATGTATTTTTCTTTTGTTTTAGATAAGTAGGGTAAATGAGGTGGAGCATAGAGGATATTTGAAAACACATGAAGATGTACTGTTGCTCATTCTGTAGTTAAATGGGTGGGGAACTGCAGCAGGTTGAGGTTATGGGTCAGCTGACAGCTTTGTCTGATCTCCTGGAATGGAGAGGTGGGGTTTCCCTACAATGGCATATGCCAGGGAAAATGAAACCACAATAATGTACAGGATTCTTAACTTAGTAGTTAGTAGTGTTACCTGGAACCAAGAAGTATTCTAAGAAGAAGCAGTGATTCCACAATGTCATACAAAGGCCTTTAAACAACTTATTCTAATGAGAAGATAATTTGAGGCATAACATATTTGCTTGGTATTAGTGGATTTGACTTATTTGACCTTGATTCTAATGTAACATCCCTACTGGTGATGTGATGTGGTGATGATGTCCTATTCTAGTGTGAAGTGTCTTACTGCACTTCTCAGTTGATCTTCATTACTCTGCTTGGCTCTCTCTTTTTTTAAGGAACAACATGAACCTTCTGTGCCCCCCATAGCTGGGCCTCACAAAAGGCCTTCTTGTCAGTGCACAAGGCACAAAACACCACAAATCACCGGGAGGAATGGGGACAATATTCCTCTCATATAAAAGCCCGAGTGACATATTTTACAGTTGGCTTCATTTTTTGTCTAGGTCCTATCCTTTGTGCTTCACTGGGGTACCTCTGGTATTGTGTTGTGGTCATAGAGGGCCCCTAAATCCTTAAACCGACCACCACCTGGCAACAGACTGTTATTTCATAGCTTCATTGGCATTTCAAATGTACTCAATTACACACACATACTTGTAATTCTTTGGAAGAATAATAATTCTTTATTGAGACATTTTACCACATGAAAGTATCCCAAATGCAGCACGCATACCTTCCAGTAGTTACGTTTTGGGCTTATTACACAGCAAGTGCAGGATAAATGGAATGTGCCTGGCCAGGCAGGAATGAGGTGGCGGGAGGGTGAAGGGAGGAGGATCTGTTGCTGTCCCTCCTCCACCCTGACCATGGCTCTGAGACTGACTGGTTCCCTGTCTATTTTTGTTTCATATGATCATTATTCTGAACCATCTGTTGTCATAATTTCTTCAGCTCTTAATACTGACACATCTAGGGTGTAGACTGTACTAGGTCTTTAGGTTTCATAAGGCTATGAGTGTAATGATCCATTATGTTGTAAACTAAGACAGACATTTGGTCATTTCAAACATTTACATTTAGTCATTTAGCAGACACTCTTATCCAGAGCGACTTACAGTAAGTACAGGGACATTCTCCCAGAGGCAAGTAGGGTGATGTGCCTTGCCCAAGGACACAACGTCATTTGCCACGGCCAGGAATCGAACTGGCAACCTTCTGATTAATAGCCCAACTCCCTAATGTAGCTCAGCCATCTGACAGTTTAGTTGGCTGAGTCTTTGGAGAATTATTTGGAATTGTATGGTTCATCTCAAGGTAACTTTTGGTAATGTTAAGTCCATAAAGTTCATGTGTAACTCCTGGTTTGCCATAAAGAAATGAGGTATTAGCGCAATCTACTTGATCTACTTGGGATGTAAATAAAACCAAACAGGTACTGGTAACTCGACTGCTCTAATCCTATGGGTCAGAACTGCCTGTGTTTTTCCTTTGAGCTCCTGACCCATGGACTGATGAGCCTCCAGCACAGGGTCACCCCCTTCCAGCTCCACTCTTTCTACTATATTTACTACACTATTACTTAGTAGATGTACCTGCACTTCTGCTGTATGTGGCTGTGATTAAGAAACCAATCATAGATAGGCATTTGTGCAGCCTGCACTGAAAGACCTTTGTAAGGCTTTGGGTTTGCTAAGAAAATTTCAATGGACCACAGAGCTCATGTATTCTTTAGTTATCTTTGGAGAAGTCTTATAAAAGCCACTCTTGTACATTTTTCCCTCAGCCCCGCCCTCTGTTCTCAAGCCTGCTAAAATGCAGGGAATAACAACCGGGCTGAGGGTTTGCGTGTTCTGAGGTCTATCCCCAGCCACTGTCAGCAGTCCGGTGTCGATTACCCCACGCAGGAAGAGAAGGATCTAGAACTGCCATGGCTTGGCATACTTCACCTCTCCACCACAAAAGCCACCACCCGCATCTCTCACGCAATGCCGGAGGTCTACTGCTCAGGGAGGATGGGGCCAGGAGTGGGAACGTACTGTACAGCAGCATAGTGGGGGTGGGGGCAGATGTAGGGATATTCTTGCCGCTGTCAATGCCCTGCATGGATGTAGGTCATTCATTTAGCTGCATCTGTAGGCCATCTCATAAGTGTGTTCAGAGTGGTGACAGTCCTACAGAAAGAGAGAAAGCGTCACCCTGATAACGCCTGAACCCGAACTGCATCCAGCCATGGGTTGAAATAGTGAGAACTGGCTAACAGATATGTGTAACTCTCGGCAGATATGGCCTCCTGTCTTTAGCAGGTCTATTTACATTCACCGTGGTGTGTTAGGTGTGTTAATCTCTGCCTTGTGATCAATCAGACTGGGGCAGATCTTGGCAGCATGTGTGCTGTAGGGTGTGGTCAAGGGAGAGAGATGAACAGCAGCAGTCAACGCCCTGGGGGAGATTCCAGTCTATGAGGATGACGCAAGATGTTTTTAAGATAGCTTTCCGCCTTCAATGGTTGCTATCTTACCCAAATGTAGCTATGGCCTTGCGATTCCACTGTGTGTCGGGGTGAGGGATTTTGGCTTGATACTGAGCCGAGGGGAGATCTCTTCATGTGTACAGCCTCTGTGACTTGAGTCATGGATGATAGGGTATCTCTGCCCCCACCTACCAGTGCCAATCCTTCTGTAGACGTAAACATCCTCTATTGGCTGCAGTTGTTTCTTTACCCTTAAGGCCGATATATGCTTCTCCGTTTTCCCAAAAACGGACACATGGGAACGCCCTCCTCTACGGGGAACGCCCTCTCGGAGCTCGACGTGCACCTCCTGAATTTTCTAACTATCCGTTGTAATTTCGGATACTTACGGATACCCCCTTGGCTGTGATTGGTCAGTATTAAGAACCGCTTGCGTCAAGGCCGGGGTTGCCGTGATAAACAGGACGAACAGAATCCTTTTACCGCCATTGCTGTAAGTTTTTACAATTCATATTTCAGCTAAACAGTACATGTAAATCAGCATCTGAATTAAAATGTGACGAGAAATGGGCAGTGTAGTTGCTGAAAATGTGCATATTTTATTGATGAAACGGCTAATTTGTAAATTTGCTCCGACTTCTCGATAACCTAGGTAAATAAACACTCGACGACGACTTACAAACAACCGTTGCACCACCTACTCTTCTGGCGGTGAATTGTTTTCAGCACCCACAGCCTACGGAGAACCATAAACGCAGTTTATCCGTCCGTATCAGTGGCGAAAATCTGCTATCAATTTTGGGGGGGACAATTATATCACATTTTCTCAAGAGCAATTCCTGAGGGGGACACCAAAATTACTGCTGTAACACATTGTAATATGTTAAATGTATATAATTAATATTATTTACATTTCTTTATGTTTACGGTGATTTATTGGGGGGGACAAATCATATTTTTCCCAGAATGGAGGGGTCGTGTCCCCCTGTCCCCCCAGGGATTTCCGCCTATGGTCTGTATCCGTCCGTATCCGTAAGCCCGCCCATCCGTAAACGGAGTCGGAGAAGCATATTGCGGCCTTTAGTTAACCAAGGTTAAAAAGATTTGTCTGGGCTAACACACGACTGCTGGCCATTTTACCTAACCCCCAAAGTTGTGAAAGGTTGGGCCACTATCTAATTGAGGCAATAGTGGTGAGATGGTCAATGTATTTCAACCCCCCCCCCCCCACACACACACACACACCCAGAGACAAGGGGATGTAATAATGTATGTCGGAGTATGTGCGGATCCCGTGGTAGCTCTATGTCAATTGCCCTGCAGAGCGGGTGGGGGTGAGTTACGGTTAGCTTGCATGGTTCTTATTTGAAAGGCATTACAATGTGAAGGTTCTCCTGATGACTAGTGTTGCTGCTACCATTGTGCACAGCCTGACGACTATTGGCCCACAAGGTGTAACATGTCATTCAGGGTCTAGAAAGGTTCTCTATGTAAAGACAGTAAGTGAGAATGCTTTGTACTGCCCCTTGTTTGAGAACTTTCACTCCACAAGCCCCAACCAGTCTTGATGACAAACGTCTGACTCACATATGACTGAAATTCTGAAACCATTTGTATCTAGCACCAAATGATAATAAGTCAGACTCCGAAAGGGGCTGTGTGATGAAAGCCTTTTCAAACAGAGTGGTTCTCTCAGTGTTGCTGCACTTCCTCCATCTCTTATGCTAAGATGTGCATCTGCACGCACAGTTATTTTCAACTCCATGATATATTTCAAAGCAAACAAGTAATTGTTCTTAGATCACACACAGTCTCTTAAGTCTTTGGTGTTATTTTTGCTCAAAAGGGGGTTGTACTGTATATTTGTTTGTGATTACAGTTGAGTATTCTGAACACTGCTGAAAAGAATAACTACAATTCTAATTGTATGTTTATTTCTTGCCACACACGTGTTCAAGTTTATATCCCTTAGAAGGCAGTATATTCTAAGCAGGGTGGAGCCTGCACTGTTAGGTGAGATCTTAACCCTATCCAAACCCATAATGCCAAGCATGAGTAGGCCAGCGGTGATGTCATGGAGGAAACCCTGCTCTAGTGGGCAGGGTGATGAGGGTCTTGACTGCAGTCATTTTATTATAGCCCTGTGTGGAGGCCCGCGGTTGACTGGCTGGCCTCAGGCCACAGTCTGCCGTTAACAGACAGTGAATTTCAGCCCTCTGGTGAGTTCTACCATTGCAGTTTGTGGTGCCCCTCTGGTCTAATGTTTCCCAGGTCTGTCCCTGAGTCAGTCCTGAGCCAGAGGTACTCTAGATCTGATGAGCTCTGATAAATGTCTCAGAACATTCAACCTGACCCACCCTCTTACATATTATGATGTCTCAAGTTCCTCCATATAGTGAGAAAAGACATACGGCTTTTAACCCTTGTGCTGCCTTCGGGTCACAACGAACGACCCATCGTTGTGCAGCGACAACTTTACCCAATACAAAAACAAATAAAAAGTTTTTTTTTTTTTTTTTTTATCTTCGCTGTGGGGGGGTGTGAGACAGCCCCACGGTTAAAAGAAAATGCTTCACTTTATTTTTATATGAGGTAAAGTTGTCGCAACACGTCGGGGGGTCACAATGACCCGAAGATAAGACAAGTGTTAAATGTTTGGAGTTTGCAGTTAGTCTCTAACAATGTTACATTAGTCAGTTGCTTCTGATACTTTCAGAGCAAATTTCTGTGAAAGACCTCTGAATAAGGATACAATTCAAGTGACTTGAATGTGAACTTGAGTAGTAGTATCATCAGGACCATCCTTAGCTTGCATTTTCACATGTCAAGAATAAAGAAAGAGAGAGAAAGAACAAATAAGGAAGAAAGGAGATAATAAATAGTTTGCTAGTGGCCTATGGCTGAGAAAACAGAAGGAATGTTATCTGCCTTGCCTTGAGATGCTGGTATCTGTTCATGGAACAGGTGATTGTTGTAGATTCTTGGATCTACTGCTGCTCACGTCAAACACTAATATCATCTCCCAAATTCACCAGATTCTTTCAGATTCCCAACCCCTTTTCATCTCTGGGCAAACTCAGATTCATAGGACAAACATTCACAAGAAGGATCGAGAGAGGGAGAAAGAGAGAACCAAGGATAAGCATTATATTTACTGACCCACCCAGTGGCCCCAAAGAGAACAGTTGTATAACATGAGCACCTGTGACATAATCTCATCGCCCCAGAGGGGAGACACGAGTGCTAGTGCTTAGGGAAGGTACAGTGAGCAGGCATGATGTAACTCACTCTCCGGCTAACTGGGTCACTGTGTTCGTTAGAGGAAAGTGTCCTAATTACTCCCCACCACACTCCATCCCCGCTCTCACCCGTTCTGAGAAAGGCCACGCGCCACCCTGCGGCTAGATATACCGACCATCCAATCAGAGTCTCCGGTGTTACAGATGCCACGTTGCTGTGGCGGGATGGCTTTGGAACTGAAATCAGAGGGGTGCAGGGAGTGGCTGACAAGATTCACTCTTTCATGGAGATGTGGAGGGATGACTGAATGACGCTGAATGCTAGAGTGTGTGATACCATCCCACTGTTGAGGGGCAGCCTCTACCTTTGTCTACCCTCGAGAACAAAGTGTTCGTTTTCCAAGCCTCCCTGTTGCTTCCTCTGATTGGATGGATGGCACTAACCAGAGACCCCTTGCCTGGTGTTATTGAAAGCGTTGTGTCTTCATGCTCTGCAATTGAATGTTAGTGCTTTCATTACATTTCTTAAGAAAACAACACACGCTATTATGTGATGGGGGTGGGGCAGGGTTCTTCTCCTACTTCAGATCAGTGCAATTCTAAGTGTAGTCAGTCCTCAGTGGACTGCTGTTGGTTTCCTGACGCTTCTACTATGTCTGCATAACTGTTGTGGAGTAGCAGAGCCTGAGTTTCTCAGCTCTCTAGTGCACAGTGAAATATTGATGTTGTTGGATCTTTTACACTGCAGCTTGCAGAGCACAGCTCTACATTTCAGTCCATAACTCACTTTGTAGTGTCCTGTCCAGCCACTCCAAGCTGTTTCTCTTCTTAATAAGACACAAAATCAGACACTGCTGAGAGAAGGCCTACATAGTAAAACCAATCTTCCCTCTGTAGCTTTAGGAACTACAAGCTAATCTTAGATTTAGTCTATTTTTGTATATGCTCAGAAGAGGTTCAATCCAGGATGTTTTAAAAAAGGTTTAAAAAGCATGCCCTTTTTGTTTTTATATGTGCATTGTATCTGTGTATGAGAAAAAAATAACCCTAACCCTATGGCTTGAGAATGTTTTTTTCTTTGTGTATTTGTTCTACTTTGAGAAAGGGAACAGGGCATGGGAGGGGGTGTGTTTCATGTGAAACTGCTATATAGGGTGAGTTTTTTTTATTTTTATGAGTTTGCAGGCATGTGTGAGATGTGCGTACGTGTGTGTCAATGCCCATATGTGCACGTAGCGTGTATGCACCCCGTCCTGGGAGGAAGGGAGGAGAGGTGGGCTGGGTGCTGTTGGGCTCAGTGAGCCCAGTGAGTCTGTCTGGAGATGAGGTGAGATGCCTTAGCCCAGGATGCAGACTGGAGCTGTCTAGACTTGCCATGTCTGGAGTCTGTCTGCTTTGGTAACCAGGAGGGGAAAGGGAACCCCCCCCCCTACTGATCGCAGAGTTGCTGTTTTGTTTATATAGTACTGGCATCAGGTACTAAGAGTCTTTTGAAGTTACCCACAGGTAAACCACAAAGAAAAGATAGCAGTTTGGCAGACTTTGCCCACATGTGCAACAGTACTCCGTCATCCCAGTTACTGTATAAACTTCTAGCTCTCCTTTCCGTTTATTTTTATTTTATTTCTCTGACATTCTCTGTTAGGCAGATCCAGAGATCCTATCCCAAAAGGAACATTATAAAAGCCATACTTCCTGCAGCATCAGTAAACAGTACTGCTGTAGAGTCAAAGTGCAGCAAATACTGCCTTAACGTTGGTAAAATTAGAATGCTGGGTTAGCTATTGTCAGGCAGAAAATCACTGAGACGGAACTAAAGGGAATACTGTATTAGCTGTATTGGCCATTGAATGCAGTATACTGGATTTAGACTCAAACCACATGAAAATCTTAGGAAACCACACCAAGATATATAGGACCATCTGGTTTTGGATACATTTGTGTCAAAGCCTACTTTTATTTCCCATGGAGGGGGAAGGGTATAATTTCCTAAGCGTACAGTCACAGATCTATGTTGGAACATGGGCAGGGGAACTATTAGCATCTGGAGTGTAGCTAATTAAACTGTGTATGGTTCCTAAAGCGCAAAATCAGTGTTCTGGGAAAAAAAAAAAAAAACAAGATTCAGTTGAGGCCCTTTGTGTCACTTTCCCAACACATAATTTGTGTTTGTGTGGCGTTGATGACAGATTCCTCCTACAACATGTCTTCCATTTAATAACATCTGAAAGAAAGCCACATTGTTCAAGCCATCATTTTGATAGCACGGTTGCTTAGTTTGATGATGGTGAGCCAAGATAAGGAAGACAGATGGTTTTGAGCTAAAATGGCAACTTTCTCCCCCAATGTGAATTTAAGTGTTCATGTAACAGATTAAGTGATTGGACTTTATGTGTAAATATGCACCCTTATTATAATTCCCCAAGGTCTGCAGGTAAACTCAGAGAACAGTAGGACTTTAACAGTTTATAACTTGGCTATCTGTTGGCAAGAGATAGAGAAGGTCAAAAAACTGCACAGTCTTGTTCAGCTGGCTTGGGCTAGTCTCTGATAATTACTGTTAGCAATGCCTGGCAGTGTTCATGACTTGTCAGCTCTTAAACACCCTCCATGGAAAACTTATTTCTGCTGTAAGCAGTCATTAAAGCTAGACTGTGTGGCATTTTGTCTACCGGTTTCATGATCCATTGAAGGAAAAACATATCTAACTGTTCTTGTTTGGCATGTAGCAGAGAAGTGAGGTTTCTTTCAGCTCCTTTTAGGCCAATTAGTCTTTCACAGTTATAAGTAAATGGTCGACCCTCTAATCTGTTCACGTTTAAACAATATTAATATATTTCTTTATTAGTGATGAGTAAATACTGACAGCTGATTCTCCTTTCCTCCTGTATTGTAGGTGAGCGTCCTTTCCCCTGCACCTGGCCAGACTGCAGCAAGAAGTTTGCCCGTTCGGATGAACTGGCACGCCACTACCGCACGCATACGGGGGAAAAAAAATTTGGATGCCCACTCTGCGACAAGCGCTTCATGCGCAGTGACCATCTGATGAAACATGCTCGCCGTCACTCGAATTTCCAGCCTGGCATGCTGAAAAGGTCTCATGGAGGGGCCGGTAGCAGTGCCACGTGTCCTGGATCGCTTAGCGACTACAGCCGCTCCGATGCCTCCAGCCCCACCCTCAGTCCCACCCTCAGCCCAGCCAACTCGCCTTAAACCCAGACGCACTTTCCGCCTCTTGCTCCCGAGGCCTGTCTTCTCCTCATAGCACCCGTGTTGCACAGTCGTTAGCAACGCCCCTTTGCTAATCCCGCTCTTGCTGTGGTGTACTATAATGTACATAACTGCTTGTTGTAGTGCAATTCCTTGTTTTATCCTAAGGTAATGCCTTTCCCAGATGGCAATATTCACATCCTGTACAATATGTCTGTATTTTTCTAGCTACTGGCCATGGCAAGTTGTCCCTTGTGTTGTATTTCTCTTTTTCATCTAAGGTTTAGAAGAACAAAAATCTAAAAAAACAGACTGACAGGCCGATTGAATCATTTTAGTAGAAACGGGTGATGGGAAGAGGTATACACATACACCTCAGGACTGAAGATAGTTGCTTCTTCTAAGTACTCACCTTGACTGCACAATACAAGCATCACTTTACTCTGAAATTCAACAGAGGTTGAATTTTGCGCCCTGCTCAGGGATGGCCTCGTTAGCTTGCAAGAATGAACACAATGAAGAGAAACGTACATTAAGCAGCCTTACACTCAACAAGATTTGCACTCTTTCCTTTAGTTATTCACCTTTAGGAGAAATAGGTCCAGTCTCAAAGTCATTATAACTCAATGTGTTTCCTGCCTTTCTGTAGAAAGATATAGTTAAAATGGTGAGGATGGAACTCAGATGAAATGGCATTGTGTTGTGACAATGGAAAAGATGTGTGCTTAATATCTCCTGCAAACAAGAATATCCCCAAGTTCTTTAGCTCTGTGTTCTGCCATTTGAACTGATTTGATTTCTAAAGGTTCAAATCAAATCGACAAATGATGTCATGCATAATTGAAGTCAACCAGCAATGAGAAGATAACAGTGAGTGCTGGAACACTCACATAAAAAATAAATAAAAAAAAGAATTCCCCCCAACACACACAAAAATGGAGAAAATCTAGTTTCAAAGCAACTGTTTCTTTAAAAAGCACTGTGCAGTGATCAACACTAATATTTCACACAATAATACAGAGAAAGGGACTCATACTGCACATGAAAGGAATTGCAACCCTTACACAAGCGCATGGAGAAATCACCAGAGACAGGAGTGAAAGAGGGTTATATTCTCAGCCTGTCTTTACTAGGCCTGAGCCTGGCTGTTGTCAATCTCTCAGGTAGAACCAGACGCCCTGCCCACTTCCCCCCTTACCGCTGCCTGGCGTGGCCCTCCACAGAGGAAACGTCTGCATCCCACAGGCAGCTATTCATAGCCCACAGGAGGAGTGGCAAAATGCCATTCCTTTGGAATATTCCTTGCCTGGCTGGCTCTACTTGCCTATCAGTTGAGGCAGAGAAAGCGAGAACAGCGCAGAGCCCACAGCACTCAAACCACAATGAGGCCCCTAACCTGACCACCAGCGGATACATGTAGGCCAGGGTGTTACAGAGCATGCCGGGCCAGGTCAAAGCAGGGATGGGTTTTGGCCAGTGGGGAACACCAGATCAGTATAAACAAAACAGCTGTCTGTAAGAGGCAAAAGGCTGGCCAGGTTCAGAGGTCCCTTGATAAAGAGGTTTGTCACAGGCTTATCAGTCCAAGAGATGAGACCATCAGAATGCCCATCTCCACCCTTCCTCCCCTCCCAACAAACGTAGATGGGTATCTGTAGAAGGAGAAAAAGAGCTGAGAAAATAATATGACCTAAACATTATCCAGCTTTATCCTGAGCATAGAGAGTACTTCCCAAAACACTGTGAGGAGACATATTTAAGGTGCACACAGACCAGAATACAACGCTTCTTCAACTGTAGAGCTTTGTAACAGTTGCTTTCAAACTTCACTCTGAACCAGTGCAACCAAAATGACAGCATATCAGACAAGATTAAGTGCTCTGATATCCCTTGACAAAGCTGACTTGTGTTCACAGGCACAGACATGCATCCCTAATTCAGGCTAAAGGCACTGTTGATCTTCCTGAAAAAGGTCACCACTGTCCAAACTCTGTCAGTCCATGTTATACACGTGTACTCTTGATGCTGAATCACTAGGGTAGAGAATGATCTCATCCTACTCCCTTTAACGTGCCTAGAATTCTACCCATCTCTCATGTGACCATTCAAAATGCAGTACCCTTGTCCTATATCCCCCATCCCTCTGTCATATATGCTCCCTAAGCCCTTTTTTCTCTGTAAATTAGACCTAGCAGACTGGTAGCCAGACTGGTAGATGGGTATATGGGTATAGAGTTTTTCAGCCAAAGAAGCAGGTGTAGGACTCTGAATAGCAGGCCTTGTCCCTGGGTCTCCCTACTGGGCTGGTCTCTCCAGTCTCTGAAAAAAGGAACACATAATATCCCGCTCTATCACATCCTTCAGAAAGAAAACATCCCTTATTTAGATCAAATTAATGGGCATGTTCAATGGGACACTCACTTGAAGATTAATTTAAATAGTTTCCAAGCTGCAAGATGACACTTTGAATGCCATTGTTCAACTGCCAGCTCCCAGTGAAAGACTATGTGAGCAGGAATGTCTCATTCTAGTTAGCTGTCTCAGTTCCAAATCCATTGTGCAAGTTTCTGCATATTTTTCCCATCACACTATTTTGTTATTTTTACCTGCTATTTAGTTACCTTGGTTTGTAGCACAATTATTTCAACATATTGAATTCCTGTGATGCATTTTAAAGTGAACATTTTACTGTTGTCTAGAAGGTCTTAAATTCTATTGTACAGCACATACATATAAAGAAACACATCCTATTGTTGCGAGACTGTCACTTCCTTGTCAAACAGGGTACATTAATAATTGTATTAATCCTAATCTGCACATTTACCTCAGGGTCAAAGTCAGCAGGGCAAATTTGGACTGTTTGCCTATTTTAATCAGTTATTAGTCAGTGCACGGATACAGCATCTACCAGCCTTTCTGGTGCTCTTGAGTGCTTAATCGTCACTGCTGGTCAGTGGTTAACAAACACTGGTGACACAAAGACCTCAGAGCAGACCAAGCCCTTTCCTGTTTGCTTGTACCTTCAGTACCTCCAACCCAGTCTGTCTAGAAGACACCGGTGCAATGGAGATGTTCCCTGTGGAACGCCCCTTTGAAATACCTTCCGTCCTGTAGTGTCAATGGATTTATACAGAGCTCCTACTATTATACTGAGATCAAATACAAGATGGTGGTAAATCTAGTCTATCCATCTTTGCGCATTATCATTGACATGCACAGGCAACTGTAGATCTCTGGACGTTGTGTTTTAGACAAGTTTCTTTTGTTTTCACTGTACCAAAACTACTTGAAATGAAATATGAGAGGTCATCGAACACATACATGTCCAGTTTTACTGTACTTGCAGAACAACATTCATATTAATTCTACAGAATGGGGTTTATAGACTCCAAGTTTCGATCATTAAATGTACATATTATTCCTCTATTTTGTTGTATTTTCCTTTTTCTTTGTTCAGGTTTCATTTAAATATTATTTTAACCATTGATTTGAGAGTGTCACGGCATTATGTTATTGTAGCTTTTTTGCTATGCTGTGTCAGTTTTTTTTACTCATTTTTCATACAAGGCACCCTTTTTTTCAAATACACTGAATGCTCCATGATGGTATCTGGACGAAGTGTTGTACTTGTCCTAGTATACATAGAAAAGAGGAGTAAGAGGAGGGTTTGGCAAAGCAGGGCCTGAAGATAAAAAAAGGGAAATCTTCTGACCTCTAAATCATGTTAGAGATGTGTGGAAGTAATGTACTCATATTTACTATAAACACTTAAGTGTTTCATAACCATAGAGACCACAACATTGTGAGTTAGTCATGTAGTTGTTTGTCATTTTAATTTCAATATCTGTGATGCTTGATGTTTTATTTAGTTTCTCCAAAATGCATACCTGTCTTTAAAAGATGAGTTACTCTAGCCTAAGAAGTAATTTGACTTCATATCTTTTTCATTCATCCAATGAATTGGCTAATGTTAACTCCATTAACTTAACTGTTGGTTTATTTGTCTTTTTAAACCAATGCTTCATTTTAACTTATCTACAACAGAGGATTTGTGTATTTTGTGGGGTAGCCTATGTACAGAATACAATATTAAACAAAATCGTACTCATACTGCACATGAAAGGAATTGCAATCCTTACACAAGCGCATGGAGAAATCACCAGAGACAGGAGTGAAAGAGGGTTATATTCTCAGCCTGTCTTTACTAGGCCTGAGCCTGGCTGTTGTCAATCTCTCAGGTAGAACCAGACGCCCTGCCCACTTCCCCCCTTACCGCTGCCTTTTGGCCAGTGGGGAACACCAAATCAGTACAAACAAAACAGCTGTCTGTAAGAGGCAAAAGGCTGGCCAGGTTCAGAGGTCCCTTGATAAAGAGGTTTGTCACAGGCTTATCAGTCCAAGAGATGAGACCATCAGAATGCCCATCTCCACCCTTCCTCCCCTCCCAACAAACGTAGATGGGTATCTGTAGAAGGAGAAAAAGAGCTGAGAAAATAATATGACCTAAACATTATCCAGCTTTATCCTGAGCATAGAGAGTACTTCCCAAAACACTGTGAGGAGACATATTTAAGGTGCACACAGACCAGAATACAACGCTTCTTCAACTGTAGAGCTTTGTAACAGTTGCTTTCAAACTTCACTCTGAACCAGTGCAACCAAAATGACAGCATATCAGACAAGACAAGTGCTCTGATATCCCTTGACAAAGCTGACTTGTGTTCACAGGCACAGACATGCATCCCTAATTCAGGCTAAAGGCACTGTTGATCTTCCTGAAAAAGGTCACCACTGTTCAAACTCTAGCCAAAGAAGTAATTTGACTTCATATCTTTTTCATTCATCCAATGAATTGGCTAATGTTAACTCCATTAACTTAACTGTTGGTTTATTTGTCTTTTTAAACCAATGCTTCATTTTAACTTATCTACAACAGAGGATTTGTGTATTTTGTGGGGTAGCCTATGTACAGAATACAATATTTAAAAAAATCGTACTTCAGACATGAACTCAATCACCTGTTGGACGGTGTCATGACTCATGATCGGTGCTTGATCACAAATTAAAGCATGATAGATGTTACTGTATGCCAAATGCATAGTGGTAATTCCATGAAAATGCTATACAACTTCAAGGATGCAAAATACAAACTAAAATGACTTAGTGTACAGTTTTGTAAGTGTGATGTTTTTATGTTTGTACAGGATTGGATGAAACAACTTTGTGTATTATATATGAAGTGTTTTTAAATTAAGATATTCCTTGTCCGCTCATTGTCAACATTATTTGCATTATACCTAGACATGCATTCATTTGTTATTTAATTATTTTTACTGTATTATACAGGAACAATGTAAAATAGTTTGTTACTGGTATTTCTAACATAACCAATCTTTATTACAAATGAATGCCCGACCATTCCAAAGGATTGCAATTGGATTTGTTATAAATGTGCTGCTTGCGTCAAACCAATGCACCAATGCTTCATGTTTTTGTATGTTTTTGTTATTATACTGTTAGTCTGTTTCACTTTGTGTACACACGGTACATTTCAGACAGTACAACCTTTCCCTATTCTTTCATTTACATTTTATTTTGTGGACCGCGACTGTCAAACCAGAAAGCTATTCCCGTAAAGACATTCTCCGAGAGGTTTGGCCCCCTGTTTTAGATCCTTAAACAATTTAGCTGTCTTCCCACCAAGTGTTGAAAAAACTGTTGAGTGAAGGGTTCAAATGCTTTTTTTCAGGGGGTTTTCAGGGTTGAGATGGAGTATGACAGCCATGATAAAAAAAAACCTGGTTGAACAGTAAGGGAGACCAGCCTCTTAGACTGCTCAGACAGACAGACAGACAGACAGACCTAACCTGACGTTGCTCTTCCTCAGTTTAAGTCATTACCAAAGGCTTAAAGAAATTTATGAATGTTAGTCCATTGGTTGGTTAGTCCAACCAGTTTTGGACAGTAATGATTGACTGCATATTTGTTGACACATAGGTGTTTATTAACACATGTCTCATTGACAACAAGTAACTTTCTTCTCTTGCCTCGTCTTTTTCTAATGTGAACAAAGGAAGCTACAGTATGGATATGTCAGTGAAACAACTTACTTTAAGATAAAACAACACAAAAATATGGAAATGGCTAAATGTATAGGTATAAATCGGATTGTTGCTGACTTTAGGTATGGCTGTTGATCATCCCTATTGTTTCAGTGATTAAGTGTTGTGGCCCCACTGCCTGAACATGCACTGTGCAGCATACAGACCAGACTACACCAGAGACAACCCTAGAGACAGACTATCCATGAGGTAGATGCCGT
The DNA here is from genome assembly GCF_963692335.1 of Osmerus eperlanus. Classification (NCBI taxonomy): domain Eukaryota; kingdom Metazoa; phylum Chordata; class Actinopteri; order Osmeriformes; family Osmeridae; genus Osmerus; species Osmerus eperlanus. The sequence goes on from NC_085022.1 coordinate 10,417,802, forward strand.
ATGAGGAACAAAACAATACTTTGGTGATTTCTCCCAAAGATTCACAGTGGAAGACTCTAGGATATTGTGGCATTATGTAATTAGCCAGTCAATGTTTGTTCAGCGCCATTCATTGTTGTTAATAGCCCCTGCTACTCTTAGTGTAATAGTAGTGTATATGAAAAAGAGCCTGACAAGGCCTTAGGGCTTGCTCCTCCTTGTGTAAGTCCTCCACACCTCAAGTTACCTCATGTAACTTGCCTTCATGAAACCTCTATGTTTCTCTTCTGCTCATCACCATGAAATGCCTGTTGTAGTGACTTCATGGTGCTGATCTTCTCCCTCAGCACCAGGTTTTCTCTGTAAAATATATCTTGTACTCAACCATGGCCAGTTCATACATCATGACCTCATCTACTTGACTGCTGGGTATCAACCAAATCACTACGCTGAAGTATTACCGTTGTACAGTTCCATGGATTCTACCGACATTGTCGTGCTGGTCAATAGTTGCTCTGCTGTATCTTTTTAAGACCTTATTTTGTATGTTAGAAAATATATTGTGACAATGTCCTATGCAAATATGAAAATTAACAGAATTTGTTGAATAATGTATGTTGTCATAACTTGTATGCATGAAATAGTGAAGTTTACATTTGGAAATAAATTCATAAATAAGCGCCAATGGACTGTTTGTGCTCCTTATCTGTGTAGCATAAATTCCTCCACAAGTAGACTTGTCTAGCCTGTTATACTGTATTTCCTCAAATTTTCATTTTAAGAGGGACGTGTCAGTTTCCTTTGCAGGAAATGCTCCTCCCATACATCTTGTTGTTGTAGAATTTATCTGTCAGTCAACAGGAGACACAGCACTGTGCACCGCCTTCATGTCAAGACGGTGAAAAACAGTAGGAACACGTCAGACAACATACCCAACAAAATAGATCAACTGTGCACAACGTTGCATACGAAACTGATCTGTGTAGTTCTCTGTGTCATTTCTTGATAAAAGGGCTATACAACTAAAATTGTATTTGATTATGATTTGATAATATTAATAATACAAATAATAATGACATTAGCTTTCTCAGCCTAGGAGCATTGACAAAAACTGTTGGGCAGATCACAGGATGTAAGCAGTACTTAAGCCCCTCCTTCCTGACGGTCTGACTGACCTGAGTTGTGACCCAGCGCAACACAAGCAACAGGAAGTACACCTTGATCCCTCATCGCACCCATACAAATATTTATGGCAACTGGTGAGGCAATAACAATGGGAAGGGCAAAATACAATGGATTTCTTCCTTATTGCATGGAACACACTGTAGCCATAGTTCACGTGACTGTGAGAATCAGAATTTGGTTTATTGGCCATGTAAGTTTACACAGACACAGAATTTACTGTGGGAGGAAGGTGCATACAATAAACATATACGGATCTTAAATAAAAAAGTAGCAAAAGTACAATAGTTTAACTAATTCTAAGAACTAAACGATTGTAGCCTGTGCACCAGGCTGGGACTGGGTTCTTTTAGTCTCCCTCTCCTCTCCGCGCTCTTTTCCAGTGCCAATGACGTCACTAATTGGGGGGTGGAGTAGGCGTCTAATGGGCCACTTAATTACCGTAGAGGTAGGCGTATATAAATAGACACCTGGGGTCCTTACACCGGTATGTGGTCACTCTGCTGCTGGCACTGGTGGTATGAAGCCATGATCTGGGTGCTTCTTGAAGTACGAAGGTATGTCGAAGCGTTTTTCTTCTCGATTATGATTTAACTGCGGGTTACCATACTAAAATGTTTGTTTAATAGTGTGGAGGAGCAGACGCTGACCGAACCGTGGGCTACCAGTGTTTGCGTGAATTTCCGTATACAAGCACCCGCTGGGTATTGTAGCTGCCGTGGGGTACCGGCTACAAGCGTAGTGTTCCTCGCAAACTGACGTGAGCGGCAGGTACGGTTTGAGTTATGCTCTGCCCGCAGTCGTGTAGCTCACTTTCCCGTGTTGCCCTGATGAATGTGCATAGATACGGGTGCATTGGTGCCATGGACTATTTATTCTGTAATGTGTGCCGACTGAATCCGGATCCCAAATTGTATTGACTGTGAAATGTGACCGACCCGTATTAATTGTCTGTTTATGTTTTTAGACTTTTTCAACTGCAGCCGGCATTGTCGGTTGCTGTTCTCTACACGTATGATTGTGGCAGGGCCGGAGTGGGGCCACTTTTCAGCCCGGGAGTTTCAGGCCCAAGACCGGCCCTTTTTTTTGTATACCAAACAGGGCCGGATGCAGCCTGCTTTGACTGGGGGTGCAGTGAACCTTTCTGGGGGGTATCATGATTACAGAAAGGGATCGTATAATTTTTTATATTGATACAATTTGAGACTGCTTAACGATCCGAGTGTTAATCAGGCACGGAGCCAGACGTTGTAAACATTTGGAGCTTTGCCCCAACCTAGGACTTATGGGTTTGATGTGATGCAAGATAGGGACTTCTACACTTAATGCGAGCGTGCACTGCGCGCGAGCGAACATTTTTGGCCATTATTTGAGCGCAAAATAGTTTTTGGCGCTTTATGTAAAATAAACAGAAGTTTTTCAATTGGTAAAATCTTGTCTAGTGATGCCATCACTCCGGCCCTGCTCCCATCCATCCTCCCTGACGCGTATCGTTACAGTAGCGCCGCCCGTCCCAGCTATCGGTAGCCGATCTGAGAAAACTTTTTGGAAAAGACGGGCTATGGACCCAACCAACTCGGGGAGAACTCCCTCACATGGTACAACCCATGCAGAGGCTGAGGTGTCAGAATGCAGAACGTGTGTAGCCTACTTTAAGAGAAGATAGACTAACGTGACAAATGTCAACAACAAAAAAATCCTCGACCGGCCCAAAAGTAAAGCGGCCCACCGACCCAAAAGTGAAGCGGCCCACCGGGAACTCTCCAAATTACCCACCCCGGCCCTGGATTGTGGTGTTGCTCATAGCCTAACAAGCGTTTGGTTTACCTGTTGACCAACCAAACCAACACCTCTATACTATGTATTAATAAAGATTGTATTTTATATTTCTCTAAGAACCTGTGTCTGTACAGATTATTAGCTCAGAGTTCCCCTTGCTCGGGCAGTAGCACAGACAGTTTAGCTCAAGGGGTGGCGTAGTCAGCTGTTCATTAGGGGGCGCTACACAATGTAAAATATAAAATATAAATATATATAAAAATATCAATGAATATAGCTACAAGCAACGATACGGGTTCCTCCGCAAAATGGCAAAATATTATAAACATGTACACTGTTGAAGATGGAGAGTTGGACAACAAGAGAGCAAAACTACTTCACGTTTGGCCAACAACAATAGGCTGAATGGGGATTTGAACTCATGAGCATAAGGTCACAAGTCAGTCTCTCCATCCTCTCTGCTACACACCAACTGTTGAGATTGTATGAGTAGAAAGGGCAGAGTATGAGCTTTGGTCAGCTTTGGGACAAAGGTATTGAAAGGTATTGAGAGACTTGTTGCTCTTGTAACGGTTTCAAATTCTTGAACTCGCTGTGAAATATTTTACTGTTGATTGTTTTTTCTACAGGTACACTCTTGTACTCTTGTGGGGAGTTTCATGTTGTTCAATTGTAACTTGTTTAACTGCATGCTCTTATGGTTCTTCCCTTTGGCACTTATTTGGTTTTCCACAATGTATGCTTCATGTTTCATCTCGTTGTTATGATCAGTGACCTATGCTCTTTTGTAAAGCTCTCTCTTGGAAGTCACTTTGGATAAAAGCGTCTGCTAAATGCATAAATGTAAATGTAAAGGTTAAGAAACGGTTGACATTTCAAGGTAAAATTGCATAAAATTGCGCATGGTACATCAGAATGATGTCACCTTGAAGCCAATTAGGTTTAAAAAACCATTAGTCAAAATTTTGTTTGATTTATTGACACAAAGATATTGAGGCAATGTGGACACTTACATAAATACACCCCTTTCAGACATTTTGTATTGCATTTCTAATTCCATTTCACCCTATATAAAGACACATCTGCCCGCACACTATCCCCATCCATGCTGTTTCCCTCTCTCCCAGCGCAGGTCATGCCAAAGCAGAAATGCTGCAGCAGCCGCATGAGGTTTAGATGTAGTCCAAAATTTCCTCCCACAATCAATACATATGAACTGCAACATTGTTTTCAAACGTTCTCAAAGATGGCTTGAAAACCGCGGATATTGACTGTCTTCTTGAGTAGATCTCAAGAATAGCCTCATAGGCAACTGGTTAGGGTACAGCCTACGCAGGGGCGTGGCCACGTGGGGGCCAGGGGTTAGGGAGTATAGACAGAGATGCTGGAGGCTGAGTAATGTTTTACAACTGCAGCAAGAGACTTCAATAAATAATAACCCCACCCTCCAGAGAATGGCCACCCTGCCGGCCCCCCCAACCTCACAGCAAAATTTAAAATTAAAATAAATACAAAAAACCCTCCTGAACAGAAACGGTATAAAACTGAAATAAATGCATTAGTATTTTTTTTAATCAAGTCATCTTATATTGTCATTTGTCACGCTACAACATAGACTTATATATTAGTAGACACAGCTACTTTAGTCTTCCAAGATGGCGTCCACATTAATTGTCTATGAAAAGTGCTGAGTGGCGCTGTCAGGCAAGCGAAAGTTGTAACAATATAACGACCATATTGTGGTTATCAGACATGATAACCACATCTTCCTCATCTACCTCATCTTAGTCTTTTGAATATCGCCACGATATTATAACAAATTATATTAGGCTATAATTACGTTTCTTATATACTAGGGTAATAATTGGAACAATACGCTGTTCCTATTGGTCCAGAAGACGTTCTCAAAAGTTAATAAATCCGTTTATATACCTCCTGAAAGTTCGCAGAGGTAAATAAACGTTTTTACGGACCTACCAACAAGCGGTTGCCTTGGAGATGTAGCCATTTACCTTAACAACGTGGCATCTGCTCGGCAACAAAGTAGCCTAAATTGCCAAAAAAAAACATAAAACAATATAGTTTTTGCACAGGTCCGCAAACTCCCCGCAATCGCTTCCCGTTTTAAAGAAGTATCTGAAGCAGACAGAAGACAAATTGATGTTGTTGATATGTTGCCTTGGAGATGTAGTGACGTCACCAGTGCAAGTGCAGCTGATTGCTCTGACAACATGGCGCCTGCTCCAGATTCGACCTGTTTGATTTGTGATCTTCCCATGTATTGTTGTAGTATATAAGAAACCAAATGTTTACTCCTCGACAGGTCAGCAAACGCTTTGTCGCCTCGATTTGTTAAAACGATTTGTTAACAAACGTTTTAACAATCGTTTTAACAAATCTCGGTTTACAAAGGCGTTTGCAGACCTGTCGAGGAGTAAACATTTGCTGTTTGTCATGCCATGAGCATAATAACTATCATTACAAAATTGTTAAATTTGCTTTAAAATAACGTAAATAAACGCTACAAACAACCGTCATGTGTGTGTGCAACCATTGTTAAAACTTGCTACAACTAGAGAGGGTACAATTTCTGGGGAAATTGTAGGGTGTGCTTGCGTCGGTTGCACAGGGGTCCGTTTTTGAATGACATTTTTACAACTGATATTTCTGTATATTTTACATAAAAATGCATACTTATTATTTATAAATATTACATAGATTTAAAAGCATTTTTTTTGCTGCTCATTTACAACTGAAAATACGAGTGAAGTGTAGAATGAAATAGATGTCTTCTCATTTCCCCTGCAAGAGGCAGCCTCATCGTTGAATCAACGAATAAATTTGGCAGACCGGTGTAAAAATTTACCTAATCTCTATGACTTAAACGTAATTTTAAGTTTTTCCCTTCTCATGATATTTTCATGCATTTAGCCTACTCATTGCATTCATTCATTAATAAAGAACCCCCTTTGAAGATTATTCTACGACGTTACCCGGCAGTAGAAGATGGAATCGCGATTCAAACAGTACCATCTGCTAACTGAAAATATGCCCCCCAAAACGTAAATAAGCTTGACATTTATTTAGTGGAAAATCGGTCATTCATAAAAAGCTCACTGGTAGCAATCATTGTCAGTAACAACGCAAAATGCGATATAGCCCTGTGTGGAGAAGCTGCCCCGGTAAATTGTACTACTACGGTACAGTACTAGACTACTGCTGTGTTCGTCTTGGTAGTGATTGCGTTGGTTGAATTGGATTTAACGTTCCGTTGTACGGTTTAGGCTGAAATTAATTATTTTCATGAACAGATTGACAACGTTTAGGCAGTGGCAATGAAGTTCAGGTTAGTAGTTAGATAGACTTTTGATTTAAGTAAGGGGAGTGCCGAACATGTTCTGTCGCCGTTTGACTTCCTAAACAGCTGTGTACTGTAGATGTTTTTGTAGTGTGTCTCGCATAAGCTACAGCGTTGCAGTGAGCTACACTGGTTTGAAACCACAGGTAATGGTAATTTCACCAACAAATCGTTTACTAATGTCAGAATAAATCCTACAACGAAAATGTACATGTGAGGAATGTTTATTTTAACGATTGAAAACAGATACATCATAGACCACTGTAGTATGTGTTGCCCGGGCAACACAGGCTAATGTCATGATGCTAATACTTCAATGAAATTAATAATATCAGCTTATATTGTACATTACATTTCACAATTGTGTTTCACAATTGGCCTCTTTGCTTGTGGCGTTTCTGCAGCTGCCTTGCAGTAAAGCTATAGTTAGCCTAGCTATCCCCCAAGTTAACAGATGCGAAACGAATGTTCTGCCAAAGGTAGTCACGCGTGTTTTCGTGACGTTAGTGACGTAGTGACGTTAGTAACGTCAGTGACTGTGGCTAGCAAATTAGCCACCGTTAGCTTCACTTTTCGCCACAAAAACTTAACTTGAGCCTAAACCATGCAACGGAACGTAAATCCCAATAGAAGCAACTCAATCGCTACCAAGACGAAACTTTTGACACCTACGTTGTCTATGTAGGCCAAATATTGACTGAGTGTTAGGGGGGCAAAAAGAATAAAAATAATAATATATATGTGAGAGAACAAAGGTTGCGCCCTTGCCGAAGGCAAAGCACACCCAACTAGAGAGGGTACAATTTCTGGGGAAATTGTAGGGTGTGCTTGCTTGAGTCGTTTGCAGGTGGGTCCGTCCTCTAAGTTTTTCCCTTCTAGTGATATTTTCAAGCAGTTAGCCTACTCGTATTGCATATTTCATTAAGAACACCCTTTGAAACAGCTGCGAACCCCCTTTGAAACAAGCTACTGTAACAACGTTGTCACTGGCAGTATGGAATCGCGATTCAAACAGTACCGTCTGCTGAAAATATGCCCCCCAAAACTTAAATAAGTTTGACATTAATGTAGGGGAAAATGGCTAATTCAAAATAAGTTTGCTAGAGGCAAGTTAGCTGCTGTTGCTCCACATTTCACTGATTGTTTGAAAGCGCCGGAAATGAGAATGTTTCTTTTGACATAAAGTTTAGCTGTGGCATTGAAGACAGTACTACACACTGCCAGTGGGCGAGCCGAGTCTGACTGAGGCTAACGTCAAAACAAGCCGCGGTGTCACTCAAATTCCAAGTTTTACACAAATCACAAAAATATGCTGACCCGCTGGCTATCTTCGCAATCGCCATATCTTTAAAACACTGCCCTCCTTCTGATTTTTTATGTAGAATTGACACTGGTACGAAATTAAGAAAATACTCATCAGAGATCGACAACAGCTGACGCAATCGTCAACGGAGGCTGACAGGGCTCTCACGTAGCAAACCAATCAAAGTTTTTACAGCAAACTACATTAAAATCTCACCATCTGGCTGTCTTCACAATAGTCATATCGTCATAACATTGCCCTCCTTCTGTTTTTTGATGTAGAATTGACCGAACTATAAAATTACGAAAATACTAAACTACTATGACGCTTGCATGGCTGCCGCCTAGGCAGTCTCACGGGCGACCCGCACTCGCTCAAATTACAAAGACTTTCACGACCTAAATAAAAAATCCGAGATGGCAGTTCCACTCGAAATTTCTTTCTCAACAAAACCCAATGGTTGGTAATTTTGGGGGTTGGCATTTTTCACTCATAATCCAAGCTCCAATTTGCGTGCTAGAACGTCTCTATCACGTTGTATCCATGCGTCGTTGCTAACGTGTGCTGACGTAGTGACGTAGGCTAGCACTGGTACCCTTCGTTGACAGAAGACACTTTTTGCCACAAAAACGTTGTAACCTCCTAAACTGTGCAACGGAGTGTAAATAAAAATACAAGCAACTCAATCGCTACCAAGACGAAACTTTTGACACCTAGGTTGTCTATGTAGTCCAAATATTGACTGAGGCTTAGGGGGGCAAAAATAAATAATAATAAAAACTAGAAAAGGCTGTTCCTGCGAAACAGCAGTGAGAATGCTGAAAACCTGAATGGGGATAGCTGACCATGCTAAAAAAGCTGAAAATAGTGAAAATTTAGTAGAAAGTTATAAGCTGAAGCTTCAAAGCAACCGAAAGGTATTTTTGAAAGGGGCTGGAGCAGCATTCCAACAATGATTTGAAAGGATTTACCATTACTTTTAAAGGGAGAATAATTTGCACAAAAACCTTTATATTTTAAAAAGTATAAAAGTGAGAAATGAGAAAATACCCGCAAGCTGAAATGAATTTCAAAAATGTGTGAGTGACACAAAAGAGGCAGTGTGGAAGCTGAACTGCATCATCTGCATCATCTTAACAAAGCTAAGAGCTAAAATAGCCTACAATGCGGGAGAAGCTGAAAGCTGAACTGTTAAACAGAAGAAGTAGGCTAGCTAGTCGTAACAAGAATATTATCGTTTTAACAGCTGAAATTATAGTTGGGATAGTAATAGCAGTAGCAGATGTAGCCTAACATTGAGTGCGTTTACTCGGCTTTCTTAGTAGGATTCAATGTGTTGATGGAATGAAACATACAGCAGTAGAGCCGATACAGGAAGACACGGCGACACTTTGTTGCAGAAGGATGATGGTGCAAGTTTTGTCCGTGGAGCATACAACGATTAATAAAAAAGAATCATGTAGACGCGTTTATTGAGTAATCGCATAACTAATTACACATCTAAACGGAGTAATCTATAATTGGCATAAACCGACAATTGCTAGTAATCGGGTTTCTCATGGTCAAGTAAACGTACCAATCACCTGTGTGAGAGACTGGGTGGTGCGTGTCTGTCGTTACGGTGATGGTGCAGCTATGATTGCTAACGCGCTGAGGGTAGAGAATAACAGAAATGTAGCTAGAATCCACACCTCAAACAAGTTAACCTAGACGCAAAACTGTACGTCCAATCCAAAAAATAAGGATATTTTCCGAGACCCAAGACTCTGCCGAAACCAGAGATATTCTTTATATGTCTGTGCAGTCAGAAATACGACTCTACCGGCAGTTTCAAAATCTTGTTTCTTTCGCTTTCTCTGACGAATTTTAACCACCTCTCCATTGAAGTTAGTGAGAGAATTTGAAAGGCTGCTCTCGCTTCAAGGCTCATAGCTGAAAATCTGTAAATGTGAGCTCTTTAGTAGTTACATTGGCTGAAAGAGGACAATTTTTCCTACATTTTAAGGTATAACTTGTTCCTGTAAGTTAAACTATATGAACGTTAGAGGAATTTGTTTGACAATTTAGTTGAATATCAGAAAAAGAGCAGCCAGCAGTGTGCCACTCTGCTTGCTGCTCATTCATAAAAATCAAGAAGGAGCAAACATTTTAATGTATTTCAAACTGTCATAATTCAAAATTGGCTGAATATTTGAAAAAGCTGAATCATTTGGGAATAGCTGAATGTCTTGTGAACATTGTAAAGGTTGAATGGTGCCTCTAGCTGAAAGTATGCTGAAGTAGTTACGTTTGAAAGAGGAGGAAGCTTTTTAATGATTTGAAAGGATTTACCATTACTTTTAATGGGAGAATAATTTGCACAAAAACCTTAATGTCTTAAAAAGTATAAAAGTGAGAAATACCAAAAGTCATAGCCAACATCTCCTGAAGGAGCTGAACGTTTTGATACATAAATTGTAGGAATCGGTGAAAGTATGCAGAACTAGTTAAAGGCCAAAAAACGGCGGAAGAACTAAGAAGTTGATATAATAATAACTAGAAATAACTAGAAACGGCTGTTTCTAGTTATTATTATAGTTTGCTGCAAGTTTTTGCTTGCAGCAAACACACTAATAAATATAGCTGCAAGCAGCAATGAGGTGGCCAAGCAGTCGAATGACCCATAAAACATGTTGTACATCCTCAGAAGAGGGTTACGAGTACACGCAACAAGTTTGGTGTGAATCCATCAAAGATTTGCTGAGATACGACCCAACTTCCTGTTTGCTGGCTTAATGGCACATTTTGATTGGCCGTACCGGGCAAACGGTTTTGAAAATCCAAAAAACATATGATGGCTTTTGTGAGGCTTGGTCTGAAGATGATCTCTGCCAAATTTGGTGAAGATTGGAAAACATTTGTAGGAGTACAGAAAAAACGTTTTTTCAGTAATTCAAAATGGCGGCCGCATCAATTCGGCTGTTATCACAAGTTATCATGTGTCACACACGGGATGTCCCAAGATATCATGAGACAAAGGAATCACTTAATAAAGGCAAACGAATCAACAGTTATTGGCCAAAACACATTTTTGCATCCTGCGGCCACGCCCAGTGATCACATGACACCAAATTGTTTGGACATCCTCAGATGAGGGTTCCGAGTCATCATACCAAGCTTGGTGTTGATTTCTCAAGGATTGGCTGAGATATCACCCAACTTCCTGTTTGGTGTCTTTGCTGCCGATTTTGATTGGCTGTACCGGACAAACGGTTTTGAAAATCAAAAATATTTGGATAACTTCTGTGAGGGTTGCTCTGACGATGATGTGTGCCAATTCTGGGGAAGATTAAAGAAGAATTGTAGGAGGAGTAGGCTTTCAAAGGTTTTCGATAAAACCGGAAATGGCTGAAAATCTATATAACCGGAAATTGACGTCATAGGGTGTGTTGAACTCGTCTTGACCCAGGGAATCCAATGGTACCTCATTTTTGAAAATCGGTCATACGGTTCAAAAGTTACGTGTGTAAACACAAGTCCAACTTTGACCCGTTGGTGGCGCTAGAGTGCTCCAATGGGAGACATGAAACTTGGTGAATATAAAGAGGGGACTGTGCTTAATGAGTGTGCCAAATTTCACAACTTTTTACCATACGGTTCTAGGGGCTGCCATAGACTCCAATGGCAGAAGAAGTGTAATAATAAATATAGCTGCAAGCAGCAATGGAGGGGCCAAGCAGTCCAGAGCAGGACATGGCCTCCATAGCACTTGCGCAACAATTAAGTCACAACAACCTGTTGCACTCATGCAACACACCAAGTTTGGTTGAAATATATGTTTGCGTTCAAGAGTACTGATAGTTCAAAGTTATTTTTCTGGTATAACACTGCAGGCCTCCTCTGCTCCTCATGGGAACGATGGAACCCAAGTTTGGTGACAATCGCGCAAATGGTTGCTGAGATATGCTCTTGCGCCTCGTTTGGCGGCTTCGCCACCGCTTTTGATCGTCTCTACCGAACAAACGTTTTTGAAAATTGAAAATTAATCTGATTGCTTTTGTGAAACTGGGTCTAAAGATCATCTTTGCCAAATTTGGTAAACATTGGACAAAAATTGGGGCGTGCAAAAGGTTTTTACACTTTTCCATGAAATCCAAAATGGCGGCCACGTCCATTCGAATTTTATGAAAAGTTATTAATAGTCAGGCTTTATATCTCACAAGACATCAACAGACAAAGAAATTACTTTATTAAGGTAAACACTTCAACCGTTATTAGCCAAAACGCGTTTATGCTTCCGGCCACGCCCCCTTTTAGTCACATGACACAATTTTTGGAGGACATCCTCAGAATAAGGTTCCGAGGCGGCGTACCAAATTTAGTTTCACTGCCTCAAACAACTGCTGAGATATGACTTCACTTCCTGTTTGGCGGCTTTTCTGCTTATTTTGATTGGCTGTCACGGACAAACGGTTGTGGGTATCAAAATGCTCTACCATAACTTTTGTGCGGCTTGGTCTGAAGAGCATATCTGGTAATTTTGAAGAAGATTTGACAAAGATTGTAGGAGGAGTAGGCTTTCAAAGGTTTTTGATAAAACCGGAAATAGCGGAAAATCTATATAACCGGAAATTGACCCCATAGGGTGTGTTGAACTCGTCTTGGTCCAGGGAATCCAATGGTACCTCATTTTTTTAAATTGGTCATACGGTTCAAAAGTTGCGTGTGTAAACACAAGTCCAACTTTGACCCATTGGTGGCGCTAGAGTGCCCGAGTATGGGACATGAAACTTTGTGAATTGGACCAGGGGACTGTCCCCAATGAGTGTGCCAAATTTCACAACTTTCGACCAAGCGCTTCTAGGGCCTGCCATAGACACCCAGTCTTAAGAAGTATAATAATAAATATAGCTGCAAGCAGCAATGGAGGGGCCAAGCAGTCCAGAGCAGGACATGGCCTCCATAGCACTTGTGCAACAATTAAGTCACAACAACCTGTTGCACTCATGCAACACAACAAGTTTGGTTGAAATATATGCTTGCGTTCAAGAGTACTGAGAGTTCAAAGTTATTTTTCTGGTATAACACCGCAGGCCTCCTCTGCTCCTCATGGGAACGATGGAACCTAAGTTTGGTGACAATCGCGCAAATGGTTGCTGAGATATGCTCTTGCGCCTCGTTTGGCGGCTTCGCCATCGCTTTTGATCGTCTCTACCGAACAAACGTTTTTGAAAATTGAAAATCCATCTGATTGCTTTTGTGAAACTGGGTCTAAAGATCATCTTTGCCAAATTTGGTAAACATTGGACAAAAATTGGGGCGTGCAAAAGGTTTTTACACTTTTCCATGAAATCCAAAATGGTGGCCACGTCCGTTCGAATTTTATGAAAAGTTATTAATAGTCAGGCTTGATATCTCACAAGACATCAACAGACAAAGAAATTACTTTATTAAGGTACACACTTCAACAGTTATTAGCCAAAACACGTTTATGCTTCCGGCCACGCCCCCTTTTAGTCACATGACACAATCTTTGGAGGACATCCTCAGAATAAGGTTCCGAGGCGGCGTACCAAATTTAGTTTCACTGCCTCAAACAACTGCTGAGATATGACTTCACTTCCTGTTTGGTGGCTTTTCTGCTGATTTTGATTGGCTGTCACGGACAAACGGTTGTGGGTATCAAAATGCTCTACCATAACTTTTGTGCGGCTTGGTCTGAAGAGCATATCTGGTAATTTTGAAGAAGATTTGACAAAGATTGTAGGAGGAGTAGGCTTTCAAAGGTTTTTGATAAAACCGGAAATAGCGGAAAATCTATATAACCGGAAATTGACCCCATAGGGTGCGTTGAATTCGGCTTGATCCAGGGAATCCAATGGTACCTCATTTTTGAAAATGGGTCATACGGCTTCGCTGCTTGGCCCCTAAATATAGCTGCAAGCAGCAATGGCGGATTCCTCCAAAACATTGCGAACCATTGAAAAATGTATATTCTTCACAAATTGTCACTGTATAGAAAAATCCATGCTGCAGACTTACCAATGGGATACCAAATCTGACCAAATCCAAATATAGCTGCAAGCAGCAATGAGGTGGCCAAGCAGTCAAATGACCCAGAAAACATTTTATCCTCAGAAGAGAGCAACGAGTACACGCAGCAAGTTTGGTGTGAATCCATCAAAGATTTGCTGAGATACGACCCAACTTCCTGTCTGCTGGCTTAACGGCACATTTTGATTGTCTGTACCGGGCAAACGGTTTTGAAAATTAAAAAACCATGTAATGGGCTTCGATAACTGACAAGAGTCATGCGGGCAACTGGACCACGGTAGAGCTAATGTCTATCTATATGTAAAGATAACATCAACTCTGGAGTTGGGGGTGGGGCTTCTTATCCAACAAATTACATCCCTGAACATATTAATGGCCTACTACAATTGTAAATATCCTTTGGACCTCTTTTGCAATTGGGCCTTGATACTATCTAATGTAAAATCTAATATTTTCTGGCCATTCTGCAGTTTGTGGAGACTTTCCACACCAGCACACTGTTCCTTTCCTGTATTCTGCATTATTACACTTTTTCTTTGAAACTTTCATATAGGCCCATACTATAGCAGTTACGGATATACATAGAGGAAACTCAGGAGAGTGAATTTGAGATAATGGTAGTGGGAGGATGTTGTACCTTTGTGCTTCTCTTTTTTGCCAGTCCTATGAAACATATCTGGGCACCACTGCTTTTGCCTGCTAGTGTTTGCAATGCTGGGAAGAAAACTACAGTTTTTATTTGATTATACGTTGCCCTGGAATAAACGCTGCACCAAAAATGAACATTATGTAATAAATGGCACCCTCGATTAAACGCCTCCCCCCCAAAAATTAAATTAAAACACAGTATTTATTACACAAGTAATTCACAAGTGTAGTGTACTATAATTCCCATGAAGCACTGGCAGGCACAAGTGTCTTACTTGCTACAGGTTTATTTGAAGCTTCTTCTCCAAATCCAACGTTAAAACTAAACTCACGCTGTAATGAGAAAATAAAGACCACTTTAGCTTAATATGAACATACAATGACATGTGCAGCATGTAAATAACGTTCACCAAAGTAAAATACAGACACAAAACAACATACTTTGTTTGCTGGATGCTGTAGTGTACACAAGGGAATAGAGGTTTCCTTAGATTTCTAACAACCTCTATAACAACCTTAAACTTATCACTTAGAGTGAATGTGCATAAAGCTCCAGGACCTGACAACATCCCTGGCTGTGTTCTCAAGGCCTGTGCTCCTGATCTGGCAGGGGTGTTCACTGACATCTTTAACCTCTCCCTGTCGCAGTATGTCGTCCCTAAGAAACCATCGGTGAGCTGTCTCAATGATTACCGCCCTGTTGTACTCACTTCTGTTGTCAATGCTTTGAGAGGTTAGTCAAAGACCACATTACATCCTGCCTGTCACCTGCATTATACCTACTCCAGTTTGCATATAGGCCGAACAGGTCTACAGATGATGCTGTAGCTTTGGCCTTGAACACTGCTCTCTTTCACCTGGATCAGAACAACATATACGTGCGGATGCTCTTCATTGACTTCAGCTCCGCCTTCAACACCATAGTACCATCCAGGCTTATGGTGAAACTACAGGACCTGAACATCAGTCCTTCCATGTGCAGCTGGATATTGAACTTCCTGACAGACAGGCCACAGGCAGTACGGCTAGGTAACATCACCTCAACCAGTCTAACACTCAGCACTGGTGCCCCACAGGGTTGTGTGTTAAGCCCACTGTTGTACTCTCTGTTCACCTATGATTGTGCAGCCACTAACAGCTCCAACACCATCATTAAGTTTGCTGATGACACCACCATTATCGGCTGCATCAAGAATGGTGATGAGTCTGCCTACAGAGCAGAGGTGGCAACAATGACATCCTGGTGTCAGCATAACAGCCTGTTGCTCAATGTAGCAAAAACCAAGGAGTTGATAGTGGACTACAGGCGGCTGCAGGGAGAACATGCACCCATTCACATCGAGGGCACAGCTGTGGAGAGAGTCAAAAGTTTCTGATTTTTTGGTATCAACTTCAGCGAGGACCTGAGTTGGACCACCATATTGGTGTGGTTACAAGGACAGCGAAACAGAGGCTCTTTTTTCTGCGGTGACAGCGGAAACTTGGCACGGATTGCACTATACTGACCAATTTTTACCACTGGACCATTGAGAGCATACTGACTGGTGGCATTACAACATGGTTTGGCAACAGCACTGCCTAGGACAGGAAGACACTACAAGAGTGGTCAAATCTGCACAGCGTATTACAAGGACTGCATTCAGGACCTTTACAGCCAGCACTGCAGAAGAAAGGCCAAGTGAATCATTTTTTGACCCTAGTCATCCCTGCCACAGTCTTTTCTCCCTCCTGCCTTCTGGATGGCGATAGAAGAGCATAAGGACTTGTACCAGCAGATACAGGGATCGTTTTTACCCACATGCCATCTGGATGCTGAACTGTCCTTGAAATATCTTTTTGCACTACAATTTTTCTTATTTTTTTATTATCAAACGCTGCACCACAAATGATAATTGTGTAATAAACGCTGCAGCGTTTAATCAAAGGAACATGGTATATGACAGCAATAATGTTTAATGTAACTGGCCTTTCTAACGTTACAAGTGGCCCCAGCATTGCCCCTTATGGTCTAGGTGCATTGCAAATGAAGACAAGAGCCTTTTCTTGAGGTTGTCAAATGTCCCATGCAAAGTCACTCAAAACACGGGTTCGATTCCAGGCTCTGGCAAGAGTTTTTACCTCTAAACTGGTCAATATATACACATCTGACAAAAGACCAGCTCGACCTTTGCCTGTAAACAGTGATTCTGACTGTCAGAGACCTTTAAATAGCCTGACTTACTGAAATTGGCAAAACTAGCCTGGCTAACGTAGGTCGCTTTCTCAGGGCATATGACGAATGAAACAGGCTCGCCTTGAAAAATCAGATGTACTGGCTATCTTTAGCAGGCCCTCGTCTACAAAAAGATGTCCTCCCTGAGGTTTTTGGAGTAGAATTGAGTGAAATACAAAATTGTTTACACACTGCCAGTGGGCGAGCCGATCCTGACTCTGAGGCTAACGTCAAAACAATGTACAGTACCCCCGGTCCACAAATCACAAAAATAATCGGAGCATCTGGCTAAAAGCACAATTCCCACATCTCCTAACGGCTTCCCTCCTCGACCTTTTACGTGTACACGTAACTGTAAAAAGGTAGAACTTATGAACATGACGCGCCCAAGGAATGGCTGCCGCCTATGCGGTCTCCCTGCCGCATAGGTTTATTACAAAGACTTTCACGCCCCAAATCAAAATTATGAGCCGACAGGTCTGTGGGGAATTACTTTTTCTCCTAAAGGCTGCTCTCCTCGACCTTTTTGATGAACAATTCGCCGAGATTCAAAATGACTCACTAATTAAAAACACAGAGGAAAAAAGCTAGAGCTACAGTAGCTACTTTTCTAGTTCGGTTTTCTGTCACTTCAGAATCACGATCTAAAAGGTCTAAAAGTGCTAAACCTTCACCATAATTCAAGAGTAGTGTACTTTCACAAACCCAATCATTAATTCTAGCTTAAAATGTGTAAAAACAGGACTTACCGAAAGTGGCTGCCTCCAACACGGCTTTCACGGGACCCAGTTGAAAACAACAATGGCCGCCGAAAAAGAATTTATATTCGTAACGGCGAGCTGCGATTGGAAGCGAAATGAAACAGGGGCTAAAAAACGAGGGTGGGGGCTTGGTCAGCACACAATTTCAATAAAGCATGAGTGTGTCAAGGGGCTCTGGCCCCTTGTGTGTGTGAGAATGTGGAGCACGCGCGCACAGGAGCAAAGGGAGAGAGGATTTGGGGAAACAGCCCTAGAAATTAGCCAAGCATGCATGTTTCAAATATTCACTAAAAATCGAGTTTTCATGTTACAGTCAACTTTTTCTCAGATTTGTGTACTCAACATTCTCAAGAGTCTTCATATGAACTAGTGATTGAATCAGAGTATCAGTTTTTGGCCGGCGGATGTGTAAAGCATTATTTTAGCATTAGCAATAAATTCAATTTGCTTTATATCAATCATTTTTAGAGGTATGAAGTTGCCTTTGCACATGGTAACATGTTGTAGTGTCTTCCACGTGACATACCAAGTTTGGTGTTGATATCTCAAAGATTTGCTGAGATTTGACCAAACGTCCTGTTTGGTTGCTTTGTTGCCGATTTTGATTGGCTGTGCCGGACAAACGGTTTAGAAAATCAAAACGCCATGGGATAACTTTTGTGAGGCTTGGTCTGAAGATCATCTCTGGTCATTTTGAAGAAGATATGACAAAAATTGTAGGAGGAGTAGGCTTTCAAAGGTTTTTGATACAACCGGAAATAGCGGAAAATCTATATAACCGGAAATCGACGTCATAGGGTGCGTTGAACTCGTCTTGATCCAGGGAATCCAATGGTACCTCATTTTTGAAAATCGGTCATACGGTTCAAAAGTTGCGTGTGTAAACACAAGTCCAACTTCGACCCATTGGTGGCGCTAGAGTGGTCTAATGGGATACATGAAACTTGGTGTAGGTATATAAGGAACTGTCCTTAATGAGTGTGCCAAATTTCACAAAAAGTTATCCAAGGGTTCTAGGGGCTGCCATTGACTCCCATGGAACTAGAATAATAATAATAAATATAGCTGCAGGCAGCAATGGCGGGTTCCTCCTCAGCATTGCAAACCATTACAAAATTGACATGACACAGACATGTATTTCATATATGTACACAACATTTCAATACAATTGGATCAATGGCTGATTTGAAGTCATTTTTTGAAATTCTTCACAAATTGTCACTGTAGAGAAATATCCATGCTGCCGACATTATGGGTTCTTGAGACTTCTTTGTTCCCCATTGGCAATAAGGCATGCGTACCAACTTTTAGACATTTTGGACTGACAGGGTTAAAATGCCACCCTTTTGAAAGTGACAACTTTGAAGCGTGTTCTGTCAGGCCACCTGTGCTCTGGTCAGGCCCATCATGCAGAGATCCATTCTTTAAAAGCTTTGATTACAACAATAACTTTATGAAAGTCAGAATACACTTTAGTAAAGGACGTGTGTAGTTTATGTACTACTACTGCTTGCTCTGCCCACACACTTTCCCCATCCATGCTGTTTCCCTCTTTGCCAGTGCGGGTGGTGCGGTGGCCGCATGAGGTTTAGGTGTAGTCCAAAAGTTGCCTCCCACAATCAAAACATATTAACCGCAACATTGTTTTCAAACTTTCTCAAAGATGGCTTGAAAACCACAGATATTGACTCTCTTCTTGAGTAGATCTCTTTCCAGAATCTCAGTCAATCCAGAATCAAGATTAGCCTCATAGGCAATTGGTCTGGTCTAGGGCACAGCCCACGTTCAGCTCCTTGCAAGTATAGCCTGTGATAGTAAAATGGCCGACTCTCTGTTCCCATTAAACTACACAGCATGCACACTCAAGGTGACCAACAAGATTATATTAACTAACAAACAATGGCCGGGTTTCCCAGATTCGTTAAAAAGCTCTTAACGCTAAGAGCTTCTTAAGAGCGTTCTAAGAACGCTCTAGAACGCTCTTAGAACGCTCCTAAGAAGCTCTTAGCGTTAAGAGCTTCTTAACGAATCTGGGAAACCCGGCCAATAACATTACAAACATCTAACTGAACGAACACAACAACTGAAATCCCTTGCGTAGCTGTTGTTTTTTTAACATGCCGCACTGCATGCTGGGTACCCAAGAGCGCTGACGCTGATTATCTAGCTGTGCTCCGACTGCGTGATATGACGAGATGCTAGTGGTGCGCTGAGGTCTCAGAGTCTCCTGCCCGAGTTCAAGTTCTGCCCGATTAGCAAGCTATTTTTACTAATGTTTTGTTAGCAATTGAATGGTAATGCAAGCTAGCTAAAAACAATGTTAGTTAGCTTGGCTAAACTGGTTTTCATAGCAACAGAAATCAACAAATCAGATCAGTCGAACTTTATTCAGAAATGGGGGGATGGCGGGAACATTAAAGGTGTAGGTACAGTAAAAGTGAAATGGAACGCGTCTTTCTGCCTTGAAGCTGCGTGCGCATCAACAAGACCCCATCTATATGTAAAGATAACATCCAAGCTAACAATTTCGCCAAATCTGACTGCAGCATTGTATACCATATGTACCGTGTTATGGTTGTTTGAGTTAAACAACTTGCTAAATGAATTAAATGTCAAATCCAACTATAAATGTATAAAAGAGAGTTCCAATCAAATCTGAATTTGTTTTAAACCTAGAGGTTTAAAAGGTTACCTTTGCCTAAACTGACATGCACCAACTCAGAGAACTGAGTTTCAACAGCCATTTACACATTTAGTCTCTATTTGTTACTCTATTCTTAAGGCATGTTTAACTTAATGTCTGCACCTCTCTGTCACCAACTGTCTCTGCAGTGGGGGCTTCACAGGGTGTCTACAGGTATAAACAAGTTAAATGTAAGACCTTTTAATACCACTTCCAAATGAAATTAAAGACCAAACTTATGATGGAAATACAAATCAAAAGTGGAAATATACAGTCATCTTTCCAAGTAAACACTGATGTCTGTTCAATATGAACAGTATGGTAAAATGACAATAATCGGTTGAGTTTAAGAACATTGACTAAATGTGTGTAATGCGGAAGGATAACACAAAAATGTAATTGCTGTCCTAAATTATACTTATTATTACACTAGGGTGGAAATGGTGGAGCAGAAACTAACAATTCCATGAATCCCATGGAAACAAAGGCAAATGTGTGAGATGTACTGATGTGGAGCACAAATGCTCCAAGAAGCAGTACTTCTCTTGAGTGGTTTTTATTCAGATGAATAATCATTGGATTCAGGTCAAAAGTCTATCACTTGAACTAGTTTCATCACTTAACCCTTGTGTTCTCTTCGGGTCATTCTGACCCATCAGTCATTGTTACCCACCGTCGTATTGTGACAACTTTACCGCATACAAAAACAAAGTGAAGCATTTTCTTTTAACCGTCGGGCTGTCTCAGACCCTCCACATTGCGAAGGTTAAAAGAAAATGATTTTTATTTGTTTTTGTATTGGGTAAAATTGGGTAAACACAACGATGGTTCGTTATGAACCTTTGGGTCATGTGACCCGAAGGCAGCACAAGGGTTAAGACACAAAGTCAGCAGCTTGGCATACTGGCACATGGAAAGGATTAAACATTTAGACTTTCATCAAAGTAATGCTGGCTTGTCCTTTTTCATCAATGTCCTCAAAAAAGCAGGCTGCAGAGCTACTGTGTCTGTGGGGTGACTGTCCCTGTAGGCAGGCAGGCCAGCTGGATCAAGCTGTTCTGGGGTCAGGGCTGAAGAGAAGCTGTCCAGCTAGAGAGGGGTAGTCCAGCAAGGGGTCTGTGTGGATCTCACCATCCTTGAGTCTGTTGCATCCTCTGTTGAACTCTGTTGAGCAGGCCTCTGCATGACCCTCCAGACCTGTCAAAGTGAAGAAAGGGTCCATGTCAGTTGTGAAAAATGAAGCTTTTCCCATCTACACTTGATACAGACTTCAGTTTTGACTGTGAAATGCAGTGTCATTACTTGAACTTGAATCCAAATGTGTTGATACAGACTTCAGTTTTGACTGTGAAATGCAGTGTCATTACTTGAACTTGAATCCAAATGTGTTGACCTCATGGAGACCCATGCAGTCACTCGAAACACGGGTTCGATTCCAGGCTCTGGCAAGAGTATTTACCTCTAAACTGGTCAATATATACACATCTGACAAAAGACCAGCTCGACCTTTGCTTGTAAACAGTGATTCTGACTGTAAGAGACCTTTAAATAGCCTGACTTACCGAAATTGGCAAAACTAGCCTGGCTAACGTAGGTCGCTTTCTCAGGGCATATGACGAATGAAACAGGCTCGCCTTGAAAAAGTCTCCCTGCCGCATAGGCTTATTACAAAGACTTTCACGCCAAAAATCACCATTATGAGCCGACAGGTCTGTGGGGAATTGCTTTTTCTCCTAAAGGCTGCTCTCCTCGACCTTTTTGATGAACAATTCGCCGAGATGCAAAATGACTCACTAATTAAAAACACAGAGGAAAAAAGCTAGAGCTACAGTAGCTACTTTTCGAGTTCGGTTTTCCGTCACTTCAGAATCACGATCTAAAAGGTCTAAAAGTGGTAAACCTTCACCATAATTCAAGAGTAGTGTACTTTCACAAGCCCAATCATTAATTCTAGCTTAAAATGTGTAAAACCAGGACTTACCGAAAGTGGCTGCCTTCAACACGGCTTTCACGGGACACGACTTTCACGGGACACAGGAAACAACAATGGCCGCCGAAAAATAATTTATATTCGTAACAGCGAGCTGCGATTGGAAGCGAAATGAAACAGGGGCTAAAAAACGAGGGTGGGGGCGTGGTCAGCACACATTTTCAAGAAAGCATGCGTGTGTGTGAGAATGTGGAGCACGCGCGCACAGGAGCAAAGGGAGAGAGGATTTGGGGAAACAGCCCTAGAAATTAGCCAAGCATGCATGTTTCAAATATTCACTAAAAATCGAGTTTTCATGTTACAGTCAACTTTTTCTCAGATTTGTGTACTCAACATTCTCAAGAGTCTTCATATGAACTAGTGATTGAATCAGAGTATCAGTTTTTGGCCGGCGGATGTGTAAAGCATTATTTTAGCATTAGCAATAAATTCAATTTGCTTTATATCAATCATTTTTTGAGGTATGAAGTTGCCTTTGCACATGGTAACATGTTGTAGTGTCTTCCAAGTGACATACCAAGTTTGGTGTTGATATCTCAAAGATTTGCTGAGATTTGACCAAACGTCCTGTTTGGTTGCTTTGTTGCAGATTTTGATTGGCTCTACCGGACAAACGGTTTTGAAAATCAGAAATCCCAACGATAACTTTTGTGAGGCTCAGTCTGGATATCATCTATGGCAATTTTGAAGAAAATTCAACCAAAAATGTAGGAGGAGTAGGGGAAAAAACGCGTTTCCTTAATCTTTATTGTACAGAAAAATCCAATATGGCGGCCGTTATAGCTTCTTGAGGCTTTTTTATTCCTCATGAGAAATAAGGCATATGTAATGAATTTCAGAATTTTGGGACTTATGGCCTGCAAATGGCATCAATTTGAAAATTGACATATTGGGGCGTGGCCTGTAGCGCCACCTATTGTCTCACATGGCCCATGTTTGGTATGGTAGTTACTAATGGTCTGCAGTTTCAACATGCCAAATTTCACAACTTTTTACGGTACTGGTCTAGGGGCTGCCATTGACTCCCATGGGTAAAAAATAATAATAATACCACCAATAACAATAGGGTTCTCCTACCGGAGGAACCCTAATAAACATAGCCTAGAAGATGTACCTGTAGGTCAATTACATAATCAAGAGCATGGAGTAGGAATGGATGGATGACAAAATACCCCGCCGAGCCCAATCCATTAAATATTTCCTACCCATAAGTTAATTTCCTGAAATGCAATAATTCACCAACATTTTGACAATTTCATGCTCCAAACTTTGTGGGAACAGTTTGGAGATGGCCCCTTCCTGTTCTAACATGACTGTGCAACAGTGCACAAAGCAAGGCCCATAAACACATGGATGAGCGAGATTGGTGTGGACGAACTTGAGTGGCCTGCACACAGTCCTGACCTCAACCCAATACAACACCTTTGGGATGAATTAGAGCAGGGACTGCGAGCCAAACCTTCTTGTTCCACATCAATGTTGGACCTCACAAATGCACTTCTAGAAGAATGGTAAAACATTTCCATAAACCTCTTAAACCTTGTGGAAAGCCTTCCTAGACGAGTTGAAACTATTATAGCTACAAAGGGTGGTCCGACATCATATCCTATGGTTTAAGAATGAGATGTCACTCACGTTCATGAGCGTGTAAAGGCAACCGAGCGAATACTTTGGCAGTTTAGTGTATAAAATTGATACAAATATAAAATGTTATCAAGAGATAGGAAATCGTGCAGCATGGTACAAAATGCCGATTACAAACGTATTGTAGGTCTATAGGCTTTCAATGGAACTCCTAAACGATCAAACCATGAACCCAAACAAAGCTAGCAAGCAAAACAACCATGGTACCATTGCTACTTGCTTATGCTAGGTAGCTCTAACTGTGCAGCAAACTAGGCTACCTAGCTACAGTTTCAAAAAGAATAACTTACGATGGGAAGACCGTCAGAAAAACTTGGAACGAACAAACAAAATTACATCAACAATGACATGTAGCTAAAGATAGAATAACCCAACCGTAGGTACGTACAGTACATAAATTTGAAACGCCGTCCACAAAAGCAAAAACTAGCCTTAAGGGTTATAGCTTGCTCGGCATTTGTTTGACCTCCTTGTCTATGTGTTTGTGTATGGCCGCACTGCAACTACAATTCACTGAATCTGTCTTACTAATTAAACGTTGCCTTCGAATAGACGCCGCACCACAAATGATCATTGTGTAATACACGCTGCAGTGTTTAATCGAAAGACACATTTGGAACTCACCGTACTAATTTAAATTACATCAACAATGACATGTAAAAATAGAACAACCCAACCGCATAGTTACGCACAGTATACAAATTTCAAACGCGTCTCACAGAAGCAAGTATAATGTTAAAGATTTTACGACTTGCTAGCCTGTAATACTGTCTGTACAAAGAGATATCCTTAGCTCAGCTAGCCTAGATAGATTAGCTGCTATCCTCTTTACGACAGTATAAAAGTCTTCAAGTTATCATACGAATACAAACGCTAAAATACATGTTTTGTACTGCCATTGTAGGATCTTATTACTCACTGTCAAATGTAACAATGAAAATCTCTGAGGGCTGCAGGAGTTCTCCAACGATAAAATAAAATGGTCGTCTTCTTGTGCGTGTACCAAGCTCGCGCGTGTGTCAAGGGGCTCTGGCCCCTTGTGTGTGAGAGAATGTGGAGCACGCGCGCACAGGAGCAAAGGGAGAGAGGATTTGGGGAAACAGCCCTAGAAATTAGCCAAGCATGCATGTTTCAAATATTCACTAAAAATCGAGTTTTCATGTTACAGTCAACTTTTTCTCAGATTTGTGTACTCAACATTCTCAAGAGTCTTCATATGAACTAGTGATTGAATCAGAGTATCGTTTTTTGGCCGGCGGATGTGTAAAGCATTATTTTAGCATTAGCAATAAATTCAATTTGCTTTATATCAATCATTTTTAGAGGTATGAAGTTGCCTTTGCACATGGTAACATGTTGTAGTGTCTTCCACGTGACATACCAAGTTTGGTGTTGATATCTCAAAGATTTGCTGAGATTTGACCAAACGTCCTGTTTGGTTGCTTTGTTGCAGATTTTGATTGGCTCTACCGGACAAACGGTTTTGAAAATCAGAAATCCCTACGATAACTTTTGTGAGGCTCAGTCTGGATATCATCTATGGCAATTTTGAAGAAAATTCGACCAAAAATGTAGGAGGAGTAGGGAAAAAACGCGTTTCCTTAATCTTTATTGTACAGAAAAATCCAATATGGCGGCCGTTATAGCTTCTTGAGGCTTTTTTATTCCTCATGAGAAATAAGGCATATGTAATGAATTTCAGAATTTTGGGACTTATGGCCTGCAAATGGCATCAATTTGAAAATTGACATATTGGGGCGTGGCCTGTAGCGCCACCTATTGTCTCACATGGCCCATGTTTGGTATGGTAGTTACTAATGGTCTGCAGTTTCAACATGCCAAATTTCTCAACTTTTTACGGTACTGGTCTAGGGGCTGCCATTGACTCCCATGGGTAAAAAATAATAATACCACCAATAACAATAGGGTTCTCCTACCGGAGGAACCCTAATAATAATAAATATAGCTGCAGGCAGCAATGGCGGGTTCCTCCTCAGCATTGCAAACCATTACAAAATTGACATGACACAGACATGTATTTCATACATGTACACAACATTTCAATACAATTGGATCAATGGCTGATTTGAAGTCATTTTTTGAAATTCTTCACAAATTGTCACTGTAGAGAAATATCCATGCTGCCGACATTATGGGTTCTTGAGACTTCTTTGTTCCCCATTGGCAATAAGGCATGCGTACCAACTTTTAGACATTTTGGACTGACGGTTAAAATGCCACCCTTTTGAAAGTGACAACTTTGAAGCGTGTTCTGTCAGGCCACCTGTGCTCTGGTCAGGCCCATCATGCAGAGATCCATTCTTTAAAAGCTTTGATTACAACAATAACTTTATGAAAGTCAGAATACACTTTAGTAAAGGACGTGTGTAGTTTATGTACTACTACTGCTTGCTCAACAAAGCAACCAAACAGGACGTTTGGTCAAATCTCAGCAAATCTTTGAGATATCAACACCAAACTTGGTATGTCACGTGGAAGACACTACAACATGTTACCATGTGCAAAGGCAACTTCATACCTCTAAAAATGATTGATATAAAGCAAATTGAATTTATTGCTAATGCTAAAATAATGCTTTACACATCCGCCGGCCAAAAAACGATACTCTGATTCAATCACTAGTTCATATGAAGACTCTTGAGAATGTTGAGTACACAAATCTGAGAAAAAGTTGACTGTAACATGAAAACTCGATTTTTAGTGAATATTTGAAACATGCATGCTTGGCTAATTTCTAGGGCTGTTTCCCCAAATCCTCTCTCCCTTTGCTCCTGTGCGCGCGTGCTCCACATTCTCTCACACACAAGGGGCCAGAGCCCCTTGACACACGCGCGAGCTTGGTACACGCACAAGAAGACGACCATTTTATTTTATCGTTGGAGAACTCCTGCAGCCCTCAGAGATTTTCATTGTTACATTTGACAGTGAGTAATAAGATCCTACAATGGCAGTACAAAACATGTATTTTAGCGTTTGTATTCGTATGATAACTTGAAGACTTTTATACTGTCGTAAACAGGATAGCAGCTAATCTATCTAGGCTAGCTGAGCTAAGGATATCTCTTTGTACAGACAGTATTACAGGCTAGCAAGTCATAAAATCTTTAACATTATACTTGCTTCTGTGAGACGCGTTTGAAATTTGTATACTGTGCGTAACTATGCGGTTGGGTTGTTCTATTTTTACATGTCATTGTTGATGTAATTTAAATTAGTACGGTGAGTTCCAAATGTGTCTTTCGATTAAACACTGCAGCGTGTATTACACAATGATCATTTGTGGTGCGGCGTTTATTCGAAGGCAAAGTTTAATTAGTAAGACAGATTCAGTGAATTGTAGTTGCAGTGCGGCCATACACAAACAAATAGACAAGGAGGTCAAACAAATGCCGAGCAAGCTATAACCCTTAAGGCTAGTTTTTGCTTTTGTGGACGGCGTTTCAAATTTATGTACTGTACGTACCTACGGTTGGGTTATTCTATCTTTAGCTACATGTCATTGTTGATGTAATTTTGTTTGTTCATTCCAAGTTTTTCTGACGGTCTTCACATCGTAAGTTATTCTTTTTGAAACTGTAGCTAGGTAGCCTAGTTTGCTGCACAGTTAGAGCTACCTAGCATAAGCAAGTAGCAATGGTACCATGGTTGTTTTGCTTGCTAGCTTTGTTTGGGTTCATGGTTTGATCGTTTAGGAGTTCCATTGAAAGCCTATAGACCTACAATACGTTTGTAATCTGCATTTTGTACCATGCTGCACGATTTCCTATCTCTTGATAACATTTTATATTTGTATCAATTTTATACACTAAATTGCCAAAGTATTCGCTCGGTTGCCTTTACACGCTCATGAACGTGAGTGACATCTCATTCTTAAACCATAGGATATGATGTCGGACCACCCTTTGTAGCTATAATAGTTTCAACTCGTCTAGGAAGGCTTTCCACAAGGTTTAAGAGGTTTATGGAAATGTTTTACCATTCTTCCAGAAGTGCATTTGTGAGGTCCAACATTGATGTGGAACAAGAAGGTTTGGCTCGCAGTCCCTGCTCTAATTCATCCCAAAGGTGTTGTATTGGGTTGAGGTCAGGACTGTGTGCAGGCCACTCAAGTTCGTCCACACCAATCTCGCTCATCCATGTGTTTATGGGCCTTGCTTTGTGCACTGTTGCACAGTCATGTTAGAACAGGAAGGGGCCATCTCCAAACTGTTCCCACAAAGTTTGGAGCATGAAATTGTAAAAATGTTGGTGAATTATTGCATTTCAGGAAATTAACTTATGGGTAGGAAATATTTAATGGATTGGGCTCGGCGGGGTATTTTGTCATCCATCCATTCCTACTCCATGCTCTTGATTATGTAATTGACCTACAGGTACATCTTCTAGGCTATGTTTATTTGTTTTAATTTTCTAATGTGAGTCAGTGGCTTGGCAGTATTTTAACAGTAAGGTTTGGTTATTTGTGTTAAACTGTGATGATTCTTTTGGTGAAACATGAATTTAAAGTAAAAACCATTTGCAAGATAAATTGTTCTCAATTGGTCTTAATTTGTATTTATAGTCGAGTCCGTTTCTCTATGTTTACATTTTACAGGCTTAAATTTGAATGTAGACAGTGTAAATTGAATAAAGGTAAATAATGGATGTCTAAATATTTTTTTTAAGTACAGAGATTGGTGTTTTGAGAATCCTAACCATTTCAATATTTTCTTAAAGGTCTGTATACTAGAACTGTTGAGTATGAAGTTATGATAATGTAAGACTATGAAATTGTTAAGCAGTAGTGTGGTATGTTACATTTCATAGTTTTTGATGGTTTTTCTATGTGTTTTTTAGATGCCATGTTCCAGCAAGAGATCCAGGGACCAAGGATCCACTGTTGAGGTTAGACTTCCTTGTGGGAAAAAATGCTAAACCAGTGTGTTTAAGTGATAAGATTAATTGAGAAAAATGAATGTGAATGAGCATTTTTAACAACGTCTTTGTTACGGACCCATGTTTAAAATGTCCTAATTCAGTCTGTATAGTTGTGGTTGTGTGTTTTTTCTTTTCTCCCCTCTTTCTTTCTATTCGCTGCATGCAGGTATGGTCTAGTCAGCGTTTGTTGTCGGTTGGCTATCAGTCTCCCTATCTCGTGATTGGCAATCAGCCGCGCACTTCCAATCAGCGGTTTAGTTGTCAACATAAAATTACCACACTGGTCAGCTGTTTCAGAGATTGCTTTGGAAAGTTGCTTGTTTAGAGAGTTGTCAAGTCAGAGAGACTTCTTGTTGAAATCATTGTAAATGTTGTTATTATTTTGTTAGAATGGTTTGCTTCATAGTGAACCCTTTTAATAGAGCAGTTAGTGGTGCAGCGTTTATTCAAGGGTGGCGTTCATTCAAGGGCAACGTTTAATTGGTAAGAGAGATTCAGTGAATTGTAGCTGCAGTGCAGCCATAGACAAACACAGAATAGACAAGGAAGTCAAACAAAAGCCCAGTGTAAAATGTATGCCGCGCGTGTCTCTACTTTGTGTACAAATCTGACGCAGCATGCCGTAACATTCTTACACTTTAGCTTTCAAACAGAAACCTGTGCAGAAAGCACTCACCACCAGCAACAGATCTATAGCACGCAAACTTGGTGTTGATGAAAAGCACATTCAGGAATGGTTAAGTCAGCTACCTCGCCATATTGTATACAATATGTATAACTATCTATAGGCCTGAATGCAATTGTCGCAATTGCATTATAATAATGTATAATTTTTTTTCAAGCAATGTCTTAATTTTGAATTATATAATTGTATTCAGAATTATTACGTGACTTTATTTTGAAGGCCTTTTGGGACGCTCATGAGTGAGAGTCGACAACCTAACAGCAAGCGAAGCACAGACAATTTAAAGCTCTGATAAAAGTTTCAAGTTCAAGTTTATTATCATATACTCATAAACAGCATTTATAAGTAATGAAATTCTTTGTGCTCAATGTCCGTTCAACTTGCAGAATAAAAAAATTTAATACTAAAGAATGGAGAAAAAGGGTAGAAAAAATAAGAAAAATTGTAGTGCAAAAAGATATTTCAAGGACAGTTCAGCATCCTGATGGCATGTGTGAGAAAACTATCCCTGTATCTGCTGGTACAGGACCTTATACTCTTGTATCGCCTTCCAGAAGGCAGGAGGGAGAAAAGACTGTGGCAGGGATGACTAGGGTCAGAAATGATCCACTTGGCCTTTCTCCTGCACCGCTGGCTGTAAAGGTCCTGAATGGATGGTAATGCAGTCCTTGTAATACGCTGTGCAGATTTGACCACTCTTTGTAGTGTCTTCCTGTCCTGGGCAGTGCTGTTGCCAAACCATGTTGTAATGCCACCAGTCAGTATGCTCTCAATGGTGCACCGGTAAAAATTGGTCAGTATAGTGCAGTCCATGCCAAATTTCCACAGTCGCCGCTGAAAAAAGAGCCTCTGTTTCGCTGTCCTTGTAACCACACCAATATGGTGGTCCAGCTCAGATCCTCACTGATGTTGATACCAAAAAATCTGAAACTTTTGACTCTCCACAGCTGTGCCCGCGATGTGAATGGGTGCATGTTCTCCCTGCAGCCGCCTGTAGTCCACTATCAACTCCTTGGTTTTTGCTACATTAAGCAACAGGCTGTTATGCTGACACCAGGATGTCATTGTTGCCACCTCTGCTCTGTAGGCAGACTCATCACCATTCTTGATGCAGCCGATAATGGTGGTGTCATCAGCAAACATAATGATAGTGTTGGACCTTTTTGTGGCTGCACAACCATAGGTGAACAGAGTACAACAGTGGGCTTAACACACAACTCTGTGGGGCACCAGTGCTGAGTGTTAGACTGGTGGGGTGATGTTACCTAGCCGTACTGCCTGTGTCCTGTCCAGCTGCACATGGAAGGACTGATGTTCCGGTCCTGTAGTTTTATGATGAGCCTGGATGGTACTATGGTGTTGAAAACGGAGCTGAAGTCGATGAAGAGCATCCGCACGTATATGTTGTTCTGATCCAAGTGAAAGAGAGCAGTGTTCAAGGCCAAAGCTACAACATCATCTGTAGACCTGTTCGGCCTATATGCAAACTGGAGTGGGTCTAATGCAGGTGACAGGCAGGATGTAATGTGGTCTTTGACTAAAGTCTCAAAGCATTTAATCACAACAGGGCAACAGGGCGGTAATCATTGAGACAGCTCACTGATGGTTTCTTAGAGACTGGGATGATGGTGGCCCCCTTGAACCTATTGGGGACGACAGACTGCGACAGGGAGAGGTTAAAGATGTCAGTGAACACCTCTGCCAGTTCAGGAGCACAGGCCTTGAGAACACAGCCAGGGATGTTGTCAGGTCCTGGAGCTTTATGCACATTCACTCTAAGTGATAAGTTTAAGGTTGTTATAGAGGTTGTTAGCAATCTAAGGAAACCTCTATTCCCTTGTGTAGGCTACAGCATGCAGCCAACAAAGTATGTTGTTTTGTGTCTGTATTTGACTTTGGTGAATGTTATTTACATGCTGCGCATGTCATTGCATGTTCATATTAAGCTAATGTGGTCTTTATTTTCTCATTACAGCGTGAGTTTAGTTTTAACG
This sequence comes from Osmerus eperlanus, assembly GCF_963692335.1. Classification (NCBI taxonomy): domain Eukaryota; kingdom Metazoa; phylum Chordata; class Actinopteri; order Osmeriformes; family Osmeridae; genus Osmerus; species Osmerus eperlanus. The sequence goes on from NC_085022.1 coordinate 10,448,991, forward strand.
GTGGATTTGGAGAAAAAGCTTCAAATAAATCTGTAGCAAGAAAGACACTTGTGCCTGCCAGTGTTTCATGGGATAATAGTATGCTACACTTGTAAATTACTTGTGTAATAAATACTGTGTTTTAACCAATTAAATAACCGTTTTCTGATTTTTTGGGGGAGGCGTTTAATCGAAGGTGCCATTTATTACACAATGTTCATTTTTGGTGCAGCGTTTATTCAAGGTCAACGTTTAATCAAAGAAAAACTGTAGTTTTCTTCCCAGCATGGGAAGGCCAAAGGATGTTTACAATTGTAGTAGGCCATTGATATGTTTTAAAAGTTCAGGGATGTAATTTGTTGGATAAGAAGCCCCCATCCCCCACTCCAGAGACAATTGATGACAGAGAGGTGCTGACATTAAGTTAAACATAGTCATGCGTTAAAGAGTAGAGTAAAAAATAGAGACAAAATGTGTACATGGATGTTGAAACTCAGTGCTCTGAGTTTGTGCATGTCAGTTTAGACAAACGTAGCCTTTTCAACCTCTAGGTTTAATTCTCTCTTTTATACATTTAAAGTTGGATTTGACATTTAACAGACATTTAATCATTTAGCAAGTTGTTTGACTCAAAAACCATAACGAAGTACATATGGTGTAAAAAATCTGCAGTCAAATTTGGCGAAATTGCTAGCTTGGATGTTATCTTTACATATAGATGGGTTGGTGGTTACAAACAATGAGGATGCGCACGCAGCTTCAAGGCAGAACAATGCCTACCATTTCACCTCTAGTTTATATGTTCCCACCCCCCCCCCCTTCTGAATAAAGTTAGATAGATCTGATTTGTTGATATCTGTTGCTATGAAAACCATTTTAGCCAAGCTAACTAACATTGTTTTTAGCTAGCTGACATTACCATTCAATCACTAACAAAACACGAATAGAAATACTTTGCTAACAGTCCTCACGTGTAATCAAAAGCTTGTAGTGAGATCACATGCATGACCCCCCGAGACAAGCTTTCATGTTTGCATCGCTAGCATCTCGTCATATTACACAGCCGGAAGACAGCTAGATAATAAATATTGTAGCGTCAGCGCCCTTGGGTACCCAGCATGCAGTGCACACCAAAAACGCAAATAGCTGTGGAAACGCAAATAGCTTGGTTACAACAGCTGTGCAAGGGATTTCAGTTGTTGTGTTCGTTCACTTAAATGTGTGTAATGTTATTGTTTTTTACTTAAGATAATACTGTTGGTCACCCTACACCATGTTGTGTAGTTTAATGGGATCAGAGAGTCTGACCATGACAAAGTATTGTTAAGCTGCTGTACCATCACAAGGTACACTTGCTAACAGCTGGACATTAGCTATACCTTGGTCCAGTTCCCTACATGACTCTTGACAGTTGTTTGACTGAGACTCTAGAGAGAGCTCAATTCAGGTAGAGTTCTAATAGCCATGGTCTTGTAACCAGTTTCAGTTTTGAAAACAGTGTGACTGTGTATGGTATGTTTTTTGGGCTACTTCTAATACTCATACGGCTGCCGCATTTATGCCTTGGCATGACCTGCGCTGGGATAGAGGGAAACCGCATGGATGGGGAAAGTGTGTGGGCAGAGCAAGCAGTAGTAGTACATAACCTACACACTTCCTTTAGTGATGTGTATCCTCACTTTCATAAAGTTATTGTTGTAATCAAAGCTTTTAACCCTTGTGCTGCCTTCGGGTCACATGACCCAAAGGTTCATAACGAACCATCGTTGTGTTTACCCAATTTTACCCAATACAAAAACAAATAAAAATAATTTTCTTTTAACCATCGCAATGTGGGGGGTCTGAGACAGCCCAACGGTTAAAAGAAAATGATTCACTTTGTTTTGGTATGCGGTAAAGTTGTCGCAATACGACGGTGGGTCACAATGACTGATGGGTCAGAATGACCCGAAGATAACACAAGGGTTAAAGAATGGATCTCTGCATGATGGGCCTGACCAGAGCACAGGTGGCCTGACACAACACGCTTCAAAGTTGTCACTTTCAAAAGGGTGGCATTTTAACCCTGTCAGTCCAACATGTCTAAAAGTTGGTACGCATGCCTTATTGCCAATGGGGAACAAATAAGTCTCAAGAACCCATAATGTCGGCAGCATGGATATTTCTCTACAGTGACAATTTGTGAAGAATTTCAAAAAATGACTTCAAATCAGCCATTGATCCAATTGTCTTGAAATGTTGTGTACATGTATGAAATACATGTCTGTGTCATGTCAATTTTGTAATGGTTTGCAATGCTGAGGAGGAACTCGCCATTGCTGCCTGCAGCTATATTTAGGGTTCCTCCGGTAGGAGAACCCTATTGTTATTGGTGGTATTATTATTTTTTACCCATGGGAGTCAATGGCAGCCCCTAGACCAGTACCGTAAAAAGTTGTGAAATTTGGCATGTTGAAACTGCAGACCATTAGTAACTACCATACCAAACATGGGCCGTGTGAGACAATAGGTGGCGCTACAGGCCACGCCCCAATATGTCAATTTTCAAATTGATGCCATTTGCAGGCCATAAGTCCCAAAATTCTGAAATTCATTACATATGCCTTATTTCTCATGAGGAATAAAAAAGCCTCAAGAAGCTATAACGGCCGCCATATTGGATTTTTCTGTACAATAAAGATTAAGGAAACGCGTTTTTTCCCTACTCCTCCTACATTTTTGGTCGAATTTTCTTCAAAATTGCCATAGATGATATCCAGACTGAGCCTCACAAAAGTTATCGTAGGGATTTCTGATTTTCAAAACCGTTTGTCCGGTAGAGCCAATCAAAATCTGCAACAAAGCAACCAAACAGGACGTTTGGTCAAATCTCAGCAAATCTTTGAGATATCAACACCAAACTTGGTATGTCACGTGGAAGACACTACAACATGTTACCATGTGCAAAGGCAACTTCATACCTCTAAAAATGATTGATATAAAGCAAATTGAATTTATTGCTAATGCTAAAATAATGCTTTACACATCCGCCGGCCAAAAACTGATACTCTGATTCAATCACTAGTTCATATGAAGACTCTTGAGAATGTTGAGTACACAAATCTGAGAAAAAGTTGACTGTAACATGAAAACTCGATTTTTAGTGAATATTTGAAACATGCATGCTTGGCTAATTTCTAGGGCTGTTTCCCCAAATCCTCTCTCCCTTTGCTCCTGTGCGCGCGTGCTCCACATTCTCACACACAAAAGGGGCCAGAGCCCCTTGACACACGCGCGAGCTTGGTACGACGCACAAGAAGAAGGCCATTTTATAGTTGGAGAAGACTTGAAGACAACGACTGACGAGACTCCTGCAGCCCTCAGAGATTTTCATTGTTACATTTGACAGTGAGTAATAAGAGCCTACAACGGCAGTACAAAACATGTATTTTAGCGTTTGTATTCGTATGATAACTTGAAGACTTTTATACTGTTGTAAACAGGATAGCAGCTAATCTATCTAGGCTAGCTGAGCTAAGGATTTCTCTTTGTACAGGCAGTATTACAGGCTAGCAAGCCGTACAATCTTTAACATTATACTTGCTTCTGTGAGACGCGTTTGAAATTTGTATACTGTGCGTAACTATGCGGTTGGGTTGTTCTATTTCTACGGTCTTCACATCGTAAGTTATTCTTTTCCAAACTGTAGCTAGGTAGCCTAGTTTGCTGCACAGATAGAGCTACCTAGCATTAAACAAGTAGCAATGGTACCATGGTTGTTTTGCTTGCTAGCTTTGTTTGGGTTCATGGTTTGATCGTTTAGGAGTTCCATTGAAAGCCTATAGAGCTACAATACGTTTGTAATCGGCATGTTGTACTATGCTGCACGATTTCCCATCTCTTGATAACATTTTATATTTGTATCAATTTTATACACTAAATTGCCAAAGTATTCGCTCGGTTGCCTTTACACGCTCATGAACGTGAGTGACATCTCATTCTTAAACCATAGGATATGATGTCGGACCACCCTTTGTAGCTATAATAGTTTCAACTCGTCTAGGAAGGCTTTCCACAAGGTTTAAGAGGTTTATGGAAATGTTTTACCATTCTTCCAGAAGTGCATTTGTGAGGTCCAACATTGATGTGGAACAAGAAGGTTTGGCTCGCAGTCCCTGCTCTAATTCATCCCAAAGGTGTTGTATTGGGTTGAGGTCAGGACTGTGTGCAGGCCACTCAAGTTCGTCCACACCAATCTCGCTCATCCATGTGTTTATGGGCCTTGCTTTGTGCACTGTTGCACAGTCATGTTAGAACAGGAAGGGGCCATCTCCAAACTGTTCCCACAAAGTTTGGAGCATGAAATTGTAAAAATGTTGGTGAATTATTGCATTTCAGGAAATTAACTTATGGGTAGGAAATATTTAATGGATTGGGCTCGGCGGGGTATTTTGTCATCCATCCATTCCTACTCCATGCTCTTGATTATGTAATTGACCTACAGGTACATCTTCTAGGCTATGTTTATTTGTTTTAATTTTCTAATGTGAGTCAGTGGCTTGGCAGTATTTTAACAGTAAGGTTTGGTTATTTGTGTTAAACTGTGATGATTCTTTTGGTGAAACATGAATTTAAAGTAAAAACCATTTGCAAGATAAATTGTTCTCAATTGGTCTTAATTTGTATTTATAGTCGAGTCCGTTTCTCTATGTTTACATTTTACAGGCTTAAATTTGAATGTAGACAGTGTAAATTGAATAAAGGTAAATAATGGATGTCTAAATATTTTTTTTAAGTACAGAGATTGGTGTTTTGAGAATCCTAACCATTTCAATATTTTCTTAAAGGTCTGTATACTAGAACTGTTGAGTATGAAGTTATGATAATGTAAGACTATGAAATTGTTAAGCAGTAGTGTGGTATGTTACATTTCATAGTTTTTGATGGTTTTTCTATGTGTTTTTTAGATGCCATGTTCCAGCAAGAGATCCAGGGACCAAGGATCCACTGTTGAGGTTAGACTTCCTTGTGGGAAAAAATGCTAAACCAGTGTGTTTAAGTGATAAGATTAATTGAGAAAAATGAATGTGAATGAGCATTTTTAACAACGTCTTTGTTACGGACCCATGTTTAAAATGTCCTAATTCAGTCTGTATAGTTGTGGTTGTGTGTTTTTTCTTTTCTCCCCTCTTTCTTTCTATTCGCTGCATGCAGGTATGGTCTAGTCAGCGTTTGTTGTCGGTTGGCTATCAGTCTCCCTATCTCGTGATTGGCAATCAGCCGCGCACTTCCAATCAGCGGTTTAGTTGTCAACATAAAATTACCACACTGGTCAGCTGTTTCAGAGATTGCTTTGGAAAGTTGCTTGTTTAGAGAGTTGTCAAGTCAGAGAGACTTCTTGTTGAAATCATTGTAAATGTTGTTATTATTTTGTTAGAATGGTTTGCTTCATAGTGAACCCTTTTAATAGAGCAGTTAGTGGTGCAGCGTTTATTCAAGGGTGGCGTTCATTCAAGGGCAACGTTTAATTGGTAAGAGAGATTCAGTGAATTGTAGCTGCAGTGCAGCCATAGACAAACACAGAATAGACAAGGAAGTCAAACAAAAGCCCAGTGTAAAATGTATGCCGCGCGTGTCTCTACTTTGTGTACAAATCTGACGCAGCATGCCGTAACATTCTTACACTTTAGCTTTCAAACAGAAACCTGTGCAGAAAGCACTCACCACCAGCAACAGATCTATAGCACGCAAACTTGGTGTTGATGAAAAGCACATTCAGGAATGGTTAAGTCAGCTACCTCGCCATATTGTATACAATATGTATAACTATCTATAGGCCTGAATGCAATTGTCGCAATTGCATTATAATAATGTATAATTTTTTTTCAAGCAATGTCTTAATTTTGAATTATATAATTGTATTCAGAATTATTACGTGACTTTATTTTGAAGGCCTTTTGGGACGCTCATGAGTGAGAGTCGACAACCTAACAGCAAGCGAAGCACAGACAATTTAAAGCTCTGATAAAAGTTTCAAGTTCAAGTTTATTATCATATACTCATAAACAGCATTTATAAGTAATGAAATTCTTTGTGCTCAATGTCCGTTCAACTTGCAGAATAAAAAAATTTAATACTAAAGAATGGAGAAAAAGGGTAGAAAAAATAAGAAAAATTGTAGTGCAAAAAGATATTTCAAGGACAGTTCAGCATCCTGATGGCATGTGTGAGAAAACTATCCCTGTATCTGCTGGTACAGGACCTTATACTCTTGTATCGCCTTCCAGAAGGCAGGAGGGAGAAAAGACTGTGGCAGGGATGACTAGGGTCAGAAATGATCCACTTGGCCTTTCTCCTGCACCGCTGGCTGTAAAGGTCCTGAATGGATGGTAATGCAGTCCTTGTAATACGCTGTGCAGATTTGACCACTCTTTGTAGTGTCTTCCTGTCCTGGGCAGTGCTGTTGCCAAACCATGTTGTAATGCCACCAGTCAGTATGCTCTCAATGGTGCACCGGTAAAAATTGGTCAGTATAGTGCAGTCCATGCCAAATTTCCACAGTCGCCGCTGAAAAAAGAGCCTCTGTTTCGCTGTCCTTGTAACCACACCAATATGGTGGTCCAGCTCAGATCCTCACTGATGTTGATACCAAAAAATCTGAAACTTTTGACTCTCCACAGCTGTGCCCGCGATGTGAATGGGTGCATGTTCTCCCTGCAGCCGCCTGTAGTCCACTATCAACTCCTTGGTTTTTGCTACATTAAGCAACAGGCTGTTATGCTGACACCAGGATGTCATTGTTGCCACCTCTGCTCTGTAGGCAGACTCATCACCATTCTTGATGCAGCCGATAATGGTGGTGTCATCAGCAAACATAATGATAGTGTTGGACCTTTTTGTGGCTGCACAACCATAGGTGAACAGAGTACAACAGTGGGCTTAACACACAACTCTGTGGGGCACCAGTGCTGAGTGTTAGACTGGTGGGGTGATGTTACCTAGCCGTACTGCCTGTGTCCTGTCCAGCTGCACATGGAAGGACTGATGTTCCGGTCCTGTAGTTTTATGATGAGCCTGGATGGTACTATGGTGTTGAAAACGGAGCTGAAGTCGATGAAGAGCATCCGCACGTATATGTTGTTCTGATCCAAGTGAAAGAGAGCAGTGTTCAAGGCCAAAGCTACAACATCATCTGTAGACCTGTTCGGCCTATATGCAAACTGGAGTGGGTCTAATGCAGGTGACAGGCAGGATGTAATGTGGTCTTTGACTAAAGTCTCAAAGCATTTAATCACAACAGGGCAACAGGGCGGTAATCATTGAGACAGCTCACTGATGGTTTCTTAGAGACTGGGATGATGGTGGCCCCCTTGAACCTATTGGGGACGACAGACTGCGACAGGGAGAGGTTAAAGATGTCAGTGAACACCTCTGCCAGTTCAGGAGCACAGGCCTTGAGAACACAGCCAGGGATGTTGTCAGGTCCTGGAGCTTTATGCACATTCACTCTAAGTGATAAGTTTAAGGTTGTTATAGAGGTTGTTAGCAATCTAAGGAAACCTCTATTCCCTTGTGTAGGCTACAGCATGCAGCCAACAAAGTATGTTGTTTTGTGTCTGTATTTGACTTTGGTGAATGTTATTTACATGCTGCGCATGTCATTGCATGTTCATATTAAGCTAATGTGGTCTTTATTTTCTCATTACAGCGTGAGTTTAGTTTTAATGGTGGATTTGGAGAAAAAGCTTCAAATAAATCTGTAGCAAGAAAGACACTTGTGCCTGCCAGTGTTTCATGGGATAATAGTATGCTACACTTGTAAATTACTTGTGTAATAAATACTGTGTTTTAACCAATTAAATAACCGTTTTCTGATTTTTTGGGGGAGGCGTTTAATCGAAGGTGCCATTTATTACACAATGTTCATTTTTGGTGCAGCGTTTATTCAAGGTCAACGTTTAATCAAAGAAAAACTGTAGTTTTCTTCCCAGCATGGGAAGGCCAAAGGATGTTTACAATTGTAGTAGGCCATTGATATGTTTTAAAAGTTCAGGGATGTAATTTGTTGGATAAGAAGCCCCCATCCCCCACTCCAGAGACAATTGATGACAGAGAGGTGCTGACATTAAGTTAAACATAGTCATGCGTTAAAGAGTAGAGTAAAAAATAGAGACAAAATGTGTACATGGATGTTGAAACTCAGTGCTCTGAGTTTGTGCATGTCAGTTTAGACAAACGTAGCCTTTTCAACCTCTAGGTTTAATTCTCTCTTTTATACATTTAAAGTTGGATTTGACATTTAACAGACATTTAATCATTTAGCAAGTTGTTTGACTCAAAAACCATAACGAAGTACATATGGTGTAAAAAATCTGCAGTCAAATTTGGCGAAATTGCTAGCTTGGATGTTATCTTTACATATAGATGGGTTGGTGGTTACAAACAATGAGGATGCGCACGCAGCTTCAAGGCAGAACAATGCCTACCATTTCACCTCTAGTTTATATGTTCCCACCCCCCCCCCCCCTTCTGAATAAAGTTAGATAGATCTGATTTGTTGATATCTGTTGCTATGAAAACCATTTTAGCCAAGCTAACTAACATTGTTTTTAGCTAGCTGACATTACCATTCAATCACTAACAAAACACGAATAGAAATACTTTGCTAACAGTCCTCACGTGTAATCAAAAGCTTGTAGTGAGATCACATGCATGACCCCCCGAGACAAGCTTTCATGTTTGCATCGCTAGCATCTCGTCATATTACACAGCCGGAAGACAGCTAGATAATAAATATTGTAGCGTCAGCGCCCTTGGGTACCCAGCATGCAGTGCACACCAAAAACGCAAATAGCTGTGGAAACGCAAATAGCTTGGTTACAACAGCTGTGCAAGGGATTTCAGTTGTTGTGTTCGTTCACTTAAATGTGTGTAATGTTATTGTTTTTTACTTAAGATAATACTGTTGGTCACCCTACACCATGTTGTGTAGTTTAATGGGATCAGAGAGTCTGACCATGACAAAGTATTGTTAAGCTGCTGTACCATCACAAGGTACACTTGCTAACAGCTGGACATTAGCTATACCTTGGTCCAGTTCCCTACATGACTCTTGACAGTTGTTTGACTGAGACTCTAGAGAGAGCTCAATTCAGGTAGAGTTCTAATAGCCATGGTCTTGTAACCAGTTTCAGTTTTGAAAACAGTGTGACTGTGTATGGTATGTTTTTTGGGCTACTTCTAATACTCATACGGCTGCCGCATTTATGCCTTGGCATGACCTGCGCTGGGATAGAGGGAAACCGCATGGATGGGGAAAGTGTGTGGGCAGAGCAAGCAGTAGTAGTACATAACCTACACACTTCCTTTAGTGATGTGTATCCTCACTTTCATAAAGTTATTGTTGTAATCAAAGCTTTTAACCCTTGTGCTGCCTTCGGGTCACATGACCCAAAGGTTCATAACGAACCATCGTTGTGTTTACCCAATTTTACCCAATACAAAAACAAATAAAAATAATTTTCTTTTAACCATCGCAATGTGGGGGGTCTGAGACAGCCCAACGGTTAAAAGAAAATGATTCACTTTGTTTTGGTATGCGGTAAAGTTGTCGCAATACGACGGTGGGTCACAATGACTGATGGGTCAGAATGACCCGAAGATAACACAAGGGTTAAAGAATGGATCTCTGCATGATGGGCCTGACCAGAGCACAGGTGGCCTGACACAACACGCTTCAAAGTTGTCACTTTCAAAAGGGTGGCATTTTAACCCTGTCAGTCCAACATGTCTAAAAGTTGGTACGCATGCCTTATTGCCAATGGGGAACAAATAAGTCTCAAGAACCCATAATGTCGGCAGCATGGATATTTCTCTACAGTGACAATTTGTGAAGAATTTCAAAAAATGACTTCAAATCAGCCATTGATCCAATTGTCTTGAAATGTTGTGTACATGTATGAAATACATGTCTGTGTCATGTCAATTTTGTAATGGTTTGCAATGCTGAGGAGGAACTCGCCATTGCTGCCTGCAGCTATATTTAGGGTTCCTCCGGTAGGAGAACCCTATTGTTATTGGTGGTATTATTATTTTTTACCCATGGGAGTCAATGGCAGCCCCTAGACCAGTACCGTAAAAAGTTGTGAAATTTGGCATGTTGAAACTGCAGACCATTAGTAACTACCATACCAAACATGGGCCGTGTGAGACAATAGGTGGCGCTACAGGCCACGCCCCAATATGTCAATTTTCAAATTGATGCCATTTGCAGGCCATAAGTCCCAAAATTCTGAAATTCATTACATATGCCTTATTTCTCATGAGGAATAAAAAAGCCTCAAGAAGCTATAACGGCCGCCATATTGGATTTTTCTGTACAATAAAGATTAAGGAAACGCGTTTTTTCCCTACTCCTCCTACATTTTTGGTCGAATTTTCTTCAAAATTGCCATAGATGATATCCAGACTGAGCCTCACAAAAGTTATCGTAGGGATTTCTGATTTTCAAAACCGTTTGTCCGGTAGAGCCAATCAAAATCTGCAACAAAGCAACCAAACAGGACGTTTGGTCAAATCTCAGCAAATCTTTGAGATATCAACACCAAACTTGGTATGTCACGTGGAAGACACTACAACATGTTACCATGTGCAAAGGCAACTTCATACCTCTAAAAATGATTGATATAAAGCAAATTGAATTTATTGCTAATGCTAAAATAATGCTTTACACATCCGCCGGCCAAAAACTGATACTCTGATTCAATCACTAGTTCATATGAAGACTCTTGAGAATGTTGAGTACACAAATCTGAGAAAAAGTTGACTGTAACATGAAAACTCGATTTTTAGTGAATATTTGAAACATGCATGCTTGGCTAATTTCTAGGGCTGTTTCCCCAAATCCTCTCTCCCTTTGCTCCTGTGCGCGCGTGCTCCACATTCTCACACACAAAAGGGGCCAGAGCCCCTTGACACACGCGCGAGCTTGGTACGACGCACAAGAAGAAGGCCATTTTATAGTTGGAGAAGACTTGAAGACAACGACTGACGAGACTCCTGCAGCCCTCAGAGATTTTCATTGTTACATTTGACAGTGAGTAATAAGAGCCTACAACGGCAGTACAAAACATGTATTTTAGCGTTTGTATTCGTATGATAACTTGAAGACTTTTATACTGTTGTAAACAGGATAGCAGCTAATCTATCTAGGCTAGCTGAGCTAAGGATTTCTCTTTGTACAGGCAGTATTACAGGCTAGCAAGCCGTACAATCTTTAACATTATACTTGCTTCTGTGAGACGCGTTTGAAATTTGTATACTGTGCGTAACTATGCGGTTGGGTTGTTCTATTTCTACGGTCTTCACATCGTAAGTTATTCTTTTCCAAACTGTAGCTAGGTAGCCTAGTTTGCTGCACAGATAGAGCTACCTAGCATTAAACAAGTAGCAATGGTACCATGGTTGTTTTGCTTGCTAGCTTTGTTTGGGTTCATGGTTTGATCGTTTAGGAGTTCCATTGAAAGCCTATAGAGCTACAATACGTTTGTAATCGGCATGTTGTACTATGCTGCACGATTTCCCATCTCTTGATAACATTTTATATTTGTATCAATTTTATACACTAAATTGCCAAAGTATTCGCTCGGTTGCCTTTACACGCTCATGAACGTGAGTGACATCTCATTCTTAAACCATAGGATATGATGTCGGACCACCCTTTGTAGCTATAATAGTTTCAACTCGTCTAGGAAGGCTTTCCACAAGGTTTAAGAGGTTTATGGAAATGTTTTACCATTCTTCCAGAAGTGCATTTGTGAGGTCCAACATTGATGTGGAACAAGAAGGTTTGGCTCGCAGTCCCTGCTCTAATTCATCCCAAAGGTGTTGTATTGGGTTGAGGTCAGGACTGTGTGCAGGCCACTCAAGTTCGTCCACACCAATCTCGCTCATCCATGTGTTTATGGGCCTTGCTTTGTGCACTGTTGCACAGTCATGTTAGAACAGGAAGGGGCCATCTCCAAACTGTTCCCACAAAGTTTGGAGCATGAAATTGTCAAAATGTTGGTGAATTATTGCATTTCAGGAAATTAACTTATGGGTAGGAAATATTTAATGGATTGGGCTCGGCGGGGTATTTTGTCATCCATCCATTCCTACTCCATGCTCTTGATTATGTAATTGACCTACAGGTACATCTTCTAGGCTATGTTTATTTGTTTTAATTTTCTAATGTGAGTCAGTGGCTTGGCAGTATTTTAACAGTAAGGTTTGGTTATTTGTGTTAAACTGTGATGATTCTTTTGGTGAAACATGAATTTAAAGTAAAAACCATTTGCAAGATAAATTGTTCTCAATTGGTCTTAATTTGTATTTATAGTCGAGTCCGTTTCTCTATGTTTACATTTTACAGACTTAAATTTGAATGTAGACAGTGTAAATTGAATAAAGGTAAATAATGGATGTCTAAATATTTTTTTTAAGTACAGACATTGGTGTTTTGAGAATCCTAACCCTTTCAATATTTTCTTAAAGGTCTGTATACTAGAACTGTTGAGTATGAAGTTATGATAATGTAAGACTATGAAATTGTTAAGCAGTAGTGTGGTATGTTACATTTCATAGTTTTTGATGGTTTTTCTATGTGTTTTTTAGATGCCATGTTCCAGCAAGAGATCCAGGGACCAAGGATCCACTGTTGAGGTTAGACTTCCTTGTGGGAAAAAATGCTAAACCAGTGTGTTTAAGTGATAAGATTAATTGAGAAAAATGAATGTGAATGAGCATTTTTAACAACGTCTTTGTTACGGACCCATGTTTAAAATGTCCTAATTCAGTCTGTATAGTTGTGGTTGTGTGTTTTTTCTTTTCTCCCCTCTTTCTTTCTATTCGCTGCATGCAGGTATGGTCTAGTCAGCGTTTGTTGGCGGTTGGCTATCAGTCTCCCTATCTCGTGATTGGCAATCAGCCGCGCACTTCCAATCAGCGGTTTAGTTGTCAACATAAAATTACCACACTGGTCAGCTGTTTCAGAGATTGCTTTGGAAAGTTGCTTGTTTAGAGAGTTGTCAAGTCAGAGAGACTTCTTGTTGAAATCATTGTAAATGTTTTTATTATTTTGTTAGAATGGTTTGCTTCATAGTGAACCCTTTTAATAGAGCAGTTAGTGGTGCAGCGTTTATTCGAGGGTGGCGTTCATTCAAGGGCAACGTTTAATTGGTAAGAGAGATTCAGTGAATTGTAGCTGCAGTGCAGCCATAGACAAACACAGAATAGACAAGGAAGTCAAACAAAAGCCCAGTGTAAAATGTATGCCGCGCGTGTCTCTACTTTGTGTACAAATCTGACGCAGCATGCCGTAACATTCTTACACTTTAGCTTTCAAACAGAAACCTGTGCAGAAAGCACTCACCACCAGCAACAGATCTATAGCACGCAAACTTGGTGTTGATGAAAAGCACATTCAGGAATGGTTAAGTCAGCTACCTCGCCATATTGTATACAATATGTGTAACTATCTATAGGCCTGAATGCAATTGTCGCAATTGCATTATAATAATGTATAATTTTTTTTCAAGCAATGTCTTAATTTAGAATTATATAATTGTATTCAGAATTATTACGTGACTTTATTTTGAAGGCCTTTTGGGACGCTCATGAGTGAGAGAGTCGACAACCTAACAGCAAGCGAAGCACAGACAATTTAAAGCTCTGATAAGTTTCAAGTTCAAGTTTATTATCATATACTCATAAACAGCATTTATAAGTAATGAAATTCTTTGTGCTCAATGTCCGTTCAACTTGCAGAATAAAAAAATTCAATACTAAAGAATGGGGAAAAAGGGTAGAAAAAATAAGAAAAATTGTAGTGCAAAAAGATATTTCAAGGACAGTTCAGCATCCTGATGGCATACGTGAGAAAACTATCCCTGTATCTGCTGGTACAGGACCTTATACTCTTGTATCGCCTTCCAGAAGGCAGGAGGGAGAAAAGACTGTGGCAGGGATGACTAGGGTCAGAAATGATCCACTTGGCCTTTCTCCTGCACCGCTGGCTGTAAAGGTCCTGAATGGATGGTAATGCAGTCCTTGTAATACGCTGTGCAGATTTGACCACTCTTTGTAGTGTCTTCCTGTCCTGGGCAGTGCTGTTGCCAAACCATGTTGTAATGCCACCAGTCAGTATGCTCTCAATGGTGCACCGGTAAAAATTGGTCAGTATAGTGCAGTCCATGCCAAATTTCCACAGTCGCCGCTGAAAAAAGAGCCTCTGTTTCGCTGTCCTTGTAACCACACCAATATGGTGGTCCAGCTCAGATCCTCACTGATGTTGATACCAAAAAATCTGAAACTTTTGACTCTCCACAGCTGTGCCCTCGATGTGAATGGGTGCATGTTCTCCCTGCAGCCGCCTGTAGTCCACTATCAACTCCTTGGTTTTTGCTACATTAAGCAACAGGCTGTTATGCTGACACCAGGATGTCATTGTTGCCACCTCTGCTCTGTAGGCAGACTCATCACCATTCTTGATGCAGCCGATAATGGTGGTGTCATCAGCAAACATAATGATAGTGTTGGAGCTGTTTGTGGCTGCACACCATAGGTGAACAGAGAGTACAACAGTGTGCTTAACACACAACTCTGTGGGGCACAAGTGCTGAGTGTTAGACTGGTGGGGTGATGTTACCTAGCCGTACTGCCTGTGTCCTGTCCAGCTGCACATGGAAGGACTGATGTTCCGGTCCTGTAGTTTTATGATGAGCCTTGATGGTACTATGGTGTTGAAAACGGAGCTGAAGTCGATGAAGAGCATCCGCACGTATATGTTGTTCTGATCCAAGTGAAAGAGAGCAGTGTTCAAGGCCAAAGCTACAACATCATCTGTAGACCTGTTCGGCCTATTTGCAAACTGGAGTGGGTCTAATGCAGGTGACAGGCAGGATGTAATGTGGTCTTTGACTAACGTCTCAAAGCATTTCATCACAACAGGGCAACAGGGCGGTAATCATTGAGACAGTTCACTGATGGTTTCTTAGAGACTGGGATGATGGTGGCCCCCTTGAACCTATTGGGGACGACAGACTGCGACAGGGAGAGGTTAAAGATGTCAGTGAACACCTGCCAGTTCAGGAGCACAGGCCTTGAGAACACAGCCAGGGATGTTGTCAGGTCCTGGAGCTTTATGCACATTCACTCTAAGTGATAAGTTTAAGGTTGTTATAGAGGTTGTTAGCAATCTAAGGAAACCTCTATTCCCTTGTGTAGGCTACAGCATGCAGCCAACAAAGTATGTTGTTTTGTGTCTGTATTTGACTTTGGTGAATGTTATTTACATGCTGCGCATGTCATTGCATGTTCATATTAAGCTAATGTGGTCTTTATTTTCTCATTACAGCGTGAGTTTAGTTTTAACGGTGGATTTGGAGAAAAAGCTTCAAATAAATCTGTAGCAAGAAAGACACTTGCGCCTGCCAGTGTTTCATGGGATAATAGTATGCTACACTTGTAAATTACTTGTGTAATAAATACTGTGTTTTAATTCAACCAATTAAATAACCGTTTTCTGATTTTTTGGGGGAGGCGTTTAATCGAAGGTGCCATTTATTACACAATGTTCATTTTTGGTGCAGCGTTTATTCAAGGTCAACGTTTAATCAAAGAAAAACTGTAGTTTTCTTCCCAGCATGGGAAGGCCAAAGGATGTTTACAATTGTAGTAGGCCATTGATATGTTTTAAAAGTTCAGGGATGTAATTTGTTGGATAAGAAGCCCCCATCCCCCACTCCAGAGACAATTGATGACAGAGAGGTGCTGACATTAAGTTAAACATAGTCATGCGTTAAAGAGTAGAGTAAAAAATAGAGACAAAATGTGTACATGGATGTTGAAACTCAGTGCTCTGAGTTTGTGCATGTCAGTTTAGACAAACGTAGCCTTTTCAACCTCTAGGTTTAATTCTCTCTTTTATACATTTAAAGTTGGATTTGACATTTAACAGACATTTAATCATTTAGCAAGTTGTTTGACTCAAAAACCATAACGAAGTACATATGGTGTAAAAAATCTGCAGTCAAATTTGGCAAAATTGCTAGCTTGGATGTTATCTTTAGATATAGATGGGTTGGTGGTTACAAACAATGAGGATGCGCACGCAGCTTCAAGGCAGAACAATGCCTACCATTTCACCTCTAGTTTATATGTTCCCACCCACCCCCCCCTTCTGAATAAAGTTAGATTGATCTGATTTGTTGATATCTGTTGCTATGAAAACCATTTTAGCCAAGCTAACTAACATTGTTTTTAGCTAGCTGACATTACCATTCAATCACTAACAAAACACGAATAGAAATACTTTGCTAACAGTCCTCACGTGTAATCAAAAGCTTGTAGTGAGATCACATGCATGACCCCCCGAGACAAGCTTTCATGTTTGCATCGCTAGCATCTCGTCATATTACACAGCCGGAAGACAGCTAGATAATAAATATTGTAGCGTCAGCGCCCTTGGGTACCCAGCATGCAGTGCACACCAAAAACGCAAATAGCTGTGGAAAATAGTTTGGTTACAACAGCTGTGCAAGGGATTTCAGTTGTTGTGTTCGTTCACTTAAATGTGTGTAATGTTATTGTTTTTTACTTAAGATAATACTGTTGGTCACCCTGATTGTGCATGTTGTGTAGTTTAATGGGATCAGAGAGTCTGACCATGACAAAGTATTGTTAAGCTGCTGTACCATCACAAGGTACACTTGCTAACAGCTGGACATTAGCTATACCTTGGTCCAGTTCCCTACATGACTCTTGACAGTTGTTTGACTGAGACTCTAGAGAGAGCTCAATTCAGGTAGAGTTCTAATAGCCATGGTCTTCTAACCAGTTTCAGTTTTGAAAACAGTGTGACTGTGTATGGTATGTTTTTTGGGCTACTTCTAATACTCATACGGCTGCCGCATTTATGCCTTGGCATGACCTGCGCTGGGATAGAGGGAAACAGCATGGATGGAGAAAGTGTGTGGGCAGAGCAAGCAGTAGTAGTACATAACCTACACACTTCCTTTAGTGAAGTGTATCCTCACTTTCATAAAGTTATTGTTGTAATCAAAGCTTTTAAAGAATGGATCTCTGCATGATGGGCCTGACCAGAGCACAGGTGGCCTGACACAACACGCTTCAAAGTTGTCACTTTCAAAAGGGTGGCATTTTAACCCTGTCAGTCCAAAATGTCTAAAAGTTGGTACGCATGCCTTATTGCCAATGGGGAACAAAGAAGTCTCAAGAACCCATAATGTCGGCAGCATGGATATTTCTCTACAGTGACAATTTGTGAAGAATTTCAAAAAATGACTTCAAATCAGCCATTGATCCAATTGTCTTGAAATGTTGTGTACATGTATGAAATACATGTCTGTGTCATGTCAATTTTGTAATGGTTTGCAATGCTGAGGAGGAACCCGCCATTGCTGCCTGCAGCTATATTTAGGGTTCCTCCGGTAGGAGAACCCTATTGTTATTGGTGGTATTATTATTATGTTTTACCCATGGGAGTCAATGGCAGCCCCTAGACCAGTACCGTAAAAAGTTTTGAAATTTGGCATGTTGAAACTGCAGACCATTAGTAACTACCATACCAAACATGGGCCATGTGAGACAATAGGTGGCGCTACAGGCCACGCCCCAATATGTCAATTTTCAAATTGATGCCATTTGCAGGCCATAAGTCCCAAAATTCTGAAATTCATTACATATGCCTTATTTCTCATGAGGAATAAAAAAGCCTCAAGAAGCTATAACGGCCGCCATATTGAATTTGTCTGTACAATAAAGATTAAGGAAACGCGTTTTTTCCCTACTCCTCCTACATTTTTGGTCGAATTTTCTTCAAAATTGCCATAGATGATATCCAGACTGAGCCTCACAAAAGTTATCGTAGGGATTTCTGATTTTCAAAACCGTTTGTCCGGTAGAGCCAATCAAAATCTGCAACAAAGCAACCAAACAGGACGTTTGGTCAAATCTCAGCAAATCTTTGAGATATCAACACCAAACTTGGTATGTCACGTGGAAGACACTACAACATGTTACCATGTGCAAAGGCAACTTCATACCTCTAAAAATGATTGATATAAAGCAAATTGAATTTATTGCTAATGCTAAAATAATGCTTTACACATCCGCCGGCCAAAAAACTATACTCTGATTCAATCACTAGTTCATATGAAGACTCTTGAGAATGTTGAGTACACAAATCTGAGAAAAAGTTGACTGTAACATGAAAACTCGATTTTTAGTGAATATTTGAAACATGCATGCTTGGCTAATTTCTAGGGCTGTTTCCCCAAATCCTCTCTCCCTTTGCTCCTGTGCGCGCGTGCTCCACATTCTCACACACACAAGGGGCTAGAGCCCCTTGACACACGCGCGAGCTTGGTACACGCACAAGAAGACGACCATTTTATTTTATCGTTGGAGAACTCCTGCAGCCCTCAGAGATTTTCATTGTTACATTTGACAGTGAGTAATAAGATCCTACAATGGCAGTACAAAACATGTATTTTAGCGTTTGTATTCGTATGATAACTTGAAGACTTTTATACTGTCGTAAACAGGATAGCAGCTAATCTATCTAGGCTAGCTGAGCTAAGGATATCTCTTTGTACAGACAGTATTACAGGCTAGCAAGTCGTAAAATCTTTAACATTATACTTGCTTCTGTGAGACGCGTTTGAAATTTGTATACTGTGCGTAACTATGCGGTTGGGTTGTTCTATTTTTACATGTCATTGTTGATGTAATTTAAATTAGTACGGTGAGTTCCAAATGTGTCTTTCGATTAAACACTGCAGCGTGTATTACACAATGATCATTTGTGGTGCGGCGTCTATTCGAAGGCAACGTTTAATTAGTAAGACAGATTCAGTGAATTGTAGTTGCAGTGCGGCCATACACAAACAAATAGACAAGGAGGTCAAACAAATGCCGAGCAAGCTATAACCCTTAAGGCTAGTTTTTGCTTTTGTGGACGGCGTTTCAAATTTATGTACTGTACGTACCTACGGTTGGGTTATTCTATCTTTAGCTACATGTCATTGTTGATGTAATTTTGTTTGTTCGTTCCAAGTTTTTCTGACGGTCTTCCCATCGTAAGTTATTCTTTTTGAAACTGTAGCTAGGTAGCCTAGTTTGCTGCACAGTTAGAGCTACCTAGCATAAGCAAGTAGCAATGGTACCATGGTTGTTTTGCTTGCTAGCTTTGTTTGGGTTCATGGTTTGATCGTTTAGGAGTTCCATTGAAAGCCTATAGACCTACAATACGTTTGTAATCGGCATTTTGTACCATGCTGCACGATTTCCTATCTCTTGATAACATTTTATATTTGTATCAATTTTATACACTAAACTGCCAAAGTATTCGCTCGGTTGCCTTTACACGCTCATGAACGTGAGTGACATCTCATTCTTAAACCATAGGATATGATGTCGGACCACCCTTTGTAGCTATAATAGTTTCAACTCGTCTAGGAAGGCTTTCCACAAGGTTTAAGAGGTTTATGGAAATGTTTTACCATTCTTCTAGAAGTGCATTTGTGAGGTCCAACATTGATGTGGAACAAGAAGGTTTGGCTCGCAGTCCCTGCTCTAATTCATCCCAAAGGTGTTGTATTGGGTTGAGGTCAGGACTGTGTGCAGGCCACTCAAGTTCGTCCACACCAATCTCGCTCATCCATGTGTTTATGGGCCTTGCTTTGTGCACTGTTGCACAGTCATGTTAGAACAGGAAGGGGCCATCTCCAAACTGTTCCCACAAAGTTTGGAGCATGAAATTGTCAAAATGTTGGTGAATTATTGCATTTCAGGAAATTAACTTATGGGTAGGAAATATTTAATGGATTGGGCTCGGCGGGGTATTTTGTCATCCATCCATTCCTACTCCATGCTCTTGATTATGTAATTGACCTACAGGTACATCTTCTAGGCTATGTTTATTAGGGTTCCTCCGGTAGGAGAACCCTATTGTTATTGGTGGTATTATTATTATTTTTTACCCATGGGAGTCAATGGCAGCCCCTAGACCAGTACCGTAAAAAGTTGTGAAATTTGGCATGTTGAAACTGCAGACCATTAGTAACTACCATACCAAACATGGGCCATGTGAGACAATAGGTGGCGCTACAGGCCACGCCCCAATATGTCAATTTTCAAATTGATGCCATTTGCAGGCCATAAGTCCCAAAATTCTGAAATTCATTACATATGCCTTATTTCTCATGAGGAATAAAAAAGCCTCAAGAAGCTATAACGGCCGCCATATTGGATTTTTCTGTACAATAAAGATTAAGGAAACGCGTTTTTTCCCCTACTCCTCCTACATTTTTGGTTGAATTTTCTTCAAAATTGCCATAGATGATATCCAGACTGAGCCTCACAAAAGTTATCGTTGGGATTTCTGATTTTCAAAACCGTTTGTCCGGTAGAGCCAATCAAAATCTGCAACAAAGCAACCAAACAGGACGTTTGGTCAAATCTCAGCAAATCTTTGAGATATCAACACCAAACTTGGTATGTCACTTGGAAGACACTACAACATGTTACCATGTGCAAAGGCAACTTCATACCTCAAAAAATGATTGATATAAAGCAAATTGAATTTATTGCTAATGCTAAAATAATGCTTTACACATCCGCCGGCCAAAAACTGATACTCTGATTCAATCACTAGTTCATATGAAGACTCTTGAGAATGTTGAGTACACAAATCTGAGAAAAAGTTGACTGTAACATGAAAACTCGATTTTTAGTGAATATTTGAAACATGCATGCTTGGCTAATTTCTAGGGCTGTTTCCCCAAATCCTCTCTCCCTTTGCTCCTGTGCGCGCGTGCTCCACATTCTCACACACACGCATGCTTTCTTGAAAATGTGTGCTGACCACGCCCCCACCCTCGTTTTTTAGCCCCTGTTTCATTTCGCTTCCAATCGCAGCTCGCTGTTACGAATATAAATTATTTTTCGGCGGCCATTGTTGTTTCCTGTGTCCCGTGAAAGTCGTGTCCCGTGAAAGCCGTGTTGAAGGCAGCCACTTTCGGTAAGTCCTGGTTTTACACATTTTAAGCTAGAATTAATGATTGGGCTTGTGAAAGTACACTACTCTTGAATTATGGTGAAGGTTTACCACTTTTAGACCTTTTAGATCGTGATTCTGAAGTGACGGAAAACCGAACTCGAAAAGTAGCTACTGTAGCTCTAGCTTTTTTCCTCTGTGTTTTTAATTAGTGAGTCATTTTGCATCTCGGCGAATTGTTCATCAAAAAGGTCGAGGAGAGCAGCCTTTAGGAGAAAAAGCAATTCCCCACAGACCTGTCGGCTCATAATGGTGATTTTTGGCGTGAAAGTCTTTGTAATAAGCCTATGCGGCAGGGAGACTTTTTCAAGGCGAGCCTGTTTCATTCGTCATATGCCCTGAGAAAGCGACCTACGTTAGCCAGGCTAGTTTTGCCAATTTCGGTAAGTCAGGCTATTTAAAGGTCTCTTACAGTCAGAATCACTGTTTACAAGCAAAGGTCGAGCTGGTCTTTTGTCAGATGTGTATATATTGACCAGTTTAGAGGTAAATACTCTTGCCAGAGCCTGGAATCGAACCCGTGTTTCGAGTGACTGCATGGGTCTCCATGAGGTCAACACATTTGGATTCAAGTTCAAGTAATGACACTGCATTTCACAGTCAAAACTGAAGTCTGTATCAACACATTTGGATTCAAGTTCAAGTAATGACACTGCATTTCACAGTCAAAACTGAAGTCTGTATCAAGTGTAGATGGGAAAAGCTTCATTTTTCACAACTGACATGGACCCTTTCTTCACTTTGACAGGTCTGGAGGGTCATGCAGAGGCCTGCTCAACAGAGTTCAACAGAGGATGCAACAGACTCAAGGATGGTGAGATCCACACAGACCCCTTGCTGGACTACCCCTCTCTAGCTGGACAGCTTCTCTTCAGCCCTGACCCCAGAACAGCTTGATCCAGCTGGCCTGCCTGCCTACAGGGACAGTCACCCCACAGACACAGTAGCTCTGCAGCCTGCTTTTTTGAGGACATTGATGAAAAAGGACAAGCCAGCATTACTTTGATGAAAGTCTAAATGTTTAATCCTTTCCATGTGCCAGTATGCCAAGCTGCTGACTTTGTGTCTTAACCCTTGTGCTGCCTTCGGGTCACATGACCCAAAGGTTCATAACGAACCATCGTTGTGTTTACCCAATTTTACCCAATACAAAAACAAATAAAAATCATTTTCTTTTAACCTTCGCAATGTGGAGGGTCTGAGACAGCCCGACGGTTAAAAGAAAATGCTTCACTTTGTTTTTGTATGCGGTAAAGTTGTCACAATACGACGGTGGGTAACAATGACTGATGGGTCAGAATGACCCGAAGAGAACACAAGGGTTAAGTGATGAAACTAGTTCAAGTGATAGACTTTTGACCTGAATCCAATGATTATTCATCTGAATAAAAACCACTCAAGAGAAGTACTGCTTCTTGGAGCATTTGTGCTCCACATCAGTACATCTCACACATTTGCCTTTGTTTCCATGGGATTCATGGAATTGTTAGTTTCTGCTCCACCATTTCCACCCTAGTGTAATAATAAGTATAATTTAGGACAGCAATTACATTTTTGTGTTATCCTTCCGCATTACACACATTTAGTCAATGTTCTTAAACTCAACCGATTATTGTCATTTTACCATACTGTTCATATTGAACAGACATCAGTGTTTACTTGGAAAGATGACTGTATATTTCCACTTTTGATTTGTATTTCCATCATAAGTTTGGTCTTTAATTTCATTTGGAAGTGGTATTAAAAGGTCTTACATTTAACTTGTTTATACCTGTAGACACCCTGTGAAGCCCCCACTGCAGAGACAGTTGGTGACAGAGAGGTGCAGACATTAAGTTAAACATGCCTTAAGAATAGAGTAACAAATAGAGACTAAATGTGTAAATGGCTGTTGAAACTCAGTTCTCTGAGTTGGTGCATGTCAGTTTAGGCAAAGGTAACCTTTTAAACCTCTAGGTTTAAAACAAATTCAGATTTGATTGGAACTCTCTTTTATACATTTATAGTTGGATTTGACATTTAATTCATTTAGCAAGTTGTTTAACTCAAACAACCATAACACGGTACATATGGTATACAATGCTGCAGTCAGATTTGGCGAAATTGTTAGCTTGGATGTTATCTTTACATATAGATGGGGTCTTGTTGATGCGCACGCAGCTTCAAGGCAGAAAGACGCGTTCCATTTCACTTTTACTGTACCTACACCTTTAATGTTCCCGCCATCCCCCCATTTCTGAATAAAGTTCGACTGATCTGATTTGTTGATTTCTGTTGCTATGAAAACCAGTTTAGCCAAGCTAACTAACATTGTTTTTAGCTAGCTTGCATTACCATTCAATTGCTAACAAAACATTAGTAAAAATAGCTTGCTAATCGGGCAGAACTTGAACTCGGGCAGGAGACTCTGAGACCTCAGCGCACCACTAGCATCTCGTCATATCACGCAGTCGGAGCACAGCTAGATAATCAGCGTCAGCGCTCTTGGGTACCCAGCATGCAGTGCGGCATGTTAAAAAAACAACAGCTACGCAAGGGATTTCAGTTGTTGTGTTCGTTCAGTTAGATGTTTGTAATGTTATTGGCCGGGTTTCCCAGATTCGTTAAGAAGCTCTTAACGCTAAGAGCTTCTTAGGAGCGTTCTAAGAGCGTTCTAGAGCGTTCTTAGAACGCTCTTAAGAAGCTCTTAGCGTTAAGAGCTTCTTAACGAATCTGGGAAACCCGGCCATTGTTTGTTAGTTAATATAATCTTGTTGGTCACCTTGAGTGTGCATGCTGTGTAGTTTAATGGGAACAGAGAGTCGGCCATTTTACTATCACAGGCTATACTTGCAAGGAGCTGAACGTGGGCTGTGCCCTAGACCAGACCAATTGCCTATGAGGCTAATCTTGATTCTGGATTGACTGAGATTCTGGAAAGAGATCTACTCAAGAAGAGAGTCAATATCTGTGGTTTTCAAGCCATCTTTGAGAAAGTTTGAAAACAATGTTGCGGTTAATATGTTTTGATTGTGGGAGGCAACTTTTGGACTACACCTAAACCTCATGCGGCCACCGCACCACCCGCACTGGCAAAGAGGGAAACAGCATGGATGGGGAAAGTGTGTGGGCAGAGCAAGCAGTAGTAGTACATAAACTACACACGTCCTTTACTAAAGTGTATTCTGACTTTCATAAAGTTATTGTTGTAATCAAAGCTTTTAAAGAATGGATCTCTGCATGATGGGCCTGACCAGAGCACAGGTGGCCTGACAGAACACGCTTCAAAGTTGTCACTTTCAAAAGGGTGGCATTTTAACCCTGTCAGTCCAAAATGTCTAAAAGTTGGTACGCATGCCTTATTGCCAATGGGGAACAAAGAAGTCTCAAGAACCCATAATGTCGGCAGCATGGATATTTCTCTACAGTGACAATTTGTGAAGAATTTCAAAAAATGACTTCAAATCAGCCATTGATCCAATTGTATTGAAATGTTGTGTACATGTATGAAATACATGTCTGTGTCATGTCAATTTTGTAATGGTTTGCAATGCTGAGGAGGAACCCGCCATTGCTGCCTGCAGCTATATTTTGTTTTAATTTTCTAATGTGAGTCAGTGGCTTGGCAGTATTTTAACAGTAAGGTTTGGTTATTTGTGTTAAACTGTGATGATTCTTTTGGTGAAACATGAATTTAAAGTAAAAACCATTTGCAAGATAAATTGTTCTCAATTGGTCTTAATTTGTATTTATAGTCGAGTCCGTTTCTCTATGTTTACATTTTACAGACTTAAATTTGAATGTAGACAGTGTAAATTGAATAAAGGTAAATAATGGATGTCTAAATATTTTTTTTAAGTACAGAGATTGGTGTTTTGAGAATCCTAACCATTTCAATATTTTCTTAAAGGTCTGTATACTACAACTGTTGAGTATGAAGTTATGATAATGTAAGACTATGAAATTGTTAAGCAGTAGTGTGGTATGTTACATTTCATAGTTTTTGATGGTTTTTCTATGTGTTTTTTAGATGCCATGTTCCAGCAAGAGATCCAGGGACCAAGGATCCACTGTTGAGGTTAGACTTCCTTGTGGGAAAAAATGCTAAACCAGTGTGTTTAAGTGATAAGATTAATTGAGAAAAATGAATGTGAATGAGCATTTTTAACAACGTCTTTGTTACGGACCCATGTTTAAAATGTCCTAATTCAGTCTGTATAGTTGTGGTTGTGTGTTTTTTCTTTTCTCCCCTCTTTCTTTCTATTCGCTGCATGCAGGTATGGTCTAGTCGGCGTTTGTTGGCGGTTGGCTATCAGTCTCCCTATCTCGTGATTGGCAATCAGCTGCGCACTTCCAATCAGCGGTTTAGTTGTCAACATAAAATTACCACACTGGTCAGCTGTTTCAGAGATTGCTTTGGAAAGTTGCTTGTTTAGAGAGTTGTCAAGTCAGAGAGACTTCTTGTTGAAATCATTGTAAATGTTGTTATTATTTTGTTAGAATGGTTTGCTTCATAGTGAACCCTTTTAATAGAGCAGTTAGTGGTGCAGCGTTTATTCGAGGGTGGCGTTCATTCAAGGGCAACGTTTAATTGGTAAGAGAGATTCAGTGAATTGTAGCTGCAGTGCAGCCATAGACAAACACAGAATAGACAAGGAAGTCAAACAAAAGCCCAGTGTAAAATGTATGCCGCGTGTGTCTCTACTTTGTGTACAAATCTGACGCAGCATGCCGTAACATTCTTACACTTTAGCTTTCAAACAGAAACCTGTGCAGAAAGCACTCACCACCAGCAACAGATCTATAGCACGCAAACTTGGTGTTGATGAAAAGCACATTCAGGAATGGTTAAGTCAGCTACCTCGCCATATTGTATACAATATGTATAACTATCTAGAGGCCTGAATGCAATTGTCGCAATTGCATTATAATAATGTATAATTTTTTTTCAAGCAATGTCTTAATTTAGAATTATATAATTGTATTCAGAATTATTACGTGACTTTATTTTGAAGGCCTTTTGGGACGCTCATGAGTGAGAGAGTCGACAACCTAACAGCAAGCGAAGCACAGACAATTTAAAGCTCTGATAAAAGTTTCAAGTTCAAGTTTATTATCATATACTCATAAACAGCATTTATAAGTAATGAAATTCTTTGTGCTCAATGTCCGTTCAACTTGCAGAATAAAAAAATTAAATACTAAAGAATGGAGAAAAAGGGTGGAAAAAATAAGAAAAATTGTAGTGCAAAAAGATATTTCAAGGACAGTTCAGCATCCTGATGGCATGTGTGAGAAAACTATCCCTGTATCTGCTGGTACAGGACCTTATACTCTTGTATCGCCTTCCAGAAGGCAGGAGGGAGAAAAGACTGTGGCAGGGATGACTAGGGTCAGAAATGATCCACTTGGCCTTTCTCCTGCACCGCTGGCTGTAAAGGTCCTGAATGGATGGTAATGCAGTCCTTGTAATACGCTGTGCAGATTTGACCACTCTTTGTAGTGTCTTCCTGTCCTGGGCAGTGCTGTTGCCAAACCATGTTGTAATGCCACCAGTCAGTATGCTCTCAATGGTGCACCGGTAAAAATTGGTCAGTATAGTGCAGTCCATGCCAAATTTCCACAGTCGCCGCTGAAAAAAGAGCCTCTGTTTCGCTGTCCTTGTAACCACACCAATATGGTGGTCCAGCTCAGATCCTCACTGATGTTGATACCAAAAAATCTGAAACTTTTGACTCTCCACAGCTGTGCCCGCGATGTGAATGGGTGCATGTTCTCCCTGCAGCCGCCTGTAGTCCACTATCGACTCCTTGGTTTTTGCTACATTAAGCAACAGGCTGTTATGCTGACACCAGGATGTCATTGTTGCCACCTCTGCTCTGTAGGCAGACTCATCACCATTCTTGATGCAGCCGATAATGGTGGTGTCATCAGCAAACATAATGATAGTGTTGGACCTTTTTGTGGCTGCACAACCATAGGTGAACAGAGAGTACAACAGTGGGCTTAACACACAACTCTGTGGGGCACCAGTGCTGAGTGTTAGACTGGTGGGGTGATGTTACCTAGCCGTACTGCCTGTGTCCTGTCCAGCTGCACATGGAATGACTGATGTTCAGGTCCTGTAGTTTTATGATGAGCCTGGATGGTACTATGGTGTTGAAAACGGAGCTGAAGTCCATGAAGAGCATCCGCACGTATATGTTGTTCTGATCCAAGTGAAAGAGAGCAGTGTTCAAGGCCAAAGCTACAACATCATCTGTAGACCTGTTTGGCCTATATGCAAACTGGAGTGGGTCTAATGCAGGTGACAGGCAGGATGTAATGTGGTCTTTGACTAACGTCTCAAAGCATTTCATCACAACAGGGCAACAGGGCGGTAATCATTGAGACAGCTCACTGATGGTTTCTTAGAGACTGGGATGATGGTGGCCCCCTTGAACCTATTGGGGACGACAGACTGCGACAGGGAGAGGTTAAAGATGTCAGTGAACACCTCTGCCAGTTCAGGAGCACAGGCCTTGAGAACACAGCCAGGGATGTTGTCAGGTCCTGGAGCTTTATGCACATTCACTCTAAGTGATAAGTTTAAGGTTGTTATAGAGGTTGTTAGCAATCTAAGGAAACCTCTATTCCCTTGTGTAGGCTACAGCATGCAGCCAACAAAGTATGTTGTTTTGTGTCTGTATTTGACTTTGGTGAATGTTATTTACATGCTGCGCATGTCATTGCATGTTCATATAAAGCTAATGTGGTCTTTATTTTCTCATTACAGCGTGAGTTTAGTTTTAACGGTGGATTTGGAGAAAAAGCTTCAAATAAATCTGTAGCAAGAAAGACACTTGTGCCTGCCAGTGTTTCATGGGATAATAGTATGCTACACTTGTAAATTACTTGTGTAATAAATACTGTGTTTTAATTTAACCAATTAAATAACCGTTTTCTGATTTTTTAGGGGAGGCGTTTAATCGAAGGTGCCATTTATTACACAATGTTCATTTTTGGTGCAGCGTTTATTCAAGGTCAACGTTTAATCAAAGAAAAACTGTAGTTTTCTTCCCAGCATGGGAAGGCCAAAGGATGTTTACAATTGTAGTAGGCCATTGATATGTTTTAAAAGTTCAGGGATGTAATTTGTTGGATAAGAAGCCCCCATCCCCCACTCCAGAGACAATTGATGACAGAGAGGTGCTGACATTAAGTTAAACATAGTCATGCGTTAAAGAGTAGAGTAAAAAAGAGACAAAATGTGTACATGGATGTTGAGTTGAGTTTGTGCATGTCAGTTTAGACAAACGTAGCCTTTTAAACCTCTAGGTTTAATTCTCTCTTTTATACATTTAAAGTTGGATTTGACATTTAACAGACATTTAATCATTTAGCAAGTTGTTTGACTCAAAAACCATAACGAAGTACATATGGTGTAAAAAATCTGCAGTCAAATTTGGCGAAATTGCTAGCTTGGATGTTATCTTTACATATAGATGGGTTGGTGGTTACAAACAATGAGGATGCGCACGCAGCTTCAAGGCAAAACAATGCCTACCATTTCACCTCTAGTTTATATGTTCCCACCCCCCCCCCCCCCCCCCCCTTCTGAATAAAGTTAGATTGATCTGATTTGTTGATATCTGTTGCTATGAAAACCATTTTAGCCAAGCTAACTAACATTGTTTTTAGCTAGCTGACATTACCATTCAATCACTAACAAAACACGAATAGAAATACTTTGCTAACAGTCCTCACGTGTAATCAAAAGCTTGTAGTGAGATCACATGCATGACCCCCCGAGACAAGCTTTCATGTTTGCATCGCTAGCATCTCGTCATATTACACAGCCGGAAGACAGCTAGATAATAAATATTGTAGCGTCAGCGCCCTTGGGTACCCAGCATGCAGTGCACACCAAAAACGCAAATAGCTGTGGAAAATAGTTTGGTTACAACAGCTGTGCAAGGGATTTCAGTTGTTGTGTTCGTTCACTTAAATGTGTGTAATGTTATTGTTTTTTACTTAAGATAATACTGTTGGTCACCCTGATTGTGCATGTTGTGTAGTTTAATGGGATCAGAGAGTCTGACCATGACAAAGTATTGTTAAGCTGCTGTACCATCACAAGGTACACTTGCTAACAGCTGGACATTAGCTATACCTTGGTCCAGTTCCCTACATGACTCTTGACAGTTGTTTGACTGAGACTCTAGAGAGAGCTCAATTCAGGTAGAGTTCTAATAGCCATGGTCTTCTAACCAGTTTCAGTTTTGAAAACAGTGTGACTGTGTATGGTATGTTTTTTGGGCTACTTCTAATGGCATGACCTGCGCTGGGATAGAGGGAAACAGCATGGATGGGGAAAGTGTGTGGGCAGAGCAAGCAGTAGTAGTACATAACCTACACACTTCCTTTAGTGAAGTGTATCCTCACTTTCATAAAGTTATTGTTGTAATCAAAGCTTTTAAAGAATGGATCTCTGCATGATGGGCCTGACCAGAGCACAGGTGGCCTGACACAACACGCTTCAAAGTTGTCTCTTTCAAAAGGGTGGAATTTTAACCCTGTCAGTCCAACATGTCTAAAAGTTGGTACGCATGCCTTATTGCCAATGGGGAACAAATAAGTCTCAAGAACCCATAATGTCGGCAGCATGGATATTTCTCTACAGTGACAATTTGTGAAGAATTTCAAAAAATGACTTCAAATCAGCCATTGATCCAATTGTCTTGAAATGTTGTGTACATGTATGAAATACATGTCTGTGTCATGTCAATTTTGTAATGGTTTGCAATGCTGAGGAGGAACCCGCCATTGCTGCCTGCAGCTATATTTATTATTACACTTCTTCTGCCATTGGAGTCTATGGCAGCCCCTAGAACCCCTAAAGTTGTGAAAGCCCCTAAAAAGTTGTGAAATTTGGCACACTCATTAAGGACAGTTCCTTCTATACCTACACCAAGTTTCATGTATCCTATTAGACCACTCTAGCGCCACCAATGGGTCAAAGTTGGACTTGTGTTTACACACGCAACTTTTGAACCGTATGACTGATTTTCAAAAATGAAGTACCATTGGATTCCCTGGATCAAAACGAGTTCAACGCACCCTATGACGTCAATTTCCGGTTATATAGATTTTTCGCCATTTCCGGTTTTATCAAAAACCTTTGAAAGCCTACTCCTCCTACAATTTTTGTCAGATCTTCTTTAAAATTACCAATGATGATCTTCAGACCAAGCCTCACAAAAGTTATCCCATGGCGTTTTGATTTTCTAAACCGTTTGTCCGGCACAGCCAATCAAAATCAGCAAAAAAGCAACCAAACAGGAAGTTGGGTCAAATCTCAGCAAATCTTTGAGATATCAACACCAAACTTGGTATGATGACTCGGAACCCTCTTCTGAGGATGTCTACACAATTTGGTGTCATGTGATCACTGGGCGTGGCCGCAGGAAGCAAAAATGTGTTTTGGCCAATAACTATTGATTCGTTTGCCTTTATTAAGTGATTCCTTTGTCTCATGATATCTTGGGACATCCCGTGTGTGACACATGATAACTTGTGATAAAAGCCGAATTGATGCGGCCGCCATTTTGAATTAATTTAAAAACGTTTTTTCTCTACTCGTCCTACAATTTTTGTCATATCTTCTTCAAAATTACCAGAGATGATCTTCAGACCAAGCCTCACAAAAGTTATCCCATGGCGTTTTGACTTTCTAAACTGTTTGGCCGGTACAGCCAATCAAAATCAGCAACAAAGCAACCAAACAGGAAGTTGTGTCAAATCTCAGCAAATCTTTGAGATATCAACACCAAACTTGGTATGTCACAAGGAATACACTACATGATGTTACCATGTGCAAAGGCAACTTCATATCTCAAAAAATGGTTGATATAAAGCAAATCGAATTTATCGCTAACGCTAAAAAAATACTTTACAAATCCGCCAGTCAAAAACTGATACTCTGATTCAATCACAAGTTCATATGAAGACTCTTGAGAATGTTTAGTACACAAATCTGAGAAAAAGTTGACTGTGAGATGAAAAGTCGATTTGTGGTGAATATTTGAAAAATGCATGCTTGGCTAATTGTTAAGGAAATTTCCAATGAAATGTCTCCCCTGCTCCTCAGCGCGCGCGCTCCACATTCTCACACACTCAGCCTTTCCCTTGACACGCGCAAGCTTGGCGAGACGCATACACAATATTTCAGGCAATTGTGGGCTGACCAAGCCCCCACTCATTGCTTGGTCTTTAGCAAAGGCCCATGTGGATCTTGATGGTATTGCATTTCCGATTTTGTATGCAATGGTAAAAAGTTCTCAAAATCCTGAAACATTGATAGTATAGGCCAAGAGTAACTACCACACCACAAATGGCCCAATATCACCCATAAGTGACGCTACAGGCCACGCCCTGATACACAAAGATACAAGGCTTTCTGGAATGGGTAGGCTCACCAAGCCCCCTCCCTTCACTCCTTGGCTTGAAATAAAAGCCCTTGTGGATCTTGATGGTATTGCATTTCAGATTTGGTATCCCATTGGTAAGTCTGCAGCATGGATTTTTACAGTGACAATTTGTAAAGAATATACATTGTTCAATGGTTTGCAATGTTTGGAGGAATCCGCCATTGTTGCTTGCAGTTATATTTTCTCCTTGTTCTCATACAGCTCAGGGCCCCGTTCGTCGTAAGGGTTGAAGCTAAGTTAATCAATTGTCCCTTTAGCCCGTTAACATTAGCGAGATGAGTGAGAACAGCAAATATCGGTTCGTCAACGGCTGATCCGCATCCAAATCATGTGGTTAATTTCAATCAGGCTAAACTTATCAGGGAAATTGCACGTGCACGTCCTACTTCAAAAGGCAGGAAAGGTCGATCACCAAAACCGTGATTTTCTAACGGTATGATGGCGGAAAAGACGAAAGAGAGAGCGGTGATAGGCTATTCTCGCCATCCGAGCAAACTATTATAATGAGTCTCTAGACAATAAGCATATTATCATGGCTAAGTCAAACACCGCCACCGCTGCCAGAGCAAGACAAGCAGCTTGGGAAAAAATTGCCGATAAGCTAAATGCGAAAGTTTTGGGGAAATGTATAGGCTCATCTTAAGTGCCTCATTGACCCAATCAATCAGATCACATTTCTTTTATTGTGCCTGCTGGTATAGGCTTAATGGAAATTAATAATCGAATGAGATCTTGCTAGCGAAAATAATGATCTCAACTCTTTCAGAATAAGTAGGCTAGATAAAAACAAGGCCAAAGAGTATCTAATTGATACGAATTCATAGACAATTATGAGGATATATGTAGGCTACTGCGCTTATATCATGTACTATATATGTGTATATGCATGTAGGCATATGTGTAAATCCCTCTTTGATGTCATTGACTGGGACATGGCCAGGGAATATGATGAATTGATTCATCAGCTGGTTAAGCGCCAAGTACACTTTTCTTACAGCCACGCATGCTGCGGCTTTGCCAATGTTTTCTGGATCGCCTATACTGTATAAAAATGTAGCCTATAGCCTACCTGACGCAAAAAACTCAAGGCTATGCAGTCTGAAGAACAGTTAAAGTTTCAAGTAGCTTTATTGTCAATTTCTTCACATGTCAAGACATAAAAAGGAATCGATATGACGTTTCCCACTCTCCCACGGTGAAACATATAAAAAGCACAGGCACAACAGATAACACAAGACATTTCGTAAAACATAGCGTTACATATTCACATACAGCAGCATAAGCTCATAATAAAGCATAAAGCTTGCTGCGGCGTATGATATTTGCAATGTACGGCCCGAGAAGGTCTTTCAAATAAATGAGTCCATGTCGGCTGAATCGATATCGCTCAAACAAGAAATAAAGGATCCGTGTGAAATAAAGGATCTTGGCAATCGCGAAGAACTCTATTGGTATGGAAAGCTAATCGAACTAAAATATAGCTCCTTGGTCAACTGGGTCTCTCAAAAAGGGAGCTGCCATGTTATTTTCTGGGGGTGTGGCAAGCTTATCCAGCTACACTTACGTTAGCCTGCTCTGGAGCAGGTTAGTGCTAATTGATATGTTACTATGGTGATTTATCGAAAGTTGCTTCCACGAACCAAAAAGAGGGGCGTTTTTTTTTATCTTAGCCTGAAAATTAGCTCGCTAAACCGCTTAGCGAGCTACGACGAATACCCCCCAGGTAGGCTAAATCAGCGATTTGCTTATGTTCCCCTTTGTGCTCGTTCCCTGTTCGTATCCGCGAGCACGTTTCCAGGCAACTTTTCTTGACAAGCAAATAATTGGGTTGCTAGTTTACCCATTTGGGATTGGTTTCAAATTTAGCAAAAATCATTTTAGAAAAATTATTCAATGAAAAAGCTAGTAGTATGAGCCAGATTTGAGAATGCAATACCACCTACATCCACCGGGGCCGTTGCCTTGCGGCAGCCCCCATCAACAGCGCAAGACACAAACCAACGTGCCTGCATTCTGACAGCGCAGTAGCAGCTAACCACTGGAGACCACTGTAACTAACAGGTAAGTTGGTGATACTTGAAAGGATCATTGAAATGATAAGATCATAAAGTTATCTTCACACTCAATTTAATGTGTAAGAATGTGTCGACATTGAGGAATTGTGTCAGAGTGAGTTGAGTTAGGCTGCTGCTGTTATTTTTGCAAACTTGTAAGCTTATCTCTGGATAGCGAGCTAGCGCTAGCTACCAAGTTAAAAGAGTCTTATTGTAAGGTAAAACAAGGGATGCAGAGACCACCTGCAATTGTAGACCTGGTAGCTTTTATTGAACCATACCAGGAGGTATTTGATGTTTTCTCCAGGCTTTGCAAAATTGCACTGGCTATACCTGTCAGCACAGCTGCTTGTGAACGCAGTTTTTCCTGCTTAAAGCTTGTCAAAACACACCTGAGAACTACAATGGGAGAGCATAGGCTGAGTGATCTTGGGGTGTTGAGCATAGAACACATGAGGGGCGGGCGGGCGGGTAGGCAGGGCAGGCCAGCTGAATGAAGCTGTCCAGCTAGAGAGGGATAGTCCAGCAAGGGGTCTGTGATGCTCTCAGCATTCTCTGTTGTTGCTCTCAGCATCCTCTATTGAACTCTGTTGAGCAGGCCTCTGCATGACCCTCCAGACCTGTAAAAGTGAAGAAAGGATCCATGTCAGTTCAGTTGTGAAAAACAAAGCTTTTTCCATCTACACTTGACATAAACTACAGTTTTGACTGTGAAATGCAGTGGCATTACTTGAACTTGAATCCAAATGTGTTGACCTGAGTATTTAGCTCTAAACTGGTCAATATATATACACATCTGACTAAAGACCAGCTCGACCTTTGCCTGTAAACAGTGATTCTGAGACATGTCAGAGACCTTTAAATAGCCTGACTTACTGAAATTGGCAAAACTAGCATGGCTAACGTAGGTCGCTTTCTCAGGGCATATGACGAATGAAACAGGCTTGCCTTGAAAAATCAGATATACTGGCTATCTTTAGCAGGCCCTTGTCTACAAAAAGCAGTCCTCCCTGACGTTTTTGGAGTAGAATTTAGTGAAATACAAAATTGTTTACACACTGCAAGTGGGCGAGCCGAGTCTTACTCTGAGGCTAACGTCAAAACAATGTACCCCCAGGACGCAGTATCACTCCATTTGCAAGTCCACAAATCACAAAAATAATCGGAGTATCTGGCTAAAAGCACAATTCCCACATCTCCTAAAGGCTGCCCTCCTCGACCCTTTTCGTGTAGACCTAACTGTAAAATGGTGAACTTATGAACATGACGCGACCAAAACATGGCTGCCGCCTAAGCCTATTGCGGTCTCCCTGGCGCATAGGCTTATTACAAAGACTTTCACGCCCCAAATCAAAATTCTGAGCCGACAGGTCTGTGGGGAATTGCTTTTTCTCCTAAAGGCTGCCCTCCTCGACCTTTTTGATGAACAATTCGCCAAGATGCAAACAGTGGCGGAACTAGAGTTTTATACATGGGGTGACCAAGGCTACTTCAGGGGGTCCATAGTCCAGAGTCTTGGGTCACTGTTTTCATACAGTATTATCTGGGTTTATAAGTGCTGGAAAATCCAAAATATTTTTTGGAAAAAAAGCGCAAGCACCAGGGACTTATAATAGCATTTCTGTGTTACAGAAATAACACAGTGCATAGTTTATTTACCCCAAAAAACACTGCAATTTGACTTGACAGGTAGCAGAAATCAAGCAGAAATGGACTTGAAAAATATAAATAACTTGGTGCCCAACAACATGACAAATTTACAGTATAATATTTATGTTCATATATATTATGTTAACTAATAGCAAAGCAAAGTTTTGGAATTGGCCTAAACAAGACCAAATTAAATCTGTGTGATAAGAAACCCTTTGGATGTATAATTTTAGAAATTCAGTGTACAAGCTAGTACACAGTGCAGGTATTATTTATTATACCTACTAGCTAACACAGATGTAAACACAATGTTAGGCTAAATTGGGAACCGATCTCTCGTCAATCTGATTACCCTATTTTTCGGAAAATAAGCCACATCGTGTACACGATGCAGTTTGAGCACTTTGTGGAATATAAGACGCACTTTGAAAGGAAACAACGTTACCTTTGCGCCAGTTAACGTTGAGTGGACCACTGCTCACGATTGATTACTTGCCATCTAACTAGACAACATTCCCAATCAGGGTGAACACTCAAATGATCTAAAGACCATAGCATTACACATTTCAAAACAGAACAAACACAACTATAGAACTCCAAACAATGCTTATTTAACTAAGCTAATGCCCTTAACTTAGTAGCTTTTCAGCTTGCCGCAGGGCATTCTGGGTACCAAGAGCAATGCACGAGTATAGGCGATCTACAGCATTGTGTAACACACTTCGGTTGTGGATAGTATGTCCAGAAATAAAGCCAAGTCACTCATTTAGTGGCAGAATCCATTATGTCTACAAAATTATTTTAGATATAGTATAAGTTAAGCTAACTTGCAAATCCTGATGATAGCCTACTGTTGCAGACCTTTCTATGTGACAACGGACAAGGGTGTTTTGTCCCTCGAGAGTTGCCGTAGGCTTGATGCTGAAACATAGAGTTAACATTACTAGAGGAAGCAACTTTTGTCTTCCAAGATGGCGTCCCCATTCATTTCTATGAAAAGTGCTCAGTGGCACAGTGAGGCAAGCGAGAGCACGAAACTGGACCGCGCCATCTTTCCACTTCCGACTCTTCCGGTCTAGCTTTAAACAGTGGCTCTTTTTTTCCCTAGCTCCGAGACCTCGTGCACGCTTGCAACTAGCTGTACACGTGATACTTTGCGACAACCAGTGGCGAGCATAGATTTATATGGTTGCGAGCGTGTGAGCTAAGGCATTGCAGTGGCAGAATGGGGTACAAGTCCGATAAGAATCAGAGACATGATTTACATTTAGTCATTTAGCAGACGCTCTTATCCAGAGCGACTTACAGTAAGTAAAGGGACATTCCCTCGAGGCAAGTTGGGTGAAGTGCCTTGCCCAAGGACACAACATCATTTTGCACGGCTGGGAATCGAACCAGCAACCTTCTGATTACTATCCCGATTCCCTAACCGCTCAGCCACCTGACTCCCTTCACTCCCCTGACACCTGACTCACATGATGCAAACTTTACGGAAATGTATGCTGTCGCTGTATAGTATTCCTTTCACTTGATTTTTAGAAATAGGCTATAGGGCTAAATAGGCTATAGGGCTATTCTAGATGGAACTCATCACAAATGTTTTTTTCTTTGTGATATGATTATGATTTCCAACGCATTGTATCGGATTAAATAAACTGTTAACATGAACAGCTCCGTCGTTGTTCTCGCCAGGCAAAGAAAGCTTAATAGTTATTTTTGTAACAGAAATCTTCCATAATGCAGACTTACCATAGCTTACTGTCAACTTTATATTCAAACAAAATGCCACGAAATTCACACTGCCTTCAATTTAACATCAGTGTAGAAATGTGGCCTGTGTTTTATATGTTCAACCTACAAAACCAAACACCTATTAATGGATATAACGTGATCTAACAAGACTTGGTAATAATGTAATAAATTGAGAAGTGTGTCTAAAATATAATCTACTTTATTGAACGTGCCTTTGAAAGGGGCATATTAACAGAACTATATACAAGACGTTTCCATCAGATATAAGTGGGGGTGAAACATCGTCACTGAGGACCTTCATTGTCCCACAAAAGCAGTCTGGCTTTGACACGATCAAAAAAAGAATAATGAGTGTGTTTAACAAAAGCTTTTGAAGGCAAGACTAATATTATTTAAATATATATATCATTTCCTATTGTGGTTATCAGTTAAAGTACTATTAATCTTCGTCTTTGCTCCAGATAGACATGTCAACAATCTATGCTCACGCTTAACATAATATAATATTTGCCATCATGTCATGAACGTTTTTACGAAAAATCAAATCTATTTTAAAATAACAGGAATAAACTATATTAAGAACATTTCATGTATGTGTGACAACCATTTGCTAAACTTGCTACAACAGGGCAGGCAACTCAAGCCATTTCTTTCAGCTCCAGGTAGGTCCGTGTACTTTGCGGCCAATGTATTTTCGTTTTGAAATTAGAAAACCAAAATTGTGAAAAGAGCTGTTTCCCGACTACAATTTAGAAATAGGAAAACAAAAAATGGAAAACTACCCATTTTCCGTTTTTTGTTTCAATAATAGAAAACGGAAAACGAAAAAACGACCCTTATCTGATTTTCTTTGATGTGCTTAAACATGGAAATTGGGAAGTAAAATAGTGTGTGGAAATCTTTTTTCTAAATTTTGCATAGATGTTTGTGTTGTGACCCGGAAGTTGCTCCCACGAGCTTGACAGTCACTCTGGTCCACATATTCAGGATGTCAGCAGAGGGCGCGCTGCCATTTGTATGGAAGCAAATCAGTGACATGTTTTGAATTTTAAAAGGCATTGAATACTTAATATTGAAATTTAAACAACACCAAATTCACATAAATATATGTTTCAATGAAAAAAAAAAATCTGACAATTTTTTCCCCAAAAATTCTATCTTAAAGAATTTGAGCCTTATGGAACAATAGGGTCATTGTAATCAATAGGAAATCATTGTTTAAATATGATTGGTATGAAAAGGGCATTGTGTTTGTGAATGATGTTATAGATGTCTGGTAACCTTTTGGAATATAAAGCTTTCTTCGACAAATATAATTTAAACTGTACTTAGAGAATACAACAAGATCTGTAAAGCAATACCGATACCATTATTACAGTTAGTTCAAAGCACATTGTTATATGTAAGAATAAGACCCTTACCAACTTTACCAAATGTTTTTATTAATGATTGTACTTTATTTGACAGTAAATGTAATAATACATATATTAGTGATGCTTTGAAATTTAAATATTTTTTTGATAACAGAGGCTTGTGTGTACAGGTTCCGAATATGGTTGCATTGTCCATAAAAATTTTATTTTTATTTTTTTAAATTCATTAAATGGCCCATTTCCCCAAAAGTCAAAGAGACTCACTTTAAAATAATTTATAAAATAGGCCTATATCCGGTCGCTGACTTTCTTAGAAGAATATTCAAATTTGGTGTAGAACCTTCTTTATTTTGTGAGGTGGCTGATGAGACTCTGGAACCATGCTTCAGTCCGATGTAGGCCTAATCCAATTTTGCATTGAGGCTCGATTGCTCTGCGAGCAATTTTATCGTTCATCTGCTCTGCTATGCGCCCTCTGCTGACATCCTGAATATGTGACTGTTACTGATGGGAAGTTATTGATTCAGTTCTTTGAATCTTGTTCAGTAAAATGAACGAATCTTTTTTCGAGTCATTCGTTCATTTCAATTGGAGGGGGGGGGGGGTCTCTCCGTCCACTGCAAACACGTATCATATTCTCATGTAGGTTAGTGCATGACATGTGCACCAGCAGATACTATTTTAAAAGAAATTCCTGCATTAAAATAATGTATCATGACAGTTTGTATGATTTGGTCATTTATTATCACACTAGCATTTAATTATCACGGCAAACAATTACACTGCACTAAACTGTAAGTCTAAATGTAAAGTGAAAATAACAAAACCAGTCAGTATGATGACTTGAGCGAATATCATTCACGTCTTACTAAAACAGCGGCCACGCGAAAGGGAATGAGGAAACTGTTTCCTCTACTAAAAAATACAATGTGGGTCACGTGAAAAAAGGATCCAAAGACTCTTAGAAAGACCGAGTCGGGAAATGAACGAATCGTTTGTTTCCTCCAGTACAGAGCCTATGCAGGTCAAGTGAAAAATCCGAATCAGAATGGTATTTATTCGCCATGAAAGTTTGCACAGACAAGGACTTTGCTTTGGCAGGAAGGTGCATACAATAAACATATAGGGACCTAAAATTTAAATATGTGGACTATCTATACTAAGGGTACATAAACTAGCAGTACTAAGTGGAATTAGAATTAAATAAAATATACAATAAAATACAATATAAGTTGCCGTAATTTACAATATAAAATGATCCAAAGACTCGTAGAAAGACCGAGTCGGGAAATGAATGAATCGTTCGTTTCCTCTCGCTACCAGTACAGAGCCTATGCAGGTCACGTGAAAAATGATCCAAAGACTCGTAGAAAGACCAAGTCGGGAAATGAACGAATCATTTCTGTTTACTTGGACGAGCCTATGCAACAGTCCCGATGCGCGGCCACGAGAAAATGAACGAATCACTCTTTGAGAGGACTCGTTACCCCCGAGTCCTTGTAAGGATTCGTTCAAAATGAACAAATCGTTCACGAACGACACATCACTAGTGACTGTCAAGCTCGTGGCAGCAACTTCCGGGTCACAACACAAAAATCTAGGCAAAATTGAGAAAGAAGATTTCCACACACTCTTTTAATTCCCGATTTCCATGTTTAAGCACATCAAATAAAATCAGATAAGGGGTCGTTTTTTCGTTTTCCGTTTTCTATTATCAAAACAGAAAACGGAAAATGTGTCGTTTTTTGTTTTCCTATTTCTAAATTGTAGTCGGGAAACGAGCTGTTTCCCGACTACAATTTAGAAATTTTGGTTTTCTTATTTCAAAACGAAAATCCATTGGCCGCAAAGTACACAGACCCAGGTAAATCGGCTATCGGCCAATGTGAACTTTTGTGCTTGTGCCCTGTTAGTATCCGCGAGCACATTTGCAGGCAACTTTTATTGACGTAAGCAGATACATGTGGTGCTAGTTTGCCCATTTCGGATTGGTTTCAAACTTAGCAAAAATCAGGAAAAATTATTTTATGGAAAAGCTAGTAGTATGAGCCAGGTTCGAGAATCGAACAAAAATTATTGGGGGAGATAGTTTTGTAAATGTTGACTGGAGAAGAGCCGGAAGTCTAACAAGAAATGCAATAACACCTACATCCACCGGGGCCGTTGCTTTAAGCCGAGGGGCGAGGGGTGGGGGCTTGTGCTGCCCCCACCCCTCGGGGGCAGCACAAGGTGGGGGATTTGTGAAATCAATGAGGGCTGTTCGAATGGCGATGTCAAGAAGAGCAGTGGTAAAATACAAGTTATGAAAAGAGACCGCGTCCGTGTCTTATTGTCCACACGATCATATACAATTAGATCTAAAACAAACTTACAAAGAGCTTGGTTACACTACCAAAGTTGAATTAGTAATGTTGTTAGCGATGCTAGCGTTATTTTTGCTAGAGCTAGCTAGCCTATAACATTTCACTGGGTCTTGCAGCTGTTTGATTAACTGAAATTATTATGAAATGTTATGTTCTACTAGCCATTTGCCTACTTTAGCAAGTCATTGTATTACCAAGCCCTGATAGTGTAACTGAGACAACAGTAACCTAAATAATTCCTCTTTCAAGTAATAAGCCACCGTTCAAGTGTTGAGCATTAAATTAGCTGCACGGTCTGTAGAGATCTTGAGACTAAGCCACTTTTTTTGTTCTAAAACCGGATTATAAACTGCTTCGAAATATAAGCCGCACAAGCACAAGAAAACTGTAAAAAGTACAAGCTTACTGACTGTCTCAGTTTGTCTGTTATTAGAGTCGAAGTTCTAACGTTAACTTACACAGCTACTGTAGGCTAATCAACATTCGTAAAAAATGTTCAGGAAACCCAATGCAAACCTTAAAACTTACTTCAAATATTATGCCTTTTTCAATCACGAAAAGAGCTTGTGGAGCTGTGGAAATATTCTAGCTAGAGAAAAAAGCTAGAGCTAGCTACTTTTTCGAGTTCGGTTTTCCGTCACTTCAGACTCACGATCTAAAACTTGAATCCAAATGTGTTGACCTGATGGAGACCCATGCAAAGTCACTCAAAACAGGGGTTCGATTCCAGGCTCTGGCAAGAGTATTTAGCTCTAAACTGGTCAATATACACATCTGACCAAAGACCAGGGGCCATTTCTCCGTACGTCGCTAACTCAGTTAGCTGGATTTGATTGTTGACGATTTGTCATTATCTTGGATTGTTCGGTTCTTCGAAGCTCATCCTGGACTTGCTGTCATAGCAACAGGTCCGTAAGCTTAAACCTGCTCGGGAGCAGGTTTATTTTATGTAAACACGATTAGATTGAGGCTTTACAAGCAGATGTGATACAGGAAGTCTGTCACAGACATGTCTTGTCCGTTTTTACTACAGGAACCTGTTTCAGAAGGTGCAAGAATAATTAGCAGAATTTTACATGAGCCTATCGTTTTTTTGTGAGGGTGTCATTTACATAATACATTTGTTGAAACCACATCATATGACATTAAAGATGATAAATGAAAATATGAAAGTATGACAACAAAAACAAAAAATAGGCCTAGGTTACTGTAATAAGCGATAAAACGCGTGGTCACTCCTCTACATTTAATTTGGTCTGCTACTTTTTGCCAGCCCTCTTTCTTGGATTTTACAGACTTTGAGGTGTTCCCTAGCCTGGTCCTAACCAGACTCTCGTACATTGCATTTGTACAGAGAGTCTGGCCTCGCTCCATTGACAAGCGTTGACCTCCTTGTAGGCGGGTACTCTGTTGAAGTTTAAAACTATTGGATCT
The DNA here is from genome assembly GCF_963692335.1 of Osmerus eperlanus. Lineage (NCBI taxonomy): Eukaryota > Metazoa > Chordata > Actinopteri > Osmeriformes > Osmeridae > Osmerus > Osmerus eperlanus. Next base: position 10,491,141 of record NC_085022.1, read on the forward strand.
GCCCAGAGCCACTCTGATCTGCCATAACCAATCGCTAACGTTCGCCTTAGCAAATTCCTTCACCACTACTGTAACAGAGCTAGCTGCCGTAGCTGGAAAATCAAACTGTTCCCGAACCCCGTGGGGAGGAGGGCCACAACATCATGGCCACCAACAAAACTCAGCTAAACTTGTTCTTGCTCCGGCTTTAGCTGTTGGATATTTGGCAGCGTTGCCACAACGGACCGAATGGCTTTGCTCGCATCTTTCTCCGCCGCCATTACGGAACAACACCACAAACTAGCGCACGACATCAACGTCATCGTTATCAGCCACTCCCTCTGTTCGCTGATTCGCCGGTAGAAAATCAACCTTAAAATCGGACTTACGTACCTCATGGCCAGACCTATGTACAGAAGCAAAAATAAAATTGAGCGGAAGTACGTAGGAGGGCAGAGCCAGGCTAGGTGTTCCCTGGTGTTCAGATAAAATCTTCAAATTCGGAGTAACCTTCGAGCAAGCTGTTGCTCTGTTGGCTCTGTTGCGGAAAAAACAGGGCGCTCATTTTGGCCACGGTGAGCAGCCATAGACTTATGTGAGCAGCCAATAGCAGCGTTGCTGATCAAGGTTTCTACTATCGATACATACCCCCTTTTAGAACAACGTATAACTCAATCCAGCTATACTAATCATAAACAACAAGTGTGTTCGAAGAACCGAATTAGCCAGATCATGATAAGCAAGATGATGTCATCTTGGATGTGCCATTTGATCTCGGATGTAATAAGCGGCGTACGGAGAACAGGCCCCAGCTCGACCTTTGCCTGTAATCAGTGATTCTGAATGCCAGAGACCTTTAAATAGGCTGACCGAATGAAACTAGCCTGGCTAACGTAGGTCGCTTTCTCAGGCAAATGACGAAGGAAACAGGATTGCTTTGAAAAATCCTAGATACTGGCTATCGTCAGCAGGCTCTTGTCTACAAAATGCAGTCCTCCCTGACCTTTTTGGAGTAGAATTGAGTGAAATGGAGTCACTGTCAGTGAGCGAACCAAGTCTAACTCTGAGGCTAACGTCAAAACAATGCACTGTCACTCAAATTGTACGTTTTCCACAAATCACAAAAATAATAGGACCATCTGGCTAAAAGCACAATTCCCACATCTCTTGAGGCTGCCCTGCCCTTTTCGGGGGTAGAATTTAACGAACTGTAAATAAAATGGTGAACATGATGCAACCAAAACATGGCTGCCGCCTAAGCCTATGCGGTCTCCCTGGCGTCTGAACTCACTCCAATTACAAAGACTTTCACGACCCAAATCAAAATTCTGAGCCTACAAGTCTGTGGGGAATCGCTTTTTCTCAAAGGCTGCCCCCCTCAACCTTTTGGGTGAAGAATTCGCCGAGATGCAAAATGGTTCACTAATTATAAACACAAAGGGGAAAAGCTAGCTATTTTTCGAGTTTGGTTTTCCGTCACTTCAAACTCAAGATCTAAAGGTCTAAAAGTGCTCAAACCTTCACCATAATTCAAGAGTAGTGTACTTTCACAACCTAATCATTCATTGATTCTATCTTAAAATGTGTAAAAATAGGACTTACCGAACGTGGCTGCCTCCAACACGTCTATCAGGCGACTCCAGTTGAAAACAACAATGGCCACAGAAATAATAATTTATATTTGCAATGGTGAGCTGCGATTGGAAGCAAAATGAAACAGGAGCTAAAAACCGAGGGTGGGGGCTTGGTCAGCACACAATTATCAGAAAACATGTGTGTGTGTATCGCCATGCTCGCTCGTGTGTCAAGGGGCAGGATGAGTGTGTGTACGCTGTGGAGCCATTCAATTGAATTCAATCATATATTGACATATCAAGGTGAAATTGCATATCCTCCTACCGGAGGAACCCTAATAAGAATACTACTGTTCTTGTCCTTGGCAGTGGCAGCAGCGTACCAGATGGTGATGGAGGAGGTGAGGATGGACTCAATGATGGCTGTGTAGAAGTGCACCATCATTGTCTTCGGCAGGTTGAATTTCTTCAGCTGCCATAGGAAGTACATCCTCTGTTGTGCTTTCTTGGTGAGGGAGCTGATGTCCCACTTGAGGTCCTGGGAGAGGATAGTTCCCAGGAAGCGGAAGGACTCCACAGTGTGGACTGGGGTGCAGCTGTTGGTGTACAGGGAGAAGAGCAGAGGGGAAAGGACGCAGCCCTGAGGATATCTGATGCTGATGGACCAGGAGTCAGAAACGTGTGTACCCAGCTTAACACACTGCTTCCTGTCAGACAGGAAGTCTGTGATTCACCTGCAGGTGGAGTCAGGCACGTTCAGCTGGGAGAGCTTGTCCTGAAGCAGAGAGGGGATGATGGTGTTGAAGGCAGAGCTGAAGTCCACAAACTGGTGTAGGATGCCGGGGAGTCCAGGTGCTGGAGGGTGAAGTGAAGGGCCATGTTAACTGCGTCGTCTACAGACCTGTTGGCAGTGTAGGCAAACTGCAGGGGGTCCAGGAGAAGGTCCGTTATGGCTTTGAGATGGGCCAGCACTAGGCGCTCAAAAGACTTCATTACCACAGAGGTCAGGGCGACGGGTCTGTAGTCTTTAAGTCCTGTTGGCCTTGGCTTTTTGGGCACAGGGATGGTGGTGGAGGGCTGGTACATGGCATGTCTCCAGGGAGGTGTTAAAGATGTTGGTGAACACTGAAGACAGCTGGTCAGCACAGTGCTTGAGGTGGCAGGAGAGACAGAGTCTGGCCCAGCTGCTTTGCAAGAGAAGACCTGAACAGCGTCCCAGTATCCACCAGTACACCACACCAAGCCAGCACCACATACAACCTAGCAGCCCTAGCAATGCCTGTACGGAGGGCTGAGTGTGTGTGTGAGTGTTGTGATGGTGTTATCTAAGCATATTAGCTTACTCTGAAATCCTTTTTTGCATTTTATATATAGGTAAACATTAAATAGCTGTTAAACTGGTTTTCACAATGTATGCTTCATGTTTGGTTACCCACAATGTTTGGGGCTATCTCGTTGTTATGTTCAGTGACCTATGCACTTTTGTAAAGCTCTCTCTTGGAAGTCGCTTTGGATAAAAGCATCTGCTAAATGCATAAATGTAAATGTAAAATGATTATACATGTTACACAACATTTTGAAAGCAAAGACTGCGCGCCCGTAGGCATCAGAGGGTCCTTGATTGTTGCCACGGTGCTGTTGTCAGGGAAAGTGCTAAATTACTATTGGACAATCAGAAAATCAAATCTGTCTGTTGTGTTCCACCATCTGTAAGCTGAGTCATAGGTCATGCTGCAACATTCTTCAAGTTTTCAATTTCAAGTTGAACAGGCCCAATGGCAGACTGTACGTTTTCACACCAGCATGGTTCTCAGGTTTTCACATGGTACATGTGCATGGTTACCACATTCCCCTCAGGTTGCATAGCTTTTTAACATCTGTCTTCATCCTCTGGATGCCTTTTTTTCTCTTTCACTGTGAGTTATGTCCCTGCAGATACCAGGGGCAAAGCTAAAACAGTTATATGGGATTTAATAGAAGCTGTTCTGACCTGGACTTGGTGGGTGAAGGTATCTCACCAAAAAGCTTTTTAAAAGGGTGGGGGATTTAACTTAGGTGACATCTGTCATCTCGTTCTTGATACTGTGGTATTATGCAGGTCAACTGAGAGTTTTTTATTTTGTAACTATAAGCTGTATATTCCCAATATTCTGTATGCACGGAATACAGTTAAATCTATAAGGTAGTGTTATCAGTGACGGGTGGGATGGAATTGTTAAAGACAGAAACATTGATGGATGGAAGCAGATTGAGGGAGGGAGGAGGGGGGAGAGTGGGTGGTGGAATTACCCAGTGTTTCATCCCAGACACACTCAGACTGGACGTGGGAGACGGTGTGCTGTGCTGATGCTGCTGCCTGACCTGCTCTGCGAGGATCCCCCTCCATCCTGCTGTGTGGGCATGGCTGACTGGGAACTGACTCACAGAAGAAAGAGGGAGAGAAGGATAAACAGAGAAAAACAGAAATAGAACAAGAGACATAGGCGAGGCAAGTTTATTTGTATAGCACATTTCAACAACAAGGCAATTCAAAGTGCTTCACATAAAACCATTAAAAGGGGGGAGGGGGGGGGGTCGTGGACATGGCTAACACAGCATTTTACCCGTGCTTCGCAACTTTACAACTGGCTCCGGAACCAATCATCACTCCTAATGCCTAAACCTCACAGCCAATCAGAGGCAGAGTGGGGAGAGATGTACAGACCCATCATCTAGTAGAAAATGTTTAATACAATATTAAAAATGATGTCTATTGGATGTGAGTTAGTAGTTTTTATGATGTATGCTATATAAAAAATGTCTTTATGGTTAAAAGAATATGACATTGTTTACAAAAGCACAGATTCTACATAGATCTAGCCTCTTAATTTTGCTCTCAAAGTGCACCAGATTGATGCGTTTAACTTTCAAATGTAATACATTTTCCTTCCGGGGGAGCATGCCCCCGGACCTGAGGGTCCCCAGAGGGACCCTGTGGAGCAGAAAAACTAAACGCTGCTTCTCCATGTTTAGTTCTGACTCTTGGAACACAAAGTAGACCAGTCCCAGATGACCTGAAGGCTCGGGATGGTTCATAAGGTAGCAGCAGATCACAAATGTATTTAGACCCTAAACCATTTAGTGCTTTATAAACCAGCAGCAGGATTTTAAAGTCAATTCTTTGTTGGACAGGAAGGCAATGCAAATACCTCAGAACTGGAGTGATGTGATCCACTTTCTTGGTCTTAGTGAGGACTTGAGCTGCAGTGTTCTGAATCAGCTGCAGCTTTCTGATTGACTTTTTACAGAGATAGGGAGAAAGACAGTGGTTCTGAATGGGGTTTTGGGCCAGTCTTTTCTCCACACTGGGAACAGTGTCTGTGACTCTGTTGGAAAAATTGAAGATGTAACACATTTATCCTGTATAAGAATGATTCTGTGTTCAGTATTCCTTGGGTGCAAAGAGAGGCCGAACCCCAAATCTGAACTCTGGGTAAACATACAAGACCCTTATCTTGGGGCTGAGGACTAGGAAGAAGGGGGTTGGTTTGGTTGTTTTAAGGAGATACTTTGTGACAAGGACTATAGGTGGAGACGCAAGGTCTGGTGACCATTTGTTGACACCTATGTGAAGGAGTTTACGACCCCAGGACCGGAGATCCTGTTGTTGTGTTTCAATCAGGGTTGATGTCGTAAACACGCACACACGTAAACGCACGCACACACGCGCGCCAGTTCTATGCAAGGGAGCCAATGAAGAAGAGCCATGGGACATTTGCATGCCTTTGTCTTAACCAATGACTGTAAAGAGCGGGGCTGCTTAAATAGGTAGCTAGCGCAACATGCTAGCAGACAAACTTTGTAGCACAATGGCGTGTGATGTTTTTGTCTCCTTGTGGGCCGGCCGCAAGCAATAAAGATTTCTTAAACTTGTTCACCGAATGACTGTGCAATGCTTGATATATTAATATTTCCCACATAATGGTCCTTCGAGCCGGATTTCAATATCCTTTCCATCATCCAGGAAGAACTGAAATCGTGCACAACAATGGAGAAAGAACTCGCAGCAAATAATTGTTGTTTAAAAAGAGTTGCCCTCCAATGAGTTTTTCCCTGGGGGATGGAAGGTGACGAAATTCTGGACTAGCTAAGAGGCACAGCTTTCGATGGACAAGGTAAGAATAAAATTGTGTATATATATAGTCGACTTTTGTGTTTTTGGGGAAAAAATGTAGAAAAACTCCACAGTGTAGTCGTTAAAGATGCACTCGGGTCCTATATTAGCTAAGACCCGGTGAAAGACCCAGTGAAGCGAGTATATGGTATCCTATTTTACTAAGACCCAGTGATCGATGAGCAGAAATACCCGGTGAAGTAAATAGGTCATGTCGTATGTACAGAGACCTGGTGATTTGTGACATATCAGTAAACTAAATAAAAACTGATGAGCAGCTTAAAGACCTAGTGAAGTACAAAGCACAGTTCAGAGTCGATTTGAGGAAGACTACCGTAATAAACCTCCGTGCCGCACGTAAAAGATTGAGCCAGTCCGAGGGACTGAAGTGTATACAAGGGGAACTAGTTCGAGAGACTGAATCGCGATTGTTGTTAAGGGCAAAGTTGCTACATATGTGTTTATTGCTGCTGAGATGATTTGTTGAAATGTGTTGGGTTTGGTGGTATTAATATTTACCTATTCAAATTGACGTGCTGAAGGCTTGTCCAACCAGAATGCTGATACATGTTTAAACTGTCATTTTCTGACGAGTGATTAGGTGCATATGTAGACTTTGGACCTAGTTTTTATGTTGAAGTTAAAATAGTAGGCTACTAATAGTTGATAGAATTGTAAATATCGAGGTTCTGTTGTAAATATAATAATGGGTAATTGTTTTACATGTTGTAAGAGGGTAGAATTGTCCCTAGAAAGACATCAGAAGGCTGACATGATTCTAGCGAATTTGCCAGTCCGCTGTCTGTTGAACAAAGTCTTTTACAAATTTGCTAGGATAGCTGGAATCTGAGAGGAAAAAATCCAGGCTGTGACTTTGTTAGCTAATAGCTAATGGTGAAAACGTGGAGGAAGTGCATTTTGCTCTGTTCTGAGACAACCATAGAGTTAATATAACTAGAGGAAGCAACTTTTGTCTTCCAAGATGGCGTCCCCATTCATTTCTATGAAAAGTGCTCAGTGGCACAGTGAGGCAAGCGAGAGTACGAAACTGGACCGCGCCATCTTTCCACTTCCGACTCTTCCGGTCTAGCTTTAAACAGTGGCTCTTTTTTCCCTAGCTCCGAGACCTCGTGCACGCTTGCAACTAGCTGTACACGTCATACTTTGCGACAACCAGTCGCGAGCATAGATTTATATGGTTGCGAGCGTGTGAGCTAAGGCATTGCAGTGGAAGAATGGGGTACAAGTCCGATAAGAATCAGAGACATGATGCAAACTTTACGGAAATGTATGCTGTCACTGTATAGTATTTCTTTCACTTGTTTTTTTTTAAATAGGCTATAGGGCTAAATATAGGGCTATTCTAGATGGAACTCATCACATATGATGTATTTTTTCTTCGTGATTTGAGTATGATTTCCAACGCATTGTATCGGATTAAATAAACTGTTAACACGAACACTTAGCTCCGTCATTGTTCTCGCCAGGCAAAGAAAGCTTAATAGTTATTTTTGTAACATAAATCTTCCATAATGCAGACTTACCATAGCTTACTGTCAACTTTATATTCAAACGAAATGCCACGAAAATCACACTGCCTTCAATTTAACATCAGTGTAGAAATGTGGCTTGTGTTTTATATGTTCAACCTACAAAACCAATTGGTTAACCCAAACGCCTATTAATGGATATAACGTGATCTAACAAGACTTGGTAATAATGTAATAAATTGAGAAGTGTGTCTAAAATATAATCTACTTTATTGAACGTGCCTTTGAAAGGGGCATATTAACAGAACTATATACAAGACGTTTCCATCAGATATAAGTGGGGGTGAAACATCGTCACTGAGGACCTTCATTGTCCCACAAAAGCAGTCTGGCTTTGACACGATCAAAAAAAGAATAATGAGTGTGTTTAACAAAAGCTTTTGAAGGCAAGACTAATATTATTTAAATATATATATCATTTCCTATTGTGGTTATCAGTTAAAGTACTATTAATCTTCGTCTTTGCTCCAGATAGACATGTCAACAATCTATGCTCACGCTTAACATAATATAATATTTGCCATCATGTCATGAACGTTTTTACGAAAAATCAAATCTATTTTAAAATAACAGGAATAAACTATATTAAGAACATTTCATGTATGTGTGACAACCATTTGCTAAACTTGCTACAACAGGGCAGGCAACTCAAGCCATTTCTTTCAGCTCCAGGTAAATCGGCTATCGGCCAATGTGAACTTTTGTGCTCGTGCCCTGTTAGTATCCGCGAGCACATTTGCAGGCAACTTTTATTGACGTAAGCAAATAAATGGGGTGCTAGTTTACCCATTTCGGATTGGTTTCAAACTTAGCAAAAATCAGGAAAAAAACTTATATGAAAAAGCTAGTAGTATGAGCCAGGTTCGAGAATCGAACAAAAATTATTGGGGGAGATCGTTTTGTAAATGTTGACTGGAGTTAATAGAATAAAAACGACCGGAAGAGTCGGAAGTCAAACACGAAATGCAATACCACCTACATCCACCGGGGCCGTTGCTTCAAGCCGAGGGGTGGGGGCTTGGAGACAACGAAGAACTATGCAACTATGGCAACGACATTTGTAGCTAACAAACTTGCAGACAGACTCAACAGCGATGGCGGCGGGTACAGGCTAGTCAAGGAATTGCAGCTTGACATTTGAGATCCAGGATAGCTAACCGCATGACGCATGCGCAGACGGAAATTGAGAAATTGACAAAGACGCAAATTTAGAGAAATAGATGAATTTGGAGCGAATTTTACATATTAATTTGGTTACTTTTGAAATACGTTACGTGATGAGTATTTTGATACATTTGCTAACAAGATTTTTGGTTGTTTGAGTACATTTTATATGAGTTACAGACAATCCGAGGAGAGATGGAGAAAGGTGGGGGCTAAAATAGAGTCCCGTTACGTTGAGATCTTACAAAGGTGATCCCAGAGGGTATGGTTCTGCATAATTATGTGAGTATTATTGCTGAAAGATGAGTCCGTTTTAGATGAATTCGAAGTTTGGTGGTTAACAAATGCTTGATCAACATTTGTTTTAATTCCTAGCCAAACAGGGAGGTAAAGCCTTTCTGACCAGAACTTGTATTTATGAGCGTAGAATCTGTGATGTGGCCTATTCAATAAAGATGCAGAATTTAACCCCTGGTTCATAAATTAGTTCTAATTGGATTGGAAAAGTTATACTTTAGCGAAATTAAGTGAATAGAAGGTAAACGCCAACCAGCTGTGTTGGTCAAAGAAAAAGAGAAAAAAGATTTGTCCCAAAGCGCGCTGCTGTTTCCAACAGGCGCTTAGAGGCTGTTTGTTTGATTCGAGTTTGAAATGCGCGCTGATAGATATTTTTATTTGAGTTGATGCATTGAGTAAAAACTAAGAGTAATTGAGAAGTGTTGCATTAAATCATATACAAACTACTAAATATTCAAATTAAATATTTTCATTTTGGGTTAATTTGGTCCGCAAATTTGAGATTTGAAGGATTGTCCGTGCATTACGCATGCTGAGGGAGTAGCCTAATGGCTGGTAAATAATATAGGAATATTCAAAGGAGTATTCTGTATTACATGCTTTAATAACACTTTTGAGAAGTTAAAGAATAAGGTTTTGTTTTACGGGCTTATGTTAAATTGTGAATTTAAAAGGTTAAAAAAGGAAAGAAAAAGTGAGAATTTATATTTCCTTTTGTCTTAAGGGCATTGTTTGATTGACGTGATTGCGAGTCGTAGCGTAATTCTAACATGAACTAGAGAGGGTACAATTTCTGGGGAAATTGTACCCTGAAATTTCTGGGGAAATTGTAGGGTGTGCTTGCTGGCGTCGGTTGCACAGGGGTCCGTTTTTGAATGACATTTTTACAACTGATATTTCGGTATATTTTATATAAAAATGCATACTTATTATTTATAAAGATGACATAGATTTAAAAGCATTTTTTTTTGCTGCTCATTTACAACTGAAAATATGAGTGAAGTGTATAATGAAATAGATGTCTTCTCATTTCCCCTGCAAGAGGCAGCCTCATCGTTGAAACAAAACGAATAAATTTGGCAGATCGATGTAAAAATTGACCTAATCTCTGACTTAAACGTCCTTTTAAGTTTTCCCTTCTCATGATATTTTCAGGCATTTAGCCTACTCATTGCATTCATTCATTAATAAAGAACCCCCTTTGAAGATTATTCTACGACGTTACCCGGCAGTAGAAGATGGAATCGCGATTCAAACGGTACCATCTGCTAACTGAAAATATGCCCCCCAAAACGTAAATAAGCTTGACATTTATTTAGTGGAAAATCGTTCATTCATAAAAAGCTCACTGGTAGCGATCATTGTCAATCACAACGCAAAATGCGATATAGCCCTGTGTGGAGAAGCTGCCCCGGCAAATTGTACTACTACGGTACAGTACTAGACTACTGCTGTGTTCGTCTTGGTAGCGATTGCGTTGGTTGAATTGGATTTAACGTTCCGTTGTACGGTTTAAGCTGAAATTAATTATTTTCATGAACAGATTGACAAAGTTTAGGCTGTGGCAATGAAGTTCAGGTTAGTAGTTAGATAGACTTTTGATTTAAGTAAGGGGAGTGCCGAACATGTTCTGTCGCCGTTTGACTTCCTAAACAGCTGTGTAGTGTAGATATTTTTGTAGTGTGTCTCGCGTAAGCTACAGCGTTGCAGTGAGCTACACTGGTTTGAAACCACAGGTAATGGTAATTTCACCAACAAATCGTTTACTAATGTCAGAATAAATGTGAGGAATGTTTATTTTAACGATTGAAAACAGATAACGCTACATCATAGACCACTGTAGTATGTGTTGCCCGGGCAACACAGGCTAATGTCATGATGCTAATACTTCAGTGAAATAGTAGACTACTGTTTCCGAAAGTAGATGTACTTCCTTAATAATATCAGCTTATACTGTACATTACACATGACAATTGTGTGTCATATCACAAAGTAAAATGAGTAAATAGTTATCACCCTGGCCTCTTTGCTTGTGGCGTTTCTGCAGCTGCCTTGCAGTAAAGCTATAGTTAGCCTAGCTATTCCCCAAGTTAACAGATGCGAAACGAATGTTCTGCCAAAGGTAGTCACGCGTGTTTTCGTGACGTTAGTGACGTTAGTAACGTCAGTGACTGTGGCTAGCAAATTAGCCACCGTTAGCTTCACTTTTCGCCACAAAAACTTAACTTCAGCCTAAACCATGCAACGGAACGTAAATTCCAATAGAAGCAACTCAATCGCTACCAAGACGAAACTTTTGACACCTACTTTGTCTATGTAGGCCAAATATTGACTGAGTTTTAGGGGGGCAAAAAGAATAATAATAATATATATGTGAGAGAACAAAGGTTGTGCTCTCGCCGAAGGCTTGAGCACACCCAATAATATGTGAGAGAACAAAGGTTGTGCCCTTGCCGAAGGCAAAGCACACCCAATTACTTATTCTAAGAGCAGTTGTAACGGTCAGAACATGGATTTCATGAAACAAAGTTATGATAACGATAGTTTAAAGCAAATTCAAATATGGGTCAGAGAATTAGTATAAGGTTAATTTTGAAATCGAATGGCGAGATTCATTCGATAATTGCAACATTGTGTGTTATGGGAACTTATGGGAAGTTTGTGTTGAGACAGAAAGGTTGTTTTTATTTGGCAAAGGAATGTGGTTTGTTTAAGGGTTTGATTTTATTTGAAATGTAACTTTATTTTCAAATAACCACGTGCACATCAAATATCCATTGACATGGAATCAATTGATGGCACTTTTCCAGTTTGGGTTATTTTGAAGCTGTGTTTTTCACCAATGTTTTATTTTGGGATTTTGCCATTTTCCCATTAAGGAACTGTGAAATATTATGAGGAAGCGATTAGAAAGTTACATAAAAGATTGGTTTAGAGAAGATCATGGACGTTTATGAAATGAAACAAAAGAACGTTTTGTGTATGTGAAGAGATGATTGGTTTAACCACTTTGATGTTCTGAAAAGGGAACTATGCATATACTTTGAAGGTATATGGGCAAACATTTGAAGTCAAAATAGTAAAATCTAGGGTTTTTAAGAGTTTTGATAAAGGTAGATGCAATTTGGTTATGAAATGAGAAAGAGAAAATAACTAAAATATACTTTTATTTGGAGTTTGATTATCATTTAGATTAAGTTTTATCTGGATGTTTTATCAAGAGCCTGGCATAATGTTTGTGATAAACAGTTAGGCTGTGATAAGCTTGTATTAATAAGTGGTATTAGTGCATAAACAGGGTTATTATAACCTTTGTTCTGAAATTATTTGGGAAGACTCATTAAGTCTGATAAATTGTGGTTATGATGGTTTGTGCTGATTAGCTTGTTTTGGACTGCAGCCAAAGCAAGTTATGAAGTTCTACCTATCTGACCTTTATGGAAAATGTAGTAGGGAAATATGTTTGGTTAATGGCTACATTAAGTACATTATGTGTACAGACAAGTTTGAAAGTAATGAGATTAACAGTTGATTTTCTAAAGAAGGGAACAAAGAAACAGATTGTCATTTCTAGCCATGACTAATAGGAGTTGAATATCAAATGATGATGTAACAGTATATGATAACACAATACATGTGTTTGCTCAACAAAAAGAAATGTGAAGAGAAAAATACTAAGCGGATTGAAGTATTTCCCAGTCCTATAGCAGAGGTATTAACATAATTTGAAATGATTTATGGAAGAGCATGATGAAGAGGCAGATCAAAACGTTAACCGATTTTATAAAAAATGCTAACTAGAAAAGAGATATCTTCTGCTAAATTCTGTTCCAGGTGAAGCAGTAAACCAAAGAGTGGATGAGTCAAACCAGGAGATTGGGTATTGATTAAAGTTATCAAAGGAAAGAACTGGTCCAGCCCAAGTTGGGAAGGACCATATCAGGTACTAATCACCACACCCACTGGAGTCAAAATAGCAGAGAGGACATTTTGGAGACGCTTGTCACACTGTAAGGGACATTGATACAGGGACAGATTAGTTACTCACCACAGTCTTGAGGCACAAGTCTGACTACAAAGGGGAGTCGTTCTTTAAATTGAAAGGCCCATCTCAACCTCAATGAAGAAATCAACGGCCAACAGAGACATAAGGCCGATATATGCTTCTGCGTTTTTCGAAAAACGGACACATGGGAACGCCCTCGTCTCCGTGGAACGCCCTCTACGAGCTCTCCGTCAGCCCTCGGAGAGCCCCGGAGAGCTCGACGTGCACCTCCTGAATTTTCTAACTATCCGTCGTAATTTCGGAGAGCTACGGAGACCCCCTTGGCTGTGATTGGTCAGTATTAAGAACCGCCTGCGTCAGGGGCGGGGTTGCCGTGATAAACAGGACGAACAGAATCCTTTGACGGCCATTGCTGTAAGTTTTTAGAATTCATATTTCAGCTAAACAGTACATGTAAATCAGCATCTGAATTAAAATGTGACGAGAAATGGGCAGTAGTTGCTGACAATGTGCGTATTTTATTGATGAAACGGCTACTTTGTAAATTTGCGCCGACTTCTCGATAACCTAGGTAAATAAACACTCGACGACGACTTACAAAAAACCGTTGCGCCACCTACTCTTCTGGCGGTGAATTGTTTTCAGCACCCACAGCCTACGGAGAACCATAAACAAAGTCTATCCGTCCGTATCCGTGCGCCCGCCCATCCGTAAACGGAGACGCAGAAGCATATTTCGGCCTATAGGGTGTAACTAAATAGGCTAAAAAGGAAACAGTAAGCAGGTAAAGGTAGAAAATATGGGTGACCTATTTCCTTGTCTGTAGTATTGTGACATCCGTGGTACCATATGTAGCTTACTGTTGCTAATATTCATAATAGTCTTCCCTATGCTATGGTTTGAAAAGGGAATTGCTCTTGCATGATGAATAAGGGAATTATCTACAAGGGAAGATATTGATTATGAAGAATTTGTTTGCTCAACTAGAAGTTCATACTGATAACATTGATTTTATTTTTCTGGGAATGCTAAAGCAGATGTGGCAGCAAAAGAGGCAGCCATACAGGATGTCTTAACATTAGGAAATGTGGATGAGACTGTCTTGAGAGATGCAAGAAGTGTCACCAAAATGATGGGTTATGTAAATTCATAGGAGGAACTTATGTTACTAAAGAATCTATTTAGTTATGTATTGATTTGAGCCATGGGATGAATCATGTCTCAAACAATCTTTACAACAAATGTTGTAAAGATTCAGGAATGGGCGACGACGAGTCAGTCACTGACCTCTGTGAGAATGTCATTTTAATTACTGTGTAGTCTACTTTGTTCTGAAATTCACAGACAGGAGAGAGATGCTGTTTTAAATCCAGTGAGAGGTCTGCTAAGGAGACTGGATTGTGGTGACGGATTTGACACGAAAAGTCCTGGAAATTACCTGAGTCTTTGTTTCTATTTGATTTTGGTGGTGAAGATCTGAAATGAAGTCCAGGTCTGCCGGTGGATGCAACAGACGTCAAATGACCACTCTGCTGAGTGATGACGGGTTTTAATCCCAAAACCATGGGTTTCCCCGTTATGTCAAAGCATTCACACTACTAGACTATAATGCTGTATAGTCTTATTCATTATTATTTTTATGAATTATTTAGATTTTATGTATTTTTGATTTTATTGACTGTGTGTAGGCGTGGTTTTGGAATAACACATTTTATTCAGGATAAACAGGAGGGATATGTTGGAAAAATTGAAGATGTAACACATTTATCCTGTATAAGAATGATTCTGTGTTCAGTATTCCTTGGGTGCAAAGAGAGGCCGAACCCCAAATCTGAACTCTGGGATAAGGTCCAAGATAAGATAAGGGTCTACAAGACCCTTATCTTGGGGCTGAGGACTAGGAAGAAGGGGGTTGGTTTGGTTGTTTTAAGGAGATACGTTGTGACAAGGACTATAGGTGGAGACGCAAGGTCTGGTGACCATTTGTTGACACCTATGTGAAGGAGTTTACGACCGCAGGACCGGAGGTCCTGTTGTTGTGTTTCAATCAGGGTTGATGTCGTAAACACGCACACACGCGCTCCAGGTCTATGCAAGGGAGCCAATGAAGAAGAGCCATGGGACATTTGCATGCCTTTGTCTTAACCAATGACTGTAAAGAGCGGGGCTGCTTAAATAGGTAGCTAGCGCAACATGCTAGCAGACAAACTTTGTAGCACAATGGCGTGTGATGTTTTTGTCTCCTTGTAGGCCGGCCGCAAGCAAATAAAGATTTCTTAAACTTGTTCACCGAATGACTGTGCAATGCTTGATAGATTAATATTTCCCACAGACTCCCCCTCCATCCAGGCCATGTGATGGCACCTACTCTGGCATGGCCCCTGTGGGGTGAGGGGGGTGGAATGAGCTCAGAGTGGAGGCTGGCACTGGGTGTTGAGAACAAGGCCCACCCACTAAGTTGTGGGTGGGAGGTGGGAGGAAAGCTCAGCTCAGAGCAGCACTACTGACTGCAGTTGTGCTGGAACGTCTCAAATCCAGACACTCGCCCAAGAAAAGTCTAGCGCCACAAACATTCTGAATATGGTTAATAAAACCATAGTATCTCAAAGTGGCCTATCGCTCGATCGTTCTGTGGTTAATATGTCCAACTTCTTAGAAAGGCATCTAAGGTAACCTTTCCATACTGTGTACATGTAAATGTACTTAATCACTCTTTGGTTTAATTTGAATATCTTAAAGCGTAGTCCATGTGCTCATCAGGAGCATCAATATTTATAGAAATACATCTCCATTTTGTTTCATTCACCAGTACAGGCTGATTACGTGAGAGAGGCTACAGATGCAGCTGAAAGTGACATAAAAGCAGGATTATTCTAATTAGAATTTTTCATCAGTATCTTAATGAGGGAGATGACTTCCATCCATGCAAGTGGCAGCATGGATCCAAGGCTGTCTCCTCCCAGAGAGCGTGAGAGGCTTGCCAAAAGACTGCTGCGTGTGTCTGATAGAGCTCTTTGTTGCTCCAAACAGCAGGGAGGACCCTCATGCAAATTCAAAAGAATTCTAAGAAATGGGTAACCACAGACACGGAAACACAATACTCTCTGTCTCTCTCGGCATGTGTTTTCGAATGAGAGGAAACGAGATCACGATAAAGAAGTGGACAACTAACTAACGTTGCGGCCGATATACATACATTTAGTTTGAGGCTTTAGGTTGTTAATTAATATTAACAGGAGTTAATATCAGGCTTAATAAACATTAATATCAGGTATTAATAAATGGGTGTTAGGTGGCTGAGCGGTGAGGGAGTCGGACTAGTAATCCGAAGGTTGCCAGTTCGATTCCCGGTCATGCCAACTGACGTTGTGTCCTTGGGCAAGGCACTTCACCCTACTTGCCTCGGGGGAATGTCCCTGTACTTACTGTAAGTCGCTCTGGATAAGAGCGTCTGCTAAATGACTAAATGTAAATATTACGCCCCCATTCAAACCGTGCAAACACCTGCACGCAACAGCAACACGTGCATAATGACAAGTATGTGGTTCTAGGTTCTGTGTGAGAACAGTGATATAACAGTGAGTCAGCCATGAACTGGGGAAGTGATTCAAGACTGATAAGTGAGTCTTAGACACACACATACTGCTTTGGCTATCAGTACTATCACGAGACATGGAAACGTTCACTCCTACTGCAGCTGTCTGGATAAGCCTTCTAAAACAGGATGGACAGAGTGATGGAGAGAGAAGGGGACATATTAGAAAGAGAAGACAAACACACCAAACACATGCACTCACGCACACACACAGTAAACTAGGTCATGTTAGAATCCTGAAAGGCAGTTGGCCTGTTCCTGGGCTCTCTCACCATCTATAGTCACATGTAAATGTGAGTAAGAAAGTTCAGAGCTGTTCACCCTTTCCTTGAAATGGCAGATGGCTCTCCTTAACAGAAGTTAGATGTGATACCCTTTCATCCTAAACAGTTATTCTCTCAGATTAAGATTTAAAGACTTCAAAATATGAGGATCCATATATTGTTAATGCACCAAGGACATTTACTACTGTCTTTTTTATTTTTTACCAAGGTCTTCCAGTGTAGCAAAGTGGACTTTCCCACTAGAGGAACGAGGCAGTTTCAGATTTGGAATGCTACCTTATTTGACAGGACTCATACAAATGTTAAGAACTCCATAACCCCAGACCGGACAAGTTTAATAGGATTTCATCCACCTCTACTCCTTGTTTATAACATTACACAAATGAATGAGACTGACTGAGAAAATAGAACTGAGATAAATGATATTTTCAATTAATTTTGACTGTTGATGCAACTACTGTTGTTTACTGTAAAAATATGCAGGTATACAAAGATGTGTGTTAGATCCTTAGAGGTATGGCAAGACAGATGGCCTATCATCTTCCTAGGATAGAGTAAGCCGGTGACCTTAGTCTAAGCAGTCATAAAGCTACTCCCAAATACTCTTAGAATTACATTTTAATCATGTGCATACACAGAACAAAAAAACACAGACCACGCAGTTGTTGCAATAAACGTCTTATTTTTCCATTTTCATTAATGGAATTAATCATTTCTAGTGTAAAACTCTCAAATGAATACAAAATCATATTTTACAGTTTTAATAATATGGTGAGAGTCCATGAACTGGTCACATAGGTAGAAAGAGGAGGGACATTGCTGTGTTTGGAGTAGAAAGGTGGAAGTAAACACAGAAAGCAGTGGACATCATTGGCCAGGACGTGCTCACTAAGGACAGGGTGGGCTCCAGAACAGACAGACAAGATCACAGCAGATTATCTGATTGGAAGTTCTTTTTTTTTTTTACATTAGTCATGTAGAATGAGCAAAAAAGCACTTGGAGACCTGGGGTTGGAAACCCACGGATTGGTTAAAGCACTAATGATATCACAAAGGCTTGAGGTGCTCTGAGCAGCAGGTTCTATTAATGGCCTCCTGATAGAGAAGAATAAGAGAGGCTATCTAACGTTTGACTGGTGGCCAACACAGTGCTAGTAGCATGATGGCACACATGTGCCGTGCAAAAACATACATCTCACATCAAACATTCGGAATTTTGGATGCAGTGATCCACACCTCCTCTCAATAAATTCTGCCTAGAATATCAAGGGGCTTATAAACACGTTTTGTTAAACTGATATAAATCAATTAACAAACAAAGGGCCCAACAAAACTTCAAGCCTTGCATACCTGAGAACCTATTCACCTAGTGGGTTCAATGTTATCTGTCACGGAATGTACGTTATGGAATAGAATCTAAAGAGTGCTGGGGACTGCGGCTTGGCAGTGATTGTGACAGCGGAAGTCTTCAGAGCCAGAATTCTCACATGACATCTGCTTATGCACTGCAACTCCATATTCAAACACAATCAGCTATTGCAATTACTGCATGATGTGATAGAAGTCTGAGTTTTACACTGGCATTTCTTGTTTCAGGAATCAGACCTCTGAATTGGTTTATCTAAAATGGACACATTCCTTGGTACATAAGGTCAAAGATCACACGCCATGTTATGCACATTATTGTTGTCCAGCACAATAGCATAATGACTGAATTTAAGTTGGACATCATCCTTTATCAATGCACAAACAGACACAGTGGTTGATATTAAGGGTGCATAGACAAACCATGAGAGGGAGTGAGCTTCAAAGCAGCTAAAATCACAACATTATTACTTTAAAAAAATCTGTAATTTTAGTAGTGCACATGTGGCACAATTTATATTTTTAAATGCAGTCTACAAACACACATAAAAAAGTATTGCATTCAAACAGATAAAACATACAACAACTGTCCCGCCAAAGTTAACACGGTTCGCTTTCATTTCTCAACAAAGGCTATGTGACTTTCCCATCCACTTTGAACATACAGCACAGGAGATAGAGGAGAAAATAACAAGGGGTAACAGAATATTTTTCTTCTGACAGAGTAGGAAAATGTTTGCTGTTACTGTATGTTGCACTAACTGCAGAGTGCCAAGAGTGTTGTCGTAGTTTCTTTAGCTTGGAGCAGTTGATGTAGGCTAAGCAGAGGCTATCCTGGCTTGTGCACCTTGCTCTCCCTTTCCCTGCGTTTAAGCTCCTCTTTGTAGCAGTAGGAGCAGTAGTTCTCTGTCTCTGGCCTGCCGTAGAAGGAGCAGTTCTCCCTCCTACAGCGTCTCTGCAGGTAGTAGTACATGGGGATCCCCGAGCTCCACCCTTTGGTCTGGTCTTGATTGAGCCAGGTGTGTGCCGACGGGTCCTCGTCTGCGAAATCCAGGCAGTCCTTGATGTCGCCTGTGTCAAAGCCGTTGGTGTAGGTGTGAGACTTGTGTTCCCCAGGCATGTTGTAGGGGAGTGCCTCACCTGCATATCCAACATGGACGCCAGACAAGCATGTTGGGCTGTAGCTTTGAGAGGACAGGGATCGGTTCTGTTGGGGGTACGTGGCGCAGGTCTTTAGGGTGCCCACCACGGGCCTGTAGGGCTCCCCCTGGAAGCTGGAGGACTCCACGCTGACATCCTGTAGGTGTACAATGCTGTGTCTCTGGATGGGCGGGGTATGGCTGTAGTGGGCGGACACAGGGGCAGGCCCAGCCCTCTTAGCACCGTTACTAGGGGAGGAGTAAGGGGTGGGGATTGGAGTTTGAGAGGGGTATGAGACTGAGGGTAGGGCTGGAGGTGGGGTAAGTGGGGGCAGAGAGGTAGGGACTGGAGAGGCTGCAGCAGGGGTGGGGATGTTCCTGCCTTGCGCCTTGAGGGGCAGCTGGGTGTGGGGGTTGTCACTGTGGTGACGGGGGTGGAGGGGAGACCAGCTGTCTGGCGGGGAGCTGTCAGATCTCTCCCTCTTGAAGACACTCTCCTGTTCGGGCTTCCTCAGTGACACCCCGTTGGAAGGGGGCTTCTTCTCCCCCTCCTTCCTCCTGGTCTCCTGCTCCTGGCTGAAGCGCTCCTGGGCACTGCTCAGGTAGAAGCTGATCATCTCCTCGTGGAACTGGTGCCGGTGACTGGTCAACAGCAGGCCCCCGAAGATGAACTTGCGTTCGCCCTGCATGGCAGCTCGCAGGATGTTTATGCTGAGCTTAACGTCAGTGCTGTACTTCCAGTTGTCCAGGCTCTTTTCTCCTGAGCTTCTCCCTGTGCCTTCCTGCCTCTCGGCAGGGGACGAGCCAGAAGGCCTGTGCCTGTCTGTGGGGGAGGGGCTAGTGGCCTTTTCAGACGATGTGGAGCTGGCAGACTGGCCTGCCTCCTCCTTACTCCCCTTGTTGGTCTTAGACTCTTTCTTTTTCACCTTTTCTCCGTTCTCTGTGCTGCGTCCCGAGACAGTGTTGGACTTGTTTATCTTGCCATGGACCAAACCTCCTAAACCACCCATGTTCTTCTTCAGTTTGATCCCAAGGGTTTTGCTGAAGCTGCCCAGCTTATTGGCCACTGAGTCAGCCCTGTTCTTGTCCTTGTCCTTGCGTTGCTTGTCCTTGTCCTTGCCTGGCTTGCCACTGTTGACGTTTGAGTTGCTGCCCACAGACTCACGGTCTGAGTCTATGGACTCAGCTAGAGACTGGACATCTTCACCTGCAGATGCTGTGGGGGACTCCGGTTGAGCCAGGGGAGCCTGCAGGAAACACGCATGTTTGCACACACAGACACGCTTTCAATCCATGAATCTTAACTTTTGAATCAATATCTAGGCCTACAAATCTGGATGTCTTTTTGTCTGTTTTCTCATGGAAACATTCTATAACGAATCAACGTCATCTCATTCATCTGCTTTCTGCGTAGAAAGACCCCAGCCCTCGTGAGGAGAAACTGGGAGGAAGCCATGTTCAGTCTTTACATTACACATTGACAGATATAATCAGAATCTGTGTTTGATGAAAAGTCCATCTGTGCCTTAATTAGATGAAACAAATAGATTGAAGCCAAAAACAAATGAAGTCCTTACCCTTGTTTCTGACGGAATTCTTATCCATGTTACATTCATGTAATTGTGCAGCAGATTCAGTTTGGCCTCCAGAGAAAGTATGAGACTGAGGAAGGAGACCAACACCATGATTAGAACCTAATACCTATTTACATCCCAGTCAGGCCCTGGGCCTTTCCAATAAGTACATATTGATGTACATTTGACTGTTTATGCTCTTACACTAAGCACAGTAAGGGCATTTGTTTCACATTCATACCAGGATGTTCTGAATTAATTTGTTACTGAGCAACTTACTGGCAGGAAAGTGAAACAGATAAACTCCATTGTGAACCCAGAGGCCAGTCGGTTGAGCTGATCCTATGAGCTGCTTTAACCAGCCCCACTACTGGTTCCATTCACTACACTAACATACACAGCTCACATATTTTCTCTACACACAAGTGACGTGAAAGCCTGCAGCCTTGTAGGATAGCTAAATCCTTCACACAAGAGCCTTGAACATGCCCCCCTTTCTCCCTCTCTCCCAATCATTTCCCTCCCTCCAATTCTACTGGTCCTTCCCTCCGTGTCTTCCCTATCTTCATTCTCCTCCTTCTCTCTCCCTCATCCCCTTCTCCCCCTCTCCCCCTGTCCCTACTTATATCATCTTCTTATTACTCCTCCCCCCCATTACATTCTACCTTTACCTCCTCCCTTCTTTCTCTTTCTTCCTCCTCCCCTCCATCCTCTCCCTTGCTCCCTCTCTCCTTCTCTGTCCACCACTGGTTTGGCTGGGGCTTCCATGACAGGGACACCCAGTGTTGGGGTGTGGCTTGCTTACTTGGCTAGCCTGGTGTTGTCATTGTCGTCCCTCCCCCAGTCCCAGTCCCTCCCCGGGTCCACAGCAAAGTGGAGTGCCAGGAGTCTGTGCTCTGAGTCAGTCAGTGGGATGACAGCTGGAACAGGGAAGAGAGGAGATCAGGACTGAGATGCCATTATGGGATATACTGTACATCTGGACACCAGGGTCATATGTGAGATTCACACTCCTGGTAGGATTCAATCAAACTATCCACCTGGGGCTGGATAAAACAGATACATCAATGGTTTGATGTAGACAGCAATGTGTGTGGCAATTTTTTTTAAAGGTATTCTCACTGGATTATTCAGACTTTTTGATGCACAGTAGCCTTGATATTGCCTTGGGGAATCGAGACCAGGGAGAGGATATGCATGAAACCTATTTGACAGCGTGATAAAAATGCATAGAAAGGCCTGTGACCAGGGCCAATTGTACAACTGCAATGTCCAAACGAGTGTGTGTCTAAGCCTGAGCCCAGATTAATGACTCTCAACCCTTCATTGCTCTTCAGACCCTTCAACTGGGCTCAGCCTTGAGAACATAACTTCCAATCCGTCTTCTTGACTGTCAGCAATGACATGAGCACATAGGTGAGTTAGAGGCCAGCCAATACACAAGTCAGTAGGACAATGAAAGGGCTACAATACTGGATATCTTTTCTTTCTTCTCTGATTCTCCATCAAATGAACATTTCAGAAAATGTCAACACTAATCGCTGAACTGAGAACACGAAACAGACACAGGCACACACCCTTCCTTGAGAGGAAACTTGAGTGGTTTTTTTCTGTGGTGTCTGCGTGTCAGCATGTGAGGGCGGGGGTTCTGTTTTTTCCTAATCCGAGTGAGATGGGGACCTCTAAGGCCCTCTCTACTGCCCACCTGACTGCTCATTAGAGGTAGCACGGTGAGGGGGCTGCTGTCCTTGTGACAACAGGAAGATACAGGCTGTTCAGCAGAAGACATTCCAGCCCTCTCTGTCAACCCCAGATGGAGCACACAGTCTACCCTCCTCACGCCAATGCGCTCCTCAATGCCAGCATGCTGCTCTTCTCCCAACAGGACTCCCACTGCTCAATGGACACGGACAGTAGTTACACCTTCAGCACTGGGCCCACATAATGGTAGTGTCTGAGTCAATATGTGTTTGTGTGTGTATGTGTGTGAGGGAGGGAGTGAAAGTGATAAAAAAAAGAGCGATTTAGAGGCAGAGAAAGACTTAGAAAGATAGAGAACGTAAATAGCAGACAAAGAAAGACAGAGAAAGAGATACAGAAAGAGAGAAGAGAGAGAGAGTCAATAGAGAGGACATGTTACCCTAACCCAGACATCCATAAAACCATTCTGTTCCATCTGTTCATGGGATCAAATGGCAGAGGCTACATTAAACCACTTGGCTTGAAACATACCACTGTCACTTTCACAGAGCAAACAAATCGCACCACATCAGCAGGTCATTGGTTTGTTCAATGCATTGATAAATTAAACTTGTCTGGGAATTTGACATACTCGCTCTGAGGTGCCTTAAGGCCGTCTATGATTTAAAACATACTTTGCACCTCAGTTCAGGAGGGGAATCCAGATCAGTCTGATTGTGCAGTCTGGCAAGGCTGCCAAGGCATGAGAGGGGGTGAAGGCACAGTTTGTTCAGTTCTAGGAAAATAGGATACTGGGCTGAGTGGGAGGACCACTTATACAACTGTCTTATTTAGCTTTGACACACACACAAACAAACCCATTGACACATGCACACACTAAGTCAGTTCCCAGCCGGGTCAGGCAGCGGGCAGAAGGGGTCTGTGGGGTTGCGTCCTGGCTCGCAAGATGCAGCTGTCTGCTTTCCTCGCCAGTCCAAAGTGCTGTGTGTGCTGTTGTTCCCATCTGGGCCAGATCCAGTTCCAGACTAGCGCTGCCAATTCAGCTCCAGGGGACTGAAGTGTAATGTCTTTACTATCCTCGCTGGCAGACTCGGACTGCTGTCCTTAACCCTTGTGTTATCTTCGGGTCATTCTGACCCATTAGTCATTGTGACCCACCGTTGTATTGCGACAAATTTACCACATACAAAAACAAAGTGAAGCCTTTTCTTTTAACCGTTGGGCTGTCTCAGACCCCCCACATTGCGAAGGTTAAAAGAATATTGTTTTTATTTGTTTTGTATTGGGTAAAATTGGGTAAACACAACGATGGTTCGTTATGAACCTTTGGGTCATGTGACCCGAAGGCAGCACAAGGGTTAAATGACTTATTCACAGAGCTTATGTGATGGATGGATGATGTCATGGCTTTCTGAGAAGCGCGAGCTGTGCACGACTGCGTGCAGTCTCAGAAGGGACTGAGACAAAAGAAGAAGAAAGAGGATTCCAGGGGCTGACTTCTCCTGGGATGCTGTGACTGAAGGAAATTGGGTTTTACACAGGACGTGTTTTCATAAAAACACATTAGACTTTAACCAATCTTCCAGCTGTTTAGTGGAATGAAGTTCGCTTTCAGGGTTCAACAGATATTTCTCTAATTTCACTCATTGGTAATCACTCACTGAACGAAAAACATTGTTTGCACTGTGATTATCTGACTAAACAAAATAACTGGTTGAAATTAAATGGATGTTTTACAATAATTAAAAAGGGTATGAAACAGTCAAAAACGACTTTGGTGAGAGCCGTAAAAGGTCTGTTGATTTTCTATGGTTGTCTCCCTCTAGTGGATGAAACCACCTACTGTTTCCACACAACCAAAACCCAGGGTGAATGCATTTTGAAATGATCCTTTGGAAGAACTGCTGGATTATGAACAAATTTGAATTCCAGACATTGGCCACTCTGCATAATTGTGAATTCAAAGGGCCTACTCCACCAAAACAAACTACCATCATCCACACAATTAAACCTGTTTTGAAAGAAGAAACATGGTCGCAATCAACTGGATGAGTACACTTTTGAAATGCCACATAAAACCAAAAAACTAGTTCTCACATCCGGTCTGATTACCAAATTGATGCCATTAAGATGATTACAATTTGAATAACAGGATGTCTTTGGCAGTAAAACTTTCTGAAAGCTAGTCGGCTGGTATTGTGTTGTGTTGGTGGTCTATGCATGAAAAAGGTAATTTATTTCCATTAAGGCAGAGTTGAAGCTCTGAGGAAGTGATGCCAGGTCTCTGATACTGGAAACACGGCTGGAAATAGCTCTGGAGCTTTCAGATGGGCCTCTCACACGCTGCTTAACCACAGGGGCAAAAACGCACACATCTAAATGTCTGTCGCTGTCTTCAGAGAGGCCCAACATTAACACAGTCGGTATGCATTGGTCTAGTAGCAGTAAAGGACTATAGTTTTCTTTCTTCGTTACTTTCTTAGTTCAGCTTGAGTAATCATAATACAAATTACTGCTTGTTGAGGGATGGAGGGAGGCTGGGTTACCAAAGGAGATCAGTCTAAATAAACATTACGCCTGCATCCTTTTCAACCTGGTCCTGCTAGGTGTGGTGGTTGCAGTCTCAGTAGAGTCGACATCAAACCAGCCACAGCCAAGCAAACAAACTGTATAATAGGGCCAGTGGTGTGGGGTGTCAGTGTGATTTAGGTTCAGCTTATAGGAGGGACCATGTCGGCTCTTTCACAGAGCCATATGAAGAAAGACCTGGTATTCCAGCAGCCTGGGACGTACAGACACCTGAACACACATTCCACATGGCTAGCAGGACACACGTCGACAAGGTGAACTGAGAGTGAACAACCCTCTGGCTCAGGAGTGTGCGAGAGGCCAGTCTCAGAAGCAGTTAGAGGTGTTTTGTTGGGACCCAGCCTGTGACTGCCCATATGTGGTGCTGTGGTGGTAAGCTTAGGGCTGGCTTGGGAGGCTCTGCCCTATTTGGCAGTGGTAAAGTGGGTCTGTCTGGCTGACTGGCAGGCACCTGTTCAGATAGCAGTGTTGGGGTGGTCTGGGGGCCAGGGAAGGGGCACAGTATGGGCCGGGCAGGACAGATCTGCATTTGGCCTGGGGTTTACTGAGCATAACTGAAGATAATTTAGATTATATAGAAGCTTAATACGAATAGTAAAGCAATGAATGTAAGCCATTACCCAGCTGTGTCTGTGATGCCATTAATACCTTGAATAACTTACACTACATCCCACAACACAACATCCTTGAGCAACAGTATGATATTTAATAGCACAGAAAAATCTGTCTGGACAGTGGCAGCAAAATTACGTATCCAGATCATCTAATAGTACATTCTGTCCCTGTCTGTTGTCACATGCACATCTCCGGGAACTGCATACTGAGAAGCTCTTTGCACATGAGCACCACCTGCTGGACAAATCTATTACTCTCTGTCTGCCCTGGAGTAAAACGACTCCATAAAAAAGGCATCTGAACAATTATGGGCCCCGGACTTCTTAGTCTTTGATGTGCTGCTGGTTTTATAGAAAATGACTTCAGGCACCAAATAACAAGTTAGTAATGTCATCTGTCAGCAAGTCTGATATGTCTGGTCTGGAGCTCTGTACCGACACGAATGACTGGGTTGGTGTCTACAAGCTCAGAATAGAGAAAGGAGAGAGGGATAGAGAGAGGCAAGAGAAAGAGATAGTGAGAAAGAGAAAGACTGAAAGGAATAGAGACAGAAAAAGAGAATTGGAAAGAGAAAGAGAGAAGGACCGAGTGAGAGAGTGATCGAGGGAGTGAGAGCGAGACATGGAAAAAGAGAGTTGGCCGTCTGCCCATGCTGATGACAAGTCTGTTCCACCCACTGATGCAGATACAGAGGAGTGCTGTGACTACCAAGGGACGGTTGTCAAGGAGATCAGTCTATTTGTGAGTGTGAGGAAATCCTTGTGCCCCAGAGCGCCAGCCAACTCCAATGTGAGGGTCACAGAGAAACAGGATGTTCAAATAAGTGCAAGGAGATGATTTTAGCAGACTACACGTCAATCATGTGTATGTGCTACTCACATTACCACATGTTCAACAGTTACTGAAAGCACCAACTAGTCTAAAGAAGCCCACATCCTGTTCTACAGGCAAAGTTAGTGTTTTGTATTACCCACATTCACGTCCGTATGCTCAGAGGTAAGAGGCTGAGACAGTCTTGGGAGAGATAGAGGTCCACCCTCTACTGCATCCCCAGCACTCGCTCGTCTACTCTCTTGCATCTGGTGTTTAATAGGCTGCTTTAATAATGAATCACTAAGAGATTAGACTGGACTGATGCATTATTCAAACTGGATGACAGGCAGGCTGATGGCTCTCTCAGACTGCTCTCTTATTCAAAAGCAAAGACCACAGTGGTCTAGAGTTTCAATACCATTGCGGTGGGCATTTTGTACTTTCAGAACCTGAAAAAGGTTCAGGAACGTTGGTACCCTTGGATGAGAATGCCTTGAACTGCAGTTTTACTCAGAGCACCGCTTTCTGAACATTCTGTGTTCACTCTGTGGATGACCCCTGACCCCTGTGCTGTCAGAGCTAGATTATGATGATGATGATGAGGTGGTGGTGTGCCAGCTGAGATGGTGGGCAGCAGGGTTCTACCTTGCTCGTGCTGCTGATCCCTCTGCTCCATGGAGACCAAGGCAGAGAAGTGTGCCTGATCATAGGCCAGCACCAGGGGAGAGCAGTGACAGCGGTTGGGGGGCACCTCTAGGGGCAGGTACAGCCCTCCAAAAGGAATGGGGGCAAATGCTGGAATGAGACATTACAAGGTCAGTGTTTCAGCCCTACAGTCCACAACACCAGAAAGGCAACATGTGTATTGCCTGCTGTTTGCATGCTGCTGCTGTTTTTGCATCTTTTAATTCTAATCTCAATCCCTGATGCATTCCTTTTGCTTCCTGTAAAGCCGTTGAATCAGAACATTTTCTTAACTAACCTACGCAGTAAAACAAAGCATAAATAAGAGACTAAATCAGAAGCACTGGTGTAGAGGAGAGACAGAGAGGTCCTACCTTCTCCTCCTGAGTCTCGGAGCATAGTGTCAGCTACGACCACAATAGGCCTGCGCAGCACGTGGGCCAGCACAAACACATGGAACTCCTCCAGGCTCTCATACACTGGCTCCTCTGAGTTGTCCACCCTGCAGGAAGAGGAGAAAATCTTTGCTCAGGACTGAGACAGCCTTGTAGACTTGCAGTGGTACATATGGTGAAGTGACACACATTTTCAACTGTTCAGGGTGTGTTTGTGCATGTGTTTGAGTGTCTGACTGTGTTTGAGTCTGTGTGTGTTTATGTGTATGTTTGCCCATATTAGTGAATGACAGAGCTCCCAGGCTCACTACAATTTTAGCCACAATTAGTCCTCATATAGACACAAACAGCGGTGCTGCCAAACTCTAATTAAGAGCCTCTTAATTCGGATCCAACTATCATCCTGTTTATGGGCTTGGGCCACACTAGGTCCATCACATCTCTAACCTGATTACCGCAGCACAGTCCAAAAGAGCTTCAACACATAAGGCTTAATGAGTAAACTATGCTTCCATAACACGATGAAGGTGGTCAGTATTGGGGATCCTAGATAAGGCTACAAGATCACAATGTTGTTGAAATGTTGTTGAAGCAGAAACATCGCACACCCAGATCATCACATTGTTTGTTGCTTGTTTTATGTCCAAATAACTGCAATTCCAGCATATTTGGTTATTATTAATACACTGTTCCGTTTACCGCTCTTCTTTTAAGCCTAGATGAATATTTATGAATATATGGTTGTTTGGACAATATTAAACGCCCTACATCTCTCCAATAATACCAGGAATCTCTGTGTCTGTTTCCGTGTATTTTTTGGAATGGGATTTTAGGGCAGCGAGTTTCCCACGGTTATCTCGAGAACTGGGCACTCTGCAAAGTTTAGATTTTGCAGGTATCCTTTTTATAATCCAATGGAGTGCAGTGCCGGGTTTGACATTGTTGGATAAGCATTTTGACATTTCCCCAAAATAACAAGATGGATCTTTTTTAGCCATGTTGAGCTCCCACTATACATTAAATTACATTTACATTTAGTCATTTAGCAGACGCTCTTATCCAGAGCGACTTACAGTAAGTACAGGGACATTCTCACCGAGGCAAGTAGGGTGAGGGGCCTTGCCCAAGGACACAACGTCATTTGGCACAGCCAGGAATGGATCCGGCAACCTTCTGACTGACAGCCCGATTCCCTAACCACTCAGCCATCTGACCCCCTATACCCTTCCCTAAGTGCTTGTACTAATGTGCACTGGAGGTAGGCTGTATGATAACTTCAGTGAATTTTGTTTAGTTAATGAACAATTGCGATTAACAAATGCATTTGCAATTCAATTAAACTAAGCGCTTAACGCACCGGAGTTATAGTAGCTAGGAACACTTAGTTCGCTCTCGACTCTCAGCCATGTTGAGTTGACTGAGGTGCACTAAACTAGCTCTCGGCAGCCTAAACGATATAGATATAGCCAGGGATGTAGTGGGGGCTAAACGAACGTACACGCCGTTTACGCACCTCCCGAAATTCGGAAATACCGTTTATATCCACCTCTAAATTGCAGAAATTGCGTTTATCCATCTCTAAATAGCGTTTATGCGCGTTTACGCACATCTAAGTTCCCTGCACCTCGTATTCTGCCGTTGGAATAATCCGAAATAAATTTGGTGTAATTTTAAAACACCAAAGACTAAATTTCATATTGTTTAATATATAAACGCTGTAGTCTGAATCATTTCATCTGCGCTGTATGGTCTGTGACTCTCCAATCAATGCGTTGCAGCTACGGCGGCGACACCAATCAGGATCCACGAAGTACACACACACGTTGTGGATTAGTCTAACTGTTCGGAATGGATTAATTAGCCATGGATATCAGGCAATTTTTTAAGAGACCATCGAGTGCTCCCACTCCCACAGATGCCCGCAAAAGGCCTCAAGTACAGAGTAAGATCAATTCACGTTTGTAACATTGTTTTGGTCTGCACAACATCGCATTAAGACAGGGACAAACGGCTAGCCTACTATTACTAACCTTCTTTTAAATACGATGATGCAGATACAAGCCAACCTTACCGGTCCCATCCAAATAGGCCTAATGAAACGTAAAAATGAATGAACAGGGTTCTCAAGCCTATGTGAAGGAGCTGAATAGCGTGTGTCTCACGGTCAATGCGTGAGGGGGGGTTGAAACAGACGTGAAAGCTCGCCTGGGGGGGGGGGTGCTTGACGACCCTGTAAATAAATAAATAATAAAATTCATAGTTTACCCACCTCTATTTTTACCACTACACCACTGGATATAGTGAGGCATAAGACAGGGACAGTATTATCTATGTCAGACATCCCAACCTGCAGAGACTCATCCCCCCCCCCCCCCCCCCTTTCACGAATACAACCTTTATTCAATCTTTCACTGCACTTTTTTGGGTACCATAGCCTACTGGTATTTAGAAGTTAATTTTCTTTTACAACCGTCAACCGATATGTCCACGTTAGCAGTGCTGACTCGGCTGCTTTCAAACGGTGAGCAAACAGACAACTTCAAGTGGATACTTTCAGTATAGATCAGTGAATTTTGCTACATAAATTCATGTGTTTACTGATGTCAAAACTGCCAGCACATTGCAAATGTGTGTAGCCGATGTGTATCGGTGAAACTCACTCCTCAGGTATGTAACAGGCCACCCGCGTCAACGAATAGCTAGCTTTTCGTTGGCGTAGTTGGTGGCGCTTGGGAAGCCAGAGGTGGTAAGTTCGAACCCAGTGCGGGACGATTTGCCCAATACCTCTGACGGAGCTTGCAAGACCACGTCTGTTACATGTGCACAAACTCTTAACATCAAATCAACTACGAAATTATAATCACCAGCTGCATCACGGACATGGGCACTATTCCTAGTACTTTAGACCGAGGTCAAATCAGTTTCATATTTGAGATTCAACAGACATTCATATTCGTACCTCCGTTCAGGCTCCGCGTCATATTTAGGGACCGGGGTAAAAGAGTAGACAGTCCGAATGTTTCTTCAATATCTTTGTCAAAATCGACCATGCAAACTTCAAACTTGCTGCACATTCTTCTACTACTGACTGACCAATTTGTCCAACCTTTGGTTTGGTGATACTGTTGATTATTGATTAACCCATAGCCAATAAATCAATAAAAACACACATTTTCCAGTATTTCATTTACATTTACATTTATTCATTTAGCAGACGCTTTTATCCAAGGCGACTTCCAAGAGAGAGCTTTACAAAGTGCATAGGTCACTGATAATAACTTTGTAACAAGCCACAAAAACATTGCGAGTAGCCAAAACATGAAGCACACATTGTGAACAACCAAAGTAAGTGCCAAAGGGAAGAACCATAACAGCATGTAGTTAAACAAGTAACAATTAAACAACATGAACCGCTATAAGTGCAAGTGTACCTGTAGAAAAAACAAGCAACAACTAGAGAGGGTACAATTTCTGGGGAAATTGTAGGGTGTGCTTGCTTGGGTCGGTTGCACAGGGGTCCATTTTTTAATGACATTTTTACAACTGATATTTCTGTATATTTTATATAAAAATGCATACTTATTATTTATAAAGATTACATAGATTTAAAAGCATCTTTTTTTTTGCTGCTCATTTACAACTCAAAATACGAGTGAAGTGTAGAATGAAATAGATATCTTCTCATTTCCCCTGCAAGAGGCAGCCTCTCTAAACTTTTAAGTTTTTCCCTTCTCGTGATATTTTCAGGCATTTAGCCTACTCATATTGCATTCATTCACTAGAGAGCAGGGATGTAGTGGGGGCACGTAAACGCCGTTTACGCACCTCCCGAAATTGTGAAATAGCGTTTATTTACCTCTAAATTGCGGAAATTGCGTTTATCCACCTCTAAATTGCGTTTATGTGCGTTTACGAACATCTAAGTTCCCTGCGCCTCGTATTCTGCCATTGGAATAATACTAAATAAATTTGGTGTAATTTTAAAACACCAAAAACTTATTTCATATTTCATATTGTTGAACATACGCTGTAGTCTGAATCATTTCATCTGCGCTGTAACCCTGTCTGTGACCCTCCAATCAATGCGTTGCGGCTGCGGCACCAATCAGGATCCACGAAGTATGTAAACACATACACGTTGTGGATCAGCCTACCTGGAGGGTATTCATCGTAGCTCGCTAAGCAGTTTAGCGAGCTAATTTTCAGGCTAAGATAAAAAACGCCCCTCTTTTTGGTTGGTGGAAGCAACTTTCGATAAATCACCATAGTAACATATCAATTAGCACTAACCTGCTCCAGCTAACATAAGTGTAGCTGGATAAGCTTGCCACACCCCCGGAAAATAACATGGCAGCTCCCTTTTTGAGAGACCCAGTTGACCAAGGAGCTATATTTTAGTTCGATTAGCTTTCCATACCAATAGAGTTCTTCGCGATTGCCAAGATCCTTTATTTCACACGGATGAGTTCTTGTTTGAGCGATATCGATTCAGCCGACAAGGACTCATTTATTTGCAAGACCTTCTCGGGCCGTACATTGCAAATATCACATGCCGCAGCAAGCTTTATGCTTTATCATGAGGTTATGCTGCTGTATGTGAATATGTAACGCTATGTTTTACGAAATGTCTTGTCTTATCTGTTGTGCCTGTGCTTTTTATGTTTCACTGTGGGAGAGTGGGAAACGTCATATCGATTCCTTTTTATGTCTTGACATGTGAAGAAATTGACAATAAAGCTACTTGAAACTTTAACTGTTCTTCAGACTGCATAGCCTTGAGGTTTTTTGCGTCAGGTAGGCTATAGGCTACATTTTTATACAGTATAGGCGATGCAGAAAACATTGGCAAAGCCGCAGCATGCGTTGCTGTAAGAAAAGTGTACTTGGAGCTTAACCAGCTGATGAATCAATTCATCATATTCCCTGGCCATGTCCCAGTCAATGAAATCAAAGAGGGATTTACACATAGGCCTACATGCACATATATAGTAGGCCTACATGATATAAGCACAGTATATCCTCATAATTGTCTATGAATTCGTATCAATTAGATACTCTTTGGCCTTGTTTTTATCTAGCCTACTTATTCTGAAAGAGTTGAGATCATTATTTTCACTAGCAAGATCTCATTCGATTATTAATTTCCATTAAGCCTATACCAGCAGGCACATTTAAAGAAATGTGATCTGATTGATTGGGGTAATGAGGCACTTAAGATGAGCCATTTCCCCAAAACTTTCGCATTTAGCTTATTGGCAATTTTTTGCCAAGCTGCTTGTCTTGCTCTGGCAGCGGTGGCGGTGTTTGACTTAGCCATGATAATATATGCTTATTGTCTTATAGAGACTCATTATAATAGTTTGCTCGGATGGCGAGAATAGCCTATCACCGCTCTCTCTTTCGTATTTTTTTCATACATACCGTTAGAAAATCACGGTTTTGGTGATCGACCTTTCCTGCCTTTTGAAGTAGGACGTGCACATGCAATTTCCCTGATAAGTTTAGCCTGATTGAAATTAACCACATGATTTGGATGCGGATCAGCCGTTGACGAACCGATATTTGCTATTCTCACTCATCTCGCTAATGTTAACGGGCTAAAGGGACAATTGATTAACTTAGCTTCAACCCTTACGACGAACGGGGCCCTGTTCGTACTGGATATATTAGCCATGGATATCAGGCGATTTTTGAATAGACTATCGAGTGCTCCCACTCCCACAGATGCCTGCAAAAGGCCTCAAGTACAGAGTAAGATCAATTCACGTTTGTAAACGTTGTTTTGGTTCGCACAACATCGTATTAAGACATGGACAAACGCTAGCGGCTAGCCTAATAACGTGCTTTCAAATACGATGATGCAGGTACAAGCCAACCTTACTGGTTCCATCTAAATAGGCCTAATGAAACGTAATAATAAATAAATAATAACATTCATAGTTTACCCACCTCCAATTTTACCACTGCTAGAGAGGGTACAATTTCTGGGGAAATTGTAGGGTGTTAGGGTTAGGGTTAGCGTAGGGTTAGGCTTGCGTCGGTTGCAGGTGGGTCCGTCCTCTAAGTTTTTCCCTTCTCGTGATATTTTCAAGCATTTAGCCTACTGATATTGCATATTTCATTAAGAACACCCTTTGAAACAAGCTACTGTAACAACATTGTCACTGGCAGTATGGAATCGCGATTCAAACAGTACCGTCTGCTAACTGAAAATATGCCCCCCAAAACGTAAATAAGTTTGACATTAATGTAGGGGGAAATGGCTAATTCAAAACTAGAGAGGGTACAATTTCTGGGGAAATTGTAGGGTGTGCTTGCTTGCGTCGGTTGCACAGGGGTCCGTTTTTTAATGACATTTTTACAACTGATATTTCTGTATATTTTATATAAAACTGCATACTTATTATTTATAAAGATTACATAGATTTAAAAGCATCTTTTTTTTTGCTGCTCATTTACAACTCAAAATACGAGTGAAGTGTAGAATGAAATAGATGTCTTCTCATTTCCCCTGCAAGAGGCAGCCTCATAGCTGAATCAAAACGAATACATTTGGCAGACCGGTGTAACAAATTGACCTAATCTCTATGACTTAAACGTCCTTTTAAGTTTTTCCCTTCTCGTGATATTTTCAGGCATTTAGCCTACTCATATTGCATTCATTCATGAATAAAGAACCCCCTTTGAAGATTATTCTACGACGTTACCGGCAGTAGAAGATGGAATCGTGATTCAAACAGTACCATCTGCTAACTGAAAATATGCCCCCAAAAACGTAAATAAGCTTGACAATTATTTAGTGGAAAATCGCTCATTCATAACAAGCTCACTGGAAGCGAGCATTGTCAGTAACAACGCAAAATGTGTGGAGAAGCTGCCCCGGTAAATTGTACTACTACGGTACAGTACTAGACTACTGCTGTGTTTGTCTTGGTAGCGATTGCGTTGGTTGAATTGGATGTAACGTTCCGTTGTACGGTTTAGGCTGAAATTAATTATTTTCATGAACAGATTGACAAAGTTTAGGCTGTGGCAATGAAGTTCAGGTTAGTAGTTAGATAGACTTTTGATTAAAGTAAGGTGAGTGCCGAACATGTGCCGGCAATTCAATCAATTTCCCGGCACATTTGCAATGTAATGCAATGCAGATGTGCACACCGCCCCCTACCGAACAAGATGGGTAGCTCGGTCAGCAGGGAGCTGAAGAAGAGCGGCTACTGACGTCACTGCTGCGCCACTCAGAATGTTTTTTCGTTCATTTTGCATTTCTGCAAATGCATTTGAATTTGAATTGTGGTCACGATTTTGCAGCCACGTTCTTAAAATGAAAATGCATTTTTGGAAATGCATTTGAATTTGAATTGTGGTCACGATTTTTCAGCCACGTTCTTAAAATGAAAATGCATTTCTGGAAATGCATTTGAATTTGAATTGTGGTCACGATTTTGCAGCCACGTTCTCCCATCGCATCCCATCATCTTCCGCTTATCCGGGGGTCGGGTCGCGGGGGCAGCAACCTAAGCAGGGAGGCCCAGACTTCCCTCTCCCCGGCCACTTCCACCAGCTCTTCCTGGGGGACCCCGAGGCGTTCCCAGGCCAGCCGAGAGACATAGTGCCTCCAGCGTGTCCTGGGTCTTCCCCGGGGCCTCTTCCCAGCGGGACGTGCCCAGAACACCTCACCAGGGAGGCGTCCAGGAGGCATCCTTATCAGATGCCCGAGCCACCTCAACTGGCCCCTCTCGACGCGGAGGAGCAGCGGTTCTACTCTGAGCCCCTCCCGGATGACCGAGCTTCTCACCCTATCTCTAAGGGAGAGCCCGGACACCCTGCGGAGAAAACTCATTTTGGCTGCTTGTATTCGCGATCTCGTTCTTTCGGTCACTACCCACAGTTCGTGACCATAGGTGAGGGTAGGAACGTAGATCGACTGGTAAATAGAGAGCTTCGCCTTTCGACTCAGCTCCTTCTTCACCACGACGGACCGATGCAGAGCCCGCATCACTGCGGACGCCGCACCGATCCGCCTGTCGATCTCACGCTCCATCCTTCCCTCACTCGTGAACAAGACCCCGAGATACTTGAACTCCTCCGCTTGGGACAAGATCTCCTCCCCAACCCGGAGATTGCACTCCACCCTTTTCCGGTCGATAACCATGGCCTCAGATTTGGAGGTGCTGATTCCCATCCCAGCCGCTTCGCATTCGGTTGCGAACCGCTCCAGTGAGAGCTGAAGGTCACGGCCCGATGAAGCCAACAGGACCACATCATCTGCAAAAAGCAGCGACCCGATCCTGAGGTCACCGAACCGGACCCCCTCAACGCCCTGGCTGCGCCTAGAAATTCTGTACATATAAGTTATGAACAGAATCAGTGACAAAGGGCAGCCCTGGCGGAGTCCAACCCTCACCGGGAATAAGTTCGATTTACTACCGGCAATGCGGACCAAACTCTGGCACCGGTCGTACAGGGACCGAACAGCCCGGATCAGGGAGTCCGGTACCCCGTACTCCCGGAGCACCCCCCACATGAGCCCCCGAGGGACACGGTCGAACGCCTTTTCCAAATCCACAAAACATGTGTAGACTGGTTGGGCGAACTCCCATGCACCCTCCAGAACCCTGCCGAGGGTATAGAGCTGGTCCACAGTTCCACGGCCAGGACGAAAATCACATTGCTCCTCCTGAATCCGAGGTTCGACAATCCGACGGACCCTCCTCTCCAGAACCCCTGAATAGACTTTCCCAGGGAGGCTGATGAGTGTGATCCCCCTAAAGTTGGAGCACACCCTCCGGTCCCCCTTTTTAAAGAGGGGAACCACAACCCCGGTCTGCCAGTCCAGAGGCACTGTCCCCGATGTCCACGCGATGTTGCAGAGTCGTGTCAACCAAGACAGCCCTACAACATCCAGAGCCTTAAGGAACTCCGGGCGGACCTCATCCACCCCAGGAGCCCTGCCATCGCGGAGCTTTTCAACCACCTCGGCGACCTCAGCCCCAGAGATAGAAAGGCCCCCCCCAATGTCCCCAGACTCTGCCTCCACGTCGGAACGCGTGTTGGTGGGATTAAGGAGGTCTTCAAAGTATACCTTCCACCGATCCAGGACGTCCCCCATCGAGGTCAGCAGCGCACCATCCCCACCATATACAGCGTTGACAGTGCACTGCTTCCCCCTCCTGAGTCGCCGGATGATGGTCCAGAATCTTTTCTAAGCCATTCGGAAGTCATTCTCCATGGCCTCGCGGAACTCCTCCCACGCCCGGGTTTTTGCCTCCGCGACCGCCAAAGCCGCATTCCGCTTGGCCTGCCGGTACACATCAGCTGCCTCTGGAGTCCTACCAGCCAACAAAGTCCGATAGGCCTCCTTCTTCAGCTTGACGGCTTCCCTCACCTCCGGCGTCCACCACCGGGTCCGAGGGTTACCGCCTTGCGTCCGCAGCTCCGGTCAGCCGCCTCAACAATGGAGGCCCGGAACATGGCCCATTCGGACTCAATGTCCCCGGCCTCCCCCGAGACATGATCGAAGCTCTCCCGGAGGTGGGAGTTGAAGCTCCTTCTGACAGGGGATTCCGCCAGCCGTTCCCAGCAGACCCTCACATTACGTTTGGGCCTGCCAGGTCTGACCGGCGTCTTCCCCCACCATCGTAGCCAACTCACCACCAGGTGGTGATCAGTTGACAGCTCCGCCCCTCTCCTCACCCGAGTGTCCAAGACATTCGGCCTCAGATCCGACGACACGACTACAAAGTCTATCATCGAACTGAGACCTCGGGTGTCCTGGTGCCAAGTGCACATATGGACACCCTCATGCTTGAACATGGTGTTCGTTATGGATAGCCGTGTCTAGCACAGAAGTCCAACAACAAAACACCGCTCTGGTTCAGATCGGGGGGGCCGTTCCTCCCAATCACGCCCCTCCAGGTCTCACTGTCATTGCCCACATGAGCATTGAAGTCCCCCAGGAGGACGAGGGCATCTCCGGAAGGAGCGCTTTCCAGCACCCCTCCCAGAGACTCCAAAAAGGGTGGGTACTCTGCGCTGCCGTTTGGTGCGTAAGCACAAACAACAGTGAGGACCCGTCCCCCCACCTGAAGGCGGAGGGAGGCTACCCTCTCGTCCACCGGGGTGAACCCCAACGTACAGGCGCCGAACCGAGGGGAAAGAAGTATTCCCACCCCAGCTCGACGCCTCTCACCAAGGGCAACTCCAGAGTGGAAGAGAGTCCAGCCCCTCTCAAGGAGACTGGTTCCGGAGCCGATGCTGTGCGTTGTGGCGAGGCCGACTATATCTAGCCGGAACTTCTCTACCTCGCGCACCAGCTCCGGCTCCTTTCCTGCCAGCGAGGTGACGTTCCACGTCCCTAGAGCTAGCTTCTGCAGCCGAGGATCGGACCGCCAAGGCCCCCGCCTTCGGCCGCCGCCCCCGCCTTCGGCCGCCGCCCGTCTCACACTGCACCCGACCCCCATGACCCCTCCTGCGGATGGTGAGCCCACTGGAAGGGGGTCCCACGTTGTCTCTTCGGGCTGTGCCCGACCGGGCCCCATGGGAAAAGGCCCGGCCACCAGGCGCTCGCCATCGAGCCCCACCCCCGGGCCTGGCTCCAGGGGGGGGCCCCGGTGACCCGCTTCCGGGCAGGGGCAACTGAGAACCATTGTTTGTTTTCTTCATGGTAGGTTTTTGAGCCACGTTCTTAAAATGAAAATGCATTTCTGGAAATGCATTTTCATTTTCAAATTTTACATTTCAAATGGAATTTTGGTATTTATTTGCTGGGGCATGTTTTGAAAATTAAATCTCAAATTTCATTTTAATTAAGTGAAAGATTGAGCACTCTTGAAGAAGAAAATTAAAATTCAAATAGGATGATTGATTACTAATTTCATTTATGAGTCAAATAATGCAGCCACATTCTTAAAATGCAAATGCATTTCTGTCTGCTGCATCACAGGCACTGCACTGCACAATCGCTCTATAATTCCAGAAATGTGTGTGTGTCACAAACATCATCACAGGCACTGTGCCCTATAATTCCAGGAATCTGTGTGTCTGTGTTTGTGTGCCACTAACTGCATCACGGGCACTGTGCACTTGTATCTATTAATGTGAAACATTACTGTAAAACATATATGTAGGTTTAGAACGTTGCTGATGAGTGTGTGAAATTGACTGAATCTGTCAAACGGTCTATTTACAACAGTCTTTTAAACATCCATTATAGTTTGAGAAGATATTTACAGTTATAGTCATAGTGATAATCAGCTCTAGTGAGTTTTGTTGAGTTGGGTTTTTTCTGGATATATACAGGGAGCAGTTTGCTATAAGAGGCATGACTGCATCTGATTCAGTCAGTCAGTGACTGACTGACAATTCTCACAGCATGTGTGCCTGTGTATGTGTCAACGAACATGGAAACTAACAACACAACTTAGCCTTTACTGTGAGGTAGGAAACCGCAAAATTACAGTTTCCACACTGTGCTACTCTGACCTAAAATAAACCCCCTGACACACACACACACACACACACACATACATCTAGTTAAGAAACATCATGTAGCTCACAGTTGCCCAAAGATTTGTTTCCAGACCACATACAGATAATGGCTAGTAGGTGGCAATGTTCCTCATTGGCACACCAGCAAAACCGTGGCCAGTCCACCAACAAATACACAAATAATAGTGCAGGCCTGTCAACCAGGGGCCGGAGCTGAGTGGCCAGGGTCAAAGACGCCTGACAGGCAGCCTGGCCGAGGATATTGATCAAATCGGCCTCTTTACTCTCATGCACACTCACTGCTTTCAAGTCCACTCACAATATACACAGAACCCTCTCAACCGTCACCACAATGGCTCATCAAAATTGTTCAAATGATGAATCAAATCACCATTGTTTTATCACACCATGAGCACCAGTATTTATGTGAGTATTTATGTGTTCTTTGTGAGTGTCTGTGAGAGGGCGGTGAAGAGTGTGAGTGTGTGTGATGGGACTGAGGGACTTACCCTCCCGTTGTGTTGCTGTTCCTGCTGAGGTGTGAGCGTGGTTCACTGGATGCCAGCTTTAGCAACTCATTCCACTCTCTCTCCCACTCTTCCTCAGTGTACACCAGCCCTGACTGCATGCACATATACACATACACACACACCCACACACAAACAAATGTGCATACGCATACACACAAACCCCCACACACGACCACAACACACAAACACACCACACATACATTTGATAAGCCCAAGTGCCTGGAATTTTCACCCACACAAGCACATACACACCAGAAAGTCTCCATGGAAATACTGCTCTTCACAGCAGCCAACCCACACACACGAACATGTAATTATCTCACTCGCTCCGACACATATATGCAGGCCTATTTCTATACCATACATAATCATATGTGCCAGTCCAAGCTTGACCTATCTTCAGTAGTGAAAGCAGTGAGATTTATACTGATGCTGAGAGAGGTTTTAATCTACAGAACATCAAAAATCATGAAGATGCAGCAGAGGACACAGAGTGGATGAGTGTGGAGCTGACCTCTTTGTTCTGCTGGGTCTGTTGCCATCTCCACCTTCTCTTGAGAGCCTCCCTCTCTGCTCCAGTCTTCATCATGGCATACAGAGACTTCCTCAACACTAGGTCTCTGTCATGGAAGCCCCACATCCCTATCCGACACACACACACATATATATACACACAAACACACACATCCCATATTGTGATCATTATAACTGAAAAGTAGAACTCAGTGCTCAAAAGAGTGACAAGTTTACCTGATATGACCCAAGTATTTTATCACATCATTGTCTGTCAGTGTAAATTACATCTACTCCCTCAGCTGTGACATGTACGACACAGGGGAGCAAGCTCCCCTAGCACAGTTCAGCCCTGGGCAAGCATTCAGCTGGCTTGTCACTGATACAGATGAGGCTCTCCTTTCCCTCATAAGGTCAACTCTGTCCCTCTCTGTCATCTTCTGTCATCTCTCTCTCGCTCTCTCTCATCTCTCTTACTCTCTCTCTAGTTTCTCTTGTTTCTCTTTCTACCTTTATCTCTCTCTCCCTCTCTCTCTCATCCACACACCCTCACTCCCTCACCTAGAGAGGCGGCGTGCAGCAGGCAGTTCCCATCCCCTGTGGTGGCCAGAGGGAGCAGCTTCTTGCAGCTGGAGCACATGGTGGACCACCAGTTTAGACGACCTGAAAACACCAGGAGAACCACCTGTTACTTCCAACAGACACCTCAGAGTTTCACAGTTTTACTGGTCACTTAGGACTCCACTACGTCTACGTCCAAATTAGTCTCAAACAAACTTTCCTGTGGTACACACAAGTACACACTGCTCTTCAAATAACTCATTCAAATGTTACAGTACTGACCATCTATTTCACTGAGTGTGTTACAGAAAGAACTATCTGGACATTCTTAGGCCTGAAATAGTTGAGATCTAGAGACATTAAAGAGGAGCAACACAAATACATGCTAGCACCCACATCCTCATGAGCAGACATTCTCCCACTGCAGCTCCAGGAGCATGACCTCCCCCATGTACTCCATCTTCCTCACCATGCTGCCACAAAGCAGCTGTAAACCAAACTCTCCTTTCCCATTCCCTCTCTTCACCTCATCTCCCTCTCACTCTCTTCTTCTCCCCCCTCATGCCTCCAGGCCTGCCCTCCTACAGGATGGTTCTC
This sequence comes from Osmerus eperlanus, assembly GCF_963692335.1. Lineage (NCBI taxonomy): Eukaryota > Metazoa > Chordata > Actinopteri > Osmeriformes > Osmeridae > Osmerus > Osmerus eperlanus. The sequence continues at coordinate 10,532,309 of NC_085022.1, forward strand.
CCCTTTTATCCTCTCCTCTCTCTCCTCCCCTAGCCTTCACAACTCACCCTCCTCACCCTAACCTCCCTTCCTCTCCACCCGTGCTCTCCTCTCTTTTATCCCTCCCCCTCACCTGCCTCCAGGCAAGCCCTCCCACTGTATGGTCTCTGAGGGAGAGAGGGTGAGCTGAGAGGCCCTACCACAGCCCTGGGCTCAGTTCAGTACAATGCTGTCAGCCTCACTGTTCTGGGCGCTGGCCCTGGCCTAACCTGAGGGTATCATTTATTCAGAGACAGTCAACTCAGAGTGCTTTCTAGATGATTTCCCACCCAGCGAAGATGTACTATCAAGTTCTGATGTTCTTGGAGCAGCAGAAAAGGTTCACGCCTCTTAAAAAACACAAGCAAATCTTGTTCTAAGAGAATATCATTGTCAGGCAATGAATACTGTACGTTGGAACACTGATGCGTTAATAAAGAAGGAACACCATTCTACCACAAATTACTCTAATCAGCCACCTCCATTTTTCATAAAGCTAGTTTCACACCGACATGTCTGGAAGACTAGGCAGTGAGAGAGACTGACCGGCCTGCTCCAGAGCCATCATGGTGGACTGTTCTATGAGGTCTCTCTCGATGAAGCTCCTGAAGTCCTCACTGTAGACGCTGAGGTCGGGCAGCTGGAAGGTGTAGATGGGCATCTCCAGCGGGAACTGCTCGCTGGTGCACTCGCTGGCCACATGGAGGCGAGCAAGGGACACGATGGCAGAGCTGGCGTGGGAGATGCCACGAGACAGGCGCTTCTCTGGGGGCGGGGAAGAGAATGGGATGGGTGGCTCCATTTAAAACTAATCAACAGGAATGCAATAAGACTGCCAGAGACTGTGTGTGAGGGAGTATTGGTGGAAGGATGATGGCTTACCCTGGGCACTGTCCTCCTGCTTCTGAGGGCAGCTGACATGGGTGGGTGTGTCGTCCAGGGGCTTGTAGTAGCGGCCCTCGTTGAAGACGTGTGGCAGGTTGGCAGTGTGCACCTGCCTCAGCTGCTCATAGTCGTTCAGAGCCGCACTCAAGTCCCAGTTTTTGCCTGTGGAATGCCACAACACACACAGACATTCAGGAGTCCATTTGTTTGCATGTTGGTTTTTCAGTCTACACTGAACCTTTTTGCATTTTTTTATTTTAATTTTTTTATTTAACCTTTATTTAACCAGGAAGTCCCATTGAGATTAAAATCTCTTTTTCGAGGGAGACCTGGCCAAGACAGGCAGCAGCATAAAAAACACAGTTACAGACAGAAAAACACAGAACAAGTTAAAAGAAACTAAAAGCTAAGAGCTAAGAAACAGTGACGTAGAGTTAATTTAAGAAACATTTACATATTAGGGAACCTGCCTCTATTTCTTTCATTCGAGATTTAAAAGTAGTCAGTGATATTAGTTCCCTGAGCTTTAAAACATTCTGCAACATATTCCATGATGAGGGTGCAGAGTACCCAAAAGCCCTTTTTCCCGGCCCTTTTTCCCGGTCGACACACCTCATCCTTGGATGAGGTGTGTCTCTTACTCTCTCACCCTCACACGCACACACATACACACATCTGTCTCTTTTTGCTGCTGGTTCCTCTGCCAGAAATCCCTCCCAGGTATAGGAGACACCAGTCAAGACTGAGTCTTATTATACTTCTGGGAGCTGTTGAAGCTCACCAGAATATTTCTTACAAATCATTCTCAGAGCAGCGCCTACCAAAAACTGTCCTCACAACACATTCACAACACATTCACAAAATACATAATCAAGTTGAGTTGTTTATGTTTATATGTCTCATTATGTGTGTTCATGAATGAGTGAGAGATTGTACACTGCTTAGGACCAGTACAGCATGTGTCAATGATCATGTATGCAAACATATAGAGTGTGTTGGTGTGTGAATGTGGTTTTATATCATCTAACTCCTCAGTTTCCTTACGCAGCCACGATGAAGCTGTCATACATCCTGCCTTGCACACGCTGCCTCTATGGACGGCAGATTTAATACACACACACACAATATACATCTTTTTCATGGATCCCACCCACCCTGGGCTACAGGCTTCTTTAATATTAATCTGGCTTCCAAGGTATCAGCAAATTTGTCCTAATTTGTGGGAGTTAGGTGGCTGAGCAGTTAGAGAATCGGGCTAGTAATCAGAAGGTCGCTGGTTCGATTCCCGGCCGTGCAAAAATTACGTTGTGTCCTTGGGCAAGACACTTCACCCTACTTGCCTCGGGGGAATGTCCCTGTCGCTCTGGATAACAGCGTCTGATAAATTACTAAATGTAAAATGTGTGCATCTTTGATCTTTCCGCAAATTAAGTTACAGTCCCTAAATCATCCTCCAGAGGGCAGCACCATACATTTTCCTCTTTACACCTCAGTCTGTCTGTCCCTTCTCACACTCCTAATATAAAACAGCCTCACAGCCTGTCAGAGCTGAGGATGGTGTCTAACACAAGAACACTAGGGTATGTAATGTTTGAAAGGGAACATCAAGACTATTGTTTCTTGGACCTCTGTCTTCGCCCTGCATTAGTCCCAGTGGTGGACATGTGAGCATGGAGCAAGAGGATGTACACATACACACATGGGACAGAAAACACAGAGAGAGAGAGAGAGAGAGCGAGGGAAAAAGAGAATGACAGAGAGACAGAGAGCTCAGTGACACAGTAATGATTAGTACTACCGACACCAGAGGACTGGTGTCAACACAATCCATCATCCAATCAGCCACAGGAAAGGTCGAGACTGAAGCACCGGCTCCTCGTCTCCACAGACACGTAGCACATCCCTGCCCCATCACACCTCCCACAGCTTCTATGCTTCCACACACCCGGTAGATAAGTAACTCAACTATGTGTAGATGCCTGTGTTGACTGTCATATCCTTTTACTGTTAGATTATGTTTCTACATACCTTCCAGTTGTTAAAAGCAAGATTAATATAGGATAGAGATTAGGATAACATATGAACAATTGTATATAATATGGTGGAATAAAATAGACAGCAATTATGCGGTCTGAATTGTTCTGAAAGTGACAGAAATGAAGCATTGTGTTGTTTTGGGGATGTCAGGCACTGTCTAATCATCACATTAAAACAGTTAGTGGTGGGAGGTTCAATCAGTATGCTATTGAGCAGCCTTGTGATCACTGCTATACACACAAACACACACACACACCTGCAGGAGAATATGCTGAGGTCCCTGCTACTGTTAGTGGTGGTTTGACCTATCGTGGTTGACAACAGCAGTGGGATTGTAAATCCCCAGAACAATCCTAATCAATAATGTATATGTGTTCAAAATTGTCTGTTTGTACCACACCGTTGGAGTGGGTTGCAGCAGGCCCAGGCCCGTAAAGATTACCCCCGCAGCCCCCGCACCGCGGGGGGACCTCGCAGGGATGGGGGGCCTCGCGTGGCAGGCCCCCCGTTTTTTTTATCCAATTTGAATTACATGGGATGTCTTATTGTCTTGTCTGTGTTTCCAGAGTTGATATAAAAATTAAGGAAAGTATATTTAATTGTGCTTTCTTTGTTAGCTAGGTAAGTGACATGACGAAGTAGGTCAGATGGTCACACAGACCGGCGAGCCCGCTGCAAATAGGTAGCTAACTGTAGCGTAGCGTAGGAAAAATGAAACGCACATTTAAAAGCGGTGCCCAAAAGCGGCATTCAAAACAGAAAATTTCTTTTTCGACCAGCTGGTGAAGGATGCACTCATCTGCCAGAAGAGACAGGTATTGTACTGTTTGCTATAGCTAACATTGCTGTACCACGTAGCTAACGTTAGCCTATACTTTGACAGCTGTACTGCTCTGTCTGTGTTGTGCTTCCTAGCGTTAACAGAGCCTTCTTTCCAAGAGCCAGGAAAATTAGCCTTGCTCCTTTATTGACTTCCTATCACGCTGACAACATTGAAATGGAGTGAAACTACAAAAAAAAGAGAAAGTAGGAAAAAGTGCTTAATTATAAAATATATTACATAACTGACATTATTAGCAAACATGATAACGTAACGCTATGCGACAGTAGTATCGTGCAGTTGCAGCGATTGCGTTTGACTATTTAAACATACAAAAAACATAATCAAAGTTACAATAAGTCATTGTATTTCAGTTATATACATATTATGATTGTGTAAAACGTACAGTCATTGCTTTCTACAAGATTCACACGACAAAAAATGGCTCCATTTATGATTTAGCGAACACGCTAATAATAAAACACAACTCCATACTATCAAGTGTGCCTGATGTAGCCACGGCCATCAAATTATTTCTGACAATACCCGTGACTGTCGCAAGCGCTGAAAGGTCATTTTCCAAGCTGAAACTGATCAAAACATATCTCAGAAGCTCCATGTCACAAGAGAGGCTGTCAGGTCTGGCCATCCTTAGCATAGAAAATGAATGTGCGCGCAGTTTAGATGTAAAGAGTGTGGTAAAAGACTTTGCACACAGATTTGCTAAAAGACGCGCACATGTGTAGGCTATTCACCTGCAAACCGTTTGAGAGTTTTTTTCTTATTGAATACATTTCCCTCACAAGACAAGCTTGAGTTTTGATATCTTGTGTAACAGACGTGGTCTTGCAAGCTCCGTCAGAGGTATCGGGCAAATCGTCCCGCACTGGGTTCGAACTTACCACCTCTGGCTTCCCAAGCGCCACCACTACCAACTACGCCAACGAAAAGCTAGCAATTCGTTGATGCGGGTGGCCTGTTACATACCTGAGGAGTGAGTTTCACCGATACACACCGGCTACATTCACCCCTCAAACTCACTCCGGCCGGTTAGCTGATGCTAACCTAGCGATCCGGGTCACGGCACCAGTGTAACAGACGTGGTCTTGCAAGCTCCGTCAGAGGTATCGGGCAAATCGTCCCGCACTGGGTTTGAACTTACCACCTCTGGCTTCCCAAGCGCCACCACTACCAACTACGCCAAAGAAAAGCTAGCAATTCGTTGATGCGGGTGGCCTGTTACATACCTGAGGAGTGAGTTTCACCGATACACACCGGCTACACTTGCATTTATTACACGGCTCTTCAGAATGTTCCAAAAAGTTCAGTTGATCGCGTCGGGGTCCTGTTCGTCCCCTCGGTATTTGTATTACATTATCCGTTACATATGTGGTGGGGGGGGGGGGGCTCTCAGGCTTTTTCTGCGGGGGGGGCTCATGTGTTTCCGTTACGGGCCTGGGTTGCAGTTTGTTAATAGCCATTTTATATTTTTCATGCCACCTCAGGTGGAAGATAACACAAAGTCTTCCTGGAGTGGGTGCAGGTTGTGGGTGTGTCAGGAGGAGGAGCTGTCTAGAGGAGTGCTGCACCTCCTCTCAACTAACGTCTTCATCATCAATTTATTACACATCATTTATTTCCAAAACCACAGTTCATTCATCAGTCACCACGCCATCTATCTAAATTGCAAGGGCTTCCATTGCATAAATGGTGAGGTTGTTTGCAATGCAAGAGGTTACGTCACTCAAGTCTACTGTTTGCAATTTCCCAGAATTTCCCTGATGACTCTACAAACAAGTGGGTTTGACAAGAGTATTTCAGCAGTATTGATCACAGATCATGTTGATAGGGGAGGTTGGGCACTCAAAATGGATTTCAACATTTATCTTGCTTTGGTAAAACAACCTTCAACTACCCTGTTACCTTTCACACACCTCCCACATACTGTGCCTTCTCACACTTTGATATTTATCTTTTCCAATAACAATTAAAATAATTTAATTACAAATCAATTCAAACCTTAACCTCATGTGTTGCCAATGCAAATCTGTGTCGCACAAAAGTGAGATAGTCAAGAAGTGATTGCATCATCCAGAGGGGAGAAGTGTACATGCAAGCCAACCCTTGTCCACAAATACCATTTCCATTGAGCATATGGGCACCTCCTCCTCCACCACCTCCTCCTACATCCTTTTGATGTAGAGCACTTTGCTCTCTTCCCGTCTCCTTCTGCATTTCGTGGTGTACTGTACGGAAGCTGTACAAGTGCCATCAGCATTCCACTTCTCAATGAGTTCCTTTGAATGGGCACAAAGCTCTCCCTGGGGAGCGGGCTTGTAAAGCTGCCACGCAGGCCTCTAAATCAGCAAGCTGGCCTGCTGATGCTTCTGCTCAAGACCTTCTCCTCAGGAGATATAGCCGTCTTACCTTCCAGCAGGTCTCTAGCCAGACCTGGTTCTGCCCCAGTGGACTGAACAAAATCTGACAGGACCGTGTCCATGTCCACAGTCATGTGATCATGTGTGTGTGCTGCCCAGGCTGCAGCGGTCGTCTTGATGGACGCCAGGCTTCACAAGTTCATCTGTACACACACACACACACAAACAGAGTGGGAATTTACATTACACTGTACATGAAGGAATGAAACATCCAATGACACCATCCCCCATGAGAGTTTATGCCACTGTGGGGTCAACTAGTGTCAGGGGGGTGTGTCCCAGTGCATACACCCACACCAGCCCTCTGAGCAATGTGTGTGGGGGAATGACTCACTGTGGAGAGAACTGGACAGCAGAGTGTCATGTTCCCTCCACTTTTTTAGGATGCTACACCGAGCTTGTTTAAATCACAGCTAGCCGATATGGTGTACAGGCTCTAATGATTAACAATAATTCCACAGGATCATAAACAAAGCTACAACTCGATGACTCACAAAGTCTGAGCCTCTGAATGGCTTCCATTCAACGTGAAGTGCAATGATCTTGAGTTAGGTAGGAATGGAACCCTGGGCATCATCTCTGGGGAGATAAACACCTAGCGATATTCTGCAGGAACACTGGATCTCTGAGGGTTCACCACCAGCTGGACACAGGAATGACAGCTATATCTGCCTGGCCACTGGGACCTGCCCATCATTCTGTGAGTAGTAGGTCAGGGAGAAGCAAAAAGTGGTCAGCCACATCACTATCTCCCTGGAGGAAACAGTACACCACTATGCATTTGTTGTTTCCAGTTTTTTTGGTCCCAGATGTTGCTTGGTCTGAAGTCTAAATGTGATCTGATTGCGCACTCAACAAAGTGATCCTCATGTTCAGATAGGACAAACAGAAACCGCCTCCATCCGAGCTGACATGAGTGGGAAATAGCTTTGTTCAAGACCCAGCAACTTTTGTCTTTATCATATGCATTATTTATGAGTAAATGCAGCACTTATGTTTGAGTTTAGGTGACCTAGTTACTACCAGCATTGTGTTACATGTATATTCAGCTACTGAGAGGCTCAGTGCATACTGGAGAAAGGAGAACAATCCCCAGCATATTTTAGACCCCTGCTCAGTTCACAGTGCCTGTGCTGACAGTGTGAGACTACTGTTATCACACAGCACTGTACAGAGTCAAAGGAGATTCAGTTCAACCACGTAACTCTGAAAAGGCTATGCAAATGTATGTGATTACTATTCATACAGTACTGTAGTATTTTCCAAGAGAATACCACAAGGATTTGAACTACAAAACAACAATTGTGAGATGGTAATTCTATAGTGTAGACCTACAACACCATAGACCAAAACTAGTTTAGCCCCCTGAAACAGTTCAGGGGGAGTGATAACATTAAACTCTTGCATCACAAAAACTCTTAATAGGTAGACTCAACACTGACCTCATGAGTGTCAGGAAAATACATGCCTCCCCGTACAATCATAAAGCAGGAATCCTGATATTAGAGGGGCTGAAATGGGGTTATAGCCTCTGATCCTGCTCTGAGACACTTTATTGAGGCCTTGTGCTCGTGGAAGGTCATTGGCTTATGTGGGAATCGTGGAAATATGACACACTGCTTCCTGCTACTAAACTATTACAGTGACTAATATGACACAGATACTGGGGGAGGCTCATGACCATCATTCCTACTGTGGGAGTCAGGTGTCTGCTAAATGTAAATGTACTGTGAGACATCTCATCAAGGCCTCCTGCTTGTGGGAGGTCTTTAGATTATGTGGGAGGCCATTTGTTTGTGTGGGAATCATGAAAATATGACACACTGTCTCCTTCTACTGACATATTACAGAGATTTCCAGAAGAAAACTATACTCTGGGTTTAGAAAAAAAAATACTATGTACCTCCAGGCTGTTTGGCCTGTGAGGTTGATGCAGTTGTGTGGTGTGAGTGAAACACTTACTGTCTGCGTTCTCACTGAGGTGGGTTGAGCAGCCTGCTGAGGGCCATGGCTGTGTGCTAGATCACACCCACTGTCCTCTAGTCCATGGCGTCGGCAGCAGGGGAGATGAAAGGGACACCAGAGGAGTACACAGACCTGGAACACATG